>NW_026947491.1:33267100-33874100 GCF_034190915.1 Cavia porcellus
AACCAATACAACTGTGGTGATTTGTCACTGGAATCAATGTTTCACTTGAGTATACCTTTGTGAAGGACAACACAAAATGTGAATGCCATAATTGGAACAATCAAAACTGTGTAAGGTATAAATTCAAGTTCTGTGTGTCTGGGCTTCAACATATGGTCTTCCTAACCATGACCACCATACTGGGTGTAAGTCCTACATCCGCCTCTCTTAACTCTCTGCCTTCCTTGCTAAAGAGTGCAATGAGATGTTAAATGCCAGCTCTTTTGGGCAGAGAGAAAAACAGAAGACACTGGTGGTTATTTCAAGGGCAAGATAAGAAAGATAGAATATAGTTTGTGTACCAGAAAGAATATATCAATTTAGTAATAAACAGAATTAAAAACTTAGACAAAGAAACTAAGGGAAAGAACAGTCAGATGGACTTTGTTCAGATATATAGAGACCGTGAAAAGAAAGCCATTGGGAATCAGAACACAGAAAATATTAAGTATATAAGGGCCAGCGGTAAAAATCAATAATCCCTTCCCATTTCTGGATATATCTGACGCAAATGAAATTTTACTGCCACCAATTAGGAAATCACTACAGATGTCACAATAGAAAAAAAAAAAACTAAAAGGACAGCACTGACATTTAACTAGTAGTCATGCCAGGTAGTCAGATAAGTGATTTTTATTTCATAGCTAAATGACATCTGATGAGCTGATTCTGAAACTTTTCATTGCTTAGCACATCAGAGTTGCTTAGAATTTGGGAATGATTGCCATCAGTGATAACACTATAATATCTGCTTGACTAGGAAGTATGTTTACCCTACTTGAAAAGTAGAAAAATAGATTATATCATAACCTGAGTTGCTTCCAGTCCCATTCTGTAACACTCCTCCAAGGCACTGCCAGTGAGATTCACCAATTCACTCATCCTGTTTTGACACTGTGACAAAATACTTGAGATAATATAATAAGGCGGAGAGATTTACTTTGGCTTAGAGTTTCAGAGATTTAAGTCAATGGTCACTGTTCTTACTGCTTTGAGTCTGGGGCAGCACATCACATCATGGCAGGAGAATAAGGTAGAAGCCTGGGTACCTCTAAGTGGCCAGAAAGCAAAGAGCGATAAAGGGGATCAGAGTCCCACCATCCCCTGAAGGGTATCTACCAGTGACCTCACTTCTGTCTATTAGACTCCACTTCCTAATGCTTCCAGCACCTCCCATTCGTGCCATGGGCAGAGGACTAAGCCTTTAACACATGATGCTTTCAGGTCATTTCATACCCAAACCATAGTATGTATTTTAGTTGAAATAATTGTCATTCAATGCAGAAATTAGGCCTTAATTTGAACAAATATCCTTGAGTTTCCACAGTCTTAATTCATTCAACAGGTATTTAGTTTTAACTTGCAGTACTTGAAGAGAGACTAACCTGATGTTATAATTGATACACTCTGTCAATCTGAGAAGTTTAGAAGTTTAACTGAGAGGCTCTGCAGGGAGCCAGGATTCTTACTTTGTAAATATCCTCATCCTGTGCAAGAGGAGGGCACAGAGATTTTGTGGGAGCTACACCTGCCCTGGTGGTGTGGGGTGACATGGAGTAAAATATAAGGGAGAAGAAGAGGCTTGCTTTCCCCCTTTTGCTCTGGCTGCTACCTTTAACTGTTGCTTTAAAGCAATGCCACCCTGCCTTGGAGCCAGCTGATTATGGACTGAAACCTCCACAACTGTAAGCTAAATAAATCTTTTTTCCCTAATTTTGGGCATTATATATTTTGTCTGAGCAACAGAGAAAGTAACCTGGTAACCTGAATATATTGTTTATTGCACTATTTAAATGGTTATCTTCATGGCTAGAAAAAAAAAAGCTACTCTAATTTCTTTCACCAGACAGAGAGAGAAGATTCATTGTATGAGATAGGAAAAAGAATTCCTTTGTCCTTTAGGGCAACTGTACTCAGTTAATTATGGTGGAAGCCATCTTATCTGATAAAATAGATTAATATTTGATGGGCTTGCCAATCTTATCTCTGTGTCATTCACAAAAAAACCACACCTAGAATGCATATTAATCACAGATAGTTTTGCTTGAATTATTTTTTTTTATTTTAAAGAGATTAAGACAAAAGAGGACAGAACAAGACAGATCAGAACAGAACAATGTAAGCAACAGTACTTCACCACAAGGCAGTCCCATATTAACAGTAGCTACCATAATGTCTCTTTTTTGAAGTAGTTGAGCATAGCTTCACATACAATAGTATCAAACATAACAAAATAGTATAAAACCATGAAAGAGAATGAAAGTATTACAGGGCATTCAGAACCAAAGAACCAAAAATGAAAAATGACTGCTGTATTATCTCATTTTCCATAAAAAAATTTGTTTATGCTATCACACATAATAAAATCCAATAAGATAAAACATGATAGAACCAATGGAAACATAAGAGCAAAAGCACAGTAGGACTTCAAAGCAAGATGATATTGAATCAGCACTGGCTATTATGTCTTGTTGTCTTCAAAATAGCTGTTCCTACCATCACACATAATAAAATCAAACAAAACAGAAGAAAACCATTGCAACTAATGAATGGTAACATAATAAGGCTTCAAAGCAATATAATGGAGAATCATGATTACCATAAAATCTTATGTACTCTTACCATTTCTTACACTTGAGAGACTATATGGCATTTATACATGTGAGTTTATTTCACTTATGAGTATGGTCTCAAGTTGCATCCATTTATTTATAAATATCTCAGTGTGATCATTCTTTATAGCTGAGTAGTACTCCAATGTACAAAAATACCACATCTTTTTTTATCCAGTCCTCAATTGATGGAAACTTAAGTTGTTTCCAAGATCTGGCTATTTAAAATTGTGCTTCTATAAACACAGGTGAACATATAACACTGTGGTATGATGTTTTTAGTTCTTCTGGGAATATGCCCAGAAGTGGAAAAGCTGGAACAAAATCCCAGTTTTTTGAGGAAATCTCCAGACTGACCTCCACAGTGTTTGTACCAGTCTACACTCCCACCAACAATGCAGGAGAGTTCCTTTTTCCTCAAAACCTCTCCAACATTTGTTGTTGGTAGTTTTCTTGATCTGGCCATTCTTTCTGGAGTGAGATGGAATTTCAGTGCTGTTTTAATTTGCATTTCTCTAATTATCAATGATAATGAAAATTTTTTCATGTATTTATTTGCCATTTGTATTTCTTCATCTGAGAACGGATGCCCATTTTTGGATTGAGTTGTTGAATTTCAAGGGTGTGATTTTTTTAATTCTTTATATGTTTTAAAGAGAAGTCCTTTGTCTGAGGGACAGTTCACTAAGATTTTTTCCCAGTTTGTGGGTTTTCTTTTCACTATGCTGGAGATTTCTTTTGACATGCAGAAACTTTTTAATAAGAGGTGGTCCCACTTATTGATTCTGGGACGTATTTCCTGTGCGGTTTGAGTTCTGTTCATGAATTCTCTACGTACCCCTATGTCTTCAAGATTTTTACCTAATTTGTCTTCCAACAGATTTAGTGTTTGTTTTAATATTCAAATTTTTGATCCATTTAGATTTTAGTTTAGTACATGGTGATAGGCATGGGTCTAGTTTTAGTTTTCAGCATGTGGAGAGCCAGTTTTTCCAGCACCATTTATTAAAGAGACTGTCATTCTTCCGGTGGACATGTTTGGCCCCTTTATCAAAGATAAGGTGGTTGAGTGTGTTGGTAGTTGTGGTTGTATCTTCTAATCTATTCCACTGATCTTTAGATCTGTTTTTATTCCAGTACCAGGTTTATTACAGTAGCTTTGTAGTATAACTTCAAGTCAGGGATTTGATGCCTCTGCCTTGCCTTTGCTGCTTATAATTGACTTTGCTATTCTAGGCCTCTTCTGGTTCCAGATGAATTTTAGGAGTGATTTCTCTAGAGCTACGAGGTATGTTGATGATATTTTCATTGGGATCGCCTTGAATCTGTATAACAGTTTTGGGAGAATGGCCATTTTCATAATATTTATTCTTCCTATCCATGAACAAGAGCTGTCTTTCCATTTTCTGAGATCCTCTTCAATTTCTTTTTCAGAGTATTATAATTATCCTTCTATCCTTGTCTTTTGTGAGATTAATTCTTAAGTATTCCAATTTTTTTGGATGCTAGTATGAAGGGTGTGGCTTCATTTATTTCTCTCTTAGAGAAATAAATGATTTTGTGTATAGGAATGCTATTCCTCTTTTTAAGTATTGATTTTGTATCCAGTTACATTGTTGAATTTATTTATTATATCTAGGAGTCTCTCAATGGAGTTTTGGGGGTCTTCTATGTAGAGTATCATGTCATCTGCAAACAATGATAATTTCACTTCTTTTCCTATCTTTACCCCTTTTATTTCTCTCTCTTGTCTAATTGCTCTGGCTAGTCTTTCCAGTACTATGGTGAATAGGAGTGGTGATAAGGGACATCCTTGTCTTGTGCCTGATTTAAAGGTAAAGTCCTTCAGTTTTTGGCCATTTAATATGATGTTGGCTGTTGGTGTGTCATAGACACACCTTTATCATATTGAGGTAAAGACCATCTCTTACAATTTTCTGTAAGGTTCTTATCATGAATGACTTTGTATCTTATCAAAAGTTTTTCTGCATGTATAGAAATGATCATGTGATTCTTACTCTTGGCTCTATTGATACGGTGGATTGCATTTATTGATTTATGTGTGTTGAAGCATCCCTGCATGCCTGGGATGAATCCCACTTGGTTGAGGTATACAATCTTGTTGATGATTTGTTGCATCCTGTTTGCCAATATTTTATTGAGGATTTGTGCATCTGTGTTCATTAGGGAGATTGGCTTGTATTTCTCTTTCTTAGTTAGGTCTTTCTCAGGTTTTGTTACTAGAGTAATATTTGCTTCCAGGAATGACTTAGGAAGAATTGCTTCCCTTTCGATTTCATTGAAGAATTTGAGGAATGTCAGCATTAAGTCTTCTTTCTATTTCTTGTAGAATTCCACAGTGAATCCGTCTGGGTCAGGGCTCTTCTTTGTAGGTAAGGACTTAATTACATTTTCAAATTCATTAATAGAAATTGGGTTATTCAGCAGTTTTATATCTTTTTGACCCAGCTTTGGTACTTCACATGTTATCGAACCTATGATAGTAGAGGTTTTTGAAATAGGTATTGATGATCTTCTGTATTTCCACAGAGTCTATAGTGATTTCACCTTTTTTATTCCTTATTGCATGAATTTGAGCTTTTTCTTTCCTTTTAAAATAAGTTTGGCTAAGGGCTTATCAATTTTATTTATTTTTTCAAAGAACCAACTCTGATTCAGGGTCTTATGAATTTTATTTATATTTTCAAAGAACCAACTCTTTGATTCATTGATTCTTTGGATTGTTTTCTTAGTCTCTATTGCATTAATTTCTGCTCTGATTTTTATAATTTCCTCCCTTCTTTTGGCTTTGGGTTTGGCTTGCTCTTCTTTTTCTAGATGTTTGAGGTGTAGCATCAGGTTGTTTATTTGTATTTGTTCTGTTTTCCTAATGTGGGAACTAAGTGCAGTAGATTTTCCTCTGAGGATGCTGTCATTGAATCCCACGGATTCTGAAAAGTTGTATTTGTATTTTCATTTTCTTGTAGGTATTGTTTAATTTCTTCTTTAATTTCCCCTGTGACCCACTGATTGCTCGAGTTTATTTTTCAATTTCCATGTTTTTGTGGGGTTTTTGCAGTTTCTTTTATCATTAATTTCTAGTTTCATGGTGCTATGATCTGATAACATGCATGGAATAATGTCAACTGTTTTTCATTTACTTAAATATGATCAATGGGCTAGTATAGAGTTGATTTTAGAGAATGTCCCATGTATTGCTAGGAAGAATGTATATTCTGAGTTTGTTGGATGGAATACTCTGTATGCATCTATCAAGTCCATTTGTTCACAGTTGTGATTCAGTTCTGTTATTTCTTCACTGATTTTCTTTCTGGTTGATCTGTCCCTTGGTATTAATGGTGTGTTAAGGTCTCCTGTTATAATTGTGTTATTGCTTATTTGACTTTTCAATTGTGTTAATATTTGTTTTGTATAGCTGGGTGCTCTGGAATTTGGTGCACATATATTTAAGATTATTATCTTTTCCTCTTGGAGTTTTCCTCTAACTACTATGTAGTGACCTACTTTACTTCTTTGGATCATTCTTGGTTTGAAGTTCACATTGTCTGCAAGCAGAATAGCTACAATCACTTTTGTTTTGTTTTGTTTTTTTTTTTTTTTTTGGATTCCTGTTGCATGAAGTATTGTTTTTCTTCCTTTGGGTTTCAGTCTATGAGTTTCCTTTTGGGTTAGATGGGTTTCCTGTAGACAACATATGTTTGGGTGTTGTTTCCTGATCCATCTTGCCAGTCTATTTCTTTTAATTGGTGAATTGAGGCCATTTACATTAATGGTTATAACTGTTATATATTGGTTTATTGTTGACATGTTATCTTTATGCTGTTGCATCTTTATCTTTCCATTCTGTTTAATTGTCTGCCTTGCTTAGTGGTTTTTTTCCTATGTGTATCTAGACTGTCTTTCAGTATTCTTTGCAGGGTTGGTTTGATGATCATGAAGTTCTTCAGCTGTTCTTTGTCATGGAAGTGTCTTATTTCTCCATCCATTTTGAAGGACAGTTTTTCAGGGTACATCAGTCTAGGTTGAAAATCATTTTCCTTTAAGATCTGAAATACTTCACTCCATGCTCTTCCTGACTTTATTGTGTGTGTTGATAAATCTGCCGTGATTCTGATAGGTTTTCCTTTATAGGTGATCTGTCTTTTCTCTCTAACAGCTTTTAATATTCTATTTTTACATTGGATTTCTGGGGTGGTGACTATTATATGTCTGGGTGTAGTTTTATTTTGGTTATGGCTATTTGGAGTTCTATATGCTTCATTAATCCTAATGGCAGTTTCCATTCTCATGTTTGGGAAATTTCCAGCCATTATTTCTGTAAATAGCTTTTTGATATCATTTGTGTTGTCCCCTTCTTTTTCATTTATCCTTATAATTTCATGTTGTTTTTCTTTGCATCATTTTGCAGCTGTTGAATTGTTATTTCCTGATTCTTTGTTATTTTAGGGTTAAAAGATCTTTCCTTTCCTGTTCAGTAACTGCAATCTTGTCTTTGTCGTCTGAAATTTTATCACTTTCATTGAGGTGGTTTTGACAACTTTCAATGGGACTTTTTTATTGCCTGTATATCTCTTTGAATCTGTTTCATGTATTCTGGGTTTTTTTTTTTCTTATATTGTTCATCCCGGGACTGTATCTTTTTGCTTTGTTCCTCTAATTTTTTAACGTGCCTTCTTTAGATGTGTTCACCATCTCTTTCATTACTTTTGTCATTTCTTCTTTTGCCTGGGAGATTATTTCTAATTTGAATTCCTTTAAAGCTTCCCAGAGTTGCTTCTTTATTTCAGTTGCTATTATTTCAGGTGTATGGCACATATTTTCTTCTATGTACATGGCTCCTAGGCTTTCTTGGGATGAGCTGGAGGTTTGAGATTGCATTTTGGTCTTTCATCTTATCATTTTCCCATTTTTCTGTGTTTCAAGTGATGTTCCAAAGCTTCTCCTGAGCATGTTGAAAATCACCTCCTATGCCTTCGGCTCCTGGGACTGAATGGAGGTTGCTAAGTGTGGTCCAGTCAGGCCCACAGACATCCTATGCCACCTCTGGTGTTCCAGGAAGCTGAGTGCTACTAACTACTGTGGGTGATGGTCCAATGTTCCTCCTGGGCAAGCACCAGTGCACTGGAACTCACTGAACATGCCCTCATCTCCCCTATTGAAGAAGGTCGCTGGGCGTGGTCTAGTTGGGCATAGTCTAGTGTGGCTGGAAGCTGGGCGGGCAATTAACCACTGGGAGCAATGATCTTAAACTCTCCTAGCTCAAGCTGGTGTGCTGGAACTCACCTCCGGCAGCCAAGTTCCCCGCTTGGATTATTTTTATAACTAAACTGTATTATTACACAGCTATGCTTGCTGTCTATGACTTTTTATTCTGCAATTTCAGAATTGAATAATTGTGACAGTATGTTTGCAAAAATCTGAAATGTTTACTTTTTGGACCCTTTCCAGGGCTCAAAAAAAGTTCTCTCACCTCAAATTTAGTATAATCAAAACATGAGTCAAACTATCTCTTGGGGAAAAAGGAATCATGATTTATAGTACCATTGATTTTCTTGATGTAAATATTCCCAACCTGGGCAACTTCAAGCAAGCAGTAGAGGTCACCAACTGCAGAGGTGTGGACAAATGAGCAGAGTCACACTTTCAAGCTAGTACAAGTACACCTCCAGAATGATACTAAGTCAGAAGTCATACTGAATGAAAGTTGTAAGTATAGCAGGAGTTCCAGTGAGGGAGCTTTGTAAAGTAAATGGATTATGGGGGCCATACTGCTGTGTGATGAGGTCTGGTTGAAACAAATGGGTCAGTGGGAACATGGCCTGGAAGGGTATACCTCCCTCCCTGGATCCTCCCTTTGCTCTGCTTTCTAGCTGCCATGACAAGATCCAGACCCTTCTACCATGCCCTTCCTGCCTTGGAACAAAATAAATCTCTTCCCCATTAAGTTGTGGATATCAGGTATTGTGCCTCAGCAATGAGGAAAATAGCTAATAAAACTCAGTATGAAGAGCACAACAAGGCAAACTCCAGGACTTTTGATTGAGCAGATGAAGCCCACTGTCTCCAAAGAAGCCCTATCAATAAGAAGTACACATTCAGGTATAGGAGAGGCCAGATATCTGAATGATAATAGTGAATAGTTTTTTAATAGTACAATGTTGAGAATCTTTGCCTTCCTGTCTGAATTCTCCTGCCTTTGTGCTGAATGTGGCTGTTTAGTATCTGTCTAACGCTATCTGAAATCACACAAGCTCTCTTTTTAAGTTAGAAAATTTCTTTTATATGAACCATCTCCATGTTCAATGTCTTTCTGGTTTTCACTGCAACCTTTTCCATCTTACTCTGACACAGTTGTGTAGTGAGCTGATACCTGAAAATGTGGAATCTGTGCTGTGAACCAGCAGAAAGAGCTATGAGCACATCAGAGGCACCAAAAAAAAAAAAAATCCTGACATCATAGAGACCCTGAATAAATCAAAAGTAAATGCATCACTATCCAGATTTTTTATGTGAAATAATGGTTTTCTATTAATTCAGCCACTTAAATTCTGTGATTTATCTACTGTGTGCCTTTGAGCAAATAATTCAATCTCTTGGTATTATTTCTTCATGTTAAAAAGTCAATAACAATAATTATTTCACAGAGTTGTTATAATTAAATGAGATAATAACTATAACACAGTATATTCCCTAAATCATCATGATCAATAAATATTACTTATTAATAACTGTAATACTAGTTGAGCATTTTGCTACTTACAGACATACAAATATTCCCAATTAATATATTTACTGAAAGATATAAATAATCGGTAGTGATTCACAGCTTTATGTTTCAAGATTATAATTTTATTCTTTTTAAAAATTTTTAAATTTTATTTTAAAGAGAATAAAACTAAACAAAATAAAACAGAATAAAGCCAATCAAAACAGAACATTGAAAAAAAATAAAATAGAACAAAACAGTGAGAACAATATTGGATTTCAAAAACAAGACAGAAAGAAATCCTCCATATTTGCTATACTGCATATTGTTATCCTCTCAATAGATGCTCAGACTACTGGCTTCAGGCCTGAAAAGTCAATCAAACAATACAAGCATTAAGTTGTTTTCGTACCTCAGTTGCTAATAAAGGCAGGGGTAGGGAGGTGGTGTTCTTGTCGCCCAGCCCATGCACTGGTTGGCTCATGAGAGCAGCAAACTGGCTTCTTGTTTTTCCTCCTGGGACCAGCATGGCTTCCAGCAGCATAACTTATTCTTTAACAGAAATCAAGGGGCATTTATTGATCTCTTTTTAAATAACAGGACATCTTTCTGTACACCAGAAAAAAGATGAATATCTGGGGTTAGAATTTCTGGTATCAATACATCCACAGGTGACACATTTGGGAGACACCATGAACCCTTTTGCTAGGTCACCATATCACACAGTACATACTGCCTCTTTAGACACAGTGTTGATACCTGCTTTGCCCCAAGTTTGTCCATGTGCCCATGATGACAAGTCTCTTCATTCTTGTATTACAACTGTTCCACTTAAACAACCAGCCAAAGGTGATGCCCCCACAGTAAATTGGATACATGTGTTCTTTTGCTAACTGAACGTATGCTGCGATAATGTACCTCCTGCTAGGGCGTTGTCATTACCCCCAAGTTTTGCCTTTAGTCCTTTAACAATGCCTTCCCTTTCCAGCATGCATCACAGAATAAGACATCAAATACAGCAATCTCAAAAAGCTTTGCTCTCTGCCCTCAGGCTATTCAATTTTCACACCACATATGGCATCAGATCCCCTGCTGGAGACTAGACCAGAAGATGTTGGGCTTTGAGTCTGCTTTGGTTTCAGTTGCCTTAGCACAACAATAAATTTAACATCAAGGCCAACGCATTATTCCCATTCCCTCTCAGTATCAATGCATTTAAATTTTTATAGATTTGGATAAAGCAATGACTGACAAAATTTCTTAGTAGTAGCAGCTGTTAGTACTAGGTTCAGCTTCTCCCAGCATCTGATAACTTAGCAATAAGTATTTCACAGGAATCCTGACAATTTCTTCCCATCATGCCTTTACAGCCACCTGTGCAGTCCCACCTTTTTCCCTGGCTTTAAGAGTTCCCCTATTCCCCTGGTCATCTTTCTTCTAAATGGTCCAGATTTTCTTTGGCAGTTGCAAGAATAAATGTGCCTTACCCTTATCCACTCTCCTTTCCTCCTATGAGAACTGTCATCTCAGGTCCCCTTGGGTCCCTGCTCTATGATTCAGAGCTATGGGCAGCTCCAGTTCCCTGCTAATGAGGGCACCAGCATGCTGCTGGCCTCAGTACCATCCCCTCACTCCCATGTCCATCTTTCCTAAAAAATACCATCTCTATAGCAGCTAGAAATTGCAAGTGTCAAACTTAATCTGTTACGAAATAGTGTACAGATCAAGGATATGTTTCCATTCAGCAGATTTCAAAGATATACTATTAGGACTAGGTCACTTACCTGACAAACCAGAAAATTAGGAATTCTTGGGAATTTTAGGAATTCCTGGACACTTTTCAGCAAAATGACCTAACTTTTAACTCTGCAGTCCTTGGTTCCAAGGAAACGGTTAGCTCCAGGCTGAGCCAAGTCTGGAGGGAAAATGACCCCCCAAGCCTATCTTTCCAGAGTATTGTATTTTCAAAGGTGCGGTTAGGACACATGTGGGATTTATTCTGTTATCTGTTCTACTTGCTTTTGCAAGCCTTCATCCAGGTTAGTGGCCTCTGGACGAGGGGTCTGTGAGCTGTTATGTAGACCTTGGGCTTCCACATTTATGGTAGTATAGAAGAATGACCAGAACATGCCAAACACACACACACACACACACACACACACACACACACACACACACATCATATGGGTGTGAAACCAAAAGAAACACTGTGGTGAGCAGCTTCTGGACCAACCAGTGAACAGAAGATTCCATAATGCAGAAAAGTGATTTAAAACCAGTCTCCATATTTAGAAAGTTATTGTTACTAGGAAACAGTGAAGCATCTCTTTAGTGAGTCCCTACTGTCTTCTGAGTCTTCTGCCAAGACAGCCCATGCCTCAAGCTCCATCACTCCTCCCCAGGAAATGTGGCTTTCTTTTTATTTTGTCCATTTTCATTGGCCAAAACCAGGTTGTCTCAGAGCCTGTGAGTAACCTGACAGGCTTTCCAGTCATTCCTCCAGGTCCGAGGTTAATTTCTCCTTTTGTCTTGCTCATTCCATCCAAATCTCAGTCCTTTCACTTGTAAAATGAAGAAAAGAAAAAGGAAAAGAAGAAACAAAAATAAATTAATCCAGTAAAATTTTTTTATAAGATCTGATTCATACACCTCTTTTAACAGCTTCTAACCTCTACCGTGCCACTCTCTGACAGAGAATAAGTACTTCAAAGGCAGAGGTCACATGTTTTGCTTTTTTGATTTGTATTAACTTAATACAGTCAATTCCTTGACTTACAAGTTCCATTCTGGGAGAATGTAAGTCAGATTCATTTGTAATCTGACACAGAGTCTTATACAGTACACCTGTGAGTTTTATACACGACCCCTGGGAAAGTATGTAACTCAAAAGTTCATCAGCTGGGGACTTCCTGTGCTTACACCACTGAGTACAAAGGTGGCAAGGTGTCACACAGGGTAATGTTCTTTTTTTTCTGGTCTTAGTTCCATAGCAAAGTTGGTGATAATGTTTCTGGTATTGATTTTATCATACCAGTTGTCTTCTGGGGATGCAATGGGATATTTCACGATGGGTGGTGGGAGTTTCCATCAGAACTATAAATAAAATTTTTAAAAGTGAAGTAGAAATGATCCTGGGTGATGGCAGAGTTTAAAATATCATCCCAAGCAAGAGTCTACTCTCCCTTTGTCAGTGGCTCTACAGCTGACCAGTGAGTGCTTACACCACACAGAGAAAAGATGGAAAAACAAATCAGTCACTTTACCTGCTCTAATTCTTTCTCAAGGTCTATTACTTTTACTTTTTCCAGGATTTTGGCCACAACCCACAAGATTTATTTTATATCTTGACCCAGTATATTTTCCACTTGGTTTTTGAAGGCAGGCAGTGATCCATTAAATTGATTTCATGACCCCACAAATTGTTTGCATTCTGCAGTTTAAAAATTATTGGACCAAACCATGTGAGAGCTTTTCAGAAAATGTATTAAAATTCAGTTATTATTACTCGGTGACAGTTTAGCTGACTTAGTTGACTAGCCTCTCCTTATTCTTACCCTACTCTTCCCTTAAAAAGGAAAATCTCTCTCTGGATTCGTCCAAACCCAGAATGCAGCATTACAACTCAGTCCAGTGTGTAAAGGGTGGTAAAGGATAGAAAATTGAGCACCTAGAAAGTTCGGGATGGGCAGTGGGACACTTCCCTGCCCTGCCCTTTGGAAATTCCCTAGTTTCCATTTGTGCTTCTCTCCACCGCGGGATATTCTGGTGCTGCTTATACACATCACTGTGGCCAGATGCAATCCTTGGGTTGGCAGCAGATAGAAGTGGACCCCTTGTGGGTTTGGGCCAACAGGTGGACCAGAGTAGGTATTGTTCCTTAATGTTGTGCTCTCCATGAGGGGTTTCAAAATGCAATAAACCACTTGTCTCAAACTAGCAAAATTCTGGTGAGAATGAAAGTCTTAATTCCTGAGGTCACTTGAGTTTCTATTCCATCCTCCTCCAGCCCCTCCAGAATGCTGGAAGGCTGCTGGAGACAGCATTACTGATACACTCATGTTCCATCCTGGGGAATCATCTCATAGTTATCCTCTCCCTGAAGTCTAAAGAACCCAGTGGTAATCTTTGATGAATTTGAATGTGAGGTGCAGACTTCCACAAAGGATCTTCTCCACCTTTTAAAATTGGACATCTGCAATTTAATGCACATAACCTACTCTTTAAAAATTAAAGATCCAGAGGTAATTATGGTATACTTTATTGTAAATAGAAGACAACTACCTAGACTCAATTACCATTTTAACTTGATTCCAACACATGGATGGCTGAATAATCCTCTTTGATCCTGACTCATCCAAAGGAGAGAGTACCTGTTTCATGAGGATACGGTCATTCTGTTCCTTTATCACTGAATGGCCAACTCTCAGCAACAGACTCTGTGTTAGAAAATACACCCACTAAGTACTTGTTAAATGAAAACAAGTAAGATGGATGAATAATAAGCAAACAAATAACAAGTGCTAAGATGAAAACAGAGGAGTCAACTCTAGCAAAAGACTTGAGAACCATGAGAATCTACTGAACCAGGACAGAATACATACAGCCTCAGAGCTTCTGAGTGACGAAGCTGCCTGCTCTGTCCCTGCTCCCACTCAGGCAGAAATCAGCAACATCAAATCAGAGGACAAGCAGGTTATCCAGCCAGTCTCCGTCCATTTCACTATCCTCTAAATAAATGCAGAAATCACAAACATTTATGGAACATTAATGATATATTAAGACAGAGCCAAACACAGAAGTGGTCTCAGTGCCACCCAATGTAGCAAATCCCCAGTGCCACCAAAACACCATCAAATATGACTTTCAACCTTAATATCCTGAGACAAATATGTATATGACCACAGAGGTTAAGAGATCTGCTCCCAATTACCAAAGGGGGCCAGTCTTCTTCATTTTTAATCATCTGTTTTATTACCACTACATTGTCAGAGTCATCACCATGGTGCCTACCACATTTTTCATACAGTTAATGTGGATCTTTATCAAGTGTAAGAAGTGCGCTCATTTCCTCTCTGAATGCCATGCTCCTTCTGAATTGCCTGTGATGGCTGCGATGCGAGGAAGCCGTGTGGGATTAATGAGAAGCCGCTCTCCTCTCCGAGAACCTTTCATTCATGGGCTCGCTTGAGCATTCAGATGATCAAAGGGTTTCAAAGAGGCCAGAACCACAATTCACGCTGAAGCAAAAGTCAATCCAAAGAACCCATCCAAGAAAAAAAGAGCTTTAAAACACAAATTTAAAAGCCTTTTCTCAAAATCAGAACAGAGTGGTGAACCTTAAGCAGCCCCACATGCAATTCAGTTTTCATTAACCAAAGGATAAAGACAAAAGATTAAAAGAGAGATTTGCCCATCCGGACTCCCTGGTTTTCCTTGCAGAGCTCAGTGACTGTTTTCACCAGCTGTACCTTGACAATGGAGCTATGTGTCAGACCCACAGGACAGCATGGTGATTTCAAATTGATAAATCATATGCATGTGCTGGCATCTGAATTCTGCAAGCCAGGAAAACAGGCATGATTTTAAAGTGAACGCAAGTAGGCTTTAGCATAAAATTTCCAGCAACCAGTACTACCATAAAAGGAAAATGTCAGGGACAATTTCATCCTTCAAATAAATAAAAGAATTTTAGGGAAAATGCTATGTCTTATTTTTTACTTATTGCTGCCAATTTGCTAGTGCCAGTTAATATTTTGAGAGAAGCCCACTCTGTTTGTCAGGGTGATCCAACTCTGATGGAAGATCATGGTACCTTTTTATAGATCAGGCACTATTGTTTGGAAGGTAGGGAAGCTGGTATATTTAAGTGTGCAAATAGTTTTTCTGCTTTTCTGGTGAGGAAGACAAATTCTGTTTTGGGAAGCAAATTGTTTCTATGATTTAAAAAATAATCATTTTGGTGAACTTCTTGATTATGTGAATGATTTTGGATAACAGAAAGACCTTAGTCTGGAATATAGATTATAGCAGACCCAATACTGCTGAAGCACACCAGCTCATCATTATGATGAGTATCTTTTAAAAGAGGCATCATAGCTCAGTGGTTCCACCTCAGATTGCCTGGCTTCTTCTGTTTGCTAGCTATTACAACTTGCTGATCTCTTTGTGCCTTTGTCTTCTTCTATGTGAAACCAAACAAAAAGTTCTCTTCTTAGGGCTAGCTGAGGATCATGAGTTGACACATAGGAAATTTAGAATGGAACCTATAATCGGGATTTCTACATAGGCACTAACTTGTTACTCTTGGTTGGTCACATTTCATCTTAAAAATTATTTCTTTTAAGGAAAGAAGGAGAAACAAGCTCAATGAAGATGGAAAGGCACTGGCAACAGGGCTCTAGGACAGAGTCACTGAGACTTCATTCAAACCATAGGCATGTTTGGAATGCATTTAGATTTTCTTACAGTCACTAAGACTGGACTTGCATATTCAGTCAAATCTCCTTAATTTTATGATCATGATTATCATCAATCTGGAAGAGATGATCTTTTCAAGAAAGAAGGAATTTCCCAGAGCTGGACAATAGTCTAAAAAGCAAACAACAACCAGAAGTTTCTGGGGTATAGGGGAATACGCCTGAGGAGGTCCACAGTGAGTGGATTAAATATTCTGTTGAAAGGTTTAATTTCTTGCAAATAAGGCAGTGGCTTATAACCTAAGGGTTGAGCATAGAATTTAATCATGGCCTCTTCTGGAGTCACATATGGATATTTACCTTCAGCTACTCGGGCCATTTCTAATGTTCGAGCCAGAGGCCCAAATATTCAGCTCTCTTAGTCCTAAAGCTTAGTGCCTCTTCTCCTAAACTCAGGTTCTAAATGGTGTTCGACTGAAGCCAATCTGGCCACTCCCATCTGTCACGCTTAATCTGCTGGCTCAATGAAGGTGGCAGCAGCAAACAGAACCACAGAGGCCCCAAACTGGTGCTGACGGCAACAGTAGCTTGAGACTGTGACTTTGGCTATGATGTGGATTCCCAGTCTCCCTGCATTCCTCCCTTTCCCCAAGATTGGTTCTTTAAATTTCATGTCATTTCTATTCCTTACTGAATTCTTTCAAAAAATATCTTTATTAGTGGGAGAAAATAGTCACAAGCCACACATTGGATAAGGGTTTAAGATCCGAAACACAAGCAACTCAAACAACTCAATGCTAGGAAAGAACCGAGAAAATCAAAACATGGGAAAAGGACTTAGATGTTTCTTAAAAGATATACACAAAGCCAGTAGGTACATGAGAAAGTTTGATATCACTGATTATCAGGAAAATGCAAATGAAAAAAAATCACAATGATGTACTATCCTACGTCTTGTAGAATGTAGTCAAAAGACCAATGATAAGAGTTGGCAAAGATGGGGGGGAGGAGTGAACCTTCACACCGTGTTGGTAGGAATTTAAATTAGCACAACCATTAACAAAAACAAAGGAAGTCCTCAAAAATTAAACAGAGAACTACTCCCATATAATCCAACTGCAATTTATTTACTGAAAATAAAGCCAGGGTGTCAGACTCCTGTACTACTAAGCTCATTGCAGCACATTTACAATAGACAAGGTAGAGAATAAACCCAAGTATTTATTCATCAGTGGATGAATGGAGAAGAAAGCATGGTGCAAATACACAATGGAACACCAGTCAAACATTAAAAGGAAACCAATCTGACCTTTGTTATTTGTTTTAATATTGCATATTTTTAGTGCATAATGTTTACAGCCTTTGTATGGACTTGGTACCTGTACTTAACACCTTTTATAATTCCTTTGTTCATCCCTTTTACTTCCCCTCTTTCCCCACTCCCTCCATTTCTTGGCCTCCTGACCATTTGAGGAAGATCTATCTCCCTATTTCCTATTGTCCATCTCTTATTTTGTTCTTCATTTATATTAAGCTTTATCATATAAGAGAAAACATATGATATTTACGCTTCTGTACTTGCCTTGATTCACTTAATATTATAATCTGAAAGTGCATCCATTTTCCTACAAATGATTCAACTTTATTTTGTTGGCAGAGTAGTACTCCATTGGGTATAAATATCACACTTTTTATTCATTCATCTGTTGAGGGATATACAGGCTGCTACCAACAGTTAGTTAATGTGAATTGCCAATAACAAACCTACTGAGAAAGAAATAAGGAAAAAGTAGCATTCATATTATGAAAAAGTAAATACTTAGGAATTAAACAAATTAAGGAAGTGAAAGTCCTGTATATCAAAAATTACAGCACTCTAAAAAAGGAAATCAAAGAAGATACCAGAAATAGAAAGATATACCTTGTTCCTACATAGGCAGACCCAATATAGTCAAAATGACCATACTTCCAAAACTGATATATAGATTTAATGCAATCCCAATTAAAATGCAACAGCATTCTTCACAGAAATAGAGAAAACAATTTAACATTCATATGGAAACAGAAGAGACTCAAAATAGAGAAAGAAGTCCTGAGTAACAAGAACAAAGTGAGAGCCATCACAATCCCAAATTTGAAATTATATTACAAAGATACAGTGATAAAAACAGCAAGATACTGGCACAAATCTTATTCATTTTGACAACCTGGATTCATGTGGAATATATTATATTAAGTGAAATAATCCAGGCATAGAAAGACTCCATGATCTCAGTCAGCTATAGATTCTTCAAAAGTTGAACTCATAGAAACAGAAAGTGGAATGGTGATTAACAGGAGGGTAGAGGAGACTGGAGAGATGTTGGTTCAAGAGTACAAAATATTAAATAAAGAGAAGTGATAAATTCAAGACAGTTATTGTACAACATATTACAGTTAGTAATAATGTATCATTGACTTGAAAATTATCAAACCCAAAATTATATACTAGGAAATGTACCGTTAATTAGCTTAATTTAGCCACTCGAAATCATGTAAATATATCAAAACATAGTGTTGTATTCCATAAGTGTATACAATTTTTGCCTGTTCAGTAAAGATGTTTTAAATATCCTTATCTACTTCAGGTAACATACACTGGCTTCTCTTTCCATAAGATTCATGTTTATAACCATGAATCTTAAGCATTACATTCAGGTTGCCTCAATTATACTAGACATGTAAAAACAACTTGGTGTGGATCTTCCTTTCTTTTATTACAGAAAAATAAAATACAAATAATGAATACCCTGAAGGACTGTTTAAATTTGATTTAAAATTTTTTTTAAAAACTACAGAGAACTGTAGAATTATCTCATCACAATACTTCTCCATGGAAAGCAATTGTCACATGACTTTGCCTCAGCAGGGCCATGATGATAGCATCTCTCCTGAGAAGCTGATTTGCAGAGGGAAGAGTAGTGCAATCCATCAAATCTGCAAGTGCACACAGGTTTCTTCTGGATGACTGGCAAGCTGACCAGCCACATCCCCAACCATGTGACATGCTGTGAGCCACAGAATCCAGGACTGGAGGCCCATCTGCCACAACCAAAGCCTCAGGCATCCAGTTCAGCTCTGGAGTAGTTGGTGACCCTCTAATTAACTGTCTAGACCAAAGTTTTTGCTGCACTGAAGTAAGAGCAACTGATGTTTTTAAAGAGCTGAATATATTGTTTTTAAAATTGGTCTTTGTAATATTTAACATCGCTAGCCATTGGAGAGATGCAAATTACAACAGAGATTCTCACTCCAGAAATAATGATCATCATCAATAAATTAAAAATAGATCTTTTATAAGTAGAGAGAGGAAGAAGGATTGGAGGGAAGGAAGAGGGAAGGGACAAAAAAAGAATTAAGATGTACACATCCCCTATGATGAGTGTAATCATTACATTTTATAAATGTATGCTAATAAAAATATTGTAAAAGAAATCAAATAGTGAGGCCAGGGATTTAGCTCAGCAACGTAAGTGCCTGCCTGGCAAGCACAAAGTTGTGAGTTCGATCCCCAGTACCACACACACAAAAAAAGAAATCAAATAATGAAAAGTGCTGGCAGGGTCATAGAGAAAAGGGGAAACTTCTACATTGTTTGGGGAAATGTAAACTGGTACAAACACTTGAAACCAGTATGGAGATTCTTCAAAAAACTAAAACTTGAAATGCCACTTGACTTAGCTATTCCTTTTCTAGGTACTTTACCAAAAGAGTAAAAGACATCATATCATAGTGATAGATTCATACCCATGTTTATATCAACATGATTCTTAACAGTTAAATCCTGAAAGTGGCCTATATGCCCATAACAGATAACGAGATAATGACAATTCAGTATTATGCACAGTAGAGTACTACTCTGCCAAAAAGAAGGGTAAAGTTGAGTGATTTGTAGGGAAATAGATGTATCTTGAGACCATAATGTTATGTGAAATAAACCAGACACACAGGCGTAAGTATTGCATGCTTTTTTTTACAGGAGAAACTCAAAATATAAACAAAGAGTGAAGTAAAAGATAATAGGAAATAAAGGATAGCTTTTGTTAAATAAACAAGTTATCAAGACAAGGATGAAGTGTAGAGGGAGAGGAGAGAGATAAGCAAGAATTGAGGCATGTCGTATACGTGTACTGACTCCACACAAGGAATGTAATCATTATGTAATGCAAATATGTAGTAATAAAAAATAAAAACTGAAAGAAAAACGTGGTTTTTAGATCTTAAAGTACTAATTTGATTTCCTTCCTCTAGGATTCTTACAATCATAATAATATATTATCAGGTTTAATAATGAAAAATGTATAAATATATATCATTCACCACTTCCTCAGGATATTCAAAATCTATTCAGCATACATCTATTCAGTAACCATCCATTCTAATCTATTAAGTAAATACACCAGCCAAACTTTATCAGAGTAGTAGATAAGAAGGTTAAGTAAACGTATTATTTAATATATTAGGGGCCTTTCACAGACTGCAGGGGAGGAGAAGAAGAAAGCCCTCCCTGTGAATCAGCACCATCCACAGACCACTAGAGGGAGAGCCAGATGCCAGCCCCTTCATGTGCGTGGGCTAGGAAACAAGAGCCAAACCTCCCCACCACCACCATAAGCCACTGGCTGATCCAGAGAAACACAGGCTGTGATGACAGCTATTGAGGAAAAATACTATTTAATGCTTGTAGTGTTTAATGTTTCACTGACTTTGCAGATCTAAAGCCAGTAGAATGAACATCTATTCAGAGGATAACAGTACATAATGTAGCATCTACCTTCTGAAAGTGGTGGTCATTGTTAATTCCCTATCTCGTTTTGAAGTCCTGAACTATTGTCATTGTTTTGTTGGGTTGAGTTTTATTCTGTTTTGTTGGATTTTGTTGTGTCCAATAGCATGGGCAGCTATTTCAAAGATAACAAGATATATTATGATAACCATTTTGGATTTACCGTTGTCTTATTTTGAAGTCTTTTATTGCATTCATTGTTTACTTTTATTGGTTCTGTTCTGTTGTTTTGTTTGATTTTTACTATATCTGAAGGTATGGACAGCTATTTTGAAGATAACAAGAGGTATTAAGGTAACTATTGTTGATTTCTTATTGTTTTGATGTCCTGTGTCATTTGCACTGTATTTTTGTTTTCATTTTTGTTTATTGTTTTTTCTGTTTTATTTTGCTTTTTTTATTCTCTTTTAAATAAATAAATATTAGGCTAAGTGGTGGAGAATCTATGCCATGCATTCTGCAACTGGCACATAGAGGCCTCTATCAGCTCCCAAGCCAAGAATACGAGTTGTTATTTCTAAATGAATAAAGAAATTGTGAGGTTTTTTTAACAATGGAGTAGTACTCAGCCATAGAGAACAATAAATTTGAGATATTTATAGGTAAATAGATGGACCTTGAGTCTGTACTCTTAAGTGAACAAACAGCGTATACGTGTAAATATCACATTGTTTCTCTGGTGTAAGAAACTGAAAGTGTAAATAAGGACCAGAATGCATACTAGACATTATGAAATAGGAAAAAAATATTCAAAAAGGGAATGAGGAGAGGGGGAGAGGAGCAGGAAAGAAAGGAAAATTAAAAATGAGAAAAGAGAAAAATGTTAACAAAACTTTTGTAAATAGGAGGGGAAGACGGGATGAAAAATAGGGGAGGTAAATGGGAGAAAAAGGAACTGAGGTAAGTCATGTACAGGTACAAAGTCACTATGATGAAAGTGGTCATTGTATACATTTAAAGTGCACTGATAAACTTAATCAGTAAAAAAACAGGAAGAAATTTTAGATGAAAGTACAAAGCTTCAGAAATACTGGTGAATTGTTTAACATTTTCAGCTAAAAGCAAACTTCACAAAATGAAGGAGGGTCATCTCTGCAGTGCAGGAAACACCTCCAGTTATGGAGAAGGTGGAGCTGGGAGCTGGCCCCGGCCTCCTGAGCCAAGCTGCCTTGCACAGCTCGCTGCTGACCCACCGAGCGGCTTGCGTGTCCGTGATGTGGCAAGCGTGGCTCACCTCAAACACTCTCAGAAAACACTGACTGTCAGGACAACCCTATGATATCTCAACAAATTTAAACAAAAATAAAATTAAAATAAACTTTCATTAAAACCATTACAAGCAAAAACCAAAAGTAGTGAGGTTTAATTGCTGTGTTGGTACTTTGCAATGAATGAGTTTGGAGTTGCACTTCAGTGCGTTAACCATAGACATGTCTGAGGAGAGAGCTGCCAGGGGCGGCAGAGCTCAGGGTAAGTGGAAATGCGACTGAATCATTGTGCCGTGTGACTGCCTTCAGGAAAGCAGCAAAGAAAGGAAGGAGTTGTGATCAGGGAGTGAAACGGAATGTCCACAAGGGATGTTGGCTCCTCTGGAAACGCTACACTGGAACCAGGCAGACAGCAGACACACTCTATGGTGCCCCAGAGGGTAGAACAGGACAAACAATACCAGCTATAGGTGTCTCAGTTGAACAATTCACAAAGGAAAATATTGGCAGGAAACTGCTTGTGAGAGCAAGGAGCACCCATGGCTGGGTTGTAAAATGAGGCTAGAGAAAGCCCAATATGGGCACTGCTACAAGCATTCCTGCTCCGGACAGGAGGATGGACAGTGTGACCCTGGCTTCAATAGGGAAAGCACCAGCACAAGTGCCAATGCTCCATATAAATCAACGCCAATGTAGGGTTTTTATGGTATGAATAAAGAGCTAGCGTTGGATTATCACCACCAATCAGTGACTCTGTAAGGGCTCTGCCCAGCAGAACACCTCCAGCCAAGGAACCATAAGCCTTGGAACATTTATTCCAGTGTCATCCTTTTTAATAAAACGAATATTCTTCAACAATCCTTTAACCACAACAGATCTTAGATTGAACCCTTTAGTCACAAGCAAGTTAACTATATAGCCTGTCACATTCCCACATAAGAAATTTAATTTTGCTCACCAGTTGCTATATTTATTATCCTGCACTTTGCATCACATAAGCTCCTCACCAAATCAGAAGACATCCTATAACAGGGTGGTTTCCACTTGGCTGCATCTGACAGTTACAATGAATAGAAAAAGAAGCTTTTGCAAAAGCCTGCTATGTCCCAAAGAGCTGGGCATGGCTTAAGTAATAATTAAATGAAAAGTAAAACTAACATACATGCCATATATTGTAGAATGAATCACGATATGCCATGGCATGTAAGGTATATCACATTGATCTATCAACTTTTAGCACCTCAGCCTCTCCTTCACTCTGGGTGGCCTCTCATTTTACAAACCACATACATTTTATTGTCCTGAAAAAGTCTCCAAACACAGGTATGAGTTGCCAAGACAGGCAATGCATCCTCATTTTAAGTGAACTCTTAGAGGCTGGCAAACCCACCTAAGATCACAGAGTGACTATCACTTTAAGCCTAAAATGCACAGTTCTTTCCAGGCATGTGTAATGAGCCAAATTGGCATAGTTTTAAAACATACCAGGATTTATGCATCTGAATGACATAATCTGCTTCCCAGGAGTTACAGGTTGATCCTTAGCCAGTGACAATTATGTGTGACTAATGAACAAGCTTATATGTACAGTATCCAGTAGCAGTTCCAAATCTGTAGGAAGACCTTTGAATGCTTTCAGTGGTTGAAAATCTTCTTCTATAAAAGTAAATACTCATATTTGTAGCTGAGCTCCTGGAACTAACCACATTGTTGTTCTAATATAATTTTACAGTTAGTAAGAAGCTAAATGTAATGATCAATATGATGAGTAATCTTCAATGTCAACTTGATTAGTTTGAGAAACACCTAAGAAATTAGTAAAGCACACTCCAGGTATATCTGTGAGGGTGTTTCCAGAGTCACTAGGCTTGTGCAACAGCAAATTGATGGGGTACACTTGTCTTGAATGTAGATGGCACCATTCAACCGGAGATGGGTGTCTGGTTGAAACAAAAAGCAGGAGAAAGCCCGTCAGCAATAGTGTTCTGACTGTTTGCTTTTCTCTGCTTCTGGCTCCATGAGGGCAGCAGATTTCTTCAGCTCCACATTTCTGCCATGATATTCTACCTCTCCACAGGCCTAATGCCATGGAGCCAGCTGACCACGGACTGAAACCCCTGAAACCATAAGCCAAGTATACCTTTCCTCTTTTATTTTTTACAAGCATTGTTTTATTTTAAAAAGAAAAAAGTCAGAAAAGAAAAACAAAAATCAAAAGAGATAAACAACAACAACAAACCCAAAACAATAACAATATAGGTTTCCAAAACAGAGTGAAAGAAGTTTAACAATGGTTGTTATATTGCATTTTGTTCTCTTTTTTTTCAAAGAAAGTACCTTTCCTCTTTTAAATTGACTTTCTCAAGTATTTTATTACTGTGATAGAAAACTATTAACATTCTGTTTCTCGTTTTCTTTTTTGATTGGTTTAAAATCACAAACTTTAAAAAACACAAATATAACAAATACTAGGCTATTTTGGTACCTTCCTCTCCACATAGATGTTTATACTGACTTCAAGATTATCTCATACAAAATGCAAATGGTCTTCCTTCAAAATTTGAGTCTTTCTTTCATCTCTAACATTTGACACCCTTTTCCCTGTTGTTCTTCCTCCTCTTTTCTATGTTCTTGTGTCCTACAGAACCACCCATTTTAGTGTGTGACTATAGTTGTAGATATGCTTACTGAGCATCCTTGAGTGATGTTTTCAGTCATTCATTCAACAGTGCTATTAAACACCTTCTATCTTTCAGGGCAGTCCTGTATGCTTGCATACAGATATTAGCTTTGGTTGCATAATGAACTGCCTCAAAACTTAAGAGATTGAAAAATGATCACTTACTGCATTTATAATATGTAAATTGGTATTTGATCCTGGGTCAGCTGAGCAGTCTTCTGTTTGTCCAAGCCAATAGCTTGGTGCTCCCTTGTGATGCCATGCATCAGCTTCCATTGTAGCTGAGGACTGGCTGTCTCATATCACTGTGGCCTCTGCTGGGACTGTGCATCTCTGCTCCATGGGGACTCTCATCGTCTAGGTGGGAGCCTGGGATTCTTCACATGGCAGTATCAAGTTTCAAAGAACAAAAAGGTAAGGTATACCCAACAGAACAAGCCTAGTTGGATCACATCTGCTGTTCCCTGAGCAGCCACAGCAAGTGCCAGAATCCATGGAAGGCAACCTATGCAAACAGACACAGAGGTGTGAATGCAGAGGTACCCTCTCTGCAAAAGTCAGTCATCCTGAGAGTCAAAGATGAACAGAGTGACAATGGTCCCACCCTCCAGGAACTCATTGCTTCATACCCTCTCCTGACCTTGGTAGTTTTCAACTCCCTAATCTTTGACAGCCCATAAGTGTAAGCCAGTATTCCCTGGTGATTTTAATTTCTCTAATTAGTTCTAAGAGTAAATGACTTTTCTTACAGTCGGTAACCATTCATATCTTCCCTTCTATCAATTGCCTAATTTGTGTCATTTACTTTTCTATTCGATTTCTTGTTTTTCTTAGATTTTAGGAGTTACTTGTATATTAGATAATAAAATATTCATATATTCAAAGATGAAAAAAACTATAAAATAACCAAAATCTCCTTGGTATATCATTTCATTGTAAATATCATATATATATATATATATATATATATATATATATATATATATATGAGAGAGATAGAATACATGTAAAATAATGTAAATAATAGTGATAAGACTCTTTACATTGTCCAGTGGTATCCACACCATATGTTATTCCTCTCTGATCTGTTATTTTTAGCATATATTATTGTCATTTGTGTACTTGACTTTATTTCTGGCCTTTCTATTTTATTTCTCATTTTTTGAGTATTTTAATCAAGAGTGGATGTTGAATTTTATCAAAAGCTTTTTCATTCTAGGTGAAGATGATATTTTCCTACAATGAAACACATGTTGCATTCCTGTAATAAATTCCAATCTATCATCTTATCTCATTGTTTTAATGTGCTATGGACCTCTCCTTCCTAATATTTTACTCAAAAGAACAGATTGTGCTTTCACTGTTTGATTGATCATTTTTTGTACCTAAATCTTGTAAGTTGACAACTACTTCCAAGATAACAATATGCAATATATTAATTAGTGTTAGCTTCCTACTTTTTTTTGAAATTCTGCATCATTTCTATCCTTTTTTCTGTTTTGCTTTTTTAAAATTTATGAGTGAAGATGATCATGTGCAGGGGCGTACATTTTTTTTTTAGCTAATCAAATTCACGTGGCTTTGGAATTATCTGCATTTTAGAGCTGAAGTAGACTTCTGTCTCTGCAAAGCAGGGCTCCTTGATAACTTTTTATTTTCCATGAAAATCATTCTATTAAGTGTTACAGTCATGAACAAGCCTTCCCTCCTGGTAAGCAGCAGCAAGGCAAGCGAACAAGCAGCCGGCATGACAGAAAGAGAACAAGTCAGAGCCCCTCAAGATCCAGCCGTGTTGGAACTTGGGGTCTGAGCAAGAAAACAGTGAGCCCTGCTTCCTGGTAAGTGGCTGTGGTGCAAGCAGCAGCAGGCGCACCAGGGAGAAAACAAGTCAGCATCTCAGGTGAGTCTACAGGCTCTAGGGCTGAGAATCAAACATCCCATTCCCCCTCCCCCTTCCTGGGCACATAAAGCAACTAAATACTTACATAGTTAGTTTTATGCTGACCTGGGGCCAGAGGTCTGAGCATCTCTTGGGAGGAGGACCGTATGCAATACAGCAAACAAGGAGGATTTCCTTCTGACTTGTCTTTGAAGGCAAATATTGTTTTCACTGTTTTGCTTTGTTCTGCGTAATTGTTTTACAGTATTCAATATTCTGCTTTGATAGGTTTTAAAATGTTCTGGTTTTGGTTTGATTTTATTATACTTCATTGAATGGACAACTATTGTGAAGATAACAAGGTATACTATGATACCTATTACTGTCATTCCGGTATCCTGCTGTGAAATTCTGTACCAGTTTCACTGCATTGTCTTGGTTGGCTTTGTTCTGTCTTGTTTTGTTGTGTTTTACTATCTTCAAAATTAAAAAAATTTGAAGAGTTAGGGGTAATGACAAGTTACATTTTCCTAGAAATTTGGCTTTGTTATTCAATTTTCTAGTTTGCAGAGATTGAGCTAAATATTCTTTGCCATTTAATTGACTTTATTTGTATGATTATTTGCCTTAATTACTTCCTGTTTTACTGTTTACTGTTTCTCCCTTTTTTGTTGATTCAAATGGTTTTTGCTTTATTTAACTCATTGTTTATGGCAAAAAATAAGGTTTTAATTATATTTACTAGTTCTGTTTTTTCTATTTTCCAATTCATTAACTTACTCTTGTATCTTTATGAATTTTTCTATGTATTTGCATGATTCATTTATTTTTGTTATCCTTTCAAATTTAGGTTGATTGCTTAATTTAATTTTGTTTCATTTTATTTTATATACAGTATTTAAAGGTACACTGCCTTAAAATAACAGTAGCTCCACATCATAACTTCTAACTCAAAATGTTTTGAATAACTTTTTTATATGCTGTGAATTTTTATTTGTAACTTTTTCTTTGAATCAACAGTTGTTTATAAAAGAATATTTTAATTCCCAGGAAGGAAAGTCATTGGTTGTTGGTGCTTGGATGTGTGTCTGATTTTCTAGTTTTCCTGTATTATGATCATAGAATGTTGCCTAATTTTGTTCTGGTTCTCAATACAACTTCCACTTTTTAAATGTATGGTGATTATCTTTGTCAGTTTTTGACACTGATTCATGTGCATTTGAAAACAAAATTTGTTGTGCCCGTTTCAGCAGCACATGTACTAAAATTGGAAAACAAAATTTGTTCTGTTTTATGTTATGGAATTTTACACAAATCTTTACATAGATATAAGATACAAAAACATTCAGCAGCACAAATGCCTGCCTGGCAGGCACAAAGTCCTAAGTTCAATTCCCGATATCCCCCAAAAAACAATATTGACATTAATATATATGGATTCATGGGTCAGCTTAGTATTTTACCAAAGTCTCCTCATGTTCTTATTTGCAGATTTTATGTTCAGTACTTCTGGAGTCCTTCACAGTAAAGAAGCAGAAGCAGCAGTGATGGAGCTGCAGATGGTGGAAGCTAGCATTGGTTGAGTGGCTATGATGCACCAGGTAAATTTTTTTCTTTGTTTTTTTTTTTTTTTTTTTTTTTTATTTAAGAGGAAAAAGAGAAAAACACAAAACAGAACAAAGCAGTGTAAGGTTACACATAATACATAACTACAAAAAAAAAACATAACAGTAAGAAATCACCTGTTAATAGATTACATAATATCATCTTGGAAATAGTTGCTCAAATCACAGTATCAAAGAATACAAAGTAGACATTCAAACGGAGAGACTGCAAACAGCTGTGTTCAATGATCCAAAAACATTAATATAGTCAGCTATTTAACATCCCTAAACACACTTGTTGTTATATCCGTTAGAACTCTTTTTTTTTTCCCCTCCCTCTCTTTTTTATAACAAAATTTATACATTTTGGATTTTATTACTCCTCAGTTCTCATTACTCTCTTGGGGGGGAGAGAATAAAGTCAAATATGGCAAAACAAAGCTGTAAGTCCAAACCAAGGATAGACATAGCACATGATGTAGAACAGAGTACAAGGTCATCAACAATGGTTATCAACATTGTCTCTTGTTTCCTTAAAAGGAATTGTCCATCTCATTAGATATTATAAAGCCGGACAAAACAGTGGAGAACAAGACCAATAAAACTTAGGCATTGTGAACATTACAGGACTTCCAAAGGAGACAATAGTCAAACCAGAATGGGCATCTTTGTGAATCTTATTGCCTTCAAATTAGTTGCCTATACCTTCAAACTTGCTACTATCGCACAGAATGGAACAGAGTCTAATCAGTCAAAACAAGATCTTGGGAGTATTACAGGACTTCAAAACAAGTTAATAGGAGATCAAAAAGAGTTACTACTATATATCCTAATTTTTTAAGTTTTTCCCTTAATTAAAATAAACATAAGAAATAGCTAAATAATTTTTTTTAAAGAATAGTAGTTACCATAGTGTCTGTCTTTTTCCTTAAAATATTTGGATAAAACTTCATATACTATAGCTTCAAATATTTCCATATCAAAAAGCCCAGAGTAAAGCCTTTCTAATTAATAAGTGAAAATTTTATAAGGCTTCAAGGCCACATAATGGGGAATCATGATTATCACATATTTTTATATATTTGAATCATTACTTACATTAGGGAAACTATTCGGTATTCATACATGCGAGATTGATTTATTTCACTTATGAGTATGGTCTCAAGCTGCGCCCATTTATTGATAAATATCTCAATGCGATCCTTCTTTATAGCTGAATAATACTCCATTGTATAGAAATACCACAACTTTTTTATCCATTCCTCAGTTGATGGACACTTGGGTTGTTTCCAAGATCTGGCGATTACAAATTGTGCTGCTATAAACATAGGTGCACATATATCCCTGTGGTATGATGCTTTCAGTTCTTCTGGGAATATGCCTAGAAGTGGAATAGCTGGAATAAATGGGATTTCCAATCCCAACTTTTTGAGAAACCTCCAGACAGATCTCCACAAAGGCTGTACCAGTCTACACTCCCACCAACAGTGCAGGAGAGTTCCTTTTTCCCCACAGCCTCTCCAGCATTTGTTGTTGTTGGTTTTCTTGATCCTGGCCATTCTTTCAGGAGTGAGATGGTATCTCAGTGTGGTTTTAATTTGCATTTCTCTAATGACCAATGATGATGAGCATTTTTTCATGTATTTATTTGCCATTTGCATTTCTTCATCTGAGAATTGCGTATTCATCTCAGATGCCCATTTTTGGATTGGATCTTTGAATTTTGAAGGTCTGAGTTTTTTTAATTCTTTATATGTTTTAGACAAGAGTCCCTTGTCTGAGAGAGAGTTCACTAAAATCTTTTCCCAGTTTGTGGGTTTTCTTTTCACTATGCTGGAGATTTCTTTTGACATGCAAAAACTTTTTAATAAGAAGTGGTCCCAGTTATTGATTCTGGGAAGTATTTCCCGTGCAGTTTGAGTCCTATTCATGAATTCTCTACCTACTCCTATGTCTCCAAGGTTTCTACCCAATTTGTCTTCCAATAGATTTAGCGTTTCTGTTTTAATATTCAGATCTTTGACCCATTTAGATTTTAATTTAGTACATGGTGATAGACATGGGTCTAGCTTTAGTTTTTGGCAAATGGAGGGCCAGTTTTTCCAGCACCATTTATTAAAGAGACTGTCGTTCTTCCAGTGAACCTGCTTGGCTCCTTTATCGAAGATAAGGTGGTTGAGTGTGTTTGTAGTTGTGGTTGTATCTTCTAATCTATTCCATTGATCTTCAGCTCTGTTTTGATTCCAATACCATGTTGATTTTACTACTGTTGCTTTGTAGTATAATTTCAAGTCAGGGATTGTGATGCCTCCTGCTTTGTCTTTGCTGCTTAGAATTGCTTTTGCGATTCTAGGTCTCTTCTGGTTCCAGATGAAATTTAGGAGTGATTTCTCTAGATCTATAAGGTATGTTGATGGTATTTCTATTGGGATTGCATTGAATCTGTATAAGAGTTTTGGGAGAATGGCCATCTTCACAATGTTTGTTCTTCCTATCCATGAGCAAGGGATGTCTTTCCATTTTCTGAGATCATCTTCAATTTCCTTTTTCAGTGTAATATAGTTTTCACTGTATAAGTCTTTCACTTCTTTCATAAGAGTAATTCCTAAATATTTCATTTTTTTGCTTGCTAATGTGAATAGTCCAGTTTCCCTTATTTCCCTCTCTGTGGTTTTGTTGTTCGTGTATAGGAATGCTATTGATTTCTGAGTATTGATTTTGTATCCAGCCACATTACTGAATTTATTTATTGTATCTAAGAGTCTTTCAATGGAGCTTAGGGGGTCTTCTATGTAGAGTATCATGTCATCTGCAAACAATGACAACTTAACTTCTTCTTTTCCTATCTTTACCCCTTTTATTTCTCTTTCTTGCCTAATTGCTCTGGCTAGTACTTCCAGTACTATATTAAATAGGAGTGGTGATAAAGGACATCCTTGTCTTGTGCCTGATTTTAAAGTAAAGGCTTTCAATTTTTGGCCATTTAGTATGATGCTGGCTGTTGGTTTGTCATAGATGGCCTTTATTATATTGAGGTAAAGACCATCTATTCCAATTTTCTGTAGAGTTTTTATCATGAATAAATGTTGGACCTTATCGAAGGCTTTTTCTGCATCTATAGAAATGATCATGTGATTCTTATTTTTGGCTTTATTGATATGGTGAATTACATTTATTGATTTGCGTATATTGAACCATCCTTGCATTCCTGGGATGAATCCCACTTGGTCATGGTGTATAATCTTCTTGATGATTTGCTGGATCCTATTTGCCAATATTTTATTGAGGATTTTTGCATCTGTGTTCATTAGGGAGATCGGTCTATAGTTCTCTTTTTTAGTTGGGTCTTTCTCAGGTTTTGGTACTAGAGTGATATTTGCTTCCAGGAATGACTTAGGCAGGATTGCTTCCCTTTCAATTTCATTGAATAGTTTGAGGAGTGTCGGCATTAGGTCTTCTTTGTATTTCTTGTAGAATTCTGCAGTGAATCCATCTGGGCCTGGGCTCTTCTTGGTGGGTAAGGACTTAATTACATTTTCAATTTCAGTAACCGAGATTGGGTTATTCAACAGTTTTACATCCTCTTGATCTAGCTTTGGCACTTCATATGCTTCTAAGAAACTGTCTATTTCTTCTGTGTTATCAAACTTTTGAGAGTAGAGGTTTTCAAAATAGGTGTTGATGATCTTCTGTATTTCTATTGGGTCTGTAGTGACTTCTCCTTTTTCATTTCTTATTGCATGAATTTGAGCTTTTTCTTCCCTTTTTTAAATAAGGTTGGCTAGGGGCTTATCGATTTTATTTATTCTTTCAAAGAACCAACTCTTTGATTTGTTGATCCTTTGGATTGTTTTCTTAGTCTCTATTGCATTGATTTCTGCTCTGATTTTTATAATTTCCTCTCTTCTTTTGGCTTTGGGCTTGACTTGCTCTTCCTTTTCTAGCTGTTTGAGGTGTAGCATCAAGTTATTTATTTGTATTCGTTCTGTTTTCCTGATGTGGGAACTCAGTGCAATAAATTTTCCTCTCAGAACGGCTTTCATTGTATCCCACAGATTCCGGTAAGTTGTATCTGCATTTTCATTTTCTTTTAGGTATTGTTTGATTTCTTCTTTAATTTCTTCTGTGACCCACTGATTACTCAAGAGTGTGTTATTCAGTTTCCATGTGTTTGTGGGATTTTTGCAGTATCTTTTATCATTAATTTCTAATTTCAGAGCGCTGTGATCCGATAACATGCAAGGGATGATTTCAGCTCTTTTGCACTTGTTTAAATATGTTCTATGAGCTAATATATGGTCTATTTTAGAAAATGATCCATGTACTGCTGAGAAGAATGTGTATTCTGATGTTGTTGGGTGGAACATTCTGTATATGTCTATCAAACCCATTTGTTCACAGGTATGATTCAGTTCTGTTATTTCTTTACTCATTTTCTGTCTGGTCGATCTGTCCCTTGGTGTCAATGGCGTATTAAGGTCTCCCGTTACAATTGTGTTACTGATAATTTGAGTTTTCATTTCTGTTAATAATTGTTTTATATAACTGGGCGCTCTGGAGTTTGGTGCGTATATATTTAAGATAGTTATCTCTTCCTCTTGGAGTTTTCCCCTTACGAGTATGTAGTGACCTTCTTTGTCCTTTATGGTCATTGTTGGTTTAAAGTTCACGTTGTCTGCAAACAGAATGGCTACTCCTGCCTTTTTTTTGGATTCCTGCTGCATGAAGAATTGTTTTCCATCCTTTGACTTTCAGTCTGTGAGTATCCTTCTGGGTTAGATGGGTTTCCTGTAAACAGCATATGGTTGGATTTTGTTTCTTGATCCATTCTGCTAGTCTGTTTCTTTTGATTGGTGCATTGAGACCATTTACATTAATGGTTATTACTGTTAAATGTTGTTTAATTGTAGGATTCTTATCTCTCTGCTGTTGCATCTTTATCTTTCTGTTCTGTTTAATTATTTGCTTTGCTTAGTGGTTTTTTCCTTTGTGTATCTAAACTGTCTTTCAATATTTTTTGCAGGGTTGGTTTGGTGTTCATGAAGTTCTTCAGCTGTTCTTTGTCATGGAAGTATCGTATTTCACCATCTATTTTAAATGATAGTTTTGCAGGATATATCAGTCTAGGTTGGAAATCATTTTGCTTTAGGATCTGGAATACTTCACTCCATGCTCTTCTTGACTTTATTGTTTGTGATGAGAAGTCTGCTGTGATTCTGATAGGTTTTCCTTTATAAGTGATCTGTCTTTTCTCTCTGACAGCTTTTAATAATCTATTCTTGTGTTGGATTTCTGGGATGGTGATTATTATATGTCTGGGTGTAGTTTTATTTTGGTTATGACTATTTGGAGTTCTATATGCTTCACTGATCCTGATGTCAGTTTCTGATCTCATGCTTGGGAAGTTTTCAGCTATTGCTTCTCTAAATATCCTCTTGATATCCTTTATGTTGTCTCCTTCTTTTTCATTAATCCCTATCATTCTTATGTTATTCTTCTTTGCATCATCTTGCAGTTGTTGAATTGTTGTTTCCTGATTCCTTGTTATTTTTAAAAGATCTTTCCTTTCCTGTTCACTTGCTGCAATCCTGTCTTCAAGGTCTGAAATTCTATCTTCACTTTCATTAAGGCGGTTTTTACAACTTTCAGTGGAGTTTTTTATTTCCTGTATATCTCTGTGCATCTGCATTATGTATTCTGTTTGTTTCTTATATTGCTCGTCTAGGGATTCTATCTTTTTGTTTAATTCCTCCAATTTTTTATCTGTGTTTTCTTTAGATATATTTAGAATCTCTTTCATTTCTTTTATCATTTCTTCTTTTATCTGGGAAATTATTTCGAGTTTGAATTTCTTTAAAGCTTCCTGGAGTTGCTTGTCAACTTCAGTAGCTATTGTGTCTAATATATGAGGAGGATGAGATATATTTTCTTCTAAATACACTTCTCCTAGGGTTTCCTGAGATGGGCTGGAGGTTTGAGGTTGTAATTTGGTCTTTCGTTTTGTCATTTTCCTATATTTCTGTGTTTCAAGTGTTATTTGAAAGCCTCCTCAGGATCTGTTGAAAATCCCCTTCTATGTTTGCAGCTACTGAGACTCTGGCACCACTCTACCCCAGGCCATTGGGCCTGCAGAACCAATGGCCCTTCTCTGCTTGTTCAGAACTCCGCGGTTCCAGACAAGCTGGGCCTCAGGGACACTGTGCGCCCACCTGCCCCTTGGTAGATCCACAGCTCTTGGATCGCAGCGGGTTAGGGTACTCACCACAGACCGCAGTGCCTCAGGAGCCTGTGATCCCTCCCTGCTTGCAGAGATATCCACAAACCTCCAGACAAAGGAAGGGCCTCCTGCGGGCACTCCGGATCTACCCCGCTCCTCCTCTGCACGCAGATGGCTATGCGTGGCTGGGCTCAGGCCGAGGTGCCTCAGGAACCCGGGACCCCTCCTCCTCCAGACAAAGGAAGGGGCCTCTGCAGGCGGCTCCGGATCCGCGCAGCTCCTCCTCCGCACACCGACGGCCAGGCGCGGCTGGGTACGGGCCGAGGTGCCCCAGGAACCCGGGACCCCTCCTCCTCCAGACAAAGGAAGGGGCCTCTGCAGGCGGCTCCGGATCCGCGCAGCTCCTCCTCCGCACACCGACGGCCAGGCGCGGCTGGGTACGGGCCCAGGTGCCCCAGGAACCCGGGACCCCTCCTCCTCCAGACAAAGGAAGGGGCCTCTGCAGGCGGCTCCGGATCCGCGCAGCTCCTCCTCCGCACACCGACGGCCAGGCGCGGCTGGGTACAGGCCGAGGTGCCCCAGGAACCCGGGACCCCTCCTCCTCCAGACAAAGGAAGGGGCCTCTGCAGGCTCTCCGGATCCGCGCAGCTCCTCCTCCGCACACCGACGGCCAGGCGCGGCTGGGTACGGGCCGAGGTGCCCCAGGAACCCGGGACCCCTCCTCCTCCAGACAAAGGAAGGGGCCTCTGCAGGCTCTCCGGATCCGCGCAGCTCCTCCTCCGCACACCGACGGCCAGGCGCGGCTGGGTACGGGCCGAGGTGCCCCAGGAACCCGGGACCCCTCCTCCTCCAGACAAAGGAAGGGGCCTCTGCAGGCGGCTCCGGATCCGCGCAGCTCCTCCTCCGCACAACGACGGCCAGGCGTGGCTGGGTACGGGCCGAGGTGCCCCAGGAACCCGGGACCCCTCCTCCTCCAGACAAAGGAAGGGGCCTCTGCAGGCGGCTCGGGATCCGCGCAGCTCCTCCTCCGCACACCGACGGCCAGGCGCGGCTGGGTACGGGCCGAGGTGCCCCAGGAACCCGGGACCCCTCCTCCTCCAGACAAAGGAAGGGGCCTCTGCAGGCGGCTCGGGATCCGCGCAGCTCCTCCTCCGCACACCGACAGCCAGGCGCGGCTGGGTCTGTTAGCTTTTCATTGCCATGACAAAATACTGGTGAATCGTAATTCAGAGGAGGAGAAGTTGATTTTGGCTCACAGTTATGGAAGTTTCAGTCCATAGTTAGCTCAGTTGCTTTTAGGCCCAATGTAGAAAAGTGATGGAGGGTCATGATGGGGGAAGGCTGTTCACCTCATGGCTCCCAGGAAGCAGACAGGAAGAATGAAGAACCAAGAGAGACAGTATGAGTGAGAGGAAGGGGACAGAGAGGAAGAGGCTGAGGAGCAGAGGTATCCTGCAAGACCATACCTCAAGTTCCAATTCTAGGCCCACCTCCTGTTCCCATGATCTCCCGTTAATCCCATTAAATTATGATTGATTCAATGGATTAATCTGCCATCACTTCAGACCACTTCTGGACTGGGGACCAAGCACTCTACATGTGAGTCTTTGGAGAGCATTTTAGATTCAAACCATCGTCCCCTAGCTTCCTGTCTCTGAGCTGTTGTGCAAGAATATAGGAAGAGGGGAATTAAATAAGGAAAGTATTTTAAAAAAGTGATATGGCCTTAGATTTTAATCTCAAGGAGGATTTGTGATTCAGCATCTAGATAAAACTAGGCTAGTCCTATGGGAATCTCCTTCTCCTCAGAGGCCTAAAACCAACAGAAGCCAAGAGTGCACAAAAGAAAAATAGTTCATAGCTGAGCTAAGATGGTTTTCCACCCCTGAACCTTTCTAGCAATGAGGGGAGAGGCTCTGAGATGCCTCAGAGCCATTTCACGTGGGAGTGGAGGGAGTTGGGGATGGGGGAGATTGATTTTTTTTTAAATGGAGAAGGAATAGCAATAACAGCTATGGAGACCGTATGTTAAGCCTGGTTATCAGTACTTTATGTATTAACTCTTTTAATCCTTGATATATCTTTTAATCCTTCTTATTAATTTTTCTGTTTAAAAATTTTAAATTAATCTTTTACTCCCATGAGGTAATTCTATTATTAACCTTACTTTGCAGAGGAGGACAGTGAGGTCCAGAATGACAATGTAACTTGCTCAAGGTTGCCCAACAAATCATTGTCAAAGAACTGAAACTACTTCCTCCTGCTGAGGGCTAGGAAAGAGATGGAGAAGAGTTATAGCACTTGTCCTGCAATGTGTGTGCACCACTGATAACACATTTTTACAGAATATAATTTGTTAGAAGATGAAGACAGTTAAGCTCATCAAATACTGTTTTAGCATGTCAGTGTGCAAAGGACTGCTGCAGGTGCTAGAAGTAGAGAGAGTTGGATGAGGAGAGCTGAAGAGAGACATGTGCATGGGTAGTCATTTCTGTCTAAGGGCAGGAGATACAATAAATGGAGCTCAGGCTAGAGAAGTCCATCTGGGGGGCTTAGGGAAGGTTCTGGTAAATATTTTTTTTTACTGAGTTGAGTGCTTTAGACAAATGAAGGTCACTCAGGTAAAGATAAGGAAGAGGAGAGGGCATTCTAGGAAGAAAAAGAAAAGATGCAAAGTAGTATTTCACCACAGTGCCTGTCTGGGATGATCTACATTTGGTTTTCCTAAAATCTCCAAAGGCAATGGCTATACGGTAGGTGAGGAAGCTGGAGAAATAAGCAAGGCTAATACCTTTGACATTTTTATATGTTGCACTACTAAGTTAGGTTTTGGGCACATTCTGGAGACACTAAAACATATTCTGAAAGCAAGATCAAAATAGTGTGGAGAGTAGCTGGGGATTTAGTGCAGTGGTTGGTGTAAGTGCCTGGCTGGCAAGCATGAGGTCATGAGTTGGATCCCCAGTACCAGAAACAAACAAACAAACAAACAAACAAACAAAATAATGTGGAGATCAGTGCAACAGAAGAGACCCTAATATCAGGTGTAGAAATATACATTATAATAAAGGTGATATTTCAAATTTATGGTGTGAGCACTATCTATGCAGTTAACAAGGTTAAAAATTAGTTTTTGATTCAGAAAAAATAAAAGCTAAACTATTACTTTTTATTATCCATAAAAGCAAACCAGATAAGGTAAGCATTTGAATACCAAAGAAACTGAAAAGTATTCAGTGTGTTGGAACACGTTTTTATAAAATTGGAGCTAGAAAAGGACATCTTAAATAAGATATAAGTTCCAGAAGCCATAAAAGAAAACATTGACAGATAAAAATCACATAAAAATTAAAAATTACCTCTATACAATAAAAGGCATGATAAAACTAAAAGACAACAGGCTGAAAAAACTCTCAGCTGTGTGTTTAATGGATGACATACAAAACTTCCGTAAACCATTCAAAAATATAAATATGAGTAAAGGTTATAAATGGGTAATTTACAGGAGGCCAATTTACCAAAGGCCAATAAACACACAAAGAGATTCTAATCTATACTAAAGTAGATAACCATGAGTAAAATGTAAATAATAGAAAAATTTAATGGGAATGTTGAGAAGCAGCCACTTTTCATACATGGTTATTGGTCGTGTAAATTAGTCCAGCCTTTCTGGAAGGCAATTTAGTGTGAATCTATTCAAATAAATAAGCCCTCTGATGTAGATTCTCACCAACTGTCTGTTATTTCGTTTTGGGATCAAAGTACCTGCAGTGGGTGACTCTGTACACCCCTCCAGTGAAGCCTGTCAGGACAGTCTGTTCCTCTGGGCACAAGGATTGATGGTGCAGGGTTGGGAAGATGACTATACTGATCAAATCAGAGAGAATCTTGGGACTTTTGTGTAGAGTTCAGAATCAAAGTACACTCCCATTCTTGCTGGGTATAAACAAGGAAATATGTTCATGAAGCAAATACATTGGCAGCTAACTGAAATAGTGATGTGAATTATCTTTCAGAAGATATGACTAGGAAGAGAAAATGAATGGGAAGAAATGGGGTCCACTGGATTAAATGTTTCCTGAAGCAAGTTCTTTATTGAGTTTGTGTCACATTAATCTAATTTCTCTCTTTGCCTTCACTGATCTGAATTTGGTTTTCTGTTAGTTGCAGTCCAGATGTCCTAAGTGGTATACAAACATTTGTGCTTTAACTGAGTAATTCTAAGCATCTACTATAAGTATGCTTTGATATGTGCATGAAAATGTTCACTGAAGGATTTTTTGTAATAGTGGAAAACTGGAAATAATCTAAATATCTATTAATTAAAGTTATTAGATAAATTATATAGAACTACATATGTGAGATCACACAACTGTTAAATGGCATGAGGCAAACTTTTGTTTACTTTGAATCTACACGTAAGTATTTATAGGAACGTATAGATGGATCTAAAAAAACAGGAAATTGAGTGAGTACCCACCAAAGACTGTCATTAGCCATCTCTGGGGACAGACAAGGGATTGTTTACTTTGTATATTCTGCATGATATAATATCCAAGTAATAAATTAGTATCACTTGAATAAATACAAAGTATGTATTTTCTTTCAAAATATGGAACATGATGCTGCATCTAAAACCTGCTATACCTTCACTGTTGAACACTTCAGTGTGAACGATGCTCCTCCAAGACTTTCCTAATGCTGAATGAAGTCTCCTACCCTCAGTGAATCTGAATTAATGGAGCATCGCCTGAATAACACAGCTGTAGGTTCACAAAGCACCGTTTAGACATTCTGCTGAGATGAGAAGGGGTTTCAGTGGACAGAACCAAGTTGGGAAGCAAATTAGGAGGCTGTTGTATTAGTTTTGGTGAGAGGTGAGGGCTTCAATAATGTGCTACTAGTGGGATAGAGAAATAATCTAGCTGAGAAAGCATCATCTGTGATTCTTGGGAGGTTGAAGCAAGAGGATGGCAAGTTTGAGTCTAGCCTGGACAACTTAGTAAGTTAGAGAGGTCCTAAAAAATAATAAAAAATGGGTCGGGAATGTAGTTCAGTGCAAAGACTCTGGGTTCAATCCCCATTTCTAAAAAAAAACAAAGAAGAGGCCCAGCTTGTCTGGAACCGCGGAGTTCTGAACAAGCAGAGGAGGGCCATTGGTTCTGCAGGCCCAATGGCCTGGGGTAGAGTGGTGCCAGAGTCTCAGTAGCTGCAAACATAGAAGGGGATTTTCAACAGATCCTGAGGAGGCTTTCAAATAACACTTGAAACACAGAAATATAGGAAAATGACAAAACGAAAGACCAAATTACAACCTCAAACCTCCAGCCCATCTCAGGAAACCCTAGGAGAAGTGTATTTAGAAGAAAATATATCTCATCCTCCTCATATATTAGACACAATAGCTACTGAAGTTGACAAGCAACTCCAGGAAGCTTTAAAGAAATTCAAACTCGAAATAATTTCCCAGATAAAAGAAGAAATGATAAAAGAAATGAAAGAGATTCTAAATATATCTAAAGAAAACACAGATAAAAAATTGGAGGAATTAAACAAAAAGATAGAATCCCTAGACGAGCAATATAAGAAACAAACAGAATACATAATGCAGATGCACAGAGATATACAGGAAATAAAAAACTCCACTGAAAGTTGTAAAAACCGCCTTAATGAAAGTGAAGATAGAATTTCAGACCTTGAAGACAGGATTGCAGCAAGTGAACAGGAAAGGAAAGATCTTTTAAAAATAACAAGGAATCAGGAAACAACAATTCAACAACTGCAAGATGATGCAAAGAAGAATAACATAAGAATGATAGGGATTAATGAAAAAGAAGGAGACAACATAAAGGATATCAAGAGGATATTTAGAGAAGCAATAGCTGAAAACTTCCCAAGCATGAGATCAGAAACTGACATCAGGATCAGTGAAGCATATAGAACTCCAAATAGTCATAACCAAAATAAAACTACACCCAGACATATAATAATCACCATCCCAGAAATCCAACACAAGAATAGATTATTAAAAGCTGTCAGAGAGAAAAGACAGATCACTTATAAAGGAAAACCTATCAGAATCACAGCAGACTTCTCATCACAAACAATAAAGTCAAGAAGAGCATGGAGTGAAGTATTCCAGATCCTAAAGCAAAATGATTTCCAACCTAGACTGATATATCCTGCAAAACTATCATTTAAAATAGATGGTGAAATACGATACTTCCATGACAAAGAACAGCTGAAGAACTTCATGAACACCAAACCAACCCTGCAAAAAATATTGAAAGACAGTTTAGATACACAAAGGAAAAAACCACTAAGCAAAGCAAATAATTAAACAGAACAGAAAGATAAAGATGCAACAGCAGAGAGATAAGAATCCTACAATTAAACAACATTTAACAGTAATAACCATTAATGTAAATGGTCTCAATGCACCAATCAAAAGAAACAGACTAGCAGAATGGATCAAGAAACAAAATCCAACCATATGCTGTTTACAGGAAACCCATCTAACCCAGAAGGATACTCACAGACTGAAAGTCAAAGGATGGAAAACAATTCTTCATGCAGCAGGAATCCAAAAAAAAGGCAGGAGTAGCCATTCTGTTTGCAGACAACGTGAACTTTAAACCAACAATGACCATAAAGGACAAAGAAGGTCACTACATACTCGTAAGGGGAAAACTCCAAGAGGAAGAGATAACTATCTTAAATATATACGCACCAAACTCCAGAGCGCCCAGTTATATAAAACAATTATTAACTTTATTACTTATTAAATTAATTATTACTCAAATTATCAGTAACACAATTGTAACGGGAGACCTTAATACGCCATTGACACCAAGGGACAGATCGACCAGACAGAAAATGAGTAAAGAAATAACAGAACTGAATCATACCTGTGAACAAATGGGTTTGATAGACATATACAGAATGTTCCACCCAACAACATCAGAATACACATTCTTCTCAGCAGTACATGGATCATTTTCTAAAATAGACCATATATTAGCTCATAGAACATATTTAAACAAGTGCAAAAGAGCTGAAATCATCCCTTGCATGTTATCGGATCACAGCGCTCTGAAATTAGAAATTAATGATAAAAGATACTGCAAAAATCCCACAAACACATGGAAACTGAATAACACACTCTTGAGTAATCAGTGGGTCACAGAAAAAATTAAAGAAGAAATCAAACAATACCTAAAAGAAAATGAAAATGCAGATACAACTTACCGGAATCTGTGGGATACAATGAAAGCCGTTCTGAGAGGAAAATTTATTGCACTGAGTTCCCACATCAGGAAAACAGAACGAATACAAATAAATAACTTGATGCTACACCTCAAACAGCTAGAAAAGGAAGAGCAAGTCAAGCCCAAAGCCAAAAGAAGAGAGGAAATTATAAAAATCAGAGCAGAAATCAATGCAATAGAGACTAAGAAAACAATCCAAAGGATCAACAAATCAAAGAGTTGGTTCTTTGAAAGAATAAATAAAATCGATAAGCCCCTAGCCAACCTTATTTAAAAAAGGGAAGAAAAAGCTCAAATTCATGCAATAAGAAATGAAAAAGGAGAAGTCACTACAGACCCAATAGAAATACAGAAGATCATCAACACCTATTTTGAAAACCTCTACTCTCAAAAGTTTGATAACACAGAAGAAATAGACAGTTTCTTAGAAGCATATGAAGTGCCAAAGCTAGATCAAGAGGATGTAAAACTGTTGAATAACCCAATCTCGGTTACTGAAATTGAAAATGTAATTAAGTCCTTACCCACCAAGAAGAGCCCAGGCCCAGATGGATTCACTGCAGAATTCTACAAGAAATACAAAGAAGACCTAATGCCGACACTCCTCAAACTATTCAATGAAATTGAAAGGGAAGCAATCCTGCCTAAGTCATTCCTGGAAGCAAATATCACTCTAGTACCAAAACCTGAGAAAGACCCAACTAAAAAAGAGAACTATAGACCGATCTCCCTAATGAACACAGATGCAAAAATCCTCAATAAAATATTGGCAAATAGGATCCAGCAAATCATCAAGAAGATTATACACCATGACCAAGTGGGATTCATCCCAGGAATGCAAGGATGGTTCAATATACGCAAATCAATAAATGTAATTCACCATATCAATAAAGCCAAAAATAAGAATCACATGATCATTTCTATAGATGCAGAAAAAGCCTTCGATAAGGTCCAACATTTATTCATGATAAAAACTCTACAGAAAATTGGAATAGATGGTCTTTACCTCAATATAATAAAGGCCATCTATGACAAACCAACAGCCAGCATCATACTAAATGGCCAAAAATTGAAAGCCTTTACTTTAAAATCAGGCACAAGACAAGGATGTCCTTTATCACCACTCCTATTTAATATAGTACTGGAAGTACTAGCCAGAGCAATTAGGCAAGAAAGAGAAATAAAAGGGGTAAAGATAGGAAAAGAAGAAGTTAAGTTGTCATTGTTTGCAGATGACATGATACTCTACATAGAAGACCCCCTAAGCTCCATTGAAAGACTCTTAGATACAATAAATAAATTCAGTAATGTGGCTGGATACAAAATCAATACTCAGAAATCAATAGCATTCCTATACACGAACAACAAAACCACAGAGAGGGAAATAAGGGAAACTGGACTATTCACATTAGCAAGCAAAAAAATGAAATATTTAGGAATTACTCTTATGAAAGAAGTGAAAGACTTATACAGTGAAAACTATATTACACTGAAAAAGGAAATTGAAGATGATCTCAGAAAATGGAAAGACATCCCTTGCTCATGGATAGGAAGAACAAACATTGTGAAGATGGCCATTCTCCCAAAACTCTTATACAGATTCAATGCAATCCCAATAGAAATACCATCAACATACCTTATAGATCTAGAGAAATCACTCCTAAATTTCATCTGGAACCAGAAGAGACCTAGAATCGCAAAAGCAATTCTAAGCAGCAAAGACAAAGCAGGAGGCATCACAATCCCTGACTTGAAATTATACTACAAAGCAACAGTAGTAAAATCAACATGGTATTGGAATCAAAACAGAGCTGAAGATCAATGGAATAGATTAGAAGATACAACCACAACTACAAACACACTCAACCACCTTATCTTCGATAAAGGAGCCAAGCAGGTTCACTGGAAGAACGACAGTCTCTTTAATAAATGGTGCTGGAAAAACTGGCCCTCCATTTGCCAAAAACTAAAGCTAGACCCATGTCTATCACCATGTACTAAATTAAAATCTAAATGGGTCAAAGATCTGAATATTAAAACAGAAACGCTAAATCTATTGGAAGACAAATTGGGTAGAAACCTTGGAGACATAGGAGTAGGTAGAGAATTCATGAATAGGACTCAAACTGCACGGGAAATACTTCCCAGAATCAATAACTGGGACCACTTCTTATTAAAAAGTTTTTGCATGTCAAAAGAAATCTCCAGCATAGTGAAAAGAAAACCCACAAACTGGGAAAAGATTTTAGTGAACTCTCTCTCAGACAAGGGACTCTTGTCTAAAACATATAAAGAATTAAAAAAACTCAGACCTTCAAAATTCAAAGATCCAATCCAAAAATGGGCATCTGAGATGAATACGCAATTCTCAGATGAAGAAATGCAAATGGCAAATAAATACATGAAAAAATGCTCATCATCATTGGTCATTAGAGAAATGCAAATTAAAACCACACTGAGATACCATCTCACTCCTGAAAGAATGGCCAGGATCAAGAAAACCAACAACAACAAATGCTGGAGAGGCTGTGGGGAAAAAGGAACTCTCCTGCACTGTTGGTGGGAGTGTAGACTGGTACAGCCTTTGTGGAGATCTGTCTGGAGGTTTCTCAAAAAGTTGGGATTGGAAATCCCATTTATTCCAGCTATTCCACTTCTAGGCATATTCCCAGAAGAACTGAAAGCATCATACCACAGGGATATATGTGCACCTATGTTTATAGCAGCACAATTTGTAATCGCCAGATCTTGGAAACAACCCAAGTGTCCATCAACTGAGGAATGGATAAAAAAGTTGTGGTATTTCTATACAATGGAGTATTATTCAGCTATAAAGAAGGATCGCATTGAGATATTTATCAATAAATGGGCGCAGCTTGAGACCATACTCATAAGTGAAATAAATCAATCTCGCATGTATGAATACCGAATAGTTTCCCTAATGTAAGTAATGATTCAAATATATAAAAATATGTGATAATCATGATTCCCCATTATGTGGCCTTGAAGCCTTATAAAATTTTCACTTATTAATTAGAAAGGCTTTACTCTGGGCTTTTTGATATGGAAATATTTGAAGCTATAGTATATGAAGTTTTATCCAAATATTTTAAGGAAAAAGACAGACACTATGGTAACTACTATTCTTTAAAAAAAATTATTTAGCTATTTCTTATGTTTATTTTAAATAAGGGAAAAACTTAAAAAATTAGGATATATAGTAGTAACTCTTTTTGATCTCCTATTAACTTGTTTTGAAGTCCTGTAATACTCCCAAGATCTTGTTTTGACTGATTAGACTCTGTTCCATTCTGTGCGATAGTAGCAAGTTTGAAGGTATAGGCAACTAATTTGAAGGCAATAAGATTCACAAAGATGCCCATTCTGGTTTGACTATTGTCTCCTTTGGAAGTCCTGTAATGTTCACAATGCCTAAGTTTTATTGGTCTTGTTCTCCACTGTTTTGTCCGGCTTTATAATATCTAATGAGATGGACAATTCCTTTTAAGGAAACAAGAGACAATGTTGATAACCATTGTTGATGACCTTGTACTCTGTTCTACATCATGTGCTATGTCTATCCTTGGTTTGGACTTACAGCTTTGTTTTGCCATATTTGACTTTATTCTCTCCCCCCCAAGAGAGTAATGAGAACTGAGGAGTAATAAAATCCAAAATGTATAAATTTTGTTATAAAAAAGAGAGGGAGGGGAAAAAAAAAGAGCTCTAACGGATATAACAACAAGTGTGTTTAGGGATGTTAAATAGCTGACTATATTAATGTTTTTGGATCATTGAACACAGCTGTTTGCAGTCTCTCCGTTTGAATGTCTACTTTGTATTCTTTGATACTGTGATTTGAGCAACTATTTCCAAGATGATATTATGTAATCTATTAACAGGTGATTTCTTACTGTTATGTTTTTTTTTGTAGTTATGTATTATGTGTAACCTTACACTGCTTTGTTTTGTTTTGTGTTTTTCTCTTTTTCCTCTTAAATAAAAAAAAAAAAAAAAAAAAAAGCTGACTAACATAGCTAGTAAAGGGAAGATCCAAGAATTTATGAGTTCACTAGCCTACTTGCCACAAAATCTCTGTGGAATTCTTTGAAAGGGAGAAATAATAACTCATATTAGGAATAGCTTGGCTTTATTTAAGATTAACAATTATTGAAAATTTTGGTAGATGCATTTTTGATGCTATTTATTGAATTATATTTTAACCAATGTAAGGATACAAGTTTACAAATACTACCATGCTTAATCAAGTCCCCTCATTCCACTGATATTAAGGTAAAATCTAAATATACTCTTTTCTGAACTGGGAACTAAATTTAAGCTAGTTATTTCTATTCTCCTCCAAAGAAAAACATGTAATAAGAATGGTGCTGCCTACAGGTATGTAGAAGCTAATGGATCAGCTGCATCTTACAGGCACAGTGAAAGTACCTCTCAGAGTCCAGTACCCAATGGGCCACACACCTATCGATGTATTGAGCAGTCAGTGAAAATTCAAAGATAGATATGGTCTTTGAAAGCCAGGAAGTTTGCACTCTAAATGAAAGACAGAAGTAATTGAGCTGCCATAGGATATACTGACATGTAATACAACAGCTAGGATAGTGCCTGAGATAATCAATACTATGAAGTGGATGAACGAGTGCATTTCAGAAAGTACTATGTTAAGGACAAGAAATGGAGTGAACAGCAGGACCGGAAACCAGTGACTCTGCAACTATTGGGGAGGGTTAGAAAGACAACAATGAGACCATGACATGGAGCATTTGCAGGAGGCATCTGATGAAAGCTGCACCAGTGAGACAAGAAGGAAGAGAAAGAAGAAAAGGAGGAAAAAAGCTAAGAATTTGGGGGGTATTTTCCACATATTAACTCATTTGAATATCATAAAAATCCTATAAATATTACTAATATTCCATCTTTAGAGGTGAAAAACTGAGGCACAAAAATATAAATTAAGTTGTTCAAGGTAAAAGAATTAGTAAATGGCATATTTCTTTGGTCTCTGAAACATTCATGTTTTCATTTTTACATTGTTTTTAATCTGCCCAGCATTTCTAGCATTTTAGGTTTTATTTTAAGGATGATTTTTCAGAGTATCTTCTCAGTGCCTGGATGCAGATTTATGGTCACATTTAAAAGGTTAGATTGCAAAGTGAAATGGGTTGTTATTTTGCTAATCAATTATTAATTTTACCTTCTCAATTTAGTCGTTCCTCTCAATGAGAAATATTCTATAGTGTCTCCCATTTTAAAATAAATTCCGCTGACCTCCATAGTAAATGCCATGCTCCTCCTGGGCCCTTGTTGTATTCCCACTAATACTGCATTTGGAGAACTATCCTTGGCCAGTGGGATTTCCTACAACCCCAGCTGTAGATGCTGAGGTCCCATGGCTAAGCCCCTGCATGTACACAGGCTCAGCCCTCTACTTCAAGGTAGGACCAAGTGTGGGGTGTAACTCATACTCCTGAGCACCGTATGGATCCAGATGAGGCAAACTCCAGCCAGCACCACATCCTTGACAAGCAACTGCTCCTCACCCCTTTTATGCCTTCAAGCCAAGCAGCTACAGCTCCATCCTGGGTTCTGCTACAGAGACTTAGCTAAAGCTCCTTTTACCCACTACATTATTTCTCTACTGCTACAAAACTCCTCACAATAGTTGTGCAAATTTACTACCTCAGTTCCTCTGATTTTGTCCTTTCTTGAACCTGTTCCAACAAGATTTTCATGCCAACCATTCCTTCAAGATAGCTCTTAGTCCCCCACCAAAAAATGGATTCCTAACCCTAAATGTCTTTTCTTATTCAGTCTACTACCTATATTTGACATAATCAATTAACCTCTCTTTAGGACTTTGTCTTCTTTGTGGTCCCAGGACAATGCTATGTCTTATTCTCTTCCCTTATCTCTTTTGCTGCTTCCTCTTCAGCTCTCTAATCTCTGCTTCTTCATCTGCATTAACTTCTTGGCTGGTATGTCATCTACATAAGGGTCATAGCTCATGCTTCAACACTTAACATCTCTTAACTCTGGCTTCACCTCAAATCCCAGAACCACTTCTCCAACTTCATATCCAATACATACCTTTGGATGTCATTTCTGATCTGAAGTCTTGCCAGCAGCACACTGCTGTGGCTATGAGTGTAGGCAGATTGGAACCATCCTGGTTTCCTCACTCCATCTCCATCTCTCATATCCAGGATATGGTGAGGGAATTAACTACTTTCCAGGATTGTTATGAAGATCAAGTGAGGCCATATTTATGTAACACTTATGGCAGGATCTGGTGCTGTGTGATTACTGAATAAATCAAATACTGGTCCATTGTAACAGAAGTGCAAGCCCTGTTCTGTCACTTCTCTTGCATTCTTCTCTGACCAACCTGAGCAGCTCCCTCTAGGAGACAGAGCTGAACAAGTAACATTTCAGGCTGTCCCCACATCTGCTATTATCCCAAATACAAAATGTGACCAAGATATATATAAAAGTTTTTTTAAGTTTTTACTACAGTAAAAGACATGTCACCATTAAACCGCTTTCAAATACTCCCCCTTGCTTTGAGCCCACTTTTTATAATCTTGTAGTCACTTTTTGAAGTAGTTCTGGAAGTCCTTTTTCATGTTTTAGTTGCACCATGTGGCCGCCTCCGTGTCCTGTACCAATTCCTTTACCCTTCGTGGTCTCTTTGACACTGGAAGAGAGACTGAAGTCACACAGTACCAGGCCAGGTGATAAAAAGAGATGAGAGCACACTGTAACTTTTTAATTGACAGAAATTGCCCTACCTAAAGTGATGTGTCACACAAAAGTTATGTCATGATAGAGGATTAAATTTATTAGCATAAAAGACACTTTGCCATTAATCACTCCTCAGAACACCCCACTTTGAATTGAGCACAGTTATCTCATCACTTTTGTGGTCTTTTAGTATAGTAAGGTTTTTGTTTCTTTAATTTAAGGATTCCCATATTTTTCAGTCACCCCTTGTATATGCACAGCTCATTCCTTCAAATCTGCACAAAACCTACTTCATCAATGAGGTTTCTACTAAACATGAATAAAACAGCAACCTTGTCCCCCAATAGTCCTTCTCTACCCTTCCCTGCTTCATTTCTCTCCATATTGTTCATGTTCTAATAAATTATAAATTTATCTCTTTTCATTGCTTTCATCTTCCCCACTGCAGTATAAGTTCTTAGACAAGAGAGATATTTTTTGTCCATTTTGCTTACAGCTATATTTCAAAAGCCTGGAACAGTACTGGTGGACAACAGGCACTTGGTGAAGAATTATTGAATTCACAAATGAAGAGCAATGTGGAAGCTCGTCAGACATTTGAAAAGGTTATGGTCATTCATTCCAGACTCATCCATGTGGTAGGCACAATGAGAGACTAAGCAAGTATTAGTGCACAGTACTGCTGAAGGCTCTGAGATCACCCAGGGTACAGTTTGGGCTGATGGAATAAGTAAAGAAATAGAGCGAGTTGCCACTACCTTATCTATGTGCAAAGCACAAATACAATTGAAGCAAAGGTATTTGTGTCGTATATTCACTGTTTATTTAACAAGTATCATGAGGTTTGTATGTCGTACGGATTTAAGGAATTCAGTAGTACGAAACAAAACATACAGTCCTTGTCCTCTGATTTCCAGTGCACTTGAGAAAAATACTCATTTAATGGGCCCAGAAAAAGAATTTCAAGAAGCAACACGCAAACAATATCTACAAACACAGTAGGAAAATGACGGATGATAATTACCTCACTTCTTATTACTCTTTCTGTCTCAGTCCATTAAGATTTCCATAATGAAACATCACAGACTAAGAGACTTATACACAGCAGAAATTATTGCTCATAATCATAGAAGCTAAAACATCCAAGATCAAGGTGCCACAATTCAGTGTCTGGGGAGGGCTTTTTCCTCATAGATTGTGTAGAAGGGCTAAAAAGGAAGGAAAAGGGACTTCTAAGCTCACTCAGGCCTCTTCATGAGGAACTAATTCCATGCTTGAGAGTAGAACTTTTATGAATCAATCACCCTCCAAACATCCCAGCTCTTAACACTGCGTGTTGGTAATTATGTTTCAACACATGAATTTGGGGAACAAAAACATTTGGACCATAGCATTCTGTTTTCCTCCACATGCCTACCTTGTGCATTTGCAGTAGTTATTTCCTCTGTGGTGAGTACTTTTCCTCAGATATCTTCATTACGAACTCCCTCATTTATATAGGTCTTTATTCAGATGCCCTGTTAGTGCAACCTACTTTGACCACACTGTATAGTACTGCAATGCTGTGGCTCCTGGCGTTTCTGATCCACCCTAACTTGCTGTTTTTACTTAGTGCTTCACACCTTTGATGCACTCAATAATTGGCTTGTGCATTATGTTTATTGTTTGTTAAAATGGAAGCTCCACAGAGGCAGAGATCTTTGTTTAACTCACCAGTAGATCCAACGCATCTAGAGCTATAAACACAAGACATACTAAGTATGGACAAAGAATTACAGGTGATAACCATATGAACATAAATCCAGCATTGAGTACATCCCAGGCACTATCCTAAAGGCCTATGTTTATCCTCACATAATGTATTTTTTTTTAACTTCTGGTAGTTACCAGTCCCAGTTTCAGGTTATAGACAAAAGAAAGGAGTATATTGGGTTTTTATCAAGAAGCTCAAAGAATAAATGTGAATACTGGAGACTCCCACAGCAGAAATAAGCAAGTGAGACAAAGTGCCATTTTCTGCCACAGGAAAAATTTTCTAAGGACATCATCCTTGGAATAGCCACCAGCAGATAGTGTCAGCCACAGCCCAGACTCTGGCCCCTAGAGACTCAGTGCCAAGACACTGGGATTCTGCGCTCCTTCTTGTAGACCTGAACTTCCAATGGGTCATCACTTCGTTTCAGCCTGAAGACCTTCTTTTAGAATCTATTGCAATGACAAATCTTTCTGTTTTAGTTTATTGACAATGTTTTTATTTCTCCTTCATTTTTGAAATATACATCCACTAATATAGAATTCCAAATTGACAGTTGATTTCTTGCAGCATAAACACCATTCCGTTACTTGCTTACCTCTATTACTTCTAAGGAAAAATCAGCACCAATTACTATGTAAAATGTGTCAAATGTTTTTGTCTCTCTGAAAAGCAGGGTAAATAAAAATATTTTAGGTTGGCTGTGGTGACCCATACCTATAACCCCAGGAGGCTGAAGCAAGAGGATTTCAGTGAGTTCCAGGCCAATCTGGGATACATAGTGAGACTTTGTCTCAAACAAAAAAAATCATTTCAGTAGTTTATTATAGTCTTAAGTGAGGATTGTCTTTTGTTAATCCTTTTCTAGCTTTGTTTAACTTTCTTGACATGAAACTGGTTTTTTAAATCAAAACTGAAAAATTACGATGTCTGATATTTTAAAATCTTGTTAATAACTAATTTTAATTTTTTTTAATTACACTTACACATATGATAGATTGCTTGGAAATCTCCACCAGATTATTAAAGTTCTGTTTATTTTCATAATTTCATTCTTCATGTACTTTAGCTTGAATCATTTCTTTTGCTCTGTCTCCAAATTTATCCTCTTTTCTTTTGTGCTAATCTGCTGTTAATCCCATGCAATGACTTTTGTTTCAGAGATTATATTTGTCAGGCCTAGGATTTTCATCTTGTTCTCTTTTAAAATTTCCAGATATGTCTTAAAAATTCCTACCACTTTACTTATTTTGGATTTAATGAAAATGATAAGTCTGTAGCAAGACTCATAAAAGACACAGAAAAAAACTACATATTATCAGTATTAAGATTAAGACCAGCAACTTTGCTATATCACTCTGCAAATAGCAAAGAGATAATATACACTAATATATTGTGTTATGTTAGTGCAGTAGACTGAATTATGCTAATAAATTTGACAACTTAGATGAAAGGTAAAAGTTCTTTGAAAAACACAACTTTTTGAAATCAATCAAGAATAAAGTCATTTGACCTACTCAACACTCATTCATATATAGTGGTAAAATGCATGTTTCCTCTTAGACAGAAAATATATCAATAATATGCATTCTCCATTCACAAATAAAGAGGTTATACATTATAAAAAATAAGAAAGTGAAATAAAAATCATTATTTGCAGACAAGTAAAGAAAGTTGTATTTTATTATCTAATAAAATTCTGAGAAGATCTATTTACTTCTAGAACTAGCAAGTGAATTTAGCAAGATCACAAGACACAATTTCAGTACACAAAAAGCCAACTGTACTTTCATGTACGATCAATATACTTGAAAAATTATATTTAACAAATAAAATAATGATAAGTAAGTGTAACTTAATGAGAGAGCAACATTTTTACATCACAAACTCCAAAATGTTGGAGAGGGAAATTAAAGTCTGAGTATAGAAGCTTGTAGAAAAAAGAAAACAGGTAAGGGGCCAGGGTTGCAGCTCAATGTCACAGTGCCTGCCATGACAAGTGCAAGATTATGAATTTGATTCCCAGTACCAAAAAAAAAGGAAAGAAAGAAAGAAGTATGTTGTGTCCTGAGAAATGCAAGACTACTTTTAAGAAATAAATTCCATGAAAATTAATTTATATATTCCATATAATGTTAGTCAAAATTCCTTCAAACTTTTCATAGAAATTAAAAAGTTGGTTCTAAAATTTATGTGAAAATTCGTAGGATAGGACAGGTAAAATAATGAAGAAGTATTTATACTACCCAACCCAAGACTCATTATAAAACTATAATGATAAAGAAAATGTGGCACTCACATGCCAATAAGCAAATAAATCAATAGAAAAGAATAAAGAATCTAAAAACAGTCCCACACATGGATAGTGCGTTTTTAACCAAAATGCGTTTTTAACCAAAATCTTTAAGTAATCAATTAAAGAAAGAAGAGTCTTTTCAGCAAACTTTATGAAACAGTTGAATGATACAAACACACACACAAACCCACACACTAATGAACATCAGCTCTTACTTTCTGCCATATATATATAAACTCAAAATGGATCACTGATACACATAAAAGGTAAAAGTATAAATCTCCTGGAAGAAAACATAAAAAATGATTATCATAAATTTGGAGTAGGTAAAGATTTCTAGAAATAAAGGAAACATAAGTCATAGAAGGTTTTTTTAAATTTTTTATTTTAAAGAGAATAAAACAAAACAAAAGAGAAGAAAGCAAATCAGAACAGAACAATGCAAGCTACACAAGATTTCACAGCAAGATAACAGGGTATCAACAGTGGCTACCATAATATCTCTTGTTTTCTTCAAAATAGTTCAACACACCTTCGCACACAATAATACCAAACACAACAAAATAGTGTGAGGGCATTCAAAAGAATGAAAGCATTAAAGGACTTCAAAACCAGATAACAGGAAATGAACAATGGCTACTATAATATCTAATTTTCCTCAAAACAGTTGTCCATACTATCACACATAATAAAATCAAATAAAACACAACAGAATAGAACCAGTCAAAACAGAAGAACAAAAAGCATGATAGGACTTTAAAACAAAATGATAGGAAATCAGCATGGCTACCATAATGTCTCGTTTCCTTCAAAATAGCTGTTAATGCCATCACACATAATAAAATAAAACAAAACAAAACAAATTAAACAGATGAATGAAAGCATTGTAAGACTTCAAAACAATAGGAAACCATGATTACCATAATATATCCCTTTATATTCAAAATAGATGCCCGGCTACCATCAGAAAGAGTAAAATCTAACAAAACAAGACAGAACAAAGCCAAACCTAACAAAATTGTGAAAACAATGCAAGAGTTCAAGACAAGACCATAAGAAATTAACAGTAGCTACCACCATTTCCTACCAGGTGTTTCCTCTCCTATCACTCTTACAATAACTATTTTGCTTTTGGATACCACTGACTTCTGTTTCTTATGTTAGGGTTCACCTATACGAATTCAAATTGTTTCACCCATGAATATGATCTCCATCTGTATACACTTACCTACAAAACATCACATTATTCTGCTTTATAGGTGAGTAGCTTTCCACTGCATGGAAATACCATATCTTTCTTATCCATTCTTTGGTTGATGAGCAAGTTACTCTTGCTTTTTTTCTGGCCTCCTGTCACATGGAACAATTTTCTCTCCTTTGATTTTTAGTCTATGAATTTTGTTTCCAGTTAAATGTGTTTCTTGTATACAGTATATTGATGGATCTTGTTTCTTGATCCACTCTCTCTGTGTTTCTTTTTATTGCTGAATTGAGACCATCCACATTAATGGTTACAATCAGCATACATTGGTTTGTCCCTGCCATGCTATCCTCTGTTGGTATCCCTCCACTTTTCCTCTTCATTCAGTTGCCTGCCTTGTTTGGCAATACTCCGCTGCAGCTGTTCCTGGAACTGTGGTCATCTTTATCTCTCTCTAGAATATCCTTTAGCACTCTCTGTAGGGTTGGTTTGGTAGTCATGAATTCCTTCAGTTGTTCTTTATCATGGAAGTACCTTATTTTTCCATCAATTTTGAAAGATAGTTTTTCAAGGCTTATTAATCTGGGTTGGAAGTTAAACTGTTTTCTTTCATGATTTGAAGCACTTCACTCCAAACTCTTCTTGATTTGATGGTTTGTGTTGACAAGGCTACTGTAATTCTGATTGGTTTTCATTTTTAGGTGATCTGTTTCTTTTCTCTAACAGCTTTTAATATTCTGTTCTTGTGTTGAATTTCTGGGATCCTGATTATACAATGTTTGGTTGTAGATTTAGTTTGGTTCTGGCTAGTTGGAGTTCTATATGCCTCACTTATCAGTCTGTCAGATCTATTTCCCATGTTTGGGATGCTTTCTGCTCTTACTTCTGTAAATAGCATTTTAATTTCATTTGTTTTGACTCCTGATTCTTAACCATCACCTGTCACTCTTAAACTATGCTTCTTTGCATCATCTTACAGCTGTTGAATTGTTATTTCCTGGCTCTTTGTTTTTTTTTTCTTTTTTTTTTTTTAAAGAGATCTTTCCTTTCATGATTCTCAAGGCTTGAAACTTTATCTTCAGCCTCTTTCAAGTGGTTTTGCAAGCTTTTGATTGGTACTTTAATTTCCTGGATCTCTCTTTGAATCCATTTCATGCATTGTAATTCCTTTCTATATTAATTTAAGGTTTCCATCATTTTCTTACACTCCTCTTTTATCTGTGTCTTCTTTAGACATGCTGAGCAATTCTTTCAGTATGTTCATGATTTCTTCTTTTACCTAAGACACATCATTTCTGATCACAATCTTGTGACATTGTTTCTTTAATTGCTATCCTCTCAGAGATGTCAGGTATGTAACTTCCATTTTCCTCCATGATTGTATCCACCAAACTTGTTCTGGTGGGCTAGAGGTCTGAGATTGCCTTGTGCTCCTTTGTCTTGACGGTCTTCTGGATTCTTCCCAACAAGGTGGTTGTGGGGCCCCAGGCACTTCCCATGTTGGCTGCCCCTCCATGGTATAGCTGAATGGGACAGGCACCCGGATTCCTCTAACCCTAGATTTACAGGGAGGTAGCAGGCATTGGGTGGGCTTCTCCATACCTGTGCAGCTACTCTGGGGATTCCCTGATGATCAGTAGTGCATGGAAGTTGGGCTGCTTCTCTTAGCCTGTGCATCTACACTGGCACTTCAATTAGGGTGGCAGGCACACAGGGTGTGTTTTTCTGATTCTGCTGGTGGGTGATGACTGCCTCCAGTGGTCACCTGAGGTGCACAAAGCTTACCTTGCTGTGTGTCCCTGCTCCTGTTGGGTGCCAACAGGAAGGAGCCTCCCACTTGCAGCAACTGGAAGGTGGAGGCATATCTGCTGGTTCTCTCTATCCATGCTGGCCACCTGCAGGAAGGGGCATTCTGGTGGTGGGGCCTAGAAGGTGGAGGTGGATCTGCTGGTTCTCTCTGCCCTCATTGGCTGCCCATGAGTCATAGAAGATTTTTTTAAAGGTAAATTGGCTATCATTAAAATAAAAAAGCTTTTATTCTTTAGAAGATCCTATAAAGAAACTATAAGGACAAGCCACCACCTTTTAATACAAAGATTGGATTGAAACTATGTTAGAGAACTTATAAATCAACTACAGAAGGATAAGCAACCTAATAAAAAATATGGATAAAATATTTGGACAAACACTATGTGTACATGAAATATGCTAATATTCACATGAAAAGATATTCAACATTGTAGTTTAGCGGTCGGGCATGGTGCTTGTAATGCTAGCACTTGGAAGGCTGAGGCAAGAGGCTGGCCAGTTTGAGGCCAGCCTGGACTACAAAATGAGTTCAAAATCAGCCTAAACTGTGTAGTGAAGCCCTATTTCAAAAAGACAAAAAAAAAGAGAATTTTGGGAAGTGCAAATAAAATCACAATTATATACCATTTAATATTCATTCCAATGCTTAAAACTATAAAAACTGATAGCAGTGAGTGTTGATGAGGATTTACAACACCAAAATTTTTTGTTGGTGGGAGTATAAAATGGTTCAATCACTTTGGAAAACTTTTTGATGGTTTCTCATGAATTAAATTTGTTTTCTGTGTGATCCAGCTATTTAATTCCTATATAGTCCGTGTTCAAGAGAAATGAAGACATACAATTACATAATATTTATTATAGCTTGTTTGCATTAGCCCCAGACTGGCAATAACCCAACTACCCATCCACAGATAAACAAATAGACGGGTAAATTCATAACAATGGGATACCATGCAGCAAAAAAAAAAAAAAAAAAAAAAATAGCCAACTATTGAACCACACAACAGTGAACCCCATTATTCAGCAATCTACCTATTCAGTATAGAGTAAATTGTGTACATGTTGGTATTTATAGATGCACAAAAATACAGTAATATTTCTCAATAATTAAAGCCTAAATGAATCCAAATGCTTCAAGAATATAAGGTATGATTGAAATATACATAAATGTTTACATTTTTTAAAATGTATTACAGGAAAAAAAACATTGCCATTACTCCTCTCAAAATGGAAATCCTCTCTCACAAGGAGAGGTATGATCTTTATGAGGTATGATCAAAAGTATGGCAAATTCTGGTCCTAAGGGGGCTCTGGTGGAAAGGTGATATAAACAATATAGTGTGGCCTCGCTCATTGATTGCTAGTTCTTCCCCAATTCAAAATACTCATGAAAGGTAAGTGTCTCAGATCACTTCAGGACACTGAGACAGGCAAGACAACACAATTAAAGGCACTCATGAAAGAGGACTTCCAGAACTACAAAATAGAGATAATAGAAAGAATGATGCGATAAATATGTTAGAAGCAAAGAGTATGTAATCTTTCTGTACATGTACAATGTGCATAAAATAAATTAATAGGAAAGTGAGTCTAAGAGTATAAAAGTGTTAATAAATATATTTTTACAAGTGTGTTAGAAACAAGGTGGAATATAATGAGGGGGATTAATGTCAGTGTATGTTTTACTATAATAAATGTTTAAACTTAAATAATTACTGTAGTTTTGATCTTTTTGAAAATAGTATTCTAACTTTGAGCTTTATAAAAGAGCCCAGAAGGAAGGTAATCCACTGGGGGTACACGTTTGAAGGAGAGAGTGGGACTCTGGTCCACTCCTCTGTCTCTTTTTCTTTCCTGGCCTGCACAAGGTGAACAGCCTTCCTCTGCCATGCCCCCATCATGATACACTATGTTACCACATGGACAGAGCAACAGGGCCAAACACCATGACCCCAAAGGCTCTAACACTGTGAGCTTTAAAAAACAAAACTTTCTTCCTTTTAAAATTGACTTACTGGCTTTTCAGGAAGATGATAGATTGATAAGTAACAAGGTATGGAACCTCTCTGAGAGAAACAGCTCAGACACTAGAATTTACCAAGACTAGACAAAAGGAGAGGGATTCTCATGACCCAGGAAGAAAAAGAAGAAAGAAAGAAAGAAAGAAAGAAAGAAAGAAAGAAAGAAAGAAAGAAAGAAAGAAAAGGAAGGAAGGAAAGAAGGAAAGAAAGAAAGAAAGAAAGAAAGAAAGAAAGAAAGCAAGCAAGCATGGATGGAAGGCTGGAGCCAGATGCACTCTTACCAGAGCCGACCCAACTTGTGGGCATGGTGCTCTCCCCAGAGCCAGTTGAACTCTCATCACGGCCCTCTTGCTGGAGCTGCAGTCATGCTGTTGGGGGTTGGCGAGCCCAATGGAGAACAGAGCCTGTGTGGAGACCTGCACTAATCCATGGTGAGTGCTCAGAATTTGGCCCTCCTGGAAGAGGGGGGTGACTAACCCAATGACATATTGGTATAAGGCCTGAACAAGGAACAGAAGTGACTTCAGTTGGCTGCTCCCTGCCCAGAGCAGATTGGTGGGATCTGCTTGGGCTGGGTCACACCCCTGGTCAGGGCCCAATAGTCAGGGACAAAATTGTCCACAAAGTTGTCCCAAACCAGTTCCGTCCATGTGTTATACACTAATGTGGTGAAAGCCTGCACTGGTTGACTGGCTCAGAGGGGAGGGGCCAACCTACATGACCCCTGCTAGCACCTCAGTGACCAACAGCAAACTGGAAAGAGCAGCAATTCCTAGCCAGCATGCTTCAGAAAAACCATAACCAACAGGAAAGGGGCTGGGATCTCCCCATAATCTGTATGGAAGAAACAAGAAACATGACAAAAGAAAGAAACAAGAAAAAGCCTCCAGCCAACTCAGGGAATATGAGGCCAGGAGAAGTAAATACAGAAGAGATCAAGGGCAGCAAACATGCAATAGTGGACAGAGCATTAGCAGATATAAAGAAATATCTTCTTGACACTATAGACAAACTCAAAACTGAAATATTAATGCAAGATATAAGAATATTAATAAAAAGGAATGCTAAGCACCTCTCAAGAAGACACAGACAGAAGAATGGAGGAACACAAAAAAAGGAGAGAAAACTTCAATGAAGAATATAAAAATCCTAGTACCCTAGAATGCATGAAACAGATTCAAAGAGATTACCAGGAGATTAAAAACGCCATTGAAAGCTGGCAAAATAGCCTGAAAGAAACAAGAGAGATTAACAGAACTTGAAGATAGGTTTGCAATGTGAGATCACAAAAGGAAAGATCTCTTAAAAATAACAAGGAAAGAGGCAATAACAATACAAAGGCTAGAAGATAATAAGAGGATCTATAACTTAAGAATAAAAATGTGAGCAAAGAATTAGGGGTTAAAAAAGGGAAATACAAAGGCTATTCACAGAAATAATTAAGGAAAACTTCCCAAGAATAAGAAAAGGAAATAATATTCAGATGTATGAGGCATATAGAACTCCACCTAGCTACAACCAAAACAGAGCTACACCCAGACATATAATAATTAAGATCTCAGAAATACATCACAAGAACAGAATATTAAAAGCCATCAGAGAAAAGAAACAGATCAGCTATAATGTAAAACCCATCAAAATCACAACAGACTTCTTGACACAAACCATCAAATCAAGAAGAGCTTGGAGCAAAGTATTCCAACCTCTTCCTCCAAGTATTTCAAAAAATAATCTCCATCCCAGACTGATTTACCCTGAGAAACTGTCTCTCAAAATTAGTGGGGAAACAAGATGTTTCCATGACAAAGAGGAACTGGAGGAGTTTCTATCAATCTAACTCTACAAAAAAATACTGAATGACATTCTAGAGAGAAAAAAAAAAAAACAAGGTTTCAGAAACAGTGGCAGAGAGACCTCAATGAATGGGGCAGACAGTGGAATGAAGAAAAAAAGTAGACAATCAATGGCAGAAAAATAGTGTAGCAGACATGAGGCAGAGAAGGATGGCTATAATCTTTAACGTAGATGGCCTTGATACACTAACAAAAAGAAACACAGGCAGAGTAGATCAAGAGATAGGGCCCATTGAGATGCTCTATATAGAAAATACAATTAACCTGAAAAAGGTCTTATGGACTGAAAGTCAAATATGAGAAAACAATGTTCTATGAGACAGAGAACCAGAGAGAAATAGGGACAACTTGTCCAGCAGCTACAGATAGGTTAGAAAGACATGATAATTCTATGCAGTGGAGAACTACTCAGCTATAATAAAGGAAAACCTTGAGGCTTTTGTAGGTAAAGGAATACAACTTAAGATCAAGCCCAGGGGCAAAAAGGTTCAGACCCACTTAGATAAACAGTGGGTTGCACCCCTAAGCTAAAAACTAAAGCAGTTAGTGGAACCCAAAATGTACAATGCACCTTGTGAAAGAGGAGGAATTGTCTAAAAAAGGAAGGCAGAAGACATTGCTAATAGTGTATCATGATTTAAAATCCACATTTTCTTAACACTCTGTTTAGTTCGGTTATATTCTGTTAGTCTGTCTACTTGAAGGCACAGACAGCTATTCCAAAAATAGCAGGATATACTATGGTAACCATGCTTAATTCCCTATTAATTTAATCTGAAGCCTTGTATTACTTACACTCTTATTATGACTGATCTTGTTTGAATCTGGTTTGTTATACTGCTGTTTCTGTATTGACTGATGTTATTTGAATCTGTTGATTGATAGTATTAAGTCTGAGAGTATAGGCAAATTCTCTGAAGATGACAAGATTCACTAGGATACTCACTCTGATTTGACTATTACCTGTTTTTGAAGTCTTATAAGGTCTCCAATGTTTTGTTTTTATTAATATTGTTATGTACTGCCATGTTCAATTATACTATGCCTGATGATACAGACAATTCTATTGAAGATAACAAGAGACATCATAGTAACCATTGTAGACCCCCTGTATTGTGGTTTTATATGACTTTTTTGTTTCATGTTTTCTAGGAATTTGTTCTGTCTTGTTTTGTTTTTCCCTCTAATACAGAAAGGACAGATATACATGTAGAGACTCATGGATGCATAGAACTTCTAAACAGTTTATGAGAACTGATTATATAATGCGCAATGAAACAAAAAACTACTTTGAAGAAAAAGAGACACTAAGATACCCAGTGCTGAGTCCATAGCATCATAATGTGAAATCCAGCAATACTATTATTCTTTATTCAGAGTGATTTTAGTCTGTTTTGTTTTGTTTAATTTCAACACATGTGATGATATGGACAGCTATTTTGAAGAAAATGAGAGACACTATGATAGCCACTGTTGACTTCCTTATTGTCTGGTCTTGAAAACCTAAAATGCCTACATCATTCTGTTCTGATCAGTTTTATACTATGTTTTTTGTACATACAGTGGTATGTAAAGATATGGACAACTATTTGGAAGAAAACAAGAGACACTATGATAGATAGTGAAGATCACTGGTTGTCTTGCTTTGAAATATGTGTCTCTTACATTGATTTTTTATGTTCTGTGTTGTTTTGTTTTGTTAAATTTAATTTTACCCTCTTTAAAATAAAATTTAAAAAAAATAAAATTGACTTACCTAAAGTATCTATTACAGCCATATGAAGTTAATGTACCATCATGCAAACCAACTTTAAATGTAAGTGTTGAATCATTTAACCATTTAGATTCAAAGAAAAATGTGATGACTGCAACCTAAAAATGTCAGTGACGACATCACAGGAGAGTTCCCCTTGCGCTGTTTTGGAAACTGAGCAAGCAGTTTGTCTCCGCACAGGGAGGGAGACAGCTCAAAGGCAGGGCTGACTGACAGGAAGAGGTCTAGCTAAGAAAAGGTGGAAAATAAGATTGACTAAATAGAGCAGGCCAAGTTATGAGAGTCCTTGAAAGTCTGGCAGATGAATTTAGTCTGACCCAATAGGAAATGGGAAATGACTATAAATTCTCCAGCAGGCAAGTGGCATGGGAAAGGCAGTGTTTCAGGAAGATTATGTTGGTGACAGTGTGCTGGATGGATGGGAGGCAGCAGGGACTGAAGGTTGATGTATTTTGTCTTTCCTGCTCTGGATGAAGGTAGGGTAGCATGACATATGTAGTTTAATTTTTAAAAAGAAAAGACACCACTGTAGTTACTCTCCTAAATCTTAATAAACTTCTGGAACTCATTCCAAAGTGGAAAAATAGCCCATATGTCATAGGACTTGAAAGTGCTATTTGTTTCTCAGGTTAAAAGTACTGTTTGGGGAAAAAGAGTCAAGAGCATACCACGTTTCCTTGTTCCTTAAACCACTGAATCAGTGTCACCTGGAAACCTCCTAGAATGCAGACTCTGAAGCTCCACCCCAGACCTTTGGAATTTAACCAAGATTCCCAAGAATTTCCAGTGCTTTTCAACTTCTAGAAACTTCTTAAAGTTTGAGATGCATCACTGTGGTAAATTTCCATTGAGCTTCTGTTGTTTGTGAGAATTGTCAGTATGTAACGATTAAAATTGTTACATTAACTTGAAAAAACAATTATGAACCCCTAAACCCCTATGACAAGCCTGTCATACTGAGGCACTTGCCAGTCCCAAAGCTGGGATGCTCACCCAGGTTCCCATCTCTTGGGGAACAACTGATTCATGGATGAAATGGAGACATCTGTTTGCCTTGCGAAATGTGTCACTTAGTACACACTGCTGAACTCGAGACATCTGCTCATCTTCCCACCATTCTGTGAACTCTTCCTCTCAAGTGACTTTCTTGTCAATTGAAATATATCTTCATACTGCAGATTTCATTTCCTCACCATGCAAGTACGAAAGAAGATTGGTGCCGATAATAAAAATCAGCAAACAGTCCACTCATCTACTGGAAACACAGTTCCAACCTTGGGCAATATTTTCCTCTGGCACTCCACTCCCCAAATCCAAATGTCCTAGGTTACCTCAGAAAATCAATAAAGGGAAAAACATTTGGTGATGGTCCCCACTCTGTTCAGGTTGCTAGGAAGAATGGGATTTTCAAGGCTACTCATTGGAACAGAACTTCTCAAATTTTAGTACACATACTTTTGCTGAGGAACATGTGGAAATGCAGATTTTGAGCCAGTAGGCCTAGTTTGAGGGCTGGAATTCTGCAGTTCTATCGAGCTCACAGGTTGCACTAATCTGAGGACCATGCTCTTGAGCTGCATGCCCACCTGCACGGCACAGTTATTACATCATGCAAGCACCACAAGCAACAACAGAATGAACTCAAGATAGAACTATCTCTGTGGGTTGGAAGAAACAAAGTCAAAGAGTTGGAAAAAGTGAAAAAACAGAAAGTTTGTTTTTAAAAACAGCTAAATTAAAAGAAAGAATTGATCACAATAATGTAAAGGGGAGTTTAACAATGTCAGAGCTGGATCAGCTTGAGAACCTGGAATTTGGTTAGTAATATTTCTACCAAAGACATCCCTAGCAACTCTTGATGGGGATTTTCAAATCCCTGGGCCAGCAGGATGATAGAGGAAAAATATTGACTCTGGCAGGCAAGATTTTCCTCCCTGATCCTGGACATCTGGTCACTAAATCTTTCAGGGAGGCAGATTAGAGATGGCGAATTGAAAACTCTTCCAGCAGAGGCACCAATAGCGATTTTTATATGAGTATGGAAGCTAGCCAATCTCTTGCGATCAGATCTGTAAAACCACATTATATATGCAGCCTTGAAAATAGGAACCAAAGAAAAAAATTTACCAGGCCATATTTATTAAATCCCTTAAGGGTTATTAGGGTAGCATAAAGAGTAAAATGAGGACATTTATTCATCCAACAAAAATGCATCATGAACATTTAATTTTTTGTAATGGTATAAACAAACAAGTGCATGTAGCTAGCTCATAATTTAACTTGAAGTTTATAATATACATTCATCAAGGACTGAGGACTAGCCTCAAATCCATTCAGAATTCATATTTCCATAGCAATATTACCAAAAACAAAAGAGGACCAGACGATATAAAAGAGAAGATCCATCGACTCAGAGAAAACTCCAGACACCATCATCTCTGTATCTGATCCTGTCATTCACAGGCAAAAGCAGGTAATGGAAATTTAATTAGCAACCAAATGCAAGCTGTCAGTAAAATCTTGTCTTCCAGTGGAAATAAAACTCACTCAAATTGAATGTTGATGGGGATTTACATGCCTTCTTACCCATACTGATGTTGCCTTCCCTGAGTCAACATGAAGACTGAAACCATCTTTGACCCATCTTACCCTAAGGAGTAGAGCACATGATCCTGCCCATGCCACCCAATCGTAGGGACTTGTGCCTGTCTTCTGGCAGTGACATCTGCTCCCTTCCACCTCAGCCTTGACTCACCATCTGTGAAGATAGACTTTTAATAGTGAGGACAAACAAGGAAGAGGTGAGCCTCCCTCTCCTTTCCTAGAAGCAGCAGCATGGGATACCACCAGAGCCTTCCGACCAATCTGTTGTGTGTGTTACCCATAATCCTGTTCTCCACTCAGATGTAAAACTCATTCAGAGACACAGCCCTAAAATCCCAGAGAATTACTTATAGAAGTGTGTAACACAGGATGTGGGGAGCACTCAGAAATAAAGACAGGTTAGGAAAGTATGGAGCTCAAGACCAAGGCCTACACTCTAGACTCAGATCCCAGGTCTACCTCTTGGCATTTTTGACAGAGGAGCATAAGACACTATCACTTGGAGCTACTGTTTCTCAACTGTAACCCAAAAATAGTTATGCCAATATTCCAGTGTCTGAGGAAGAAATTATCCTGTTTTAAAGCAGCTGACACCTGCTCTACAAAATTTTTAATGAAAGTCTAATACAGGAATCAAGAATGATGATGGGAGTCAGCAACTACACACATGTCATTTAAAACCCATCAAGAAAGCTGACTGTGGCAGCACACATTTGTTACTCCAGCACCCTGGGAGGATGAGGCAGGAGGATGGCAAGGCCCAGCCCAGTTGGGCAATTTAACAACTTAGACCTAGTCCTAAAATAAAAAACATAAAAGGGTTAGGGTTGCAGATCAGTGCAAAGGCCTTAGGGTAAACCTCTGGTATGCCTCCAGAAACTATCTTGAGAGGGTAACCTTTAAGAGAAAAAAGTAATATTTCATACTGCTTTAACACTGTTCTTATTTAGGCCCTATTGCTAAAGTCTTATAATTTTTCTTAGATCTTCTCACGATTTCTATTTGAGAATTTCTTCCACCTTTGAATCTCTTAAATGCTTTTGATGAATCAAACTCATGATCATTGCCATAGGTTAGGTGTCTTCTTATCTAATATATGAACAAATCTCTGCTGGTAAAATAACAAGGCTTTTCTCTTTCTTCATCACTTTATAAAAATAGGACATTCTTCCTTCTCTCCTTTCCATCCCCTTGCAGATAGAGAGTTGCAGTTCCTTCCAAGCGCTGAACAGATTGTGAAGGCTGCTTTGCAGGGAGGAAACCAGCAAGTCACAGCCTTGTGGCTTAAGAAGGGATTCAGACACTTGTTCTGGAGGCCGCGCTTGCCAGCAAAGCAGCAGACATGCAGGTGGCTCTGCGACAGAAGCCACTTGGCATGCCTCCAGTGTCCAGCATGTGGCATCCCCCCAGGCCAGCCTGTCACTGCACATGCACTGTATCCCCAGTCCCCATCTGGCTGTTTTCACAACAGCTCTGCTGACTCGATGCTCCATGTCTTGGGCCTGCCGGCTGTGGGCCATGGGGCCTTATTCAAAACCATCCCTTCCCACCAAGGAGTTCCATGCATGTGTTTCCAGCATACGACCATCTGGGCATCTGACACCAGTCACCAAGTAATTAGTGGGAAATGTGGCAATATATCCAGGGATGTTTAATAACTACTTCTTGGATAAATAAAGGAAGCTCAAAAATTCTGCACTGGCTCTCTTGGGAGGAAAATGATGGTGACAGGAAACTGTACTTCTCTGGATCACTCTCCAGTGTCCTTTGAGGGCTCCCAGTCCTCTAACAACAGAACCAGTGTTACACATAGTAGTCTCGCAGCAATCTAATCCATTACCTCCGCTCTAAGTAACCCCTGTAATTGCCAATAACACTTTTAGGCCAAAGCACTTCCCCTGTGGATTTGGAAATCAAAAGTCTAAATGTCCAGGTCTGTCAGTCATCTCAAACTCCATATATCTCACACTGAATCCAGTATTTCATCCCTAAAGTCTTCCTTTACCTTTGCATTCTCTCTTACCAATCTTGCAAGATTTCTCAACTTCTATAACTCCTGTCCCTACTCCTATGAAATCTGTTTCCAAGTTGTACTGAGGTAATTCTTCAGTATTATCTGACAAGGTCTTTTGTCTTCTCTTTTTGCTTCATATCTGGTATGCAGTTGATTATCCTCCTAACTAGTCTCGTTACATCCTTCAAGTCTTACAAGGGAGTTAGAGTGATCGATATAAATACAAACCTGGCTGGGCATAGTGACACATGGTGGTAATCCACACTACTCAAGAGACCGAGGTAAGAGGCTCACAAATTCAAGACCTAGGGGTCTTAAGATGGTGGAGTAAAAGCAAGCAGCGAATCACAGTCTATGTGGGATCTGGAACTGAGATACCTGGAAAACAACAATGGGAAGGATGAAAGGGAGGGGAAAAGGGTGGGGAGAGGGAGAGAAAAAAGACGGAGGAGGAAGAGAGAAGGAAATGGGGAGAAGAGGAAAAGGGGAGGAGAGAGGATAAAAGAAACAAGAATATCTCTGAGAATCAGGAAAGAGCTGACAGAAAGCTAGAAATCACAGACAAAGTGGAAAAGCTGAGGCTAATACAGAGAAAAGAAAGAAACAGTCTGGAATGCTAACCCCAGCTGTCAGGAGAGGAACCTATCTCCACAAACACAAGACGAAGAAAGTCAGTAGGCCCAGTGATAAACAGTGGACCGGTAATGCCAGCCCCAGGAAGATCTGTGGGTTTTGCAAGCCACAAACACAGTATGAGGTTTTGCTCTGAAAGTGACACTTTTTTGCAAGGCAGGCTAATATCAGAGGAGAAATCACAGCAGTGCCTTCCATATTTAGGAGCAATCAGGAGCCTGTTTGAGAAGAGGTTTATTGCTTTAGACTGAGCTACTCCATGAGTCAGAAGTCACACAACAATCATGCTTCAGGATTTCCGGTGTCACCTTACCATGATGACTGGGTGGGAGGAGGCCACAAGACATAGTCATGGAGAAGAAGAGGTCTAGTCACAGACTCCCTGAAAAATTCAAGCAGAGATGAGCACTGGCTGTGGTGAGAACACAGACTGGTTAGGTACGGCTTTCTAATGGAGCTGCATAAGAAAGTGCTGGGGTTAAACCCAGGGCCTTCTTAGCCCCTCTGGCTGCCTGCTTCTGGGGTACAACTGAATAGTCTGTTTGCTCTCCCCCTCAGCTAACATGGTCAAGGATACACCATGGCTTGGTCATTTGCCACATTTTGGTGTGCACAGACAAAGGGGTCTCTGGAGCAAGTGCAGCACGCGCTCCACCAGCCCACAGGCCACAAAAGTAGAGGGGGATACCAGGGGCTCAGGGTGATCAGAAAGACAAAATGCCAAAGCTTCTGTAGTACATACAGCCCTGAGGCAGGTACCACACCAATGACTGACCCTGCCCAGTGGGAAAGGTGAGGCAGCACTGACTCAGCATTCACACAGCAAAAGTGGATGTGAAAATACAACGGATCAGAGCTCTGACTCAGGATCCCCATCCTACTAAAGGGCCTCGGGCCCTCTGCTCCTCCCTTTGGCCGGACGGTCATCTCTGCCTACCATCTACATGGAGGAGCCCTGAGTAATCATGGCGAGAGGTAGAAACCAGCCCATTGCTCAACATCAGCAATGTTTATTTGTCCTTCTCAACTCTGGTCTTCCTCCCAAGCATTGTACCTCAATAAAGTCACCAAAATATATGTTGCTTAAACTGTAATTGGGATAACTTTCTCTTCCTTCATTCCTTTTAGTTATGCCTGAAAGCCAGATGAATTATTTACTTAATAAAATGTTAGGCCAGCACAAAGAAGATAAAAACAGTAGGCTGACTGAGTTAAACAGCAGAAAACTATATATGAATACCATTCTGGTAAAGAATTAAAAATTATGCAAGGAAAGCAAGAAATCCATTATATGAAAAGTTCAACTGAGAACATGGGTAGCAGATATGACCAATGTAAGGAGTTTACAAGTTCGAGACAAGGTAGGTGTAGTAGATCATCTTAAAAAATCTAAAAACACCTAGAAATAAGAGAACATGGAAACTGGATCCAACATCTGCTAGATGACAAATAAATAAATTCTCAGAATTATAGGAAGAAGGAGAAATTGTAAGACAACTCAAAAATTTTTAGTTACTAAAATCATAGCAAAAGGGCTGGGGATTTAGCTCAGCGGCATAAGCGCCTACCTTGCAAGCAGGCAGTCATGAGTTCGATCCCTGGTACCGATAAAAATGAAAAAGACAAAAAAAAAAAATCATAGCAGAAATTTTTCCAAATCTAGGCAAAGAATTCAATATCCAAGTACAACAGACATATAGGATCCAAATAGGCATGAGCAAAAAAAAAAATCTCCACAACACATCATAATCAAAATTCCAGAAATTTAGCAAAATACTACCATCTGTAAAAGAAAAATAACACGTATCCTATAAAGGAAAACCTATAAGAAGAATAGTAAATCAGGCTGGAGATTTAGCTCAGCAACACAAGCACCTGTCTGGCAAGTATGAGGTCATGAGTTCAATCCCTGGTTCCACACACACACACACACACACAAATAGTAAATTTTGTGCCACAAATTTTAAAGGCCAGGAGAGCTTGGAAAGAAATTTTTCACATCCTACAGGAAAGCAGCTGTCAACCCAGACTTCTGTATACTGCAAAATTAGCTTTGAGTTTGATGAAAAAGTAAAGACTTTCTGGGACAACGAAATATTAAAGAAACTCATGACCATTAAACCAGCATTGTAGAAAATACTAGAGGGACCTTAGTCAGAGACAAGGAGACCCCAAGTACCAAAGAGCCCAAAAGAAATTATGCATCTAAAGGGAAGAACAATTAAACAAAAGGGGGAAAAAAATAAAGAAACTAGCAATAAAAAGACCAGACAATTACAGGATTCAGTAAATATCTTCCAATGATAACTTCCAATGTCACTGGCTTTAATTCACCAACCAAAAGACACAGACTGGCAGATTGAACAAAAAACAAAACCCAACCAGATAGTGGCTATAAGAGATACACCTCATCACCTCATCAACTAAAAGAAAAAAAAAAAAAACACATGGGCTGGGAGTAAGAAGAGAACAATACTGCACAGAACCAGAACCCCAGATCAAGTAAGAATAGCTAATTTAATTTCAGATACAGCAAACTTCAAGCCAAAACAGATCAGAAGCACCAAAGATCCAAAGATGGCCACTACATACTAGTAAAGGGAACAATTCAAGAGAAAGGGATAACAATTGCAAATATATTTGTGTCAAATATTGCCACATCTAGCTTTATAAAAAAAACTAAAGAACATAAAAAGATAGATACACACAGGTACAAAAAGAACTGGGAACTGCAATACCCCACTCTCACACATAGATCAAGCAGACAATAAATCTGTAAAGAAGTATCAGAGTCAAAGCAAATCAATTGAACAAATGAATTTAGCTTATACCTACAGTTTCCCATCTAACAACCACAGAACACATTTTTATCAGCAGCACATGGAAACTTTTTGCAAAATAGACTACAAGTCTTTCTGATCACCCTGAGACCCTGGTGTCCCCCTCTACTTCTGTGGCCCACGGGCTGGTGGAGTGCATGCTGCACTTGCTCCTCTGTGCACGCCAAAATGTGGCAAAAGAAACCACTGAAACCACCCAAACTCATGGATGTCAGATAACACATTGTGGATGGATCACAGAAGAAATGAAGAAAAAAGCAAAAAGGTCATTGAGATCAATGACAATGAAAACACAAACCATCAAAGCCTATGAGACACAATGAAAGCAATTTGAAGAGGAAAGTCAAGTTTTATGAATGCACACACTAAAATAATAAAGTAATTCCAAATGAATAACCTAATGATGCATCTCAAAGTGCTAGAAAAACAGTAACTATCCAAAAGTAACAGAGGAAATAAATTATAAATATCAGAGCAGAAATTAATGAGATTGACACTAAAAATATACAAAGGATCAATTACTCTAAGAGCTTGTTTAAAGATGAATAAGACTGCTAAACCCCTAGTGAACTTACCAAAAGAAGGAAAGAAACTACTTCTACCAATGCAATTACAAAGTAAAAAGGTGAAATCAAAATGGACACTACAGAAGTCCAGAGGATTATAAGGAACAACTTCAAAAATTTATATTCCAATAAGTTGAGAGCCTAAAAGAAGTGAAAAATTCCCTAACCATGTGTGAATTATCAAACTTTAATCCTGAAGATTATAAAAACTGAATAGACCAATCAAATAGAGGCAGGACTAAAAACTCTACCAAGGAGCCTTTTAGGGGGATCTCTGAAGATGGTGGCTTGATACGTGGCAGGGAAGAGAGCCTCTCTGAGAAAAACAACTCAGATTTAACAACATGAAGAAGGCCAGACAAAAGGAGAGAGATTCTCATGACCCAGGAAGAAACTGAGGAAAAAGAAAAAGAAAGAAAGAAAGGAAAAACACAGATGAAAGGCTGGAACCAGATGCACTCACTGGGACCGGTCCCACGCTGTGCTGGGCACACCTTGGAGTCAGATGATTCACAGTCTCACTGAAGCCCCGGCCACTGAAATCGGGAGTTTGTGAGTCCAGGGCTTTTGGCGGGAGAACACAGCTCAGCGTAGAGTAAAGCCAGTGTGGACAGCTGCATTAATTTGTGGTAAGTGCTGGAAATTAGGTCCCGCGGCAGGTGTAGCTGGCTGGAGGACATATTGGAGTTCGGCACGATGGGCCTGAACCTGGAACCACAGTGGCATCAGTCAGCCACCCCTGTCCCAAAGAGGACTGGTGGGACCTGCTTGGGCTGAGCCACGCCCCTGGTCGGGACCCAATAGCCAGGGACGAAACTGTCCTGAACCTATGACATCCACACAGCACAGACGTGCTGAAGGCACTTGCCAATTGACTGGCTCAGAGAAGAGGGGCCAGCCCACATCATCCCTGTGTGAACCTCAGATAACAGTAAACTGGAGAAGGCAGCAAGCCTTCAGCCAGCACACTTTAGAAAAGTCATAAGCAATATGGAAAGGGCCTGAAACCTCCACCAAGCACCTGTCTGAAAGAAACCAGAAACATGACAAGAGAAAGAAATAAGAAAAAGCCTACATCCACTGACCCTGGGAAAATAAGGAGAGGTAAATACAGAAGCTAAATAAAGAGATAAATACAGAGAAGAGATTCAGTGAAGCAATCATGCAATATTGGCCACAACACAAAGAAACACCTTCATGACCTCATAGACAAAACTGAAATTCTAATCCAAGTGAGGCAAGATATACAAAGATTAATAAAAGAAATGCTAAGCCCCTCTCAAGAAGACACAGATGGAAGAATGGAGGAACCCATAAAAAAAAGAGAAACCTTTGGTGAAGAATATAAACAAAATCTAGAATACATGAAACAGATCCAAAGAGATTACCAAGAAATTAAAAACTCGATTGAAAGCTGGAAAAATGTCTTGACAGAAACTAAAGTTAGCCTTTCAAAATTTGAAGATAGATCTGCAATGTGTGATCATGAAAGAAAAGACCTATTAAAAATAACAAGGAACCAGGAAGTAACAATACAAAGACTAAAAAGGTCAAGAGGATGTATAGCTTAAGAATAAAAAATATGAGTGAAGAAACAGGAGTAAACACAAATGAATTCCAAAGGCTATTCACAGAAATAAATAAGGAAAGCTTCCCAAGCATGAGAAAAAGAAATGATATCCAGATAAATGAGACATACAGAACTCCAACTAACTACAACCAAAACTGATCTACACCCAGCCATGTAATAACCAAGATTCCAGAAATTCACCACAAGAACAGAATATTAAAAGCAGTCAGAGAAAAGAAACAGGTTACCTATAAAGGAAAATCCATCAAAATAATTACAGACTTCTCAACACAAACTATCATATCAAGAAGAGCTTGGAGTAAAGTGGTCCAATCCCTGAAAGAAAATAACCTCCAACCCAGATTGATGTACCCTGAAAAACTCTCTCTCAAAGTTAATGGAGAAACAAGATGTTTCTGTGACAAGGAGGAACTGTGGGAGTTCATGACCACCAATCCAACCCTACAAAAAATACTGAAGGACATTCTAGAGAAAGATAGAAAAATATCAGGATTCCAGCAACAGTGGCAGAGAAGTCTCAATGAATGGGGCAGACAGTATAATGAAGGAGAAAAGTGACAAATAAGAGCAGAAAAATAGAATAGCAGAGATCAGGCAGAGAAAGTGGGCTCTAATCTGTAATATAGATAGCCTTGATACACTAACAAAAAGAAACACATGCAGAGTAGATCAGGAGGTAGGATCCATCGAGATTCTCTGAATAGGAAATATACTCACCCTGAAAGAGGGTTAATAAACCGAAAGTCAAAGATGAGAAAATGATCCTCTACGTAACAGGGAACCAGAGGAAAATAGGGACAACTCATCCAGCAGCTGCAGATAGGTTGGAAAGTCATGACACTTTTGTGCAGTGGAGAACTATTCAGCTATAAGCAAGGAAAATCTTGAGGCTTTAGTAAATAAAGGAATATAGCTCAAGACCAAGCTCAGAAGTACAAAGGTTCAACACCACTTATATAGATAATAGGTTGCCCCCTTACTCTAAAAACTAAAGGAGTTAGTGGCACCCAAAATATACGAAGCACCCTGAGAAAGGGAAAGGGGAGGAACTGTCTAAAAAAGGGAGGCAGAGGACATTGTTAATAGTGTATCAGGATTTAAAAGGCCCATTAGTCTTATCACTCTGGTTAATTTGATTTTATTTTGTTCCAGTCTATCTACTCATACTAGATTTGAGGGCACAGACAGCTATCCCAAAAATAGCAGGATATACTATGGTAACTATCCTTAATTTCCTATTAGCTTAAACTGAAGCCCTGTATTACTTACATTGTCTTACTATCACTGATCTTATTTGAATCTGGTTTGTTAGACTGCTGTTTTGTCTTGACTGGTTTTATTCAAATCTGGTATGCTTGACAGTATCAAGTCTAGGAGTAGAGGCAACTACTCTGAAGATGACAAAATGTAATAGGATACCCATTCCAGTTTGATTATTAACTGCTTTCAAAGTCCTACAATGCCTCCAATGTTGTGTTTTTATTAAAATTAGTGTGTAATGCTATGTTCAATTATATTATGTCTGATGATGTAGACAGTTCTATTGAAAATAACAAGAGACAGAGAGGCCCAGCAGCCTGGAGTAAGTGTCCCGTGCACTTTCCCCCGAGTATAGCTTGTTTGGGACCCTTGCTTGGCCCGGCCAGGGAATCTCACGGCTTCTGGGTGCACTGAAGCAGAACGGTGGGTCTGGGGCACCGGTATCAGCCTCCCCTATCCTCCCAGCTGTGCTGGGCAGACTGTGGAGTGTTAAGCAAGCAGGCAGGTGCCATCGGTTCCAGAGGCTGGGTTTGAGCTGGCCTGCTCCACACCCAGGGAGCCATTATCAATCCAGGGAACTGGGTACCAGAGTCCCAGGAGCTGAGGGCATAAAAGAGGATTTCCAACAGACCCTGAGGAAGGAAGCTTTAGCATAACACTCGAAACACTTGAAACACAGAAATATAGGAAAATGACAAAACAAAAGACCAAATTACAATCTCAAATCTCGAGCCCATCCAAAGAAACCTTAGGAGCTACGTACATAGAAGAAAACATCTGCCATACACCTCAAATATCAGACATAATAGCAACTGAAATAAACAAGCAATTCTGGAAAGCTTTAAAGGAATTCAAACTAGAAATAATCTTCCAGGTAAAAGAAGAAATGATAAAAGAAATGAAACAGATGCTGAATATATCTAAAGAAAATGCAGTTAAAAAATTGGAGGAACTAAACAAAAAGGTAGAAACCCCAGATGAGCAATATAAGAAACAAACAGAATACATAAAGCAGATTCAAGGAGATATACAGGAAATTAAAAATTCCACTGAAAGCTGTAAAACCACCTCAATGAAAGTGAAGATAGAATTTCAGACCTTGAAGACAAGATTGCAGCTGGTGAACAGGAAAGGAAAGATCTTTTAAAAATAACAAGGAATCAGGAAATAAAAATTCACCAACTGCAAGATGATGCAAAGAAAAACAATATAAGATAAATAGGGATTAATGGGAAAAAAAGGGGACGACATAAAGGATGTCAAGAGAATATTTAGAGAAGTAATAGCTGAAAACTTCCCAAACATGAGACTGCAAACCAACATCAGGATCAGTGAAGCATATAGACTCCAATTAGTCATGACCAAAATAAAACTACACCAAGACATATAATAATCACCATCCCAGAAATCCAACATAATAATAGAATATTAAAAGTTGTCAGAGAGAAAAGACAGATCACTTATAAATCAGAATCACAACAGGCTTCTCAGCACAAACAATAAATTCAAGAAGAGCATGGAGTAAAGTATTTCAGATCCTAAAGGAAAATGATTTCCAACCTAGACTGATGTACCCTGAAAAACTGTCATTCAAAATCGATAGTGAAATAAGATACTTCAATGAAAAAGAACAGCTGAAGAACTTCATGATCACCAAGCCAACCCTGCAAAAAATACTGAAAGTTTAGATACACTTAGGAAAAAACCACTAAGCAAAGCAGACAACTAAACAGAACAGAAAGATAAAGATGCAACAGCAGAAAGATAACATGTCAACGATAAACCAACATATAACAGTTATAACCATTAATGTAAATGGTTTCAATGCACCAATTAAAAGAAACAGACTGGCAGATTGGATCAAGAAACAAAATCCAAACATATGCTGTTTACAGGAAACCCATCTAATCCAGAAGGATACTGACAGACTGAAAGTCAAATGATGGAAAACAATACTTCACGCAACAGGAACCCAAAAAAAAGCAGGAGTAGCCATTCTGTTTGCAGACAATGTGAACTTTAAACCAAGAATGATCAGAAGAGATAAATAATGTCACTACATACTTGTAAGAGGAAAACCTCAAGAGGAAGAGATAACTATCTTAAATATATATGGACCAAATTCTGGAGCACCCAGTTATATAAAACAAGTATTAACGGAAATGAAAAATCAAGTTATCAGTAGCACAATTGCAACAGGACCTTAACACAACATTGACACAAACCAACTGATCAATCAGACAGAAAACTAGCAAAAAATAACAGAATTGAATCACACATGTGAGCAAATGAACTTCATAGACATATACAGTGTTCCATCCAACAACATCAGAATACACATTCTTCTCAGCAGTACATGGGTCATTCTCTAAAATAGACCATATATTAGCTCACAGAACATATTTAAATAAATGCAAAAGAGTTTAAATTATCCCTTGCATATCGGATCATAGTGTTTTGAAATTAGAAATTAATAATAAAAGATACTGCAAAAATCCCACAAACACATGGAAACTGAACACACTCTTGAGTAATCAGTGGGTCACAGGGGAAATTAAATAAGAAATTAAACAATACCTACAAGCAAACAAAAATACAAATACAACTTACTGGAATCTGTAGGATGCAATGAAAAGTCATCCTCAGAGGAAAATTTATTGCACTGAGTTCCCACATCAGGAAAACAGAACGAATACAAATAAATAACCTGATGCTACACCTCAAACAGCTAGAAAAACAAGATCAAGTCAAGCCCAAAGCCAAAAGAAGAGAGGAAATTATAAAAGTCAGAGCATAAATCAGTGCAACAGAGACTAAGAAAACAATCTAAAGAATCAATGAATCAAGCTAGGTCAAGAGGATGTAAAACTGCTGAATAGCCCAATTTCTATTAATGAAATTGAAAATGTAATTAAGTCCTTACCTACAAAGAAGAGCCCAGGCCCAGACGGATTCACTGCAGAATTCTACAAGAAATACAAAGAAGACCTAATGCTGACACTCCTCAAACTCTTCAATGAAATTGAAAGGGAAGCAATCCTTCCTAAGTCATTCCTGGAAGTAAATATTACTCTAGTACCAAAACCTCAGGAACACCCAACTAAAAAAGAGAACTATAGACCAATCTCCCTAATGAATACAGATGCAAAAATTCTCAATAAAATATTGGCAAATAGGATGCAGCAAATCATCAAGAAGATTATTCACCATGACCAAGTGGGATTCATCCCAGGCATTCAGGGATGGTTCAACATATGTAAATCAATAAGTGTAATCCACCATATCAATAAAGCCAAAAGTAAGAATCACATGATCATTTCTATAGATGCAGTAAAAGCTTTTGATAAGGTCCAACATTCATTTATGATAAGAACTTTACAGAAAATTGGAATAGATGGTCTTTACCTCAATAAATAAAGGCCATCTATGACAAACCAACAGCCAGTATTATACTAAGTGGCCAAAAATTGAAGGCCTTTACTTCAAAATCAGGCACAAGACAGGATGTCCTTTATCACCATACCTATTTGATAAAGGAGCCAAACAGGTTCACTGGAAGAACGACAGTCTCTTTAATAAATGGTGTTGGAAAAACTGGTTCTCCATATGCCGAAAACTAAAAGTAGACCCATACCTATCACCATGTACTAAATTAAAGTCTAAATGGATCAAAGATCTGAATATTAAAACAGAAACGCTAAATCTATTGGAAGACAAATTGGGTAGAAACCTTGAAGACATAGGGGTAGGTAGAGAATTCATGAACAGGACTCAAACCATACGGGAAATGCTTCCCAGAATCAATAACTGGGACCATCTCTTATTAAAAAGTTTCTGCATGTCAAAAGAAATCTCCAGGATAGTGAAAAGAAAACCCACAAACTGGGAAAAAATCTTAGTGAACTCTCCCTCAGACAAAGGACTTCTGGTCTAAAACATATAAAGAATTTTAAAAATCAGACCCCCAAAATTCAAAGATCCTATCCAAAAATGGGCATCTGAGATGAATACACACTTGTCAGATGAAGAAATAAAAATGGCAAATAAATACATGTAAAAATTTTCATCATCATTAGTCATTAGAGAAATGCAAATTAAACCCACACGAGATTCCATCTCACTCCTAAAAGAATGGTCAGGATCAAGAAAACCATCAACAACAAATGCTGGAGAGGCTTTGGGGAAAAAGGAACTCTTCTGCACTGTTGGTGGTAGTGTAGACTGGTGCAACCATTGTGGAGGTCAGTCTGGAGATTTCTCAAAAACCTGGGATTGGAAGTCCCATTTGTTCCAGCTATTCCACTTCTAGGCATATTCCCAGAAGAACTGGAAGCATCATACCACAGTGATATATGTGCAACTATGTTTATAGCAGCACAATTTGTAATAGCCAGATCTTGGAAACAACCCAAGTATCCATCAACTGAGGAATGGATAAAAAAGTTGTGTTTTTTTTTATACAATGGAGTACTACTCAACTATAAAGAATGATCACATTGAGATATTTATAAATAAATGGACGCAGCTTGAGAGCATACTCATATGTGAAATAAATCAAACTCACATATATGAATACCGAATAGTCTCCCTATTGTAAGAAATGATTCAAATATGTAAAAGTGTGTGGTAATCATGATTCCCCATTATGTGGCTTTGAAGCCTTATAAAGTTTTCACTTATTAATTGGAATGCGTTTATTCTGGGCTGTTTGATAATATTGCCTGTGATGATATGAACAGCTATTTTGAAGAAAACAAGACATCATAATAGCTAGTGCTGATTTAATACCATCTTGTTTTGAGGTCCCACCAAACTGTTGCTCTTCTGTCTCCATTGATTTTGTCATGTTGTATCTTACTGGATTTTACTATATGTGATAGTATAAACAAAAATTTTTATAGGCAAAGAGATAATATAGAAACCATTGTTCATTTTCCAGTAGCTGGTTCTAAATACCTTGTAATACTTTCATTTGTATTGAAACCTCTTGAATGGTTTCACACTGTCTTGATATGTTTGATGCTATAGTATACAAAGTTATATTCAAATATTTCAAGGAAAGAGACACCGTGGTAACTACTATTAAGTCGGGTTATCTTGTGGTAAAACACTAGGTTGCTGAAATTGTTATGCTTTGATCTGTATTGTTATGTTGTTATGTCCTCTTTTATCTCAATCTCCCTTTTTTTAAAAATGTATTTACTTATTTTATTATTATTTTTTAATTAAGGGAAAAATCAAAAAAATTAGCAGGATATATTATAGTAACTTTTTTGATTTCCTGCTAGCTTAATTTGAAGCCTTTGAAGTATTGCTCCCACCATCTTGTTTTGACTGATTTTACTCTGTTCTGTTCTGTTTGATAGTATCAAGTTTGAGGCTATTGGCAACTACTTTGAAAGCAATAAGATTCACTATGACGCCCATTCTGCTTTGACTATTATCTTCTTTTGAAGTCCTGTAATGTCTCCAATATTTAGATTTTATTGGTCTTGTTCTGTACTGTTTTGTTCAATTTTATTATACCTGATGATATAGGCAATTCTTTTTAAGGTAGCAAGAGGCATTGTGGTAACCATTGTTGATTACCTTGTATTCTGTTTTTACATCATGTACTATGTCTATCCTTTGTTTTGACTGACTGCTTTGTTTTGTCATATTTGGTTTTATTGTCTTCCAAAAAAAAGTAATAAGAACTATGAGAGTAATAAAACCCAAAATGTGTAAATGTTGTTTTAAAAAAGAGGGAAAAAATGCTCTAAAAGATACAACTGCAAGTGTGTTTAGGTATGTTAAGATAGAAGACCATATTACTAAGTTTTTGTTGGATCACTGAACACAACTGTTTGCAGTCTCACTGTTTGAATGTCCACTTTGTATGCTTTAATCCTGTAACTTGAGCAACTATTTCTAAGATAACAACATGTAATCTATTAACTAGTGATTTCTTACTGTGTTTTCTGAAATTCTGTATTATTTTTACCCTTATACTGTTTTGTTTTTTTCTCCTTTAAATAAAATAAAAAAGAAAAAAAATAACAAGAGACAGCATAGTAACCACTGTAGATCACCTAGTATTGTAGTTTTATGTGTCTTTTTTGCTTCGTGTTTTTCAAGGAATATGTTTTGTTGACTTGTTTTGATTTTTTTTTCCCTATAATACAGAAAGGATAGGTATACATGTAGAGATTCACACATGTGTAGAATTTCTAAACAGTTTATGGGAACAGACTATATAATGCATGATGTAATGAACAGATACTCTGCACAAGAAAACTAAGATACCCAGTGCTAATTCTGTAGCATTATGATATAAAACGTAGCAATACTATTATTCACTGTTCATAGTGATATTAGTCTAGTCTCATGTTTAATTTCAACATATGTAAAGGTATGGATAGCTATTTTGAAGAGAACAAGAAATATATTATGAGAGCCATTGTTGACTTTCCTATTGTCCGGTCTTGAAGACCTAAAAAGCCTTCATTATCCTGTTCTGATTAGTTTAGTACTATAATGTTAAGTATATATTCACTGTGTGTGAAGATGTTGGCAACTATTTGGAAGAAAACAAGAGACAATACGATAAACAGTGCAGATCTCCAGTGGTCTTGCTTTGAAATTCATGTTTCTTAAAATTGTTTCCTTATGATCTGTTTTGTTCTGTTTAATTTTACTCTCTTTAAAATAAAAAAAAATCCTCTACCAAGCAAGGCTCAGGACCTAATGGATTCTCTGAAAAATTCTATGAAAACCTCAGGGAAGAGCTAATACCAGTATTCGTCAAACTCTCCCATGGAATGATCACATTGAAATATTTATAAATAAATGGATGCAACTTTAGACCAGACTCATAAGTGAAATAAATCAAACTCACATGTATAAATACCATACAATCTCCCTAGTGCAAGAAATGGTAAGAGTACATAAAAGTTTATGGTAATCATGATTCCCCATTACATTGCTTTGAAGCCTTATAATGTTTTCATTCATTAGTTGGAATGGTTTTATCCTGGGTTGTTTGATTTTATTATCTGTGTTGGTATGAACAGCTATTTTGAAGAAAACAAAACTTTATAATAGCCAGTGTTGATTTAATATCATCTTGATTTGAAATCTTACCATACTTTTGTTCTTCTGTTTCCACTGGTTCTATCATGTAGTATCTTATTGGATTTTATCATGTGTAGTAGTATAAACAAATGTTTTATGGACAATGAGTTAATATAGTAACCATTATTTGTTTTCTGTTATTAGGTTCTGAATGCCCTGTAATACTTTCATTCTCTTGAATGATTTTATACTATTCTGTTATGTTTGATACTATTGTGTATGAAGATATGCTCAACTATTTTAAGGAAAGAGACATTATGGTAGCTACCGTTATATCGGGTTGTCTTGTGGTGAAATACAGTGTTGCTTAAATTGTTCTGTTCTGATCTGCTTTGTTATATCCTTTTATCTTAATCTCTTTAAAATAAAAAAATTCAAAAAGCCTTTGTTAAAATCCAACATCCATGCATAATTAAAAACTGATAAAAGTGGATATAAAAGGACCTTATCTCAACCTGATAAAAGCCATTTATAACAAACATCCTGTCAAATGGAGAAAAACAAAGCATTTCTTCTAAAATCAGAAACAAGTCTTGGCTGTCCTCTCTCACCACTCCTGCTCAATACAGTAGTCACAGTATTAGCCAGAGAAATCAGCCAAGAAATAAAAGGAATATGCATAGGAAAGGAAGAAATCAACCTATCCTTATTTACTGGTGACATGATCCTTTATACAGAAGACCCAAAAATTTCAAAAATTGAGAGAGACGGACAGACAGACCGACAGACACAGAGAGACAGAGAGAGAGACAGAGACAAAGATAAAGACACAGAGATAGACTCCTAAAACTAGTCAACAAATTCAGCAAAATAGCAGAATATGAAATCAACACACAAAATTCAATAATATTCCTATACACTAACAATGAATTCACCAAGAAAGAAATCAGTTTTTAAAATTGCATAGTGGTTTCAAAAGAAATTAAATACCTAGGAATTAATCTAACCCAGGAAATTAAAAATCTCTATAATGAAAAGTATAGGGGCTGGGTATTTAGCTCAGTGGCATAAGCGCCTGCCTGCAAGCAGGCAGTCATGAGTTCGATCCCCGGTACCGATAAAAAGTAAAAAGAAAAAAAAAAGAAAGAAAAGTATAGTACTCTGAGAAAAAGATATTTAAGAGGAAATTAGAAAATAAAAATAAATTCCCTATTCCTGAATAGGCAGCACCAATATTTTCAGAATTACCATATTACAAAAAATTATATATTTTTAAATTCAGTTCCTACCAAAATACCAACAGCATTCTTCACAGAACAAGAAAAAACAATTCTGAATTTATGAGAAACCAGAAGAGACACATAATACCCAAGCAATCCTGAGCAACCAGGATAAAGCAGGAAGCATCACCATCCCACACTTCAAGTTACGTTAGAAAGCTACAGTGGTTAAAAAAAAGCATCGTAAAAACAGATATGTAAATTAACAGAACAGAACTGAGCATACAAAAACAACATCAGGAGCATTCAGCCATCTGATCTTTGACAAAGGGGTCACAAATGTAACACGAGGAAAGACAGCCTCTTAATAAATGATGCCGGGGAGGCTGGTATACATATGTAGAAGAATGATCTAAACTCATATTGCTCACGTGGAACTAAAATAAAATCAAAGTGAATTGATGGCCTAGAGAGGGCTAGGGATTTAACTCAGCAGCATAAACACCTGCCTGGCAAGCATGAGGTCATGAGTTCGATCTCCAGTACCAAAAAAAAAAAAAAAAAAAAAAAAAAAAAAGAATAAGAAGAAGAAGAAAAAGAAAAAGAAAAGTAAGATGAGGAATCAATTGCCTAGATATTATTAAAGCAGAAACACTAAATCTTCTGGAAAATAGGCAGAACTCTTACATAAGCATAGGCAAGGAATTTCTAAACTGAACCTTAATGGCACAAGAAATAACATTAAGAATCAACATATGGACTTCCGGGAGAACATGGCGGACAGATAACAGCAACTACCGGAGGCTCTCTGAAAGACTCGGCTCAGAAGCCAGGAATGGTGCGGACTAAGGAGACATAAGCAGGTGGACATATGCTCTGCTGACTCAGGAACGAACTGGGCTGAGAGAAACCAACTTGGAATGCATTCCTGGTGCTAAAACAGGAACAGAAAAGCCTCGGTGTGGAGGCTGGACCCCACGCCATTGTAAGCCGCGATTTGGGTTTCCCGCCGCGCGGCGGCTGGCTGCCTCTACAGTGGCTCGGCAAGGAGAGAGACGCGCAGAAGCTCTGAGAACGGCAATCTGCGAACGGCAGGGAGGCGTGCACTGACTTGTGGTGAGGTGAGTGAGAGAAGCTCACACTCTACCACAGTTTGACTCCAGCGGAGGACTTTCTGGGCCCGAGCAGTCCTGCGGGAGCAGGGCGCGGTGGCGACTCCAGCCACACATCCCCCTCTCGGGCGGGATTGGTGAAAAGTGCCTGGCCTGCGTGACGCTGCGGGCGGACCTGGTAGGCTGTCCCAACCCAGATCCCAGAGCCTGACGGTGGCCGGGAGGGGAGACGCGTAGGCTGCCTGGTCCGTAACTCCCTGGTGCGCAGCGGTGAGCGGGAACACCTAACTGGCGCAATTCGATCAGGCTGTGGCTGACTGGGAGAGAAGCTGGGCCTCTTATATAAGTTTGCATATATAAGGAACAGAGAAGAAGAGGCAGCATGGGAAGAGGCAGCAACAAGAAAGGCTCCTCGGCCCCCAATTCTGAGAAACAGGCAATAGCAGACACCGCACCAATATACATAAGGCACCATATAGAGAGCCTCATAGACCAATTCAGGAATGAAGTTATCAACGACCTGAAGCTAGAAGTATGCAGAATAGTTAGAGAAATGCTAAGTACCACCCAAGAAAAAACAGATGGTAGAATGGAAGAACAGAAAAAAAGGGGAGAATTGTTTGATGGAGAAAACAGAGAAAGCATAGAATACGTGAAGCAGGTTCAAAGGGACTACCAAGATACTAAGAAGTCTATAGAAGACTGGCATAACAGCTTGAAAGAAACTAAGGACAGACTATCTGAACTGGAGGGCAGACTTGTAATATGGGAGAATGAAATGAAAAACTTCTTAAAAATAACAAAGAAACAAACAGCAATAATACAAAGACAAGAAGATGATAAGAGGATCCATAACTTAAGGATTAAGAACATAAAAGAAGAAGTAGGGACACAAACAAGTGAACTACAAAAGCTACTCACAGAAATAATCCAGGAGAATTTTCCTAATTTAGCAAAAGGTAAAGATACTCAGATGTATGAGGCATACAGGACCCCAGCTACCTACAACCCAAACAGAGCAACACCCAAGCATATAATAATAAAAATTCCAGAAATTCAATACAAGAACAGAATATTAAAAGCTGTAAGAGACAAGAAACAGACCACTTACAAGGGAACACCCATCAGAATTACAGCAGATTTCTCGGCACAAACCATCAAATCACGAAGAGCGTGGGGGGAAATAATTCAAGCTTTGAAAGATAATAATCTCCAGCCAAGATTGAGATATCCTGCACAACTGTCCCTGGAAATTGATGGAAAAACAAGGTGCTTCCAGGATAAAGAGGAACTGGGGGAATTTGCAACCACCAATTCAACTCTACAGAGAGTATTGCAGGATATTCTTAAAAAAGAAAAATACAAAGAACCCAGAAATAGTGGCGGGGAGGCCACAATGAATGGAGCAGAGAACAAAATGAAGAAGACAAACTGACAGCTACTGACAGAAAAAGAGCTCAACAGAAATGAGGCAGAGAAGATTGGATGATAGGCACAGCTATTTTGGAGAAAATAACATCTTAATAGGTAATACTGATTTAGTATCATCTTGTTTTGAAGTCTCATCTAGCTTCTGCCCTTCTGTCTCCAATGGTCTAAATAGGTTGTATCTTACTGGATTTTATTATGTACGATAGTATAAGCAAAAACCTTGTAAAGACAAGGAGATTATACAGAAACCATTATTCATTTTCTGTTAGTCGATTCTAAATACTCTGTAATGCTGTCATTCTCTTGAATGGTTTTACATTGTTTTGATATACTTAATGCTACAGTATACGAAGTTGTACTCAAGGATTTCAAAGAAAGAGACAATATGGTAACTACTTTTAGGTTAGGATTATCTGGTGGTGAAACACTATTCTGCTTAAATGGTTATGTTTTGATCTGCGCTGTTTCGTTGTTATGCCCTCTTTTATCTCAATCTCCACTCCATTATTTACTTTCTTATCTTTATCCTTTTAATTAAAGGAAAAAATAGCAGGATATATTATAGTAACCCACTTTGACTTTTCATTACCTTGATTTAAAGCCCTGTATTACTCTCACCATCTGGTTTTTAACTGATGTTCCCCTATTCTGTTTTGCTGGATAGTATCAGGTTCGAAAGTTTAGGCATCAGCTGTGAAGATAATGAGATGCATTATAACGCCCATTCTTGTTGACTTTTATCTACTTTTGAAGACCTACAATGTCTCCAATGTTTTGGTTTTGTCGGCTTTATTCTTTACTGTTTTGTTCAATTGTATTATAACTAATGATATAGGCAATTCTATTAGAGATAGCGGGAGGCATTATAGTAACCATTGTTGATCACCTTGTATTATGTTTTTACATTATCTATTATGTCCACCCTTTTGACTTGACCGATTCTGTTCTGTTATGTCACATTTGGTTTTACTCTCTTCCAAAAAAGTAATAAGAACCGTGGGAGCAATGAAACCCAAAATGTGTAATAGTCATGGTACAAAAGAGAGGAAAAGAAAGTGCTCCAAACTATGTAACTGCATGTATATTTAAGTGTATAAGATAGAAAATGATATCACAGAGTTTTACTGGATCAATGAACAGAACTGTCTGCAGTATCATTGATGGAATGTCCATTTTACAAGCTTTAATTTTGTGACTTGAACAATTATTTCTAAGATGACAATACGTAATCCATTAACTAGTGATTTCCTACTGTTCATTTTTTTTCTGTAAATCTGTATAACTTGTACCCTTTCCCTGCTTTTTTTTTTCTTTTCTCCTTAAATAAAATTTAAAAAAAAAGAAGACAAACTGACAACAAATGACAGAAAAAGATCTCAACAGAAATGAGGCAGAGAAGATTGGATGGCAGGAACAGGTATTTTGGAGAAAACAGGACATTATAATAGCTAGTGCTGATTTAGTATCATCTTGTTTTGAAGTCCCATCAAGCTTTTATTCTTCTTTCTCGACTGGTCTTAACAGGTTGTATCTTGTTGGATTTTATTATATGTGATAATATAAACAAAAACTTTTATAGACAAGGAGATTATACAGAAACCATTGTTCATTTTCTGATAGTTGGTTCTAAATACCCTATAATACTGTCATTCTCTTGAATGGTTTTACATTGTCTTAATATGTTTGGTGCTATAGTATATGAAGTTATACTCAAAGATTTCAAGGAAAGAGACACTATGGTAACTACTTTTATGTAGGGATATCTTGGTGGTGAAACACTATTTTGCTTAAATGGTTATGCTTTGACCTGTGCTGTTTTGTTATTATGTCATCTTTTATCTCAATCTCCTTTTTTATTATTTTTATCTTTTTAATTAAGGGAAAAAATAAAAAATAGCAGGATACATTATAGTAACCCACTTTGATTTCCTATTAACTTGATTTGAAACCCTGTATTGCCCTCACCATCTTGTTTTGATTTTCCCCTATTCTGCTTTGCTTGATAGTACCAAGTCCGAAAGTATAGGCAACAACTGTGAAGACAATAAGATTCATTATGACATCCATTCTTGTTGACTATTATCTTCTTTTAAAGTCCTGTAATGTCTCCAATGTTTTGGTTTTATTATTTACTGTTTTGTTCAATTTTATTATAACTGATGATATAGTCAATTCTTTTTAAGATAGCAAGAGGCAGTATGGTAACCATTGTTGATCACCTTGTATTTTGTTTTTACATTATCTATTATGTCCATCCTTTTGATTTGACTGACTCTGTTCTGTTATGTCACATTAGGTTTTACTCTCTTCAAAAAAAAAGTAATAAGAACTGTGGGAGTAATAAAACCCAAAATGTGTAATTGTCATTGTACAAAAGAAAGGAAAAGAAAATGCTCTAAATGACATAACTGCATATATATTTAAGCATATAAGATAGATAACCATATTACTGAGTTTTGTTGGATCATTGAACAAAACTGTTTGCAGTCTCACTGTTTGAAAGTCCACTTTATATGCTTTAATTTTGTAACTTGAACAACTATTTCTGGGATAACAATGTGTAATCTATTAGCTGGTGGTTTCCTACTGTTTATTCTTTCTGAAATTCTGTAAAACTTGTACCCTTTTTCTGTTTTTTTTTTTCTTTTTCTCCTTAAATAAAACTTTAAAAAAAAAAAAAGAATCAACATATGGGATTATATCAAATCAAAACTTATTGCACAGCAAAGGAAACAACCACCAGAATGAAGAGACAACCTACAGAATGGAAAAAACAATTTGCTAGCTATTCTGCAGACAGATGACTAAATCTAGAATATACAGAGAAAGGAAAAGAAATTAGACTCTCTCAAAATAAAAGATGCAATAAAAAATCAGCAATTGAAATGAATAAGCACTTCTCAGGGGAAGAAGTAAAAATGGCCAATGAATACATGAAAAAAGTCTTTGACTGTTAAAGAAATCAAAACAGACAGCACTGAAATCAAAACAAGATTCAGACTCCATTTTACTCCAGACTCCAGAAAGATTGCCTATCATCAAGAGCTCAAAAAACAACAAATGCTGGCAAGGATATGAGGGAAAAGGAGTTCTTCTACCCTGTTGGTGGGAATGTAAACTAGTACAACTACTATGGAAATCAGTATGGAGATTCCTCAAACCTAAAACTAGAAATTTCATTTATTTCAGCTCTACTGCTTCTGGGCATCTTCCTGAAACAGTTCAAGACATCATATTACAAGGATACATGCATACCTATGCTTATGGCAGCACAACTCACAATATCTAAACCTTGTAAGTAGCCTCTATATCTACCAACAGATGGGTGAATAAGAAAATATATTTATGCACAATGGAGTACTACCAGTCCATATAAAAACTAAACTTGTATCATTTGTAGGAAAACAGATGGACCTTCAGATCAAAACGTTAAGTAAAATAAATCATACACACAAGATTAAATATTGCATAGTTTTGCTTATATGAGAAATTTAAATTAAAATAAATTATATATATGTATATATAAACTGTATAGATAGGGCACAGAGAGATAGCCTTTGTGGAACTGGAAAGGGGTCCGGGGATCATAGTGAGGAAATGTTGGGGAGGAAAAATGATTAAGGTGGGATACATATAGGAGCCAGTTCCCCAAGGTAACTGTAGTTATTATGTATGGCAAACACATACTAATACAGAAGAAAGAAAGAACAAAACAGTAAAACGAAATTCAAGACTGGCCCGGGCAACTTAGTGTGAACATGTCTCAAAACAAAAAATGCTTTGAAAAATGGGATGTAGCTCAGTGGCATAACACTTTCCTAGCCTGCACAATGAATTCAATACCCAGTACCACAAAATGCATACACATACACACATGCAGAGATGCATGCATAGATACATACATTCTTATACAGACATATTTGACTCTGTCATTCCCATGTTTGAAAATCTTAAAGAATTTATCTTCAATTGACCACAAAGCTCACATCAGGGAGTTACACACTAAGATACTCATTATATGCTTTCCTAAACTATTCGTGTTTCTCAGACTTGGAAGAATAAACTTCATCTTAGTATGAAATAAATACTGCCATGCATCAGAGTTTGATGTACAGTTTGCTCTAGCTCAGTAACTACTGTCTCAACAACTCACTTGTTTCTAGAAACCTAACTTCAATCCTTCTTCCTTTCACGTTTCTTCTCCTTAAAGTTCTGTTTGTTATTTCTTGTCATTCTCAAGAGACGTTACCCATGGGTTCCATCAGAGCCACAAAATTTTTGTTTTCTGTTCTTCAGTGGTCGCAGAGCTTAGAATAAGATTTAGGACACAGTAGACACACAATAAATAATTATTGAATAAATGCATGAGCCAAAAAACTAATATGGCTATTGTCTTTCCATTATTAACCCCATTCAAAACCACAGAGGCCCTCAATACTAGCACTTTCTCCATCTCTGCACAGTGCACTTTCTAAGGTGTGGAGTCCAAGGCTGGTGCAATTTCTACTGCTGTCTTTAAGCAAATATGTACACAATTTGAATGCATAATTAATACTATTCTTCATGGAAACTGCCCTAATTAGTAATTTTTAAAGTTTGAATAACACATCATCTAGAAAAAGAAAAAAATCATATTTTGTCAATTAGCTACTTGATACCTCTGGAATACTATTCCTATTTGCTTTCCCACTTGTTGGTTGCATACTCTTTATTGTCTCTTTATATAACAATAATTTTTCATATTATTTTCTAAAGAGAAAGAAATAAAATAAAATTTTCTTTCCTTACAATTGATCAAAATTTGTTTTTATGAGTAAGAGCTGGGCTTCATGAAATATGCTACATTATTCATAAATTTTCTATATTGCTACATGAAACATCTTATAAATTTCATTTAACATAATTCCTACCAAAAAAAAAAAAAACATGTAAGTTGCTTGTAATTGCTTAGGAAAGATTTTTCAGTTAAACTGGACATCAGTGAGAAACAAACCTTTCCTCACAATTTTCCACGCAAAATGACTGGAAGGATTTTTCATAGATAAGCTTCTGGCTCCATATATTTCAAATCTTGTTATCTCTAGCCACATTCTTTGCATGCTGAGCCTATGAAACTTGTTCATATCGTCTTACAAACACTGGCACCGTATCTTTACATCATAATGCCAGTTTAAATTGACACAATGGACAACACGGGCATTCCTACAAGCCATTTCCACATTAAGATAAGTAGCAATTTCTTAAATATCCAGGGCAGTACTAAAAAGCACATAAATATATCCTATCAAGTCCAAATAAAATATATGCTCAACTTACCTTCCACTTATCCAGATCCCTAAAATGCCTGTTGCTAGTCGACACTATTTAACACATAGGGAAGAAGCATGCAAATTCAAAGGAGAGAAAAAGCATGCTCTCTTACCTGAGTACAACTGAAACAGAAAACATTTACAAAAGTTACACAAACATCTGACCTTGGAACACTTTACCAGAACACTGCACCAGGTCCAGCAAGTGATAGATCTAAAGCTTAAGCTTCAGTAGCTTTACAGAAAATCTATCTCTAATCACTGCACTTACATTGTATATTAGATAATTGTGGTTGCTGACTGAGAATTAGTAACCAATGAAGAAGAAGCCAAGAAAATCTGACACAGAAGAACTGGTGGATCCACTGAATATTATTTCAGGCTGTCATTTTAAGACACAGAATGTTGAAGATGCTAGATGGAAGCAACAGGACATTGGAGGAGAAAGAGATCCTGTAGTAAGTGGAGCATGTAGTAGGTTCTGTCTATGGTGCAGCTAGGTAGGAATGCTCTGAATATGATCCCTCACTATAACCCTAAGGCTGAGGAGCTTCTGCTAAATCAATGAAGCTGGAGGCCAGGTAGGAGCCCAGAGCCAGCTGGGTGAGGGACGCTGGAAGAAAGGGGATACTGCACCTGCTGATATTCGTCCTCGGGAACCTTTACCCATTGCAAGAATTCTATCTCCCTGCAGAGTCTATCAGTGCTGTTCACCAACTGTAGACTAACAATGAAGATGAACATTCCTGCCATGGCATAGAGACTATACAACAGGCTCAACTTGCTGTGCAGGTTGAGCATCCACAGTGAGCATCCACAGTGAGAGTAACAAATTCCTGGAATTTTCAGATAGATTAATGGGGCTCCTTTACAGCAAAGGAAAGGTGTAGATTGAAAAGCCACAGAGCATGTTGGAATGCCCACAACCAACCCACTGGACCCTTTTGCTGAGCCTCTATGCAGAATATAACATTAAAGCTGAAATCAGTGAGTATGTGGAGGCCTGGAGTGAAGGGCACAGTGGTCTTGGGAAAGGCAATGTTCAGCCTTACCACCATGAATAACATCCCCTGGACATTGGGGCTGGCATATCTAGTTGGAATGTGCTATGTGCAATATACAGTATACTGAAGAGTTGTGCTCACAGGAACTCCACAGCCATCCTCAAACCAAAGTTTGAGTTTCACCAAACTCAGCCCAAGGGAAAGGCCTACCACTTTTGCCACACCTGCTGGTGGAGAATGGGAGCCCACAGGGCTCCAACAGCCAGCTACTGACATGGTACCATATTGGAAAATAACTTCCTGAGGTACATGACAAAGGAAGAGGGAAGATAATGAGATAGCCCACTGCACTTGGATGCTGGAATAACCAGTGACACAACCAAGATGGAGGCATGTTTTAATGAACAATTTCTCTTTCCTGCCCTATAAAACACTTTATATCCTGTCACCAGCATGTACTAGCTCTCTTGAGGACCACCATTCTCCTGGCAGACCTTTTCTGTCTTTTTGACTCTTCTCTGTTTTAAGCAAAAAACATGGGATTGGTAGACACATTGGGATTATCCTATGGAACAGAGTTCCCAAATTCCCTGTTATAGCCTCTTTAGTGAGCCTCATGTATCTATACCAGGCAGAGAGCTTGGGTTTTAACAACATTTTTTTTAATTTAGGTCCCTTATATGGCTAGAACAAAATCAAATTTGTTTGTAAAAACTTATGTTTATTTCTATCTATAAAGTTGAAACTTCTTAAAAGTTAAGTTCTATCCTTTCATCTTTGCATTTTCAATATTGAACACTGTATGGTACACAGCAAAATACATAAATACTTCTTATCAGACCTGGCCTGAGATGACAAAGAAGTCAACACATGTAAAAGTGGCATACATGGTATTTTTAGGGCATTCTAGAAAAAGAAAAAGAAAAAATGTTGGTGTTGATCAGACAGTTTGTGCTTAGCAAAAGAGACTCTGGAATGTGGAATGTAGCAAGGGAAAAATAATACGCTCACTGAGAAAGTCATTGGAAAATCATGAAGTTCAAGCTGCCTTATCAACAGGCTATATTACACACACCTGACCAAAAAGTGCAGTAGAGCTTGTCAATCAGGCAAAACAGTAAAGATTTTTCTTAAAGAGTAGGCAACAGAATAAAGACAGAGAACAAAGATAAAGAATAAAGAATCATAAAATTTGAAAGTTTTCTCATTTACTTCTCATAAATGAAATCCGTTAAATGTTTCCATGTGCTTTGATTCCACTGCCTTAATCTGCTCTGACTGTTATTTACTGCTCACAGCGCTGTCACATCTGGTGACTTGGGAGTGTTTCCTCCTCACTGACCATGTCTTCACCTGCACCCTCACTTGGAAAGAGCATAACACTCCTTTGGGTCTCTTATAAAAGTTCTGGTCCCATGGATGAGGACTCTGCCCCTATGATGTAATCTCTTCCAAGAAGGTCTGCCTCTTAATATTATTTTGGGTATTAATTTCAATAAAAATTTGTAGGATTGAAGACCCAAACACTCAAAGCATGACTTATACCTTTTAGCCTATTTATTCAGCAGAAATTTGGTGAGTATCTAACATATACTAGACATTTTGTGCTATGACCTAGGGTTTCCACCATGACTCAACTTGCATCCAGTTGCAAAATAAGTGAACTCTATGGTTTTATGGAGGAAATATAATGATTACTAGAAGAACTTTGAACTGAGGCTGATGCTGAGAGAAAGAACACAGCTCCATGGTGAAGGACCTTGACTTATTAGTTAAAGACAGCTTCCCTAAAAAATAAGACATATGAGCTAAGAATCAAAGGATGAGAAAAAACTAACTAGCTGAAAAGGATCAGCCTCAGAGGTCATCCAGACTGAAGAACAGCATAGAAAAACTGCTAGATCAAGCAACTAGAAACTATCTACTGTCCTTCCCAATCTATTGTCTACCCTTCTCTACCCTGCCCACAACCCAAAAAGGCAAATTTCTCTACACCAACCAGATCCTTAACCCTCTGGTTTAGGATTATTTTAACAATTGTTTAACATATTTATTTTCCTGGCTTTCTCTTTGGTAGACATCGGGTTTATGATAGATGAAATTCTCTTTCTACAAAGCACCATTCCAGCTGGGAAGCTAGAGCTGTAGCTCAGAACTTACCAGAAAGCTGCAGTCATTCCCTCTCTTGTACCTGCATGGACCTACATTCTTAGTAATAGCTCTCAAACCTTCAACTCTCTTGTTGACTCCCTTTAATGCTGTCCATGCCCTGTGAATAATCACCCACAATCTCCCCTCTGTCATAGTTTGAATGTGCTAGCTAATTCACACTGAGAATTTGATAGAGTATGCTTGAGAAACTGAAAGAAGATAGTGGTGGTGTGAAATAAGGAGAGCGATGAAAATGGTTGGACATCTCCTTGGGGATCAGACCAGCAAGAACCTTCTGACGTTATTTTGGGAATTTTAAGTTTTATCCTGAAAGTAATGAATAGACATTGCAAAACTTTAAGCAAAAGAGACATAGTAGGGCTTGCTGTTTTGGTCAAAGCTAGACTAGAGTTAGTTTAGAAAAAAGTGAGAAGTGAAAAAATAGAGATAACAAGGATTACCACTTTTAAGAAGTTTGGCTTTGAAGGAAAGAAAGCTTTAAGGCAGTCACTGGAGAAGGAATGTAAGATCTATGGAGAATTTTACTACAAGGCAAAAGGATGTTTCAGTATGAGAACATAGTACAATGGACATGAAAGAAAACAGGTATGGTTATTATGTGATTAATAGAAGGCAAGAAAAAGCAGAGGTGATGACACTGGACATAAACAGAAAGAGGAGCCCTTCTTCAGACAGTACGGAGGAGTATGGATACAAATCTAAGTATTAATTGTGTAACTGTTAGATGGTGTGGTTTTCCAACTGTTGACTTTACTTCTCTTTGAATGGTCACTTATGCACAAGAGTGAATCAGAGAAAGTGGGAATGAGATAGGAATAAATCTCAAGTTTCATGGCAGTGGAGATGGTTTAAAATTTGTTGTCAGAAATGCATGTAGAACTTGGACCAGCTAAGTTCAGTCTTCAGATTTCACTACCACTGTCACACAAAGGATTTTTTTTCTCTTACTGCTATGAAAAGCATCAATATAATGTAAATCCAATAGAGGCTACTAGAGGTCATCTTGCCATCAAGCTAGAGAGAAGAGCAGAACCCTGATGATAACATTTAACCACGTGAATCCAGTAATGCCTAAAGCTTTCTCATTCCTTTAGCTTTCTATTTACATAACCCAATAAAATTCCATTATTGTAGTTGCAGTTCTACCTTACGCATGACAAATTGTATGATGATCATAAATTTATCATCCTACCAACATTTCATCTTTCTCCTTGCTGTACTGCTTGAAATATGGACATAAAAATGTATATGACCACCACACTTATCTAGGGGAAAGATTTCTCCAGAAACATGAACATTATGAAGAATGCACAAGTGATGAGCATATGCCTGACAGTCATCTTTTTTCCCTTTAACCTATGTGCCATACCTCCTATGGCTTAAAATGTGTCTAAGGCTCCTATAATAACTGGATGACACACACATTCCAGGTTAAGTTTCCACTGACAGAAATGTAATCTGACCACCCATTTCAGCAAGGTAAGGTGATTCCTGGTGCCTTTCTTCACTGCAGAGTGGACTCCCTCTGTAGTGGCATGCTACCGATATCAAAGAGAGAAAAAGAGGGAACCAAAAGACGTGATGGGTGATGAAAGAATGTAAATTAAGCTTGAAAATCTTAAAAAGAATTCAGCTTGTCATGTTTCCAGACACACCAGAAGTAACATTCAACAATGCTGAAGTCAAGACAGTATGAAAGTTAGTCTTGCCAACTGAATATTCTTCATGTTTTCTTATTAGGAATGGAGCACAGGAAAATGTTACAGGTCTATGAATCATCTACAATTGTGCCTGGCAGGAAATTTCTAATAATTTATATATTCCATCTGGAAACAACTTAAAGAATAATTATAAGTGATACCAACTAATATCAGTGATCAATAAATAAAGATCTGAAGAATGAGCCAACGGGAGTATCAAACTTAGCATGACTAAAAACAGGGTGAGATTTTCCTTTTCACCATAAGAAGATAATATTTAGAGCTTCCAGTCTGATACAAATGAAAAGCCATCCCCTTGTTGAGTAAATTATTTAAATCTCACTCCAAGATCAATAATTTACTTGAAAATGTCACTTGTGCCTTTGCATTATCACCTCTACCTTTTGAATAACTAAGAACATAAAGAAGTCTTTTTGAAAGAAGAAAAGGCCATCTGGCCCACACTCATTACCATTTATGGTTAATTATTATTAATATTAATAATTTCACATAAAAGCACACAAACCTGAAGACCTCTAAGTCCTTCAGTAGACATTATAGATCAGGTAAGTCTTATCCAGGCACAAAACTGAGGAAGTAATTAGCTAGTAAATCCCACTGAAAAAAGTATTTAATCAAAATAAAAGTTGAGCTCCTGTACAGTAGGTAATGACCTTTTCCTGAAAGACCATATATTTCCTAGTCCCATTTTCATATCAGATCCAATTCCCGTTGACCTTTGAAGTCAAAGTCACCTTTGTACACAGGAGATATGGATGTAAACTTGGAAGCAAATGAAAAATAGAGTCCTAGCTTCATCCAAGGTAGCCTTACAAAGCATCACTTATCCTTGAAACACATATACATGGTTACTTTAAAGACACAACTTGATTTTGCAAATGCTTTTCTTCCCAATGAAGCTTTTCTTTATAATTCCTGCTTGATTTACTTTCAAAATACTTTTGTAGGCTACATAGAATATATTATGTTCCAGTTTGCACAGAATATCCAAGAATTTTTATGGTTTGACTGAAATTATACTATTAGTAATGTTTATAGCATCATAGTTCATTATTCAAACCACTGTCAAGTGTAATCAAACTCTTTTTCTCCACACATACTTCCTTTTTTATCCATACAAGTTATGCTTTAATACTTTGTAATTCACTAACAATAAGTATAGGTCATTATGTGCTTGTAAGATACTTTACAGCATAGAATGGGGCTAGATAATTTTCATGCATGAAATGGAAATAATAATCTTCAGAGATATTATAGGAAAGTATAGCACAGTGAAGACACAGGGTGTTTTGCAAATAGTCATAATTATTGCAAACATAATTTTGTGTTTTTTCTTCTTCCTCACTTCTCCTCTATTTCTCTTCTTCAGGTTGAACTATCATTTTTGAATCATACATACTCTATTCCTATTGGCATCCTGCAGAATTACTCCACCATAATTACTACCTACTTTTTTCCCTTAACTTATCCAGTAGTCTTTCTTTAGACTGGAAACCTTCTAATTATTTTCAATCCTTTACTATTTATAAATAATTCCCAAAGATTTTTTTTGAAACTACCCTGTCAAAGAGCATTTTCACCATCACACGTGTCACTTTTTCTGTGCCCCACAGGAAGTGAACAGTTTCTTGGTTCCTTCCTTCTCAACTTGTAATCTCCACACTTTCAGTCAGTGGAAATCCATCTCACTTAAACAGATTTTACATCCTCATGACAGCAGCACATCCCTAGCCCAGGCCCTTTGACCTCTCCAACATCCCTGTTGTTTAAAATGGAAAAGAAAGGGAGGCGGTGTGGTGTGCTCAGAAGGAGGCAGCATCTAAGCCCAGTCATGATTACAAGTGTCAAGTTCCTTTTGAAATATTTCTGAGGAGTGAGAGAACAAGCAGATTTATAGGATACATACTTCACTGGTTTTTATTTTGGTGGTGCGTACAGATGAGAAAAGATTAAAAGCCCAAACAAACATCTAAATCATTGTGCACGTATTCCTACAGTACATTTCCCAGCAACCAGCACCACGGACAGCACTCCAGTGCCATTTTCTTTCTCTGGAGGACCAGAGAAAGGGCCCCCAAACAACAAGGAGGGAAGTTCTAAATTGTCAAAATATCATTATTCTTGAGCAATATACCAGGAGAAAAATGATTCAATTTTTAATACGAGTTTTCTTTGAAGTTTTAAGTACCAAAAATTAATTCAAAGGTTTGGGTATGGTATTATTCAAAGTATAATTTATATCTATCATTTATGTGTTAGGATATTATTTTTTCTAGAAATACAAATAAGAGGAAGAAAAACAGAGATTAAAAAACAATTTCATAGCTCAGAGATCTGGATTCAAATTCTGGTTTGCACTCTTTCAATCAGATGAGTTACTTAACACCTCAGGCATCTAAGCATAATACATGATACTTAACCTTCTTAAGCACTGTCTGTGAATTGGAGGCATTGGTGTCATTATTTACAACCAGTAGACAGTAATTGTATAAAAAATTCTTAGACCATTGTAAGACTCTTTTCTGTGTGCAGCCAGCATAGGCAAAGAAAATCAGACATATCTGCCTCCACCTGCTGACATCCACCACCAGAAGGCTGCTTCCTGCTGGCAGCCAGTAGGAGAAGGGACATGCAGCCAGGTAAGCTTCGTGCATCCCACCCACGGAGGGGCAGCCAATGGAAGTGTCTGGTGTCCTTCAGCCAGCTTGCTGGGAAGAATCCACAAGAATGTCAAGACAAAGGAGCAAAAGGCAATCACAGAACAAGTCTGGGAGATACAGTTATGGAAGAAAACAGAAGTCAACATCTGACATATCTGAGAAGATAGCAACTGAAGTAGAGAAACAATTTCATGAAGTTGTAAAAGCAATGAAATCAGAAATAATGTCTAGATAAAAGAATAAATCACAAACATACTGAAAGAAATGTTCAGCATATCTAAAGAAGAAATAGATTTTTTTTAAAAAGAGGAGCATAGGAAAATGATAGAAACCTTGAATGAGTATAGAAAGGAATTGAAATGTATGAAACAGATTCAAAGAGAGATCCAGGAAATTAAAAAGCCAATCAAAATCTGGAAAAACTGCTTGAAAGAGAATGAAGATAGACTTTTAGATCTTGAAGACAGGATTGCAGATAGTGATCATAAAAGGAAATATCTCATAAAAATAACAAGGAACTATTATTATTAAAATAACAATTCAACAGCTGCAAAATGATGCAAAGAATCATAATTTAACAGTAAAGGCATTAGAGAAGAAGCAGGAGTCAACATAAGTGAAATTAAAAGGCTATTTACAGAAGCAATAGCAGAAAACTTCCCAAACATGGGGAAAGGATCTGGCATGCAGATAAGTGAGGCATATAGAACTCCAACTACCCAGAACCAAAGTAAATCTACAACCAGACATCCCATAATCAAGATCCCAGAAATTCAACACAAGAAAAGAATATTAAAAGCTGTTAGAGAAAAGAAACAGATCACCTAAAAAGGAAAACCAGTCAGAATCACAGCAGCCTTGTCAACACAAATCATCAAGTCAAGAAGAGTTTGGAATGAAGTGTTTCAAACCCTGGAAGAAAATAACTTCCAACCCAGGTTGATATACACTGCAAAACTATCTTTCAAAATTGATGAAAAATAAGATACTTCCATGATAAAGAACAACTAAAGGAATTTTGACAACCAAACCAGTCTTAGAGAGTACTAATAGATATCCTAGAGAGAAATAAAGATGACTACAGTTCCAGGAACAGCAGCAGAGTAGGATCACCAAACAAGACAGGCAATGGAAAAAAAGGGAAAAGTGGAGGGCCAACAACAGGAGGACACCATGGCAGAGACAAATCAATGTATGCTGATTGTAACCATTAATGTAGATGGCCTCAGGTCAACAATGAAAAGAAACACAGGGAGAGTGGATAAAGAAATAAGATCCATCAATATACTGTATGCAAGAAACACATTTAACTGGAAAGGAAATTCATAGGCTGAAAATCAAAGGAGAGAAAACAATTGTTCCATGTGACAGGAGGCCAGTAATGAAGCAAGAGTAACTTGCTCATCGACCACAGAATGGATGCAAAGTATACGATAGTTCCACACAATGGAAAGCTACCCATCTCCAAAGTAGAATAATCTTGAGGCTCTTATAGGTAAATGGATACAACTGGAGATCATGTTCTTGGGCAAAACAGTTTGAATTTACACAGGTGAACGCTAGCATAACAAAACAAGGAGTTAATGGACTCCAAAAATCAAAATAGTTACTGTAAAAGTGATAAAGAAGGAAACAGATAATTTCTTATTGTCTTGTCTTGAACTCTTGTTTTTACAATTTAGTTAGGTTTGGATGTGTCCTGTTTTATTTTGTTAGATTTTAGTTGGTCTGACGGTATGGGTAGCTATTTTGAACATAACGAGATGCAATATGGTAATCATGGTTAGTTTTTTATTATCTTGTTTTGAGGTCTTAAAATGTTTTCACTCATCTGTTTAATTGGTTTTGTTTTGTTTTGTTTTGTTTTGTTTTGTTTTGTTTTGTTTGATTCATTATGTGTGGTGGTATGAACTACTATTTTGAAGAAAATGAGACATGGTAGCCATTGCTGATTTTCTATCATCTTGTTTTGAAGTCCTATCATACTTTTGTTCTTTTGTTTTGATTGGTTTTATTTGATTCTATTATGTATGATAGTATAGCCAACTTTTTTAAAGAAAATGAAATAGTATAGTGACTACTGTTCATTTTCTATTATCTGGTTTTGAAATCCTTCAAAGATATCATTCTTTGGTTTCATACTATTTTGTTTGATTCTTGGTTTTATACTATTTTGTTATGTTTGAAATTACTGTGTGTGAAGGTATGGTGAACTATTTCAAAGAACACAAGAGACATTATGGTAGCCACTGTTGGTATCCTGTTGTCTTTTTGTGAAGTCCTGTGTTGCTTGCATTGTTCTGTTTTGATTTGCTTTGTTCTGTTTTGTTTTGTTTTCTTTTCTTTTCTTTTCTTTTGCTGGGGACCAGGGATTTAGCTCCGTGGCTCAAGAGTGTGCCTGTTTCATTTTGTTTTATTCTCTTTAAAATGAAAAAAAATTTAAAATATGACATTAGTTTCAAAAAAATGTTAAAGGAATATGGAATGACAAATAATAAAATAGATGCCTATGGTAATTCAAGTTTCTATTTTACCAAAAGTATTACTTGGACCAGAAGGGCTTTCCCAAACTTTTCAAATGATGCCAAACAAGTTAGCTACTTTTCCTACCTGAAACTCAATCTCCCTTCCATATCATATTTCAGTCAGTCTCACTCACTATTGGCATCCAACTCATAACTACTTCCTCTCCTTTCCAAACGACGATGTCCCTCCCTTAATATTGGTTTTGATTTTAATGCTTAAGTAGTTGAGCCCATTGCTTATACAGCCAACTGTTATACACAAAAGAATCCAGAACTCAGTATGCAAAGGAAAGATGTTTGTTTCCAGAAGCTTCAGGGATGATACAACAATAAGGGTCAGATTACATATGTGATCAATTCTGGCCTTTTGCATGTCAATTAACATACCACACTTGGATGTTTTATGATAACACATCTCTCAGAGAAATGTTATTATGCTCGTATTTTAATGTCTTAGAGGGTCAGCATATCATGCACAGATATCCACTAGCATATATTCAAATGCAGAATTTCTAGCTTTATCATTTTAAATAATTTAAGCCAATAAAAGGACACTCCATTTGTTTGCTCAATAGTCAATTGAAATTGAAACGGTTAGCTGAGTGCATCTCCCTTGAAACTCTCTTCCCTTCCAGTGCCAATTACAGAATATGAAAGGCACACTCTGCACAGCTTGCTCAGGATAATAAATCACTAAATTGGAAGCTTCAGTTACCTTGCTGATTTTGATAAGAAAATTAATAGAATTAGCAGCTTATCTGTCTGTCCAGAAGATTCACATTATGAAAAGAGAGAGAGAAGAGGGGGGAAAAGAGTGAAAAAGAAAAAGAAAGAAAGCTGTTTCTGTGGACAGGGATGCCTGTATTTCTTCCTGGGGAGACAGTTTGGATAGTGTCTTTTGGTTCCTTTGTGGTGATAAAGCTCTATCAAAAACAATGAAACAAGCACTATCAATTATTGTCTACTTGTTTTGTTTTCATGCATAATTAAAGCTGGACAAAGCCAACACTGGATCACATATTAAATGAAACTACATGAGGCAAAATCCAGCAATAGCCCAATTACTGATAAACAGAAATCCTAAACAGATCAAAATTGAGAAGTGAGGAGACTGAGATTATTTTCCAAAAGAGGATTTACAACCTTGCATTTCTTGGAGGGGAAATGATGTGGTGTTTTCTTCTTTTTTCCAAGGGAGGATAATTGTCTGCAATAAACTGCTGCTCTCAAAAGAGAATGGGAAGACATGAGTTATTTGTTAAAGAAGACTCTTAGTAGCCTTTCTCCTGCTCCTTTTTCTTTAAATATATATGAAGATCTGTAATTATTTCTTAGAAAAACAGTTCAACAGCTGTAAATGATAATGAGCCAATCACTGTGCACTCTTTTTTTCTCCCAGCAGCTGCAGAGCTCCCATTCAAGCCAATTAATTGATATTTGTAAAGTGCTTTGAAACCCAGAAGTGGAGCTCATAAGTGCTAAATATTATTCTTACTGCTGCTGCATTAGGAATTAAGAAAGGCAGTCTCTCTTCAAACAAGCCTAAAAAGAACAGGAGCGAGTCCAAGTGTCTAAAATAATAAGCTAAAACTCCAAGGCATCAAAAAAAAAATTCAGATTGAGACCTTGTTAAGAAACATCAGAAGTTAATTACTAAAGATAATGTCACTGAAAAGTATGCATCAAATATTGAGCATGATAAAGCTTTAACTCTGCTACATTTATCATTTCCCTATGTGTATATAATGTGTTCATTTGCAACACACTTTTTCTTAAAATAAAAAAAATAGGTAAGCATTGCTTCTGAAGCAATGCTTATTGGAAAAGATAGTGCTTACTTGTAAAATGTATCTAAGATTCACTGATCATCAGACCAACTGAGAGAATGGTTGACCTTGTATTACTGTCTTGGATAAAAAATAATTCCTGTACCAAACCAAAATATAATATAGATTATCTCAATTCTTAATTTCTGGCAGCATACAGATATTGGGAGATGCTTGAATATTGGATGTTGGCATGGTTTCCAACAGATCTCACTATTTTCATTCAATATTTCAACTTTTAAAACTCTTAACTGATATCCCTACCCTTCTGCTGTTTACATCCCTGACAGCACTGGTCATAAGAAAGTCTGCTATGTTGACATATGTTTCAAAGCATGAAGTAAAGGAAAGTCTTTATAGAAATATTTTACAGAGATAGCTACAATTGAAATATTATTTCTTGGTGCAATAACTCTAGAGATGGAGTCATAAACCTGCTGGCACCCATTGCTATTAAGAAGAGCTATGGATGGCAAAATTCTGCCCCAATCATAGACCAAGTACATGAATAGGCTTCTTTTCCTATTCTGAAAAGCAGCAGCAACACTATGTCACTAAGCAATTAACTGTTGACCACTTAATCCCATTTCTTTATTAAGAAATGAAAACTGCAAATGGTTAGCATCACCCACCAATGCTTACACATACACTTCGAAGTCAAAGATATATATTTGTGAGATAGACAATGGGAGTAATAGATGTGCATACATCTCCCTGTAGGGAGAAAAATCATGGAATCTTATGTGAATGCCATATATTCAAGGCAAGCTGTTTATTTTGAGGCCATGAAAAACAAAAATTGAAACACATGCAATGTTTGTATTTCAAAAGCTGTACTCAAGCTTGATATTTTAAATTTCTTTCAAAATATATAACCTCAATAAACACTTTGAACCCTAGAGAATCTAAAATTATTGTTAAACCTTCACACTGTCAATTTAACTACCTGAAGAGAAACACAAAGTTTTATAAAATTAAAGCAAGACCATTGGCTGGGCTTGTTTTTCCTGCCATCTTGGTTGTCCAGAGATTGAAGAACAGTGCCAAACTTAATTTATAACACTGGAGAGGTGGCCAAAACTAAATAATACAAAGGAGAAAGAATATTAGAGTTCCTCCAACTGCAAATTACTTAAGAAAACTAATGTAGCTTCTCAGAACAAGAATTCTCCAGTGAGTATTTATTTTTGGAATACTTATGACCTTTCTTCTAGCATATTTTACACTAAGGTCTCTCCTCCAGAGAAGTGGTTTTATTTAAAATGCTAAACCTAAGCAATTTTGACAGTTCCATCTTCTACTAAATAATGGGACAGAAAAGAGAATTACTTCATGAGCTTGCCTTTCAGTTGGACTTGAGTTGAGTTCAAAATGATGGAAATCAAATTAGAATGATCACACAAAAAAGAGATTTGAAAGAAAAGAAAACAAATTTTGTTGAAAAATGTATAATATGCTATTTTTCATCACCTTACTATTATAATCTGACTTAACCTTCCTGAGACTTCATGAGAGGTATCATCACTTACACTTTAAAATAAACAGTCTCGCTCTGAATAATTGACACACGCCTATAATTCCTGCACGCACGGCTGAGGCAAGGGGATTTGGAGTGGAGACCAGCCTGAGCTGCATAGCACAGCCCAGAGTACATAGCAAGACCCTGTCTCTGAAAGGGAGCGGGAAGAGGATGCGGGGGACAGTGATCTGAGCTTCAGTTTTATTAACAATTTTGCTCAAGTGAATACAGAGAAATGACTTAAATTTGAATGTTGGATTGAATAATTTCATAGTAAGTGCATATCCCCGATACAATATCCCCACCTGCTGCAAACCAAATCTTTCTCTCTTTCTCTCTATCTCTGTCTCTATTTCTGTCTCAGTTTCTGTCTCTCTCTGTCTCTGTCTCTCTGTCTCTGTCTCTCTGTCTCTGTCTGTCTCTCTGTCTCAGTTTCTGTCTCTTTCTGTCTCTCTTTCTCTCTCTTTGTCTCTCTGTGTCTCTCTGTCTCTCTGTCTCTGTCTCTCTCTCTCTCTCTCTCTCTCTCTCTCTCTCTCTCTCTTTCTCTCTCTTTCTCTCTGGCTTTCTCTATGTAAACCAGGCTGATCTCAAATCCTGATCCTCCTGCCTCAGTCTCACCACAGCCCTAAACCAAACAACATTTTAGGTTAATTGCCAAGCAACCTTCAGAAAAAATTGTCCTGGTTAGGGGGCCGTGAGTCAGCTTACCAACTCTGACCTTGTTTTAAAAAAATTGTTTTCTTTGAAAATTGGAATAAGAGTGTTCACCTTGGCCATGTAAATTTTTCCAATGTGTAAAATTTTGAAGGCTTTATAAATTAATGCATGTAAAGCCCTTGACAAAATGCATAGCATCTAATGAGAGCTCAATAAGAATGTCTTATTACTAACATTTAATGATCATGTAACTAGGGCACCCCTCCTGTCATGATTTTCTTTAAAAAGTATCAGTATTGAACTAAAATACTGAAGAACAGCAGGTAACTAGATAGCATCACCTGGCATTGTTCAAGTTATGTGAAACATTTTCCTCAAATAGCATCTAATGAATTCGGCCTCAAGTACAGTTTCCATCCATTTCTGGGTGAGCATATTTGCACATTTGTTCTGCACTAACAATGAAATTAGATTGTCTCTTTCATGTAAGCACAAGAAGCTAATCTCTCATAATACAGTCTGATAAATTCTTTTTTTAACCATAAACCAACTAATCTGCCAAGCAAAGCAATAAAAAAAATCACAAATGACTAGTGAATACTAGTTCTCACTTCATAATTCACTTTCTGCCTTTGTTCATTTTCCATCAGTGAACTCAAATCACACATGAAGCACACTGAACTTATGCTCATAAATTTCAGTTGACCTATAATTTGTAATATCAAAAAGTCAATACCACAGAACCAGATTCTTCCTTCCTAAACTCAAGAATGTGCCAGCGTCATTACAAACAAATCAACAAACACCTGTTCTAAAACGTGGCAGCCTGTGTGGACTTAGATCCTGTTTGCATTGCTGTATCCACAGTGAAAGGGCAGGGAGGAGATTGACCAAGGAATAGATATTGCCTCAAAATCCTTTAAAAATCAAACTAAATAAGAACAAAGTTGAAATAATCCTGTTAAATCCTCAGGAAATTGTGAAGGGTTTAATTTTGGATTATGACTCAGCCCAGAAACTCTTAAGCCACACAAACAATAATGACTGATCTTTAATACTTATACCACTATCTGGCAGTGCTTATATATTTTTAGTGTAAGATTAATTGGTCTTAGTGGGACTACTCTTATGCACAAATGAATAGATTGTCACCTGCAACTTTAAACATCCCTGTGTGGGGCAAAATTGCATCTCACCCACATGTATACCTCAAAATGCATAAGTTGAAGTGCCAACCCCTGCTACCTCATATGTAGAAGCAGGATCTGTATAGAGGTAATCAAGTTAAAGTAAGAATAGTAAGACAAACCCTAATCCAATCTGATTGGCATCCTTATAAAAAGCTGAAATCTGAGCAGGGCATAGTGGATAATGCCTGTAATTACAGCACCCTGGGAGCTGAGGCAGGAGGATCAAGAGCTAGTTCATGAAGGTTAGCAGATCCTGTCTCAAAATTAAAAACAAACAAAAAACAAAACACAAAACCCGGGGCTGAGGATATAGCTTAATGCAAAAGCTCTGAGTCCAATCCCCAAATTCAAAAATTACAATGAAGTTAACTAAAACCAAGAAAATATTAGTAAGTAGATAATAAATACAAGAACAAAAATTAACAAAAGAAGAAATAAACATTCAATAAAAAAGATCTACGAAGCAAAAAATTGGTACTAAAATGATTAATAAAGTAAAGCAAAAGCCAATGAAATTGATTATTTTTTAAAGCCACAAATAACTAATGTCAGAATGGAAAAGGAGTCATCACTATAAATGCTACATAGATATTAAAAAGATGTAACAGAAAAATTGATGAACAATTTTATCCCACTAAGTTAACAATGTAAATGAAATACTAAAATGTAAATACTAAAAAATACATTTCTTATGACTGAAATAAGAAACACGAAAGCATTCATAAATATTTTAACACAATATGTAAGTTTTCCTTTCTTGATTCCCCCCCACACACACCACAAAGAAATAAAACTTCCAGGCCAAATATAAAATTCTCCCAAACTTATGAAAGAAATATAATACTAACCATCAATAACAGTCTGAAAACATTAAGTGAAAAATTCCAGAAATAAATAATTTGTAAGCTTTAAATTGTGTGGCATGCAGAATTGCATTGTAAAAATCTGAAAACCATTCATTCATCCTTCCAAGGACATGAATTACTCCCTTTAATGGTGCTTGCATCCAATTAACTCGTTTTAATTAATACTGGAGCAATATTTGTAATGCTGGTTATTTTATTATGGTACATTATTATAATTGTTTTATTTTTACTTATTATTGTTAGCCTCCTAAAATGCCTAATTTATAAACTAAAGGAGAAAGCATAATTTACCGAGTTTAAAACTACCTGGGCTTCAAACATGTGCAGTACTTGGTGCAGGAGGGGAAGGGGTCTTCAAATGCACTCCCACAGCTAAGGGAGAACCACCGCAGTGCCAGTTTTAAACAAACTCAGAAAATGAAAAGACAGGGAAAACATGTTTACACATTGTATGTGGCAAACTTTTTCTTACGATGAAAAACTATTATGAACATATGAGAAAAGAAAATCTAATTTAATTCATAAGTAAAAATCCTCAACCATTAGCTAACCAAGTAGGCTACTATTCACAAAGAAAAATACAGTAAAACCTTTGTTTACAAGAAAATGTGTTCTAGAAACATGCTTGTGATCCAAAGCACTTATATATCAAAGCCAAATTTCTCATAAGAAATAATGGCAATTCAGATGATTCATTCTACATGCCAAAACATTCATATTAAAAATGATAACAATACTAATATAACCCAAAATAATACATAAAATACAAAGTGTAAAGAAAAACAAATAAATGAATCTGCACTTACCCTTGAAAACCTTCATAGCTGGTTTGGAGACAAGAGAGAGGAGGGTCATTGTGTAGCACAGCTCTCATTGTCACTAAGGAAGCCACAGCTATATGTATTGACTCCATGGAATCTTTTCCTTTTTGTCAAACTTTAGCAAAAGCTACTTAATGACACTTGCTCCTGCTTCCTTTTGAGGGCTTCATGGAAATGTGACATTGCATTGTCATTAAACAGATTCATCACCCTTTTCACCTGTAACCTCATTCAGGCTATGATTTTCTACAAAAATTTGCAGTTTTCGACGTTACACATTTCCCTGATCTCATTTCAAGTGAAAGATACCTTTGCTCTTTTCGCCTCTTCCTCTGCACAATTAATCTCCTCCATAACCTTTTCCTAAGAGACAATGGCCTGCAAACCCCAGAAAAAGAGAGAGAGAGGAACCATTGGCTTATGATCATGTGACATTCAGTGTCACATACTACTCATATTGCAAGACATTGTTTATTGAGTTAAAATTAATTAGACAATTTTGCTCATATGGTGAAACACTCATAGAACAAGCTACTCACAATCCAAGATTTTACTGTATATATTATAACCCAATTAGGTGTATCCCAAGAATATAAGATTAATTTACCTCTTTGTAAAATATTTCAATGTAACTTACCATGTTAAGAAACTAAAGAGGTCAGGCTGTGGCTGACAGGTAGGGAAGCTGGGCCTCCTATGTAAGCTTGCATTTTATAAGGAACAGAGAATATGGAGAAGGGAAGCAACAAGAAAGGCTCCTCAGCCCCCAATTCTGAGAAACAGGCAATAGCGGACACCACACCAATAGACATTAAGCGCCATATAGAGAGCCTCATAGACCAATTCAGGAATGAAGTTATCAACGACCTGAAGCTAGAAGTATGCAGAATAGTTAGAGAAATGCTAAGCACCACCCAGGAAAAAACAGATGGTGGAATGGAAGAACAGAAAAAGAGGGGAGAATTGTTTGATGGAGAAAACAGAGAAAGCATAGAGTATGTGAAGCAGGTTCAAAGGGACTATCAAGAAATTAAGAAGTCTATCCAAGACTGGCATAACAGCTTGAAAGAAACTAAGGACAGACTATCTGAACTGGAGGGCAGACTTGTAATATGGGAGAATGAAATGAAAAACTTCTTAAAAATAACAAAGAAACAAACAGCAATAATACAAAGACAAGAAGATGATAAGAGGAGCCATAACTTAAGGATTAAGAACATAAAAGAAGAAGTAGGGACACAAACAAGTGAACTACAAAAGCTACTCACAGAAATAATCCAGGAGAATTTTCCTAATTTAGCAAAAGGTAAAGATACTCAGATGTACGAGGCATACAGGACCCCAGCTACCTACAACCCTAACAGAGAAACACCCAGGCATATAATAATCAAAATTCCAGAAATTCAATACAAGAACAGAATATTAAAAGCTGTAAGAGACAAGAAACAGACCACTTACAAGGGAACACCCATCAGAATTACAGCAGATTTCTCTGCACAAACCATCAAATCACAAAGAGCGTGGAGGGAAATAATTCAAGCTTTGAAAGATAATAATCTCCAGCCAAGATTGAGATATCCTGCACAACTGTCCCTGGAAATTGATGGAAAAACAAGGTGCTTCCAGGATAAAGAGGAACTGGGGGAATTTGCAACCACCAATTCAACCCTACAGAAAGTATTGCAGGATATTCTAAAAAAAGAAAAATACAAAGAACCCAGAAATAGTGGCAGGGAGGCCACAACGAATGGAGCAGAGAACAAAATGAAGAAGACAAACTGACAGCTACTGACAGAAAAAGAGCTCAACAGAAATGAGACAGAGAAGATTGGATGATAGGAACAGCTATTTTGGAGAAAATGACATCTTAATAGGTAAAACTGATTTAGTATCATCTTGTTTTGAAGTCTCATCTAGCTTTTATTCTTCTGTCTCCAATGGTCTAAACAGGTTGTATCTTATTGGATTTTATTATGTACGATAGTATAAGCAAAAACCTTTTAAATACAAGGAGATTATACAGAAACCATTGTTCATTTTCTGTTAGTCGATTCTAAATACTCTGTAATGCTGTCATTCTCTTAAATGGTTTTTTTTTTTATTTAAAGAAAAGGAAACGAAAAAAAAATACATGGAGATTAAAGAAAAAAAAGGGTAGAAAAATAATACTAAATTATAGACAAACAAAAGGTAAGAAATTGCCAGTTGATAAGTTACAAATTGTCTTCTTCGAAATGGCTGTTTAGGTTATAGAATTAAAGTATTTAGAATGACATTCAAAAAAGTGACCCTACAAACCATTCTGCTCTATGGCCGAACAAAAGCTCCGTAATATGATTATCAGTCCCACCTATTTGTTTTACATCTCTAAGAGGATAAGGTTAACCATATCAAAACAGAACAGAACATTAAAAAAAAAAAATAAAAGACAATTTAAAGAAATACAGATTTCAAAGCAAGTCTACTGGAGATCTACCTTATCTAACTGTCTCTAGCTTCTTACAGATAGTTGTCCCTAACTTCACCCACTTTCTATACTTATTACATATTATAGAACTAATCAAATCATTACAGGATGATGGAGTCTTTTTAGGTCCTCAAGTTCCAAATTAGGGAAGACATTTCCAACTACCATCGCATCTCTCATTCTCTTTGTGATAGCCGTCCCCATCTCTGCATATGCTGAAGTTGAGCTGAAGAAACCAGTCCAGAGTCATTTTAATCAGCAAGCAATAGATTGCTAGAATTTATATTATAATGCTACAAAATAAGCCTCGGGTTTTTCAGGTCTCTTCCTCAGAGTATTTGTTCCTATCCTCTCTGTATTATAGGGAAAACCAAGTCATAACAAGACAGCAAAACAATTTCCTAGATAAACATGCAATGGATAAGACTTACAAAACTATAATATAAATGATCTTCCGTAGCTACTATGTTTTCTCTTGTTATTTTCAATAGATTTGTCGACAACACTGGCTTATTATAGTTAAATATACTATCACCTATTTTTATAAAAACTTATCTTTGACTGCATTGTAGTATTTGAGAGCTGTTACTGATTCATACCAGTATGGATATCCATTACATCCTGTCATGCTCAGAGTAGTTTCCTCTACTTTTAGGGTTGATTCTAACACGCATACGGATTTCAAATAGGATCAGTCAAGGCCAACCAATAGTCTTATGATTCAGATACAATTAAGATCAGTCATAGTAAGACAATGTAAGTAATACAGGATTTCAGCTTAAGTCAATAGGAAAGTAAGGATGGTTACCATGGTATAACCTGCTATTTTTGGTTCTAGAGGTCTGTGTCCTCAAATCTGATATGAGTGGACAGACCAGAACAAATTTAATTCAATCTAAATATGGCACTAGGACTACTGTGTCTTTTAAATCGTTATACACCATTAGCAATGACCTCTGCTTTTTTTTTTAAATATAGTTTCAGAGCTGTCTCTACCAAAGACTAGCTTACCGTCTCTGCCTCATGTCTGCTACTCCACTTTTCTGCTATAATTTGTCCACCTTATTCCCTCATTCCATGGTCTGCCCCGTACACTGAGGCCTCTCTGCCAGTGTAGCTGTAATCCTGATATTTCTTCCTCTCTTTCTCTGTAATGTCCTTCAGCGCTCTCTGTAGGGTTGGATTGGTGGCCACGAACTCCCACAGTTCCTCCTTGTCTTGAAAGTATCTTATTTCTTCATTAATTTTTAGAGAGAGTTTTGATGGATATATGAACTTAGGTTGCATATTTTTTTCCTTCAGGACTTGGAATATTTCTCCCCACTCCCTTCTTGACTTAAGAGTTTGTGTTGATAAGTCTGCCATTATTTTGATAGATTTCCCGTTATAGGTAACCTGCATCTTTTCTCTGGCTGCTTTTAATATTCTGTTTTTTTGGTGGATTTCTGGGATCTCGATTATTATATGCCTAGGCGTAGATCTGTTTTGGTTGTAGGTAGCTGGCATTCTGTATGCTTCTTTTATCTGGATATCATTTCTTTTTGCTATACATGGGAAATTTTGCTTTAATATCTCTGTGAATATTTTTTGTATTTCATTTTTGGATGTTCCTGCTTCCTCACTCACATTCTTTATTCTTAGGTTATGCATCTTTTTATCATCTTCCAGTTTTAGAATTGCTTCTTTCTGGTTCCTTGTTATTTTTAAGAGGCTTTTTCTTTCACGTTCATAAGCCCTAAATCTCTCTTCAAGTTTCAGAAGGTTGTCTTTAGTTTCTATCAAGGCATTTTGCCAATATTCAATGGAGTTTTTAGTTTCCTGATTTTCTCTTTGGATCTGTTTCATGTATTCTAAGTTATGCTTAAATTCTTCAGATGCTTCTCTTTCTTTTCTGATTCCCTCAGTTCTTCCATCTGTGTTCTCTTGGGCAGGGCTTGTCATTTCTTTAATTAATCTCTTTATATCTTGCCTCACTTGGATCAGGAGTACATCTTTAAATTCCTCTATGAGATCATGTAAATACTTTTTAATTTCGGCTGATGCTGAGTCGAGCAATGGATGGTTACTGTGCTTGTTCTCTTCAGTGTTTAGTTCTCTTGGGTTTAATTTCTCCTGTTGAACAGCTGGAGATTTTTTTTTATTTTTATCTCTTGTCATGTTTCTGGTTTCTTTCAGACTGTCCTGGAGTTCTCTGGCCCTCTCCGAATTGCTTAGGGCCTTTCAGAAGCGTGCCGGCTTGAGTTTTTGCTGTCCTCCCCAATTTGCTGTTATCTGGGGTAGGCTGGGATGCAGGGGCGGTACAGTCTAGTCTCTAGCCTCTGTGTCAGTTAGTTCATAAATTAGGCTGTACTTTCTGGTTGTCACTGAGTTGTGACCATTCTGCATCTGCCCATTGGGCCCCAAGCAGAGGCCTGATCTAGCCCCAACAGCTCCTGCCAGTTCTCCCTGAATCAGAAGCAGCTGGGTAATGGCACAGGATTCTGCCCAGGTCCCAGCCGTTCTCTTCCAAACCTCTCTGTGATAGGAGCTCTAGAAAAGCAGATCTGCCCAAAACCAAGATGGCTCCCACTAAGTTCTCCGTGCGGAGCTGAAGCCAGCAAGCAATCAGACTCTGCCAGGACTCAAGATGTCTTCCACCAGCCCTCCCTACAGGGGGTCCTGGTGATGTCACCAAGCTGCGATTTCTGCCGCCAGGCTAATATGTCTGCACCAGATTCTGTGTTATTGATTTCCCCGTGGTGGCGGGCCAGCTGTTCTCTGGCCAAACCCAGCCGCCGCGGGGTTTTCTATACTCACCAGAGTCCGGTGCAAGTCCCCACTCTGGGACCGCCACACACCAAGCCGTCCACTTTTCCCCACCTCGCGGCTCAGCGCTGACTGGTCAGATTTCTGTGCACCGTTTAGATTCGAAACGCCAGAGCTCTGTACATCTGCTCTGGTGCAGCGGTGCAGAACTGGCTGCCGCCTGGAGTCTCGATCTGGGTCTCAGTTTCCGCGGTCCCCAAAAGCAACTCAGCTTTTCGTGTTGGGTCCACGAGTCTGTTCGTTGATTTAAGGGCGCGGGATTTGCAGCCTCCGGTCTCAGCACGACTTTAAATCCTCCAGCTGTACTGTCTTGGTTGATAAGGATCGCTATGGATTTGTCTGGTCCTCTCCATGCTGTCTTTTTTTTTTTTTTTTTAGCTTTGAGTTTGAATTCTCTGGAGAGATTCTTCACTCGATCCCCTAGCACGCCGCCATTTTCTCTCGAACCCGAAAAGAATCCTCTTAAATGGTTTTACATTGTTTTGATATACTTAATGCTACAGTATACGAAGTTGTACTCAAGGACTTCAAGGAAAGAGTCAATATGGTAACTACTTTTGGGTCGGAATTATCTGGTGATGAAACACTATTCTGCTTAAATGGTTATGTTTTGATCTGCGCTGTTTCGCTGTTATGCCCTCTTTTTTCTCAATCTCCACTCCGTTATTTACTTTTTTATTTTTATCCGTTTAATTAAAGGGAAAAAATAGCAGGATATAATATAGTAACCTTAAAGCCCTGTATTACTCTTACCATCTTGTTTTTGACTGATGTTCCCCTATTCTGTTTTGCTGGATAGTATCAGGTTCGAAAGTTTAGGCATCAGCTGAGAAGATAATGAGATTCATTATAGCGCCCATTCTCATTGACTTTTATCTACTTTTGAAGACCTACAATGTCTCCAATGTTTTGGTTTTGTCAGTTTTGTTCTTTACTGTTTTGTTCAATTGTATTATAACTAATGATATAGGCAATTCTATTAGAGATAGCGGGAGGCATTATGGTAACCATTGTTGATCACCTTGTATTATGTTTTTATATTATCTATTATGTCCACCCTTTTGACTTGACCGATTCTGTTCTGTTATGTCTCATTTGGTTTTACTCTCTTCCAAAAAAGCAATAAGAACCGTGGGAGCAATGAAACCTAAAATGTGTAATAGTCATTGTACAAAACAGAGGAAAAGAAAGTGCTCTAAACTATATAACTGCATGTATATTTAAGTGTATAAGATAGAAAATCACAGAGTTTTATTGGATCATTGAACAGAACTGTTTGCAGTATCATTGTTGGAATGTCCACTCTACAAGCTTTAATTTTGTGACTTGAACAATTATTTCTAAGATGGCAATATGTAATCCATTAACTAGTGATTTCCTACTGTTCATTTTTTTCTTCTGTAAATCTGTATAACTTGTACCCTTTCACTGTTTTTTATTCTTTTCTCCTTAAATTAAAAAAAAAAGAGAAAATATCATTGCCTCATTAATAGATGCATTAAACGTATTTGATAACAACATCCATTTACAATTTAACACACACACCTTAAAAACTTAGAATAGAAGGAAATTCTTTTATTCTTATTTTTAAATATCAGCACACAAAACACACACAAACACACACACACACACACACACACACACACACACTATGTGCATTAGGGTATACACTGAAAGCATTCCCTTTAAGATACAAATAACAATACATATGATACCTATTTTCATTAAACATTATGCTGGAAGTATACCCAATACAACAAATTTAACAACACTTGCAACTAAGAATCAATTGCAAAAAATATATAGAAAAAACGAGTTTTCAAAGGAGGACTGCTCAGGTGGAGGAGACAGAGCTTAGAGCCATCAAACAACAGAGTTCACGGACTCAGAAAAGTTGAATGGACAGATAAGCCCGAAGATCTGCAAAGGGTACTTTTACAGTATTCAGCAAACTACTGGCCAGCATATATATTAGAGAAAACTACCCAAAGCCAAAGAAAGAACCATCCAAGAGGTTTAGAGGAAACAGTATTCAGCAGTCACACAACAGCCAGGAGTAATACCTGATCCTATGAAATTCAAAATCTTCTAATAAATAGGGCATAAGTGCTTTGCCTCATAATGATAAATAAGCAATACTACACTAAATGCTATTGTGCCCTTTCTTAACAAATGTTTGAAAGGAACAAATGTTTCCAGTATCTTAACTGCATCCCAGAACAAAAAGCTAGGAATACTTACAAGAATACAAAAATATTCTGCACTCAACAAGGTATAAGTCACATATCATGGCTATAAAATTACCAAATACAGAAAGAATCAAGAAAATTTTTAGAAGGGGAAAAATGATCAAAGTCAAATCTAAATCACTATAAATGTTAGGATTAGTAGAAAAGGATAATGAAACAGTTATAACTTTTCAATATATTGAAAAATTGAATATGGCCATGTAATATATTTATAAGGCTAAAAGTGAACTTTAGAAATAAAAATGACAGCATCTTAGAGGAAAATATACCAGATAGGATTATTAAGATTAGAAAAACATATTAGTTTGCTTGAATACAACCTAATATAAAGGCTTCAAAAAACACTTTGTAAAGAAGAGAACTCAAAGGAAAGAAAGGATAATCTAGGTGTTTGGGGAATATTTCAGCAGCCTACTAAAATGTACAGTGGAAATCCAAAAGAAAATGAGATAAGAAAGAAAAAGGAAAAAAAATCTGTGAAAAAAACCTGAATTTGATTTAAAAAATATATAAACCCACAAATCTAAAAATTCCATATAAGTACAAATGCAAAACACATTTAAAAATTATACAAAAAAATATAGTTACATTGCTTAACATCAATGATAAACATCTTAAGAGCAGACAGATAGTTTAAAAAGATGTTGACATAGAGAACAAAAATAAGGATGGCATCATATTTCAGATTGAAAACAATGTCATCAAAAAAAGAGTGGATCAACATCTTTAAAAGTACTGAAGAAAAACTTACTAACCAAAAATACCTTCCAAAAATTAAAACAAAATAGCTAAACAAAATTATGACCAGACTCACACATGGAAAATGTTCATGAATTTGCTTAAGTAAAAGGTAAATGATGCAAAATGGAAATGTAGATCCATACAAAAGAACACTAAAGGGATCCTATTAGCAAATATAACATTTTATTATTTTTATCTTTTTAAAAGATAACATTTTAAGACCATGAGAGGGCTACTTCCAGAGTGGGGACACTCCCTCTGTGAGTCAGCGCCACTTGCAGACTGCAGAGAACAGATCTCACCAGGATGTGATCCTCGCCAGGAAACCATACAATTTTCATTGTGTTATTGGGTTGGGTGTTTTGTTTTGTTTTATTTGATTATGTTAAGTCTAAGGGCATGAGCAGCTATTTGAAAGATAGCAAGATTTATTATGGTGGCCTTACTATTGGATTTACTATTAGCTTATTTTGAAGTCCTTCATTGCATTATTGTTTTGTTTTTATTATTTCTATTCTATTCTGTTCTGTTCAATTTTTATTATGTCCAAAGGTGTCTGCAGCTATTTTGAAGACAACAAAAGGCATTATGTTAATTATTGCTGATTTCATAAGGTTTTGAAGTCCTGTGTCACTTATTCTGGTTTTTTTATTGGTCTTATTCTATTCCACTTTCCTTGGTTTTATCGTCTTTAAAATAAGATTTAAGGGCTGGGAATTTAGCTTAGTGGCATAAGCACCTGCTTGGCAAGTGCAAGGTCGTGAGTTGGATTCCCCCATACCAAAAAATAAAATAAAATTTAAAAAAATATATTAATTGGAACAAATTCTATATTGTAATCTTTTGACACATTATGAAATAATCCCTAAACAACTGCAGAGATCGTGTTACTCAAACATTACTGTTGGTAAAATTTAGGTGCGAGAGGGATAATAATTGTGTCCTTTTGTTTAACGGAGTTGAATTAATTTTTGCATATGCAAATATTTCCCCACAACATGTTATACACAGTTTCAAATTCAGTGATGTCAAGACTGATGTTGGCAAAATGATGGTATAAGCTATTCATTTATTGATAACTAAACATTCTCATGGATAAAGCATTGACTATATAAAGAAAGTACATAGTCCTAATATGTTAGCGATCTTAACTCTAACTGAAATTCACTTGGAATTCTACAGCTAGTTTGCTCCAGTTCTTGAGAGCTGATTGTTCAGTTTTCAGAATTTTGGTGAACTGAATGTAAAAATCAATTTGTAAAACAAAAGTCTACAAATTTATGACTAAGTTAAAATAAAACAAAAGTAACTAATAAAAAACGTTTTAGCAGGTATAAAGTTTCTGTTTTGGAGTTATAAAAACATTGGGGGCTGGGGATTTAGCTCAGCAGCATAAGTGCCTGCCTTGCAAGCAGGCAGTCATGAGTTCGATCCCTGGTACCGATAAAAATGAAAAAGACAAAAAAAAAATTAAAAAATTAGACACTGATGATGATTTTTCAACTTTATAAAACTATTAAACCCAGAAAATCATATAGCTTAAAATTATGAATTCTATGGCATGAAAACTATATCTCAATACAAATAATAATTAAATGGTTAACTAAAAGTACTAGCAATTAATATTGGAGTTAGTAACATAAGTAAAAGAAAAATGCACAGCAATTAGAGACACTAATTCACCCCCCAAAATAGGTTCAGTATATTCCCATTCAAAATTTCAGCATATATTTATAGAAATTGACAAGCAGCTTTTAAAATTATATAGAAACACAAATTACCCAGAAGAGTCAAGACAAGTTTTGAAAAAGTATACATTTAAGGACGCTACCATAAAACAAAGATTTTAAACATTGAAATTACTATTTCCAAGGATATCTAAAGAAACATCTAAAGATAATGTTGTAAGTATAAATTGCATATCCTACAGGTTAGCAATTCCACTTCTAGCTACATACAAATCGGAACATGGGTATATACGCACCAAGAGGCATGTGCAAGAATATGCATAAAAGCACTTGCCATAATAGAAGGTGGACATTGTCCAAATGCTCATCAGCAGAATAGATAAATTGTAGAAAGTTTACACAATGGAATTGTAAACATTGAAAATAAATGACAGAAAAAAACTCACAAAGCTATTACTGACTGGCAGGGATCTAATGTATCTTAGGCAAAAATGCATAAAACTTAGCCATGGTGTTTATACAAACCTACTTAAATGGCAACACATCTTAAAAGCAAGCAAATAATTATCAGACACACAAAAGAAACAAGAATATTGGGTATCTTTGGTAGGGAAAGATAGGGCTTTCATCAGAAATGAAACCCAAGGAAATTTCTAAGGTACTGCCAAAGCTTATTTTCTTGATTTAGATGATAGTTCTATGGCATTAATTTCAGAGCAGTTTCTTATATCTGTTTTGTATGCATGTTTTCACAAGTGAAGCCTGTTTCAAATCAGAAATATTTGAGGGTAGGGAAAATAATTCTACATTCACTATAGTAGAATTTGGGTTGTGTTGAATTTGCTGTTTTTATTCAAAATAAACTGTAGCATTTGATTCTACAAACTCTATACTATTTGAATTTTTGAAAATAATCAATATTATTTTCGTAGTAATAAGCAACAGCTTACAAAACTTGGGGAAACCAAAAATTCTAAGATTTTTGAAAGTGAAAAGAAGTGGTAAAATGATAGAGAATAGAGAGAGGTTTGATCAATAAGAAATAGTACCCATCCTCAGCCACCTTAAAATCTTTGAAAGAGTAGTAGAAAAAAACAAACAAGTCCCATGCTTCTTTCTTTACTCAGTCAAAGCACTTAAGCTCTTTCCAGGAGTGTAACGTAAATATGAATAATGGAATTGATGTTTTTATCAAACATACAAGAATAAATCAAGTGAGCTCTATTCCCTTCAAGGTATTCACCTCAGGAAGTGAGACACGTTTTCCAATGAAGCCTTTTAATGCAAACATTTTGGCTTGCCTCTTGGAGAATTGCTTTCAGCGCCCATGGCATTCTTTAATAACCTCAGGATGGTGAATTCAACCTCTGGGAATGAACTGAGAAAGTTATTTGGCTCTGTGCCTGATAAATAACATAAGTAAACTCACTCACTCAGAGTATATTGATTTGAACTAAAAATTAAGGTATGGCTGTGAACAGATGGGACTAGTCTTAAAGGGAATTCCCAAAGAAAAGTTCAAAATGGATTGAGCAATAACAGCACTATTGAAATGAATCTCTTGCATCTTAAATAACTATTTTGGAGAAATGCACACATTCCATTCATTTGTCAACCTAAGTGTACTGAAGCTGTTCCAGACCCAATCAGAATGGAGCAGGACATACAATGAGCAAAACCCTGCTCTCATCGGGATCACTTGGATAGATGCTTACTAACAATCCACCTTATAATTTAGTTACACATTCACTGTTTGATCCTGTTTTTAATGGTTTAATGAGTACCTCTGCGTTGTCTTTACCACATTATTAGGCTTAACAATATTAGAGAGTTTCTGAGGGCAGATCAGTATTCACATTGTCTTCGCCTACACAGTTCTAAGTGTAAGCAATGAATATGCAAACTGTTTTTCAGTGGAAAATTACTACTTGCTTATATTACTTCAGAGCTGTTAGTAAAGAAACATAACTGATACTCAGAAAAATATGTTCTGATTTTTTTTAACAAGATTAACATTTAAAATTCTGTAGTATTACTTATAAAACAAGAATGTGATCGCTTTGAGCCTAGTAGGATGGATTTGGCCATACAAGCTCCCTGGTTTTGCAGCAACTACTGGGTAGGGACAGGGTTTCTCCAGATGTTACTACATCTTATTGGTAGCTCTGAATTTAGTATCCTAAATCTCCAGAAGCATCTGGAATCACGATGGAAATGAGTAGCTCCACACCTCAGGCTCTGAAAAGGAGCTGGCACACTAACCAAACTGTGGGAATGGAAGTGTCGAATCTGTGATCACACACACACACACACACACACACACACACACACACACACGAGGCTTTGCTCAAGTTGGCTCCAGATTGTGATCAGTCCTGCTCCGGAGCACTCTGAGCGAGGGGACCCAGCCCTCCTCCTCCTCCTCAGCTGGCGCTGGCGCGTGGCTGCCAGGCTGTCGCCTCCCCGCGGCAGAGCTCCGCTTCCTGTTTTCCAAGCCTAAATGCTCTTTAATTAGCCCTCATCACTTCCCCAATTTAACTACAATCATTCCGGGCTCCTTGCCAACTTCACGCCCAACTGACATCCCCCAAATTGCACCTTTGCCCAGGCCCGGCCCAGCTCCTGGAGCATCTCCGGATTCAGACGCTGCCCAACCTCCTTGGTCCACAGACTGCTCTTCCACGCGCCCTGGGCACACCGACAGTGGCCTGTGGCTGTTTGCCTGGCATGATTGCCTCAGGATTTTCAATATTGTGCATGAGGGAGGAGGAGGGCAAAAGGAGTTGTATATACACCTGTGTGCAGCTGACTTCAAATTCAAACGCCTTCCAAAGAGGATCTTTTTTCACATCTTAATCTATTGTTTGTTGTTGATTTGCTTCTTTGTTCATTATAATTTCAGATTTTCTACTTTCTAATTCATTTATTTAATAAGTGAAATTGCATTTTTTTTTCGTGGAGAAAGTATGTACAGCTTAGATCAAAAGCTATCGTGATCCAGAGACCTTCCCCACCTAGGATTTCTGTGTGTGTGTATGTGTCTGTGTGTGTGCGTGTATACACGCATACGTGCATGCGTGTAGTACCTGTAAAGTGAACCAGGTTCTCAACCATACTAGTCAAGTGCTCGACTACTATAGTGCATCTCCAGGTCCTGCCTAAGGCTCTGTACCCTGGGCTCTCAGAAATAAGTGGAATACTTTCCAACTTTGCTGCCTTCTGTGCTTTATGGGGTAACACTCAGCAAAGCCCTGGAATTACCCCAGTTAAGGAGTAGAGCAGGAAGGCCTCTGTCAACATAGTCTTGTTTGAACCTTGTTAGTGGAAAAGAGACACACACACACACATGCACACACAACGTCCAAGACAGCTTTAACATACCTTTTAGTTTAACTAAACTTCAGACAAGTTTCTTGCTGAGCATGGCCCTGTGACCTTTCTTTCCTCAGAGGATTCCTTTAAAAATTTGCAATTACAAATTCTTTCTCTGCCCCTCTGAGATGTAAATTCTCTCCCCTTCTCTTGCAGTTTAGCAAAAGTGGAAAGCCTCTCCTAAGGACTAGCTCATTGAAATGTAGTCATCAAAGAAGAGGGTCCCATCTCAATTGGGAGGATAGGACCCTAAATTACAGAAGAACTACTAAGCAAACACCTGGCCTAATCACCATGACAACACCACAAGGACCTTTCTATCAGATGACTTTGAACTTTAGAAATTCTTCTGACTTGGTTCAGAAAGGTTGAGTTCAGTCTCTTCTCTAGTGCAAAGACTTGAAACCACAAAACATCTAGAAGAGAACATAAGGAAATGTCCCTAACACTGGTCTCAATGATGTTTTTTAGGAATCACACCCAAAACTTAGGCTATAAAACAGAAATAACTAAATGGTACTATCAAAAGAAAAGTCTTCTGCACAGCAAAGAAAACGATCAACAAAATGAAATAATCTGCAAACTGGGATAAAACATTTGTAAACTGCATATCTGGTGGAAAGGTTAATATTCAAACTTTATAAATATCTCATGCAACTCAGTAACAGGGAATAAAAAGAACAATGTTAAAAATGAGTCTTGTAACAACCCACAGTCTGGGTCCCCTGCTGTCTCCCTAGAGCAAAAGCTATATCTTTCTCAATAAATTGTTCTTATTGTAAAAAACAAAACAAAACAAAAACAAAATCCAGTTTTTAAAGGCCTGAGTAGACATTGTGTCAAAAGAACACATTCAAATGTCCCATGGGTATGTGAAAAGGTACTGCTTATTAGCCATCAAGGTAATAAAAATAAAAACAATTCTATCACCTCATACCCATTAGTGTTACAGGCTACTGAGTTAGATAGAAATATTATAGGCAGTGAGACAGGGCTATGTCCTCCCTCGAAGGAGCCAGTGAAGCAGGCCAGATACCTTGCAACTGTGAGGGAGACAGACACTTCTAGCTGTGGGCCAGGCCTGAATACAAAATATAAGCAAATAAACCATCATACTAAGGATTGCTATGCTATCACCCTGAGGAAGTCAAGAGTCACCATCCCAACCCCCTACAGGAAGCATCCCTGCTTGTTAAGCATCCCTGCTTGCTACATGACTCACTCCCCCAATTGTTCCCGATTTAATCAATTTTACCTGAGCAATTAACCTTACTGGTTGACCACAGTTCTGTCCCACCCTACACGTGCCTTGTGAGTTCCAATGTCTTCCCCACCTTGGACTCATCTCACCTTGTGGTTTTACTCTATAAAATCCCTAGAAAAGGCAAAGTCTTTGGCAACCCACTGGGGATCCCTTCTATCTCTGTCTCAGACAGAAGCTTTCTCCTTCTTAATAAATATATATTCTGCTCTTAATCTCCATTGTTCCTAAAATTTATTCTTTGATTTTAGAGAACACAAACTCATACCAGACATATAGTAGGTTGGGAGTTTCATTCCCCTGTATCATTAGGATGACTATTATTAAAAAGAGAAGTGAAACCAAGTATTGGTCAGGATGTGGCAGAGAATGCTTGTGCAGTACTGGTGGAAATGTGGTTGGTACAGCCATTAGGGAAAATCATGAGGAAGCTCCCAAGAAAATTAAAAAATATAACTTCCCTAAGATCCAGCCACCACCCTTCTAAGCACATACCCAAAGCAAACTAAATCACCTCCTTGTAAAGATACCCATACTTCCAGGTTAGCTACAGCATTATCCACAGTAGTCAAGATATGAAAACAACCTATTTCCCAACAGACAACATATCAAGAAAGCGTGATTTTTATATATGATATAATCCACAAAGGTGAAAGGGAAAGAGCCGTGGAGCCGTGCCAGAAGTCCTCCTTATCTTTAGTTGTGCTGTCCTAGCTGCCTCACTGTCCCGAACTAATTCAAAATATCTAACTTTCATGATTGTCTCTACTTTGCAGAAGAGCCAGAAGTTGCATGGTGCCACATTGGATGAATGAGGTGAGTGAGCACAAACTGTAAGGTTTTTACAAGCCTGAGTTCCCTTTGGATGGCACACAGCAAAGGCATTCACTGTATTGTTTATCAAATTTTGTAAAGATACCCAGGATAAAGGCCTTTGAGAATGGTTTCAGAAAATGGGAACAATGATGTTCAAAATAAGAGGGAGTATTTTAAGAAAGATTAACAGTAATGTGTCTTTTATTATAATAAATATTTAATTGTGTGCTATCTACTTTGATCATACATCATAGGTCAGAGGTTATAAAGTAGCAGATATGGAAGATGAACAAGTCTAGAGAACCAATAAACAACGCTAAACATAGTTAATAACATTGTGTTCTGCATATTGAGGATTTCAGATACAGTAATAGATTTTTTTATCTCTCTTGCCACAGATACAAACACCTATGTGACATGATGGATATGTTAATTTGCTTCACCCCAGTAACTATTCCAAGACATACAATAAATATATAGATTTCCCATAACATCATATTGTATATCTTTAATACAGCCAACACAATTTATTTTTCAAAATAATCATCTCTATTTCTGCAACAGTTTTGACTTCTGCTGGAACTCTGTGTGAATATGGTGCTCGGAGTGGCACCAGGGCTTCACACATGTTAGGGAGGTTTCAGCTCCTGGGCTACATCCTCAGGCCTGGAATATTCCTGAATAAAGTCTTCTCTGTATGTTTAATTCTGCCCATTCAACTTTCCTTTGTCAACACCCACATATAAACACACAGAGCTCCTTCCTGAAAAGCAAGACCTCTGTGTTTGGAGTAGGAACCTTCTATCTTGGTATTCTCAATTCCTGGAAGAGTAGGATGCTCTCTAGCGCTTGAGTAATCAAACAAATGGATTAATTAATGATCAAAGCATGAATAATGAAAGATTAAAGTATATGTGACTGGCTTCACTTAACAAATGTTAGTACCTCTCTGCATGTGGCAGGAACCACACTGGACACAGCCCTCACCATTGAGGATCTTATATTTCACTGGGGCAAACAGACAAGCACAGGTTAAATAGCCAGAGTGCTGTCAAAACACAAGAGGGGCTGAACTCTTGTGGTGGGGAGAGGGGGTAAGAGGGTGAGGGGAGCCAGGGAGGACTGACAGCCAAGCTCAAGCGTAAGTATCAAGAAAGCTAGGGGTAAAGGGGAATGAGGACCAAGAGATAAGGAGGAAGCTGGGCTCTCAGACTGTGGGAGGTCACAAATAAGGAAGAGTGCTTCCTACCTGGGTGAGAAGAGAACAGACCCTTCCTTTCCTGGGAGGCAAAGGAGGGTGCAGGGAGCAGGCTGGACTATAAGCAACCTGTTTGGGCTGGAAGGAAGAGAAATCTAGGCTTCACAAACCCAAGCATCCTTCTCCATAGGATGCCTGCTGCAGAAGTGGGACCCGCAGCTGCCAGAGAGTAGGTGCTCCAGCAGCCCAGATACAGCCAGTGCCAGAGGCGGCAGCCAGGAAGGAGGGAATTCATGTTGGCACCGCAGAGGGAAGCTGCTCAAGCAACTCTTCCCTGGGAGAATTGATAAGCAGAGCCCAAGGGAAGAACAGAGAGAGAAACCAGGGGAGAACATAGAAGAAACCAGGGGCCAGGTGTCACACTAAAGGTCATACTTCCCCGACCCAGATGGACACATGCACAGTGTGCTTTACTAGTTCCCTGGGCTACTCTTGGGCCAGTCAAGTTGCTGATCCAGTTTAACCATCGTGGAGCACATATCTGAGTTTATAATTAGTGTGCTTATTTGATTAATATTTACCTCCCACCTAGTAAATGAGTTCCGTGAGAGCAGGGATTGAAGTATGTTCTCTGTTATCTACCACTCATACATGTTTTAAGAGTAAAGCTGAGTAGTTTTTTTAGATTTTTTTAAATTAAAAAAATTATTAAGCAATACTTCTTTTCTTCTTCCACATTTTAAAGCAAAAAAAATGCCTTGTTTAATTAATTCTTCTTTGTTGAGCTGCATCACATTGAAAAACATACCTTTCAGGAGGGGTCAAGAAATTGAGCCAAAAGGAAAATTTATTTTTTGTGCTACTTTTCTAAGATGCACAGATTTAAAAATATTTTTAAACATTTCCAAGCATGCTTAACATTTGGCAAGAGATATCTTACTAAAATGAAAATGACCTTAATGTCCCGGAGTTTTAGTTTTCTCATCTCTAAATTAAATTGTGTGCCAGGTGATCTTAGTCTGCCCTCATGGGGCCCTGTACAACAGTGAGCCCGTGATAAAGGAACGGGATGGATTCCTGAATTGTGCTACTTTGAAAGAGAGGAAACCTTGGTTACTTGTGAAAACAGCTTGTGGTTTCAGGTGCTACCAAACAAATGCTGTAAGAGTCCAGGCAGTAGCACCTGCTGAGGCAGAGCACTTATCTAGCATGCCAGAGGCCTTGGGTTCAATCCTGAGAACCACAAAAAAAAAAAAAAAAAAAAAAAAAACAATGACTATGACAAATAAAAAAATAGAAAGTGACTGTAGGCAAAGTTGCAATTTCATTTCATTACCAGATGTGCAACAAGAAAATGAATTTACGGAAGTCACTTTTATGTTTTGAAAAGAAAGAACTGACACAAAGTTCTTAAAACATAGAGCCATGTTATAATAACCTGGCAGGTAAAGATAAAATATTCTTTAGCAAGCAAATACAGATATGTAACCTCAGAATTACTCACTGGCAGTTTGATTCAACAATGTAGCGGACAGACACAGTCAGGCTTTTAGTCTAGCTGTGGGTAAGTCAAGGCAAATCTGCCAGGGGTTTCAGCTGTTTTTATCAAAATACGACAGGGACGAAAGAACATAATTGTCTAGCGAAATAAGTAAACAAAAATTGGCTATGAAAATGTACAGTAAAAGATATTTAGAAACAACCAACAGGAAAGCTGATTAAAAACAATAACAAATAACCTTTGTTTCAAATCTCTGGATAATCTCTCAAAGCTTTAGAGTAAAGAATTAGATGTAGTCAATCACATACCCACATCCCTGCTGGTAAGCCAGGAAAACAGAGCCTTTCTGGGACACAATTCGGAAATACAGATGAACTTCTTAAAGCATCTTCATATACTTATTTGAATGAGAAACTCTGCACATATAAATGCAGCCTACAGGTAATGAGATACATATATATATTCATAGTTAGATAAATGTTCAACAAAATATTGTTTAAAATAGTAATATCTTAGAGATAACCAAAATAGAGAACTGATTAAATGTATTTACAAATCATTTAAATAATTGCTTTGTTCTACATTATTAATGTAAAGATCTCATATACTAATCACAATAAAGATATTTTCATGGGATAAAAGCAAGTTTTAAAATGTTATATAAATTCATTTACCTGAAAAAAGGAAGTAAAAATTGTACTCCAGGTTATGATTTGCATTTTAATTACTGATATCTTAAATTACCTGCTACTTTAAAATGGTTCTAAGGATAAAGTAGACTGATGAATGGGCAGAAAGTCAAGTAAGTGGGAAAATATATCAGAGAAAATATTTTAAAAATTTTAATTGTGAAGAAACAATCTATAAAGTAGTAACCCACTTGGTTCTTTGTGCTTTAAAATCATTTATTATGCTAATTTTTCTCACAAATCTATAAATACTGAAATTATAGAAGTGGAGTAAAAAAGAAATTTTTTACAAGGCAAAGCCAAAATGTTGAAAGAGCTCATCTGTGTGTCTTATTTTTACTTTCTTACATTTCTGCATGTTCACACTATAAATGTTCATAAGTTTTTTAATTTCCAAACATGAACTTGTCACAGAGACTCCCATTTGCTTTCCAATATCCCTTCACTCCTACAAAACCCCAGCACTGCAGGTGAGCATGGCATTGGCCAACTTGCCAAGGTAACTTCAGCTCAGTGTGGCCACCAGACTGACTTCCGGCTGAGATGGGAACTCTGTGAGACTCCATGGCAAATCACCCTCTTTTAAGAATGGAAATCATCCTGGCAAAGCAGAGCAAACAGCCCAGGTGTCTGGCATTATGCAGCCACCCCCCAAGTCCTGGGATGCCCTCTTCTAGAATGACATTACCAGGAGAAAAGTAGCATACATCTAGATTGAAGTCATTATTTCCAGGTCTTTAACGCTCACAGTTGAGTATATCCTGCCTCATATACCTGGATCCATTTTGAGAATATTAAAAATTTTAGAACCATCAGTGTTCTTTCCAATGTAAGTTTCTTAACATATAGGTTCAAATGTTGCAAATAAAATGAAGACAAGAGAGGTGTAATATCTCACAATAAGTCTCAGAGAGTCAAAGGATGAAATGTGAAAGTAAGCCCAAGAACAAATAGATGGCTATCCACTTCCTGTGAAATGAAAGCAGCTGTATCAGTCACCAGCGCTTGCCCGGGATGACTGTTAGTATTGCCTGACATTCTCTTCCCAGTCAGTGGAGTCCTGAGGGAAAGGAACATAGCTGGTAGGGCGAGATAAGGCAGGGACAGACCCAGACTGGCCGACCGACCGTGTCAACCACTGCGGCAAGGCTGGGAAGGGTCAGGCTGAAGGCCTGGGTGCCTGGGGGAAACATCAGGGAGCTTAGAAAAGAAAGGAAAATACAAGGAAGAAAAAGACAAGCACTTCACATTTGCAAGTTGCCCAAGGGTCTCCTTGTCACCAAATTCCACCACAACATCTGTCATAGATAATATCAAATCATCTACCCAGAGTCTCATAGGACAAAAGGATGTGCAGGAAATAAAATGCAGTACTAAAGATGGAGGAAAAGGGAAACGTGGCAAAGAAACTCTATAAAAAGATGGAGATTCCATCTTAAAAGGAGCTTCAACTTCAATGATAAAAATCTTGTCATCGGATACAGAGGAGAAAATGCTATGAAAATCTACATTTGATGGTGTTATTGAGGAACCCATTTCATCCCCACCCCTGCCTATAAAATGGCAGCCAAATAGTTGTGAAGTCCCACAGGGCAATGTGAAGCTTAATTCTATGAGGGAGGTGTACAGCGGGCTGGGATTCAGGCCAAGGCATCAGAGAGACTTTATTTTCCTACTAAATTCCTGCGGTCGCTATTGGTGCTGGTGTTAGTACCTCTCAAGAGTGGAACAAAGAGGGTGAAAGCACCCATCAGACTGTCAGAGAATCCCACTGCAGAGGCCTCATGATTCCCCAACTTTTTTCTCTGCTTTGTGAAGTAGGGTGCATGACCAGTCAGCCAGGAGATTACCCTGACAGAGCCAGGCTGGGTTTTGAATGTTCTCAGGAACTGAGAAAGGCATGCAGGCTGTTGTCTAAAACACAAAGGAACTAGCCCCAGCTCTGAACCACACCTGTTCAACCTTCACACAAACTGTGTGTCCCAACCAGGCAGATAAGAAACATCGTAAGCATCTGTCCATCATGAGGGCGAGTGGCAGCATGCTCTGTAGTAAGTTCCCTACTGAACACTGTGGACCAACTACCATGCTGGTTAAGATGATGCGGGGGTGGGGGTTGAACCTAGGGTCTTTGTTTTTAATTTTGAAACGAAGTCTTGCTAAGTTACTTGGGTTCACCTTGAGCTTAGGATTCTCCTGCTCAACCTTCCAGAGTACGAGGATGCTTTCTTACAGATGCTTTCTTTGTGATCCCAACCAGCTCCTCTCAGAACAGTTGGAGACACTCCCTTGTGAAAATTTCCCCTGCTACCCCTTTTAGGGATATGCATTAGTCACTTATGGTTACTGAGTCTTAATGTATAACACCCATAATTTAAAGGAAAAGAGGTTCACTTTGGCTCATGATTCAGTGCACGCAGACCGTGGTTGGCTGGCTCCAGGCAGAAGTGCATGGGAAATGGGACGGTGGAGACAGCTGCTCACCTCATCCCTGACAGAGAGACAAGGCAGGAGATAAAGATGAGCACACCTTGTCTTCCAGGTCACACCAGTGACCACCTCCAACCTTTACTCCCAACCTCCAAACCACACATTCAGCTTACCATCTTTCATCAGTGGGTAAGTGGATAACCCTGATCATAACCTAATCACCTTCTGAAAGCCCCACCTTTAAACACACAGAGTCATTCCAGGCATGGCAGGAGTAACAAGAGACAACAGCCAGTCATAGGAAAAAATAAAAAGGAAGCGAGCTAGTGCCTAGACAAACAGGAAGTAAGACCAAACAAAGATAGCTTATAAAAAGCCTTGTATGGGAAAAAGATATGGGCTACAATGGTAGAAAAACCACCACGTGAGGGCCTGACTCTATTTAGCACCCGGGGAACTGGGTCCCTCTAACACGCAGTGTGACTGAACTGACCAGAGTGTTCGCTGAGAGGTGTACTACAGAAAAAGCTACCTGTGACTAACGTGTTAGAAGTGATGATTCCTACAAAATTAATCTGAGTGGAATTAGGTTTTGTGTAAAGTTAGTAGAGAAGTTCTAAACTCTCACTAAAGAATTTGCTCTACTTATGATCCCATCACCAATAAGGCAAAATGAAACACTTTACAAAAACACTTCTTGGAACCTTTCTCTGCCCAAATACTCCATGGCCATGATGACCACAGGGTGTTCTGGCTCCACAGTCCATTTTAGCACAGGATACCACGAGTGGAAGCAGCTCAAGACAGAAGAATTTTACAATTCACTTTGTGTAACCCTCACTCAGAGTATGAGGAAGGATTTTCTCCAGAGCTTACTTTGTTTAAAAATAAAAATTAAACATTTATTAGTATCTGAAGCTACTTGTGCTTTGCAAATACCTGGGTCCTGATCCTTCTCAAAAACAAAAGACAAAGTTCATGTCCTGAGGGGCTGGGGATTTAGCTCAGCGGCATAAGCACCTGCCTTGCAAGCAGGCGGTCGTGAGTTCGATCCCTGGTACCGGTAAAAATGAAAAAGACAAAAAAAAAAAAAAAAAAAAAAGTTCATGTCCTGGCCAGAAGACTAGAGCAGGACTTTGTTTGGTAGGAACTCAGCCAGAGACTCTGGATGATGCTTAGTTTAACAACAGAATCTTATTTGCAGTAAGCAAACAGTAAATGCTTATAAGAACCACACATGAGGAGCAATCAACAGGTGCCTCTCCCAGCACACTCCCTACCATGTCTGCTGGCTCCTCTACACCCCCTCAGGTCCCTCCTCAGATAGCATCTCCTTCTACAGACTTCTCCTGTCAAACCGCCACCCTAGAAATTCACCGGATGCTTGCTTTGCTTTATTTTTTTGTAATGCATGTCCACCTACGTATAACAGACTTATTTATTTCCTCACTAAAATGTTTGCCCAGTGAGGCTAAGGATTTTTTTCATTACCTCTGTGTCTGGGACAGTGGCCCTATGTCACAGAGTAGGTCCTAGATACAGTAAGTGTCTGCTGATCAAACACTCAAGATAATCTACATTGGTTTCTTAGCCCTCTGCTAGGGATATTTTTCCTTAAAACATTTCATATACTCAAGCATTAGACTCCCTATGCTCATTCTTAGTTAAAAATAGTGAAGTGAGGTTTGTCCATGGTCAGGCTCTCTTGGACTGGAGTATTAATGCTTAAAGTTGTATTATTTTTATTTTTAAGATAATTGGCAATCCAAACACCCAATGACAGCATCATCTTTCCATTTATGACTGATGAGAGGTGAAATTATTATTTTCTTTCATTAAAAAAATTTTAAGCAATAAGTAAACAAAATTTCCCATCATACAGATCAAAAATAAAATTTCCACAATATCACAATACTGTGCTGTCTTTTGCCATGAACTGAGTCAAGTCTCCCAAAATTCGTACATTGAAACTATAACTCCTAAAGCAACAGTATTTGGGGCAAGGTCTGCAAGGTGATAAATAAGGTTAGGCTGGGTCATTCAGGGGGTTTTAATCAAAAATCTCTGGCGTCTATGAGCAAAAAAGACACTAAAGATATCCTCCCTCCCTTGCTCATGTGCTTACACTCATGCACACATGCACAGTTTGACTTAAAAACAGGTACATGTAAAATTAGAGCCCTGGAAGGCATGATGTCTGAGTAGATTAGCATTCCCCAAGAATCATTTCACTGTGTTCAGTCCAAGAATTTAGATGCTAGTGGAACTATAGCCCAAGAAGAATGGGGTATTGCTCAAGCTGGTGGAAGACATTGGCTTTATCCACATGATGCTGGTTTTGCAGGAGTGCAGAATGGAAGACTTATAAGGTCACAGAAATACCCACTGAGGGCTTCAAAGGAAAGCCTTAGAGATCGAGCAATATGTGATAGATCAGAGTCCCTGCAGACAGCCCAAGAAAGCGCAATACATGAAGTCTTGTCAGTGCAACCAAAGCTGCCATGAAGACCTCAGGAAGTCAGAGATTCCAGGAATGTAGTACAACTGCCAAGGAAAGCTATGGGCAGTGAGTACAGTCAGCCACATGGAGGGGCCATGTGAGCTGCAGCCAGAAAAGCCACAGAGATAGGGCTGCTCAACCTCCGGTTCTCATGCCACACCATTAAAGCCCTCAGTGCCAAACATGAAGCTACAGCATTTAATGTTTCCCCTGCTGGTTTTTGGCTTTATTTGGGTCTGTTTCCTCCTGTGATTACCCTGTTCCTTCCTTTTGCAGAGGGTTTTTTTTAGCCCATGCCTAACCCACCATTGTATGTTGGAAGTATGTTACTTGCTTTTTTATTTTTACAGGGCCCACAAGCAAAGAGTTTGTCTTGAGTCCCAGAGAAGGCTTTGAACTTGGGCTTTTAAGTAGTGCTGGAACTGTTGAGACTTTTGGGAAAGAACTACTGCATATAGATATATCACATTAAGTGGAATTCTGGCTTTTTTATTTATTTTGAGATTAAATATGGCTTAAAGAGATAATACGGTGCCAAGTTGACAAGGAGTAAATTGGTGGTGGTTAATTTTGACTGTTGAGGCTGCATTGAAAAATGCCTAGAGAAGCAGTGGAGCAGCCTTTTAGGGTGTTTGCAGAGACATTTAGCATATAGGACAGCAAACTGAGGAAGGAGATCCACCCCAAATCTGCACAGAACTAACCAATAGGCTGGGGAAAGAGCAGGAAGCCCAAGCACACAGTGCCTCTCCCTCATCCTGCCTCCCTTCTCCTCTCTCCTCTCTCCTCTGCTCTCCTCTTTTCTCCACTGTTCTATTCCCCTTCTCTCCTCTCTTTTTCTCCCCTCTTTTCCTCCCCATCCTTTCTGGCCATCATGAGGTAAGCAGATTTCCTCCACCACATTCTTTCATGCCCTTGTGCAATGATGTTTGTGCCTTGGCTCAGGCCTAAAAGTAATGGAACCAGCTGACCACGAAGGCTGCTGAGCCTCTCAAACCATGAGCTGAAATAAGCCTTTTCACTTTTACATTATTTATCTTAGTTACTTTGCCACAATGACAGAGAGTTAGTATAAGCAGCCCATAAGACCTCTTTGTTGAAGTGCATGTATATTGTCTTGAGAAAATTAAATGATTTTGTTCCAGTAAACTCAAGCTTTTGCATCAAGTTTTATCTAGTAACCATCATTTTGTGGTGCAGAAGTGTTACATGGTGAATGGGTAGACATCTCAGCCAATTAGGAGAACTCTCCAAGGAAGCATGTTTCTTAGGACCAACTGGAACCACCCAAAGCATCTGCACAGGAAAAATTCTGATAGATTGATATTTTGAAAGGGCATGTACTAAAGATAGAAAGAAGGACAAATGGTAGCATACATAAGATTAGGACAGGAAAGTTAAATAGCACAGTGAGCGAAAGCTTACGAGAAAATGCTAAGACAACACAAAGGTTAACCATGTTCAATAAATCAATGAAAATAGAAGGCATCAGCCCACTTCTTGAGAAAGACTGTAGAAGAGTAATATATGAGTGAGGAAGAAGAGCACACATGTCTTAACAGCCCGTCTCCACCAAAAAGAAAGATATTCATACTGAAAAAGAAGAACAAATATGGTTAAAAGGAAATTGAACAGCTAAGTAAATTACAATACTTCCATCCCTAGCATATGAGGCAGCCACTAAAAATTATGTTTATGGAGAATTTTTAGTGACATAAAAAGATACATGACATAAGATTAAGGGGGAAGTAGAATACAAAATTGAATCATGAATAATTTTGATTTATGAAAAATTAAAATCAGAGTAGATATATCAGATGGTTATATGCTAAAATGACACTGGTGGCTTCTAGTAAGATTTTTATTATTTCTTTCCTGAATGTTTTACTTTTATGAGATTTCAAAAATGAATATATATTACTTTAAAAATCAGAAACACAAATAGAAAACTAAAAACATAAACAAAAATAGACAAAGATACATCAGACCATTGTAAAGCAACCTCCAGCTGTTATTAGCCAAGCCCAAAAGTCCAGACCCACAAACCGTGATGAGAGAATCAGTATCAGTAATACCTAAAGACTCATAAACACTAAGCAAGAGGCCAGAAAGCTCCAATTTTCAAAATAATGGGAATTTTAAACCCTTGGGCACTATATCGCAAGGAAAGATTTGATTTGATAGCTTTGAAAATCTAGAAAAGGTGATAGAAAATGAGCAGGAATACCTTTATTCTGCCCATCACTCCCCTAAATCTGAGCTTTGCCCTGCTTGTGATTATCACCAAACCCTACGAGAAACAAGCGCCCCCATGAGTGCCAGCTCTGTGTTCCCTGCGACCCACGCGGTCTTCTAGTAACTGATGGCATCTGGCAGTTAGGGCAGACGCTTACTGTGCTCCTTGAGCCAATCTCTTCCACCCTCGTCCACCTTCCCTCTCCCACAGCCTTCTAAGGTCCCCCTCTGCTGGCCTCCTCCTTACCCACCAAGGTTCCCACAGCTAGTCATCAGCCTCCCAGCTCTTTTCAGTCTGTCTCTTCAGAGCTTCAGTTGTGGGCAGGCAGGCGAGGAGGGTCCACTGGAAGGAACCCTGGATGGCTCCCAGTGCGTACTTCTCTGGCCCTCCACGACACTCTAGGACCAGGAGAAGCCATGGTCTAAAATTGCCGAGATTCATAATGCCCATCAGCATACTGAAGATTTTTTAAAAGCCTGCGATAAAACAAATAAATAATTTTAAAGCCTGCAATAAGGAACTATGTTTACATCTGACCACATTTAATAAACTGCTTTTATTAAATCTTTTTTTAAAATCCCCATTGAACCCAACAGATAAATAACATTTCCATACACTTTGTTGCTCTTGGAGTATGCATCTAACATACCCTTCCTTCCCAGTAATTCACAGAATCTAGAAATAATCTGAAGCTCTTGTGCTTTTGTCTAAAATCTTGATGATGGAATTAGGACACTGAGCACTCTGGACCACTCCAGGACCACTCCAAGCTGCTACTTCTGCATCAAATCTCATGACGGAGTGTGACCTGCCCATGTGGTGGTAGAATCCACCCTGCCACAGCCAAGAGAATAGAGCCCAGTTTGCTCCCTTTATTCTAGCTGACCCTTTCTCCTGAGCCATATTCTGCTTTTCCATGTTTAGAGTTTCATACACCAAAGTCCCCTTTGTGTCAGAGCTCAGACAACAAGCAGATATTAACAAAGAGGCCCTTAGTGCAACAGCCTGTTGCCCCACCTTGCCCCCTACCTGGTGCCCCCTACCTTGCCCCCCTCTCTCCTCTCTTCTGGCAATTAACTCATATTCTTAGCTCATTCATCACTTTTTCAGGACCATCTCCCTGATCCAATCACATCCCCCATCTGTCATCTCATAACCCTTTGGTACCTTGTATCACCTTACAAAGTAATGATCAAAGTTACCACTGTATACTTATTTATAAAAGTCATGTCACTCTCACTATGACTAATACAAATAAAAGCTGTATTCCATATACTGTTATATGTTTCACATGTTGTTTGTCCCTTATAACAATCTAGCTAAAAAGAAGGTAAGAAAGATCCATTACTATCCCATTTTGTCATTTGAAGTATTTCTCAGTTTTATGTTTCTCAGTTTTATGAAGGTAAGAAAGATCCATTACTATCCCACTGAGGAATCAAAGGGCTGAAAATCCCAGCACTTAGAAGGCTGAGGCAAGAGGATTGTTACAAGTTTGAGACCATTCTGGACTGCACAGTGAGCTCAAAGCCAAGAGTCTTCCCACTCAGGATGTTATTACACTGGCCTATCTGTGTTCACATCTCTCACTGACACCTTTCCCACCATCACAAACACTGGTGATGTCACTTAATTTTAACAGATGATGGACAAACAATGTTTATCACCAAAACAAAAAACACCATTCACCATCTCATGAGGAAAAAAGGTGATGGACTCAGGGAAGTGCATGTATATAGAATCCAATAGAATGAGTAACAAAACCTAGAATGGAATAATTAGTAAATGTAACTGCAGAGAAAACCAAGCATAGTGATCCACACCTATAGTCCCGCCACTCAGGAGGCTGAGGCAGAAGACACATCATCAGTTTAAGGTCATCCTGGGCTACATAGTGAGTGCAAGGCCATCCTGAATTACATAGTAGCATAGTGATACCCTGTTAAAAAAAAAAAAAAAGAGGATGGAGGGGAGGGGGAAGAGAAAGAAAAAAGAGAAAGGAGAGGAGAGGAAAAAAGAAGAGAGAACAGGAAAGGAGAAGAGAAGAGAAGAGAAAAGAATAGAAGAGAAGAGGGGAGGGGAGGGGTGGGGAGGGGAGGGGAGGGGAGGGGAGGGGAGGGGAGGGGAGGGGAGGGGAGAAAACTAAAACTGTGCAGGCATCACAGCATCATGCAACCTGTCCAACATTCCTAACATCTTTTCCAATGAAAACAGAAATCATGTTGTCATTTGTGTACATAACATAAAACTGAGAAATACTTCAAATGACAAAAATCAGTCCTTAGAGTTATTCCAACTAATAGAAATAATGAGTCAAATATCAACAAGTGTGCAATAGAGGGATTCAATATGAAGTCAAGATTTAACTTTTAAAACTTCACAATATGAATTTAGAAGAAGGCCCTTATTTCCAGACTGACATAAAAGAAGGCCTGGGCACATTCAAAGAATGAGTAAGTGGTCCACACTTACTGTATTTTTGACATTTGTGTCAGAAGCTTTTAGCTGCGCAATAAAATCCATTCTTCCCTTTTTCCATTTCAGTTGAGTTGCAGCCACCCAAATGGCTACCTAACCAGACTGCATTCACCAGCCTCCCCGTAGCAGGTGTGGTCACCCAGGAAGTGATAGGCGCCGCTTCCTACCCCCTCACATCACTGCCTTCCTCTTCCTGTCTTTGCCTGAGACTCTGGCTAGAACCCACTCATGGCTGCTACCAGCCCCGATGGAGGACTGCAAAGACCCTACAGCAGGGCTAAAAGATGTGCCAGAAAGAACCTGGATCTCACAGTGACCACTTGGAGCTGCATTGCCCACCAAACTAGGGTACTCATCTGTAGTCCATGAAAAAGAAGTAAGCTGCTTGCTGCTTTAATTTCTGGATTTCTGGGAATTCTCTGACTCTCTAACGTTTGCCAGACAAAAACAGTATGCATCACTAGAAGCCTTATGCTCAGCCCTGTTCAGCTAACCATAGAATTTTATTTTTTAAACAATCAGATCTGTTCCATTGAAGGTTTAAAAGAATTAGTTAAAATTTAAAGGGACTATTTTTTAAAATGAATACCGCAAAAAGAAAGGGTTGAGTGCTCTCATTGATGATATCTGTTCAAGCTCTTCCACTTCCAACTCCTCTTCTTGAGAGTAATCCTTGGTAACAGTTCCAGACTAGTGCATCCAAAGACTCATTATCTGGAGCTTCATATAAAAACCAGCTAGTTCACTTTTCATAGCTTCCAGAAACCCTTCTCAAAACCTCCAAATAAGCTAAAACTAAGATCACTTCTCCAAAACCAACCTCTAACCTCTAACTTCTAACCTCTAAGCTCTAACCATTACTTTTTCTATTTATTTTTCTCTCTTGTCCATTAGACTGTCTGTTCCTTTTTTTAAAGAGGATAAAACCAAAGAAACTAAAACAGAATAAACCAGTATAAGTGACACGGGACTTCAAAACCTTACAAAATCAACAATAGTTATCATAATGTTTTTTGTTGTCTTCAAAATAGCTGCAGTATCTTCAGACATAGTAAAAATCAGACAGAACAGAATAGAATAGAAACAATAAAACAAAACAATAAAGGACTTCAAAACAAGCCAATAGTAAATCCAAAATGGCTACCATAATATGTCTTGCTATGTTTTAAATAGCTGCTCATGCCATCAGATTTAACATAATCAAATAAGGCAAAAGAGAATAAAACCCAACCCAATAAAACAATGAAAATGATTGGTTTCCAGGAGGGATGCCCTTCTGGTGAGGCGTGGTTCTCTCCCCACTTCAGTCAGTGAATGGTGCTGACTCCCAGAGAGACACTTGGGTCTGGCTGTCCCTGCTCCAACAGCAGCCTGTGAAGGGTGTTGGTTTCCAGGTGGGATTACCTCCTGGTGAGGCCTGGTGCTCTCCTCCAGCCATCTATCAATGGCCTAGACTATTTGTTCTTTGTGGACAAGACAATCTTTATTTATCTGCAGATAACTGCATAGAAACATAATAAGTCCATAGATGACTGTCAAACTGAATGGAACTGAATGAAGTTAAAGGATATCAGATTTTGTTCAATTAAGCCAAAGTTAGAGTTAGAAATTACTCTTGAAAGAAGAATCAAATGTTTATGAAATAACTATCTTAAAGTAGTTTTTGATCAAACGTTTTTACTCAAAGAGTTCCTTACATTGTGAGAGAATTTGACTCATCCACGATCAATAGATTTTAACTTCAAAATCTTAATCTCCAATAAATCTTTGTTCCACTTAAAACAACATTTCTTGTGTTTTTCCAAGAGCTACAAGCCAGAATTAAAAATCTAATTTTGCCATTCACAATGGTACACACCTGTAATCCCAGTTAGTTGGGAGGCTGAAGCAGGAGTATCACACATTTAAGGACAGCCGGGTAACTAAAGAGCTAGAGCTTAGCGCTTGCTTGGTTTAATTTCCGGTACTCCCAAAAAAGCCTAATGCTTTGTCTTCACCTCTAGCTCTTCTATATTATGATCTTTCATGAGTCTTTCTCTAAGATTTTAAGAAAAGACTTACAAATAGCCCTTTTGTTATAATTAAATTTCTTGGTCCATTTTTCTTAAAGTTTAATCATAATTTCTTTCCTTCTTCAACAGAAAAGGATAAATGTGATTTTTCAGAATGCTTAAGAAATATTCTTATAACATGTTGAAAAATAATCACACTTTTACACTTACTGAATTCTTAAATATTAATATTTTTACTTTTCTAATCAAAATATTGCCCAAGAAACTTTGCCCTCCTAAAAGTATATTTAAGTTGAAACATTTTTCTTCTCTTGTGGATAAAGAAAAACTCAGTTACATTTTATTTAATAATAGAGTTTAACTATTTTTATTTTTCCTGTTTTCTCTTTTACTTTGTTTTCTGTATCTATTGTTCCCATTAAGTTTTCATGCAATCCTATTAACTCAAAAGAATTCTGCATAGTATGAGATTAAAAGAAAAGCATTTCCTTTCAATATTATCATGAGACCTTTCCCTGGTAAAAGATTTTTTGTCTTCTTCCTGTGGACCTTTAGTTTGTTCTCCATGATTTTCATAATTATTCTGCTGTTATCAGTTCCCCCTTAAGGCCAAATTCAATTGCTTTGAGTTTATCTCCAACCTTTAACATTGCTTTCATATTATTGGGTATCTAATTAGAGAAGGTTCTTTTGTAAATACCATTTCAAAACCGTGCCTCCGAATGACAATTACCTGCTGTTACCTCCTCAATCTCTTCTCTCAGGTTCTCCAGAAATAGTGTTGGCTAAACAGTGAACACTGTAGCTGTATTTCCATGATGAAAGCACAAATCCATGTGTGAAACTCAAATTGAAATCACAGAAGGCAAGATTCACACTGCTAATTGTTGCTTAGCAATAAAATGTGCAAAACATGCTAATGGAAGTGACACCAGGCACCAGAGGGGTCTGTATCCACACCGGCAGGGAATCAGGGAATTAGAAAGCTCACAGTAACTGCCAAGAAAGGAATTTCACTCCTTTGGAACACAGGGAGGGTTTCTGTTTCACTACTACTTCTAATCTGGAAAAAAAAAAGTCCCTTTACCATTTGATAGGATGGCCATGGTACTTCAAGATTCCAGAAAAATAGATATTTAGAGGCTTGTAATATCCCAAAAGAGTCTCAAATGGATTTGTACATGAAATAAATAAATAAGTTTTCCTTCCTTACTATAAAAAGATTCTCAGTAAAGATAGACATTAAAATCCCAGTTTTAGTCAGGTATTGTGGCCCACAACTTGCAATCCCAGTACTCTGGGAGGCTAAGGCAGGAGGATCATAAGTTCCAGTGCATCCTGGGCATCTTAGCAATTTAGCAAGACTCGGTCTCAAAATAAAAATAAGTAAATAATAAAGAACCTGAGGGGATAGCTCAACCTGATGGCATACAGTTATAACGTAAAAACACGTTCATGAGATGGTAACCTTACAGATATTTCACGATCAATTAGAGTTCTCTGACCAAATTGCTGTTCTTCTGTTTCTGCTAAATTCAATTCACTCTGGACAGTGTCTACAGCCCAGCTGTAGATGAGCAGTAGGTCTGTACCTTAGGGAACCCTGGGCTGATTCATGCTCATTCAGTATATGCCCACTGTCTAGAAAATTTCTATATTATGGCAATGCCCTTAACTATGCTCATTCTGTAAGAGCCGCCTCCCCTGGTTCCTGGAATGTTTCTGATGTTTCAAGACTAGCCTGTCTGTCAATATATGATTCACTGTATGTAACCAATCATATAACATTTAGTCACTTGCTTTGTACCTCCCACTTCTAATTCTATATAGACTAAACTCCTTCCTGATTCAGGACAGTTGCTTTGGAGGAATTATCCCTTCAACAGTCCACTGGCGTGAAAATCTAACAGTCCACTGGTGTAAAGATTAAATGCTGCCTTCTTATCTCCTCGGTGCAAACAATCTTCCTTTTGGTTTGGTTTCGTTGGCTTGGCTTGGGAAATTTCCTACAACACCAGTACCACTAGAAAAAAATACTCTTCAATGCCTCTGCAAAGGTTGCTGAGTGGAGCTGGACCCTCTCATTTCCCCACCACACATGCTCTGTGGGCAGAATTTACATGTCTAGGATGAAGACTGAGTCTCAAGACCCAGAACCAGCAAGCCTCAGAGCACAGGAACACACAGACACAGTGTAAACCTGGGTCCTGACTCTAACTTTATGCTGGGTTTTGTTCTACATTCCTTTGTTTTTGAGAGGGTTTCCAAGATAGCAAGATTCTAGGCTCCAAGCTGCCTGCACAGGAACTAGCTTTCCTATCTTCTCCAGCTTTACTAATTACATTTGAATTGCAGTAATGACAGGGAGGTGTAAGTGGGGGTTGAGTACATGGGATCTGAGTTCATATTAAATCAATCTTTTTAAAAATTCATTCCAAAAAATAAAAGTGCTTCAGAGTAAGATAGAGACTAAGGCATAGCAGGAGGTCATTGTTAAGCAACAAAATGTTGGCAAGTGAAACCACAATGTGCTTTTCTTAGTATCTCTTTCACAAAACCCTTGTTGAGTGCCTCTGCATATCCTGCTCCTTGCTGTGTGCTTTGGGCTACACGATGTTTAGTACACAGCCTCTCACTTAATAATACTGCAAAGATGATATGCATTGGCCAATCAAGAGTATACAAAAGACTACATAAACCTAACAGATTGGCATTGCCTATTGATAAACTTTATACAAATGAGGTCATAGAGTATTTTATTCTTCAGCATCTACCATCTTCCACTCAACATTATGTCTGCGAGATTCATCCATGCTATGCATAATAAGACTTCTTGTTTTTCATTTCAGGGCAGTGGTATTCCATTGTGTGAATATAACATAGTTCGTTCATTCTCCTTTGACATGGACATTTAGGGTTTTCTTCCGTCTCACTAACACAAAGAAAGTAGTTTGTACAGGTGTTCTGGATAACGTGAGCACATGTCTCTACTAGGAATATTTGTTATGTCTATTTTTAGCTTTAGCAGATGCTACCAGTTTTCTAAGTGATTTTACTACCTACACATCCACCAGAGATGAAATTTTACATACTCTACACACTTGCCAGAATTTGCTGATGGTCTGATTGGTAAAATATTATGGCTTTAATTTGCAGCTTCCACATTATCAGTGAGGTTGAACACTTCAATATGCTCATCAGTTAAACATTCTTTTTGATAACAAAGTTCTACCAGATCTCTTTGAACAGGGTTGAAGCTTCAAATGATCATGATGTAACTCTGCTGACCTCATTGGCCTCCAAGAACCTACATCCTAATTAGAAAATGATGCACGGGCCCTGACCTTTGGAAAAGGGAAAACCTCAAGAGAGCTGCCTGTCACCAGAGCTATTTCAGCAAAGACTTACTCTGAAGGAAATTTGTAGAGGAATATGAACACCAGCTAACAGAGATAAATGAACACCTTTTCCAACACTCATACACACTTCTGGGACTCAGACTTTGGTAGATCAGCAAAAAGGGAAGTCAGAGTTTGGATGTCAGAAGATGAACATTTTGTTATCTCTTATGCAGTGGGGACAATACTAAGCCTTAACATGCATTATTTCATTTAATCTTTGCAATAAGTATATAAGGTAGATATCGTTCATGTTACTTAGCTATTACTGTATAATAATATATCCACAAGCTTCACAATTTTAGACAGCACATATTTCTTATCTCCTACCGGGATGCCAGGTATAACTAGGGTCCTCTGCTAGCAGAACTTAAAGTGAAGGTCAGGCCTGGCTTTTATCTGAGTTCTGACTAACAATGAAACAGTTTCAAAGCCCCCATGATGGTTGGGAGCATCCAGCTCCTCACAGTCTGCCAGCCTGGGCCACTATGTGGGCTGGTTGTTGAGCACTTTGCCATATGGCTCACTCCATACAGCTGTTCACAATGTGGCAGCTTGCTTCTTCATGGCAAGGAAAGAAGAGAGTTTCACAGCAAAGCAAACGCTATGTTTATATTTAACATAATCTTGTATATTATACAACCTTTGCCATATTCTGGCAGCAAAGAACATGTCACAAAGCTTGCCTACAAAGGGAAGGAGTGATCCACTGGGACAAGAACAGCATGACAGGAATCAGGAAGTATCCTCAAAAGTCTGTTGTTCCACCATCTTCTCTGTTAAGACTTGTTTACATATGGCCCCCCAAAGTCCCCTGAGATCATAGGTGGGGCTTTTCAGAAATGACTGAATCTAGAATGTGTGATAATGGGATTAGGTGTGTCAATACTGACTTAGTCCACTGACTGGTTTAACATAACTCTAGATGTGGATAGTGGGAAGGCCCTCGCTGGGTATGAGTGTCACTCACCCTAAGGGCATATAACCTGGATAGAATATAAGGAATAGAGCTGTTGTCACTTGTTACTTGCTGCCATGTTACTTCACTGCTTACTGCCTTGCTGCCTGTTAACAGCCATAAACCACTCTTCTGCCTTCCAACTTCCCTTGGAACTAGCCAACTATGAACTGAAATTTCTACAAACTGTGATCTACAGTAATTCTTTCCTCCTTTAACTTTGTGTGTCAGATATTTTGTCTCAGCAATGAGAAAAGTAGCCAAGACATCCTCCCTTCACAGATGAAAAAAAGAGAGGTAAAATAAATGGCCAGCCAAACGATAAGCCAGGACTGGAACACAAGCCTGTCTAAATCTAGGGCCTGTCTTCTTAACCTCTATATTCCAAGAGTCACTTGGAGTCACTTGGAATGGCTTGCTATGAATAAACCTAGAAAATAAGTTGGAGACTCACAGAAAAAAGAAGGCAGGAAAGGATGGGGTGTCACAGGAGAGAGGGGAGACCGGTCCTATTGGAATACATGGATTATTTGGGCAAGTGAGGAGGGCAAAGGCAGGACAGCCAGAATAGTGGGAGAAGTCTAGCAATACTGCATCAGTATTCAATGGGGAATTACTGTCATTTCTAAGCAGTAGTTTTTAATGTATTAAGATGAATTAAGTATGAAGCCCTGATTCTAATCAATACAATCTGAAACTTCTCAGAAGAATAAATCTTAATATTAACCAAAGTAGTTATCCATCTTTTCTTGGCAATGCTTCTAACATGGCTATAAATGATTTATACAAATGTATATTGACTACCAGCTTAAAAATACTTCTCACCAGGCATCTTCAGTGAGACCTAAATGGAAGAAGGTTTTTCAATATAAAGAGCAACAGATTTTTAGGAAGTCTTCCTCACCCCACTCAAGTCATAAATCCTAGAGCCTGTGCTTTTAGTCCTCTTATCTGTGATGAACTGTGAGACAGGACATGTTGGAAATCAATGGCCCTCTAAGTGCAAGATCACACAGCCCACTAACCCAGAGGATAGGCACAAGCCAGCTTGATCCTCTAGAGGTCTTAGGATGTGCACTAGAGGAAAAACTTGAGGTCTGAGGAACAAAGGCTGTATAAAAGAAATAGTAGAAATTATAAAATCAAGTTTCTGTCCAACATTTATGATACTTCCTCTCATGCCTTACTTTCACCCACTCCAAATAAACAAAATCAACATAATGTTTGGAATGAAATTAGATGATCCATTTTCTGCACACTATCCAGACTGTAGTTTTGGACCCAAGCCACCTCTAGAATCTCCTCCCTCAGCTCATGGAATGGGTGACCTCCAAAAACTACTTCATTTATTCTTTTTTTTTCATTTTTTAAAATTTTATTTAGATAGAAAAAAAGCAAAACAGAAAAAAGAATAGAAGTAATAGAGAATTTCAAAAAATAAACAGTAAGGAATCACTAGTTGATAGGTTACATATTGTCATCTTAGAAATAGTTGTTCAAGTTACAAAATTAAAGCATACAAACTGAACATTCAAACAGTGAGACTCAAACAGTTCTATAAAATAATCCAAAAAAGGGATTCAAGCAAAGATGGCAGATAGATAACAGCTGGCTACAGAAGCTCCTTGAGATAGTCAACTTAGAATTCAACATAATACAGCATGGGGAGCACCAAACATAGGGAGATGAATTCTCTCATCCCACGGAGAAATTAAGGTGAGAAGAACCAATCAAACATACAGTTCTGGTGCTATTACTGGAGCAGCTAAAGGCCCAGTGCTGCCACCACAGTGGGCAATTTGCCAAGCTGTCCGAGATCCTGCTGCTTTGCCTCACTGCAGGCACAGTTACACTGAGGTCAGAGGTCCGGCCAGCTGAATGCAGAGTTGAGCTGGCGAGGAACCTACATCGACCTGTGGTGAGTGACGGGAGTGGAGCCATTCCACAGAAAGGGGGGCTCTGGTGGATGACATTCTGGGACTGGGCAGGACTGGCAAGTACAAGGGGAAGGAGTGATTTCAGTCAGTTATTCTCTTCCTGAATGGGATTGGTGGAATGAGCTAGACCTGGGTCACATGAACTGGCTGGGACCCAATAGGTTATTCGAAATCAACTCCCTACAGCAGCACAAAACACTAATGCAGTGAAGGCATCAGAAGTTTGACTGACCCAGAGGGGAGGTGGCACATAGGCTGCAGCAACTTGACTGATCCAGAGGGGAGGGGCTAGCATATGCTGCCCCTATTTGCAACTCACTGGCACACTGCAGTGGAAAGGGTCACCTAGCCAGCTTGCTTCAGAAGCATTGTAACCAACAAAGAAAGAAACTGGGGCCTCCAGGAAGAAACAAAAAAGATGGGAAGAGGAAGCAACAACAAAAAGTCCCCAGATCCCAACCCTGAGAACATTGACCCAGGACAGGTAAATACAAAGGAGAATGAGAACAGCAAACATGCAATATCAGACACAGCACCAGTGAACATAAAGAGATATCTTCAGGACCTCAGAGACAAGTTCAAAAGTGAAATATTTATCCAAGTAAAGCAAGATATAAGAAGATTAATAAAAGAGATGCTAAGCACCCCTCAAGAAGACACAGATGGAAGAAGGGAGGAACTCAAACAAAGGAGAAAACCATTTGATAAAGAAAATATAGAATACATGAAGCAGATTCAAAGAGATTACTAGGAAATTTAAAACTCTGTGGAAAGATGGCAAATCTGCTTGAAAGAAACTAAGGATCGATTATCCAAACTGGAAGACAGTTTTGCAATGTGGGATAATGAAATGAAAAACTTTTTAAAAATAACAAGGAAACAAGCAGTAACAAAACAAAGGCTAGAAGACGACATGAGGATCTATAACGTGAGAATAAAGAATGTGAATGAAGAAGCAGGGATACAAACAAAGGAACTACAAAGGCTATTCACAGAAATAATTAAGGAAAACTTCCCAAACATAAGAAAAGGAAATGATATTCATATGTATGAGGCATACAGAACTCCAGCCACCTACAACCAAAACAGAGCTACATCCAGAAGTTCAATATAAGAACAAGATCCCAGACGTTCAATAAAAGAACAGGATATTAAAAGCTGTTAGAGATAAGAAACAGATCACCCATAAAGGAAGGCCCATCAGAATAATGGCAAACTTCTCAACACAAACCATCAAGTCAAGAAGAGCCTGGAGTGAAATATTCCAAGCCCTGAAAGAAAATAACCTCCAGCCCAGATTGATATAACCTGCTAAACTGTCTCTAGAAATTAATGGAGAAACAAGATGCTTTCAAGACAAAGAGGAACTTGGGAAATTCACAACTCTACAAAGAATACTGCAGGGCATTCTAGAGAGAGAGAAAAGTACTAGGATTCCAGGAACAGTGGCAAAGAGGCCTCAATGAATGGAGCAGAAAACAGAATGAAGAAGATAAGCAGACAACCGATGGCAAAAAAAAAAGAATAACAGAAATGAGGCAGAGAAGGTTGATTATAATCTCTAATATAGATGGCCTTGATACACTAAATTTAAAAAAAAGAACCACATGTGGAGTAGATCCGGAGACAGGATTCACTGAGGTGCTCTTCATAGGAAATATAATTAACATGAAAAAGAGTACATGGAATGAAAATCAAACATGAGAAAACTATGTGACAGAGAACCAGAGAGTAATTTCTTACTGTTTATTTTTTTCTTTGAAAGTGTGTATTATTTCTAACTGTTTTCTGTTTTGTTTAGTCTTTCCTTAAATAATTTTTTTAAAGGCACTACAGTACCCAGTGCTGATCATGATGTAAAATCTAGCAATACAATTATTCTTTGTTCAGAATGATTTTGACCTGCTTTAGTTTGTTTAATCTCAACATAAAATTAAGATATGGATAACTGCATGTATGTTTAAGTGTATAGGAGTGACAACTATATTACTAAGTTTTTGTTGGATAGTTGAACAAAACTGTTTGCAGTCTCGCTGTTTGAATTCCCACTTTATATGTTGCACTGTTGTATCTTAAACAAGTATTTGTAAAAGGAGAGTGTGTACACATCAACTAGTGATTTCTTACTGTTTATTTTTTCTCTGAATGTATCTATTATTTCTACCCATTTTCTGTTTTGTTTAGTCTTTTTTTAAAAAACAATCCAACAAAAACTTAGTAATATGGTTATCTATCTTACACATTTAAACATTCATGCAGTTATATACTTTAGAGAACTTTCATTTCCTCTCTTTTTTACAATAACAATTATACATTTTGGGTTTTATTACTCCTACAGTTCTTATTACTTTTTTGAAGAGAATAAAACAAAATGTGACAAAGCAAATTAGAGTCAAGTCAAAACAAAAGGATGGACATAGTACATGATATAAAAACAAAACACAAGGCTATCAACAACGGTTACCATAATGCCTCTTGCTATCTTCAAAAGAATTGTCCATATCATCAGATATAATAAAATTGAACAAAAAAGTACAGAACAAAGCCAATAAAATTTACACATTGGAGACATTACAGAACTTCAAAAGAAGGTAATAGTCAAACTACAATGGGTATCGTAATGAATCCTATTGTCTTCAAAGTAGTAGCCTATACCCTCAGACTTGATACTAGCAAACAAAACAGAATAGAGTAAAATTAGTCAAAACAAGACAGTGAAAGCAATACAGGACTTCAAAATCAAGTTAATAGGAAATCAAAAATGGTTACCATAATATATCTTTCTATCTTTGGAATAGCTGTCTATGCCATCAAATCTAAAACAAGAAGACAAACTGGAACAGAATAAAACCAAACTAAACAGAACAATGAAAACAACATGGGTTTCAAATCATGATAAAAGATTAACAATGGCCACTGCCTTCTGTTTTTAGATAATTCCTCCCGTTTCACTTTCACAGGATGCATTGTACATTTGGCATCCCACTAACTCCTTTAGTTTTTAGATTAGAGAGGCAGCCCACTATTCCCCTAAGTGATTCTGAACCATTTTACCCCTGATCTCAAGATGTATCCACTTACCTACAAGATCCTTAAGGGGTTTTTTTCCTTATAGCTGAGTAGTTTTCCATTGTATAAAAGTGTTATGGCTTTCTAGCCAATCTGCAGCTGATGGGCAAGCTACCCCCACTTTTATCTGGTTCCCTGTCACACAGAGCATTGTTTTCTCATCTTTGACTTTCAGTCTATATATCCTCTTTAGAATTGATTGTATTTCCTTATATAGAGCATATTGATAGGCCCTATCTTCTGATCCACTCTGCCTGTGTTTCTTTTTAATGGTGAATCAAAGCCATCCATATTAGTGATTATAGCCAACCTTCTCTGCCTCATCTCTGCCATATTATTTTTCTACCATTGGTTGTCTACTTTTTCCCTTGATTCCACTTTCTGCCCCATTCATTGAGTCCCCTCTGCCGCTGTTCCTGAAATGATGGTCTTTTTTCTTTCTCTAGAATTTCTTTCAGTATTTTTTATACAGTTGGTTTGGTGGTCATGAACTCCCCATTTCATCTTTGTCATGGAAGTATCTTGTTTCTCCATTAATTTTGAGAGACAGTTTGTCAGGATACATCAATCTGAGTTGGAGGTTATTTTCTTTCAGGACTTGGAATACTTTACTCAAAGCTCTTCTTGATTTGATGGTTTGCATTAAGAAGTCTGCCATGATTCTGATAGGTTTTCCTTTATAAGTGATCTGTTTCTTTTCTGACAGCTTTTAATATTCTGTTCTTGTGTTGAATTTCTGGGATCTTGATTATTATATGTCTGGGTATAGATCTATTTTGGTTATGCTGGCTGGAGTTCTGTACACCTCATACATCTGAATATCATTTCCTTTTCCTTTGCTTGGAAAGTTCTTTTTAATTATTTCTGTAAATAGCTTTTGTATTTCATTCGTGTTTACTCCTGCTTCTTCACTCACATTTTTTATTCTTAAGTTATAGATCCTCCTGTCATCTTCTAGACTTTGTATTGTTACTTCCTGGTTCCTTATTATTTTTAAGAGATTTTTCCTTTTGCTATTGAAAGCTACAAACCTGTCTTCAAGGTTTGATAGTCTATCTTTAGTTTCTTTCAAGCAGTTTTGGCAGCTATCAATGGAGTTTTTAATTTCCTGGTAATCTCTTTGAATCTGTTTCATGTGTTCTAAATTTTTTTTTATATTCTTCATTGAAGGTTTCCTTCCTTTTTGCATGCTCTTCTATTCTTTCATCTATGTCTTCTTTAGAGATACTTAGCAATTCTTTTATTATGTTTCTCATATCTTCTTTTACCTGTAATAGTATTTCTGTTCTAAGTTCTTTTATAGCTTCATAGAGTTGTTTGTTTATTTCAGTTGCTGTTGCTTCAAAAACTACAGGTGTGCAACTTCTGATCTCTTCTGTGTTTCCATCTGTTGGACCAATACTGCTTGGGTTGGAGGCCAGAGACTGCCTTTTGCTTCTTCCTTTTGTCATGTTCCTGGTTTCTTCCACACAAGTGGGTAGCAGGGTCCTTGGCACTTCCTATATTGGTTATAATTACTCTGAAGTGTGTTGGCTAGGTATTTCTGCTGTTTGCTGCTTTCCCCAGTCTGCTGTTGGCTACTGGAGTATAAGCAGGGGTGGGGCAGGCTGGCCCCTCCCTCCTGAGCTGGTTAACCACAGGGAGTCTTCACCAACTTAGTGTGTGCCGGGTGGGTAGAGTTGGTTAGGGATAGCTTTAGGGAAACCTTGGCAGTGGTTGTTGGACCACACATAGGGTCAGGACTCAGTTCAAGCAATTTTCACCAGTCTGCTCTGAGCTAGGAGTGGCTTAACAAAGCCAGCTGCAGTTCTGGATTATCCTGCCTAACTCCAAAGTGGTGCCCAGCCAGTTTTCCACTCCTGAAGGAGAACTGAGTCCCACACACTCACTGCCAGCCCGTGCAGTTCTTTGGTCTGCTGCTTCTCTCTGCCACTGCATCTTCCCACCAAGGCCTTTGGGCTTGCTAGCCACCAGCATCACTGTGCCTATGCATCTCCAGGTTCCAACAGTGCTTCCAGCATGGTGGTTCCAGCTCTGGTGAAAGAGCCACCAGCTACCACCTTCTTTAGTTTAAATTTTTCTTTTTTTTTTTTTTTTTTATTCTCTCAGTGGGCTTCAATTCTTACTTTAGTTTCTTCCTGGGTTGAGGGGACCCACTTCTTTTCTTATTGTCTTCTCCAGAATGTTATATTTCAGCATCTGGACTGTTTCTCTCAGAGAAGCTGTTTGCTCTGTGGCTTACTGTTCTGCCATCTTCCCAGACCTCCTGCTTCATTTATTCTTATCTATTTCCTTAGCTTTAAATGGCAAACAAAAATGACCTAATATATAAGTTTTTCAGAAGGAAAAAATAAGATAATACGTTACAGGTTTCACTCACAGAATAAGTGTCACAATAAAGCATTCATGATTTTATCATTACTATTCAGTATAATGAGTTGCTAATAAAAATATGATAAATTTTGTTGAATAAAAAAATCCAAGAGAAAACACATCCATGAACCTTTTTTCCATCTTATGCTTTTCCTGCAGTCCCTTCAGTAGTGGAGTTACTGTAAAGGTAATGGATGCTTTTTCTTGGAGTTTTCACTTCTCTGAGAGAAGGGAAAATGAAACTGCCTTTAAGTACATTTTAATTATCTTTATATTAAATTCATGAGAAATGATTTATGTGGCCAAATAGGTTTCAAAATAATACTTATTAGAAATATATAGAAGTGTACTTTTAACCTGACAATTGAGAACTCAGTTGTATTGCTTTATAAATTACAATGCACAATTTTATGTTATATATCAAAAGAAACATTCTCATTCCAAACAAAGCCTGATATACACAAGTCTTTCTCTGAATTTTTGGCACATTAAATTTTTAAATTATACTTACCTTTTGTATGTCATTTCAAAACACTAGAAATCTTTCAGTCCTAGTACAGTTTTTACTACAGATCATAAAGAATTTTTATATTATCTTTGTCAAAACCAAGAGAAATATTATAAATAAGTAAATATCCACCTGAATTTTTCAGATAAAGCCCAAGATTTCAAAGCATCCTGTTTAATATACCCAGAGAGTTCAATCTTTTCAAGTGTTAAAAAATCTTAGGTATACTTTAAAAAAGAACTGATCACATATCAACTGTATTTGAATATGTATAATAACATGTCATGCAAAAAATCATAGCATCTCACATGAAACCATGTCCAATAAGAGATTCTATGCCCCAAATAACTGTTAAACACCCAAAGAAGAAAGTCCCTAACTGAAAGTTATAGGGGACAAAAGAGTATCTTTTAAATTCATTCACATTTAAAGCAAAAATAAAAACTACTTTTCTGTGTTTGTACATGCACTCACACACAGAGTTAATTTTGCAGCTACACATGTTCAAATACCCTCTCCCTTTCCACAGGATGCATTTTAAGATCCCCCAGTAAATGCCTGATGCCTCAGATAATACTGATCTTTCTGTTTGCTGCTTTTTCCTATGCATGTATTACTGTGATAAAATTTAATTTTCAGTATAGTAAAAGGTTAATAAGAGGCCCTCCCACCTCAGAACCCAGTGGACCTCCACCTCGGAGGGCAGCTACTTTGTCCCTGCCTAACCACTGACATCCTGAACCTAATACTGCTGTGGGTCTTTGGCCGCTCCTCCTTTCAGAGCCTTGGATTGCAGTGGATTAACCATGCTGGGTTGGTGGGAGACCTCAGCACTGCCTCATTGAAACAGAGGCCCTCAGCAGGCTTCTCAGTATGGTGACTTTGCCCCTAAAATAGAGGACTTCAATGGATAAACAAAAACAGTAGTAAAGTCCCCTCCAGCTGTAGGACATTGATGAGCTAGGCAAGAGTATGGGTGAATCTTTTCTCTATACAGAGAATATCAGGTGTGTTGATCAGTGTGCCAATAAGGCAGTCCTACAGGGAAATAAATAGCAATAAATTGTCATTCTGTTTTCAGAACTGTATTTAATAGGAATGGTGACAGTGGACATCCTTGTCTTGTTCCTGATTTTAGAGTGAAAGCTTTCAGTTTTTGGCCCAAAACTGAAGACAAGAAAACAGAATGAGCACAAATACAAAACCTATTGTTACATCTCAAGCATCTAGAAAAAGCAGAGTAAGTTAAACCCAAAGCTCATAGAAGAGAGGAAATTATAAAGATCAGAGCAGAATTTAATGCAGTTGAGACTAAAAAACTAATACAAAGAATTAATGAATCAAAGAGCAGGGGATTTTGAGTCAATAAACAAAATTGATAAACTTCTGGCCAACCTTATCAAGAAAAAGAAATAAAAAGCTCAAAGTCATGCAATAAGGACTAAAAAGTGAGAAATTACTACAGATCTCATGAAAATTCAAAAGATCATGAATACCTATTTTGAAAATCTTTACTCAGATATGGTGGAAAACACAGAGGAAATGGAAAGATTTCCAGAAACATATGAACTACCAAAGCTCAATCAACAAGATATAACAATTTTGAATAGCCCAATATCAGATTTTGAAGTTGACAATCTGATTAAACACTTACCAACAAAGTAAAGCCCAGGTCCTGATGGATTCACAGCTAAATTCTACAAGAAATTTAGAGAAGATTTAATGCCAATTCTCCTCAAACTCTTCAATGAAATTGAAAGGGAAGCAATCCTCCCTGACTCATTCATGGAGGCAAGTATCACTCTGATACCAAAAACCAGAGAAAGACTCATCCAAAAAGGAGAACTATAGGCCAGTCTCACTAATGAACATTGATGCAAATATTCTCAATAAAATACTGGCAAATAGAATGCCACAAATCATCAAGAAGATTATACATCATGACTTTCTAGTTATTTTTTATTGGTTGCTGTGACAAAATATCTGATGCCCAAAATTGGGAAAGGAAAGCTTTAGTTTTTGGAGGTTTTAGTCTATACTCAGTTGGCTCCAAGAGAGGGTGGCATGGCAGGACTGCAGTTCATGGTAGCTGCAAACAGCAAGGCAGAAACTGGCAAGACAGAGAGAGAGAGAGAGAGAGAGAGAGAGAGAGAGAGAGAGATCTTTTTCCTGCCATTACATTGTATGCTGGCTCCACCTCTAGATGAGTATAGCACTGATACCATCAGTCCAAGCTAGACAATGAGTCAATCACAAACGCACAATGTAAATGCATGAGGCCTGGGGGCCAATGACATAAACCATGACATTCCACCTCTGGCCCCAGGACTCATGTACATCTTTTGTACAAAAGACATTTAGTCTGTCTCTGAGTTGCCAGTCTTAACAGTTTTAGCATTGTTGAAAATCTAAGTCTCAAGTTTATTTTAAGATCTATGGCAAACTCTTAACTATAACCCCCTGTATAAATGAAACAAGGTTAAACATTTCTGAAATGCAAAGGCACAAGATAAACATTACCATTTCAAAAGTTATAAACTGGGGAACATAAAGCATTGAAACAAAGCAAGTCTAACATTCAGCAGAGCGAACATTGTCTTAGAGTTTTATGCTCAGCATTTGAATCACTCTGATTGTAAGCTCTAAAAGACTTGAGTGATTTTACCTCTGTGGCAATTTTAGGGATATCAGTTCTTGCAGCTTTTCTCTTAAACCCTCTCTGCTCATTTTTTTTGCAGCTTTCCTTGGATGATCTGTTTTTGACTTCTTTAAACTTTTCGGGTCTCCATTGTACCTTTGGCTTTACCTTTATATCTTTATAAATCGCACTCTCAGGGGCACACTGCTTGGCCTCCTAGGTCCTTGGCAATCAAGGAGGAAACCATCTTACCCTCAGAATTTGTGCATTTTTTTGCAGCTAAAATCAGCGCCATGTGGATGCCAACAGGTTTACTGCCAGCTAGAGCAGTAGCCAGGCTTTTTTTTTCTTTTGGCTGTAGGGGTCAATTGCCTGGATTTCTGGGTTCTGTGAACCTGATTGTGAAGAAAAGCTTCTCTATATTGCCACCATTTTGGAACCTCATGTGGCCACTGCCATTTTGGAACCTCATGTGGCCTCTGTCAGCATTCTGGAGCATGATGCTCTACAGCTTTCCACTCTGAGCAAATTCTTTCACTTTTGCAGTTTAGAGGCTGCAAAGCATGGAGATCCACTGCTTCCTAGAATGCCCCATGGCTATCTTTTTTAATCTCTCTGTTTCTTCTCAACAATCAAAGTCTCAGTTTTATCTTTACAATCCATAACTTTACTGAAGTTTTCCTTCTGGCCAAATTCATAGAATTTTAAATTATCCAGCTGGGCTCTTTGCTCTTGATTTGCAACATATATCTGGCTAAAGCCCCCAACAATAGACATGCCACAGCCTCAACATTTGACTGCTCTGAAATTTTCTTTGCCAGATTAATAAGTTAATTGCCCTTAATCTCAGTCTTGGTCAAAGTCTCTGGGCATAAGCAAAATGCATACAAACTTTCTCTCAAGCCATAGTACATATCGTGGGGAGTCAACAACCAATGCAGTCCTTCTTCCCAAGCAGAAACCTCCCAAGCCTGGTCTTCACCTTCTGGCTTTCTATCAGCCTTCTGGTCTCCTGAGCTCTGACCTGAATCTCCTCTACAGAACGACTTAAGTTGCTCCAGCTCTATGCATCCAAGTGACATGTCCAAACCTTTTTAAACTCTGCCCACAAGCCATTTTTTAAAGCCTCTCAAAAAACATGGTCAAGTGTAGTCCCAGCAACAACCCCACTCCTAGTACCAAATTCTGTCTTAGTTACTTTTTACTCATCGTTGAGACAAAATATCTGATGCTCAAAGTTGGGAAAGGAAAGGTTTATTTCTCACAGTTTTTGGAGATTTCAGTTCATACTCAATTGGCTCTATGGCAGGGTAGCATGGTGGGGCCACAGTTCATGGCAGTCGCAATCAGCAAGGCAAAAACTGGCAAGAGAGAGAGAGACACACCTTTTTCCTGCCATTACACTGTATGCTGGTTCTACCCCTAGATGGGTATAGCACTGACACCATCAATCCAAGCTAGACAGTGAATCAGTCACAAATACACAATATAAATGCATGAGGCTTGGGGTTCCCCAACATAAACTTTGACAATGACCAAGAGGAATTTACTCCAGGAGTGCAAGGATGGTTTAACATATGCAAATCAATAAATGTAATATACCACATCAACACAACCAAAAACAAAAATCACATGATTATATCTATAGACACAGAAAAAGCTTCTGATAAAGTCCAACACTTCTTCATGATAAAACATGAAGAAACTCAGAATAGATGTATCTATTTCAATCTGACAAAAGCTGCATGTGACAAACCAACACCCAACATTACAGTAAATGGACCAAAAACTTAAAGCTTTCACTCTAAAATCAGGAACAAGACAAGATGTTCACTGTCACCATTCCTATTCAAGGTAGTTCTGGAAACATTAGCCAGAGAGCAATCAGGCAAGAGAAAGAAATAAAAAGAATAAAGATAGGAAAGGAATAAGTTAAATTATCACTATTTGCAGATAACATGGTACTCTACATAGAAGACCCCAAAAACTCCACTAAAAGATGGCTAGAGTTAACAAATGAATTCAGTAGTGTTGCTGGATACAAAGTCAATACTCAAAAATCAATAGCATTCTTGTACACAAACAAAAACCTCACTGCGAGAGAAATTATGGGAACATCACCTTTCACAATAGCATTTGAAAAATGAAATACTTAGGAATCAATCTAATTAAGAATGTAAAAGACCTATATGCTGAAAATTATACTAGTCTAAAAAAAGGAGATTGAAGAAGACATTATAAAGTGGAAGAATACCCTTTGCTCTTTGGTTAGGAAGAACCAACATCATGAAAATGGCCATACTCCCAAAACTGTTACACAGATTTAATGCAATCCCAATCAAAATACCAATGACATACTTGACAAATCTAGAGAAAACATTCCTAAAATTCATTTGGAAACCAAAGAAACCTAGAATAGCTAACGTAATTCTGTGCAACAACGTCAGGCCGGAGGCATTTCAGTTCCTGGCTTGAAATTATACTACAAAGCTACAATGAAAAAAATCATCATGGCACTGGCAAAGAAATAGACCTGAGGATCAGTGGGACAGATTAAAAGATACAAACACAACTACAGAGACATTGAGTCACCTTGTATTTGACAAAGGGGCTAAGCATATTCACTGGAAGAAAGATAGCCTCTTTCATAAATGGTGTTAGAAAAATTGGCTTTCCACATGCTGAAGACTGAAACTAGACCCATGTCTATCACCACGCACTAAACTAAGTCAAATGGATCAAAAATCTAAATATTAAAACAGAAACACTAAATATTAAAACAGAAACACTAAATGTCCTTTAAGACAAATTAGGTAGAAAGCTTGAAAACATAGACATAGGCAAAGGATTCATAAACAAAATGCAAACTACACATGAAGTACTTCAAAGAATATACAACTGGGATCTCATTTTATTAAAAAATTTCTGTACTTCAAAAGAAATCACCAAGAAAGTGAAAAGAAAACCCACAGAATGGGAAAGAATTTTAGCCAGCAGCCCCTCAGACAAAGAACTTATAAAGTGCTGAAAAACATCAAGCCCCCCAAATTCAAAGACCTTCTCCAAAAATGGGCATCTGAGATAAACACACTTTTCTCAGATAAAAATATACAAATAGCAAATAAATACATGAAGAAATTTTCACCACCTCTGATCATTCAAGAAATGCAAATTGAAACAAAATTGAGATTTCATCTCACTCCAGAAACAGTGGCTGCCATCAAGAAATCAACTGAGAGGGCACTAGGCAACAAAGCAACCTGCTCGCCTCCTTGGTAAGCAGCCATAATTTGAGTGAGCTGCGGGCAACCCAGGTAGAGAACCAGCCAGCCAGCATCTCCCAAGACCCCTGCCATGTTAGAACTTTGCATGCTGGGCAACAAAGCAACCCACTCACCACGCTGGTAAGCAGCCATGAGCCTACCGATGCATGGGCTGAGAATCAAACATCCCATCCTCCCTCCCCATCCCATTAGCAAATGGGAGCCAGAGGTCTAAGCATCTCTTGGGAGGATGACCATGTGGTGCAGTATAGCAAATATGGGGGATTTCCTTCCACCATCTCTTTGAAGAAAATATTGTTATCGCTGTTTTGCTTTGTCCTGATTAATTGTATTGCTCTATTCAGTACTCTGTTTTGATAGGTTTTATGATGCTCTGTATTTGGTTTGATTTTGCTATACCTGATTGAAAGGCCAACTATTGTGAAGATAATGAGATATACTATGGTACCTATTACTGTTATCCCGGTAACCCATTGTGAAGTTTTGTACCAATTTCACTGCATTGTCTTGATTGGCTTTGTTCTGTCTTGTTCTATTGTGTTTTACTATCTTCAAAATAAAAAAAAAATTTTTAAAGAAATCAACCGATAACAAATGTTGGTGAGGCTGTGGTGAAAAAGGAACACTGCTCCACTGTTCGTGGAAGTGTAGACTGGTGCATCTACTGTGGAAACAGTATAGAGATTCCTCAAAAAACTAGGACTGGAAGTTCCATTCAATCCAATTGTTACCCTCCTGGGTATTTTCCAAGAAAAATTGAAAAGGTCATGTCACAACAATATATGTGCACCCATATTTATAACAGTGCAATTTGTAATAGCTAAATCTTGGATACAACCAAAATACCTATCAACCACAGAATGGATGAAAATGATGTGGTATTTTCAGAATGTTATTCAGCTATAAAAAAAGGATGATCTTGAGGCTTTTATAGGTAAATGGAGGCAACTTGAGACTATCCTCATAAGTGAACTAAATCAGACTCACATTTGTAAATATCATATTTCTCATATACTCTAGTATAAAAAATAATAATAAAAAAGTAAAAGAGTAGTAAGATCCAAAATGTATAATACATATTGTAATAATGAAAGGGAAAGTGCTCTAAAGGATATAACTGTATGTATGTTTAAGTGTGCAAGACAGATAACCATATTATTAAGTTTTTGATAGTTCATCAAACACAATAGTTTGTCCTGTCATTGTTTGATTGCCCACTTTTTATGCTTTTATTTTGTAACTTGAACAACTACTTCTAAGATAACAATATGTCATTTATTCTCTAGGTGATTTCTTACTTTTTTAATTTTTTTGAAATTCTGTATTACTTCTACCCTTTTTCCTGTTTTAACATTTTTTCTTTAAATAAAAAAGGTTTATAAGAAAATAAAATAATTATAATATGCTCTAATAAAAGTTATTTAAATGTACATATACATAGTCTCTCTACCTCTCTTTGTCTCTGTCGCTGTCTCTTCTCTATCCTCTCTCCTCTCTCCTATTTGTTCTGTCTCTTAAAATAACTTATGTATTTTCATCTTTTCACTTAAAGGAAGCATGGTATGCCTTCCCTCTGGCATATCCAAATTGTGATCATTATACCACCATATTTGAGGGCCACTGTTTAGTAAAATCAGGTTTCATGAATACAAGCACTGAGAGAGATAGTCAGTGGAATATCTAATAGGTAGTTTGTATATACAAAATGGATATACTTCTCAGAACCAAGGCAGATGATGACAAAGAGATGATTCATATCCTGGGTAGGATACAGTGAGATATCATCTTGCTGTTCAAATTAGTGTGCAATTCATACTCTATGACTTGGATATCTCTGAACTTTTTCATTTATTACATTTAGACCATGAATAGCTGCAGACAACTAAAACCTTGGAAAATTAAACCACAGATAAGTGGTAACATACATGTTTAAGTATCTTTCATATCATTCCATACCAGTGGGCTTCATTTTAAATTCATGTTGAACATTCAAAAGGTCTTTGTACCTCTTAAGATATATTAGCAACAAAGTCTTTCAAGTATAAGTGTCCACAAACCTTGGCACAAAACCAAACAAATAAAAACAATAGAAATGTGGGAAGAGTAGGCAACTAAATGCTTCCCACAAACACCAGCTCCCTCAGAGCCAAACCAGAGGCCACCTTAGGGCAGAATAGTACAAACCACACACCTGAATTATTCATAAGCTCAGCACAGGAGGTTAGAAAACAGCTCAAAGAAATAATCATCAGGATTAGAGATATAATAGAAGTAATAACCAAAAAGATGCAGGACTTCTCTCTCAGAAGACACTACTAAAAAGCTATAAGAGTTAAACAAAGTGATACAAAACATGAATGACCAGTTTATCATAGAACTATAATCTATAAAAAGTTTCAATCAAAAATCCAGGAAATTAAAAATTACAAAGTATGGGCAGTAGAATGTGAGAGAGTGACTGAACCCCATGCCAAGGACCAGAACACACACTGCAAGGCCAACATGAGTGGTTTTAATCAAAGGAAGCAGAAATGGCACTTTACCCAGCGACCCTGCAAGGTGTGCAGGGCAGGGCTGAGTAGGGTTTTTATCAACAGTTAAAAGAGGGGGTAGATATTGATTCGGTCATGGGCTGAGAGCTATGGGTGGCTCTTGTACTTTCTATGTAACGTGTCTTTCTCTGGAGGAAGTTGGCAGTGGGGCTCTCTGTTACAGGGAGTATTTCTTTGTTCTTGCGGTTAGGCTCTTGCAATGTGACAAAGATCTTCTGTCCCAATGTTTGGGCTTTTACAATGGGGGGTGCTGAGCACTGTTGGCCAGATCTACCAGAATGGACAGATGCAAGAGCTGAATTTCAGAACCAGAAGACGATAAAACTTTCAAAGACAATGATACATTCAAATACACCTGAAAAACAAAAGAAAATAAAAAATTGATCCCATGAGTACTAAATGATGCAGAGAATACTAATCTAAAAATAACTGAAATAAGAGAAAAATCATAAGACAACACAAGTGCCATAAAAATCCTGTTCACAAAATTAATAGTAGAAAGCTTCCCAAATATAGAGAAAGAAATCAACATACAGCTGAGTGAGGCATGTAGAACTCCAAATAGCTAAACCAAAAGGGAACTTCTCCATGCCACATTATACTCAAAATTCTGGAACTCTATCATAGGGAAAAAATTTTAAAAGCTGTCAGAGAAAGGCAACAAATCACTCATAAAGGTAAACTCATTTGAATCACAGCAGATTTTCCTATATAAACCTTAAAGGCCAAGAAGGTTTGGAATGACGTATTTCAAGTCCTAAAAGACAACAACATCCAGCTTCAACTTACATATCCTTTCCTCCAACCAGTTAACAGCATACTCCAGTTCTCACTCAATCTGCACGTTTGTTTATGCACTGACTATCCCAAGTGCCACTTGAGCAGGTGTCACTTCAACCAGTTGATACTCATACTAAATAAATTTTATAAAATTGACATTTTATATTTTCTGTTAAAAATTAATGAAAAGTGCAATGTTTAGATCCTTTAAATAAATAAATGTTTATTTAAAGGATTGGGCTGTTGAGTGACTAAAATTAATGGACAAATAAGATACTTCTATGACAAGGAGCACCTCAAGAAGTGCATGACCACAAAATCAGCATTACAAAAATTTTTCAAGGATATCCTAGAAAGAGACAATGAAGACAACCATGTCAATAAGTCAAAAAGAATCAGTCCAGGAATAATGGTACATAGATGCAATCCCAGGTCTAAGGAGGACTTCCAGGAAGATGACAGAGTGGTAAACAGAGAAAACATTCTCTCTGGGAGTTACTGTACAGATGATGGAATACAGCATCAAGAAGACAAGAAGGAAGGAAGCGGGTCCCCTGGACCCAGGAAGAAACTGAAGTGCAAATTGAAGCCCACAGAGAGAGTAAAACAAAAAGCTTCCACAAAGAAAAAGGCAGAAGCTGGTAGCATCTTCTCCCTGACACAGGACTCTCTGCACAAGAGAAACTGTTCAAACCCCAGGATGCATGGTCATGGTGACAGTGATAGCTAGTGACACTGGAGGCCTTTGCAGAGAGACGTGGCAGTGGACAGGACCAACAGATGTGGAGCACTGCACTGGCTGGCAGTGAGTGCAGAGGACTTAGTCCTCCCATGAGGAGAGAATAATTAGCCAGGAGCCATTTTGGAAATAGGCCAGATAAGCCCAGAAACCAGAACTGCTGCTGGCTTTCTTTCTCCCATCTGGGCTCAATTGTAGAAATTTCTTGGACTTCAGCAAGCTCAATGAGTCTGGCCTCAGGGCAGGCTTGCTGAAATTATCCACTACCCCACCAGAAAGCTACAGCTGGCTTACTGGGATAGATGGGCTCAATGCGGACCTCAGTCTCCACTGGTTGTCTACAGTGAACCCACAGAGAATGCAGGAAGTGGACTGTTTGAATTTCTTTTTCTTTTTTTTTGCCTCTTTCTCCATCATTGTTTTTATATGAGTGTGAAAGTGGTTCCTACCCTCTTGTTGTGTATAGTTCTGTTCTGTTATTCCTTTAATCTCTTCCATCTCTCTTTTCCTTCAGTCTTCTATATCACTTTTACAAATTGGCATGATCACTCTTTGTCCTCCAACCTTGCTTCTAATCTCTTTCTCTTCTTTTACTTTTCTATTTTCCCCTAAATGCATTTTAAATTTGAACCCTTTAGGGCAAAATTAACACATTATAGACTTATATATTAGATATAATTATCTGGTTAGTTTCATATTTTGTTACATAGTCACAAATCTGAGTTCATTCAATAAAAAGTTGCAAATTAATGGTTAGCTCAATTTGTAGTTTCCTAGGTTCTATTTGATGCTATTGGTACCTCTAAAGCCAAAATTGGCAAAATTGTTTTAAACAGCTGTTGGCCCAGATAATTCATGATTGAGATTCACTAAGGGTCACAGAAAATACGGTGGCACAGTGCAAAGAACTAGGGACTAGGCCAAACAAGCAACAGCTTCTCCTACAAACTGAAGAGCTAAGATCATCCAACAGACTCAAATAAAAAACCCAGCTATACCTGGAAGATACCTCAGAGAAGCAATCATCATCTAAGGATCCTAAATACTACCTATAAAGCAACCCACCATAGGCAATTTATAAGCATCACCCCAAGAATTAAACTAAAAAAGGAGAGAAAATGTAATGGGACGACACTTAAAGTGCAACCTCAGCCATCCAGCTCACCAAAGACAAATCCCAAAGTCTGAAAGCCCCCAAACAGGTATCTCTGAAGTAGAATCAACAAAGCAATTTAATGAGGCTCTGCAGAAAATAAAATCAGAAATAATCTCTCAGATAGCTATAGAGATTACCAAAATACACACAATGCTTAGCGATGTTAGAGCAGACACAGAGAAAAAAAATAGACAACCTGAAGAACATTATGGAAGCTCAGTACAGGAAATAAATGGAATCTATCAGGCAGATTCAAGCAGATATCCAGGAGAATAAAAAAATCCCATGAAAATATTTAAAGCAGGTCAGGTCAATGTGAGGATAGGATCTCAGATACTGAAGACTGGCTTGCAGTCTTAGTGACCAGGAAAAGAAAGATTTCTCAATAACAAGTGACCATGAGAAATCAATCCAGCATCTGCTAAATAAGACAGAGGAAGATAATTAAAGATTGACTGGAGTCAATAAACAAGCAGGAAATACCACAAATGACATTAAAAATGTTCACAGGTAGAGGCTGGAGATTTAGCTCAGCAGCATAAGCGCCTGCCTTGCAAGCAGGCAGTCGTGAGTTCGATCCCCAGTATCTATTAAAAATAAAAAATGTTCACAGGCATCATGACAGAAAACTTTCCTGGTTGAGAAAAAGAATTTGACACACAGATAAACAACATTTATATGGAACTCCAATTAGCAATGATCAAAAAATCTACAGCCAAGCATTTCATAGTCAAGATTTCAGAAATTCAATGCAAGAACAGAAAACTAAAAGCTGTTAGAGAAAAGAAAATGCATCAGAATTACAACTGACTTCTCAGTACAAACTTTCAAGTCAAGGAGAGCTTGGAGTAAAGTACCCAAAGATCTAAAGGAAAAAACTGTCAACCCTGATTGACATAGCCCACAAAACTGTCTTTCACAATTGATGGAGAAATACAATACTTTCATGACAAAGAACATCTGAGGAAATTTATGACCACCAAACCAGCCCTCCGAAATATTCTGAAGGACATTCTAAAAAGAGATAATAAGGACTACAGCTCCCAAGGAAGGCAAACAATTAGAGGGACAGAGGAAAAGATGAGAGCCAAAAACAGAAAAATAACATGACAAGGATAAGTCAATGTATATCAGTTATAACATTAATGTTAATGGTCTCAATTCAGCAGTCAAGAGACATAGACTAGCAGAATGGATCAAGAAGCAAGATCCAAAAATGTGTTAGATACAAGAAATATATTTAATTCAAACCAAAAATTCTTAGACTAAAGAATCAAAGAATGCAAAATGGTACTCCATACCACAGGAACCCAGAAGAAAGCAGGCATAGTTATTCTATTTGCAGACAAATCAATTTCAAGCAAGACTGATGAATACAGATAAAGAAAATCACTGCATGATCATCATAAAGGGAACAATCCAAGAGGAAGAGATAACAATCATAAATATATATTCAAGAAATGCCAGTGCACCCAACTATATAAAACAATTACTAACAAGCGTGAAAAATCAAATAAGCCCTAATACAATTATATTGGGAGACCTCAATACCCCACCATCCCAAAAAGACAGATCAAGTAGACAAAAAAACCAGTAATGAAGTATTAGAACTAAATCAAATTTTTTAACAAATCAACTGAGTAGGTTTCTATAGTGTTTCACACCACAACATCAGAATAAACATCTTCTTACCTGTATATGTGACATTCTCCAAAGAAGACCATATACTGGCTCATAGAACATGCTTAAGTAAATGTAAAGGAATTCAAATTGTCTCATACATACCATAAGACCACAGTGCAATGAAATTGAAAATTCATGCCATAGGAAACCACAAGGACTTCATAAACACATGGAAATTAAATAGCACCCTACTGAACAAACAATGGGTCACAGATGAAGTTAAAGAAGAATATAGACAGTTTTTACAGTTGAATGACAATGACAATACAACATACTGAAACTTGTGGGACACAATGAAAACAGTCCTTTTTTTTATAATGGGGTTCAAATTCACAATCTCTCACTTGCAAGTCAGATGCTTATACCACTGAGCTACACCTCCAGCCCCAGGCAGTCTTAAGAGGGAAATTTATAGCAGTAAATACCCATATGAGGAAAACAAAGCAAGTACATATAAACCACTTAATGTTGAACCTCAAACTTCTAGAAAAAGAAGAGCAGGGTAGGCCAAAATCTCATACAAGTGTGGAAATTATAAAGATCACATCAAAAATTAACACACTGGAGAGTAGAAAAACAATAAAAAGAATCAATGAATCAAACAGTTGGATCTTTGAAAGATTAAATAAAATGAATAAACCCTTAGCCATTCTTATCAAAAAAAGGAAACAAAAGACTCAAAACCATGCAATTAGGAATGAAAAGGGTGAAATCACAACAGACCCTGCAGAAATTCAAAAATCATTTAGACCTACTTGGAAATACTGTACTCCTGTGATTTGAGCAACTATTTCTAAGATGATAATATGTAATCTATTAACTGGTGATTTCTTACTGTTTTGTTTTGTTTTGTTTGTAGTTCTGTATTACGTGTACCCTTACACCACTTTGTTTTGTTTTGTGTTTTTCTCTTTTTCCTTTTAAATAAAATTTTTTTAAAAAAGGAAATACTGTATTCTAACAAGATGCAAAATACAGAAGAAATTGACAGATTCCTAGATACATATGAGTTACCAAAGTGGAATCAAGAAGATATAAAGCTTCTAAATAACCCAATATCAATAAATGAAATTGAAAATGTAATTAAAAACCTATCAACAAAGAAAAGCCCAAACCCTGATGGGTTCACTTCTGAATTCCACAAGAAATTTAGAGAAGATCTAACACCTCTACTTCTCAAACTCTTTAATTAAATTGAACAGGAAGTAATACTTCCAAATTCATCCTGGAGGCAAGCGTTACACTGATATCAAAACTAGAGAAGGACCCAACTAAGAAAGAGAATTACAGGCCAATCTCCCTAATGAGCATTGATGCAAAAATTATCGATAAGGTACAGGCAAACAAACGGGAGCGAATCATCAAAAAGGTTATACACCAAAATCAAGTGGAATTCATGCTGGGGATGCAGGAATAGTTCAACGTACATAAATTCATAAATGCAATACATCATATTAACAGAATCAAGGACAAAAATCATATGATAATCTCAATAGATGTTTCTGACAAAGTTCAACACCCATTCATGATAAAAAAAAAAAAACCTACAAAAATTGGAACAGATGGTCTTTATCTCAATCTGATGAAAGCCGTCTATGACAAATCAACAGCCAACATCATACTAAATGGTCAAAAATTGAAAGCTTTCACTCTAAACTCAGGAACAAGACAAGGATGTCCACTGTCTTCACTCTTATTCAACATTGTGCTTGAAACTTTAGCTTGAGCAGTTACACAAAAGAAAGAAATAAAAGGAATAAGATTAGGAAGGGAAGAAGTCAAACTATCATTATTTGCAGATGACATGGTACTATACTTGGAAGACCCCAAAAAATCCAAAAAATAATCAAATTCAGTAACATAGCTGGTTACAAAGTCAACCCTCAAAAATCAATAGCTTTTATGTATACAAGTAACAAACTCAGCAAGAGAGAAATCAGGGAAATAATACCTTTTACAATCATATCCAAAAAATGAAATACCTAGGAATCAATCCAACAAAGGATGTAAAAGACCTCTACATTGAAAATTACAGTACTCTGAAAAAAAGACATTGAAGAGGATACTTGAAAATGGGGCAATATCCTGTCCTATTGGGTAGCAAAAACAAATATAGTGAGAATGCCCATACTTCCAAAGCTGTTACACAGATGCAATGCAACCCCAATCAAAATTCCAATAGTATATCTTATAGACCTAGAGAAAACAATCCTAAAAACAATCCTAAAATTCATCTGGAACCAGAATAGGAAAGGTAATCCTGGGCAACAAGGACACACAATGCCTGAATTGAAATTATATGATAAAGCTACTGTAATAAAAACAGTGTGGTACTGGCAAAAAAAAAAAAAGGACCCAAAAATCAATGAAACAGATTAAAAGATGCAGAAACAACTCCAAACACACTAAACCACCTTATCTTTGACAAAGGTGCCAAACAAATTCAATGGAAGAAAGATAGCTTTTTAATAAATGGTGCTGGAAATACTGGCTCTACACATGCTGAAGATTAAAACTGGACCCATACCTTTTACCATGTATTAAGCTAAAATCAGAATGGATCAAAGATTTTAATATTAAAACAGAAACTAAATCTTCTGGAAGATAGAGTAGGTAAAACTTTTGAAGACACTGGTGTAGGCAAAGACTTTATGAACAAAACGCTGATTGCACAAGAATTATCACAAAGAATCAACAACTGGGATCTCACCCTACTGAAAAGCTTTTGCACAGCAAGAATAATCATAAACAGAGTGAAGAGACAACCCACAACGTGGGAGATAATGTTTGCTATCTGTTTTTCAAACAAAGGATTACTATTGAGAGCATGTGAAGAACTCAAAAAATCAGTCCTCCCAGATTTAAAGACCCAATTCAAAAAATGGGCATCTGAAATGAATACAATACTGAAGAAATATGAACAGCAAATAAATATCTGAAAAAATATTCAACATCACCAATCATTCAAGAGGTGCAAATTAAAACAATGAGATTCCACCTCATCCCAGAAAGAATGACTACTATCAAGAAATTAAGCAATAACAAATACTGGAGGGGCTGTCAGTGGGAGTGGAAACCAGTGCAACCACTGTGGAGATTCCCCAAAAGACTAGGACTAGAGTTTCCATTCAACTCTGCTAATGCCCTGCTGGATATCTTCTCAAAAGACTTAAAAACATCATACCACAGTGATATATGTGCACCTATGTTTATAGCAGCAGAGTTTATAATGACCAAATCTTGAAAACAACCCAAATACCCATTGACTGAGGCATGTACAAAAAGATGTGGTAGTTTTATACAATAGAGTACTACTCGGCCAAAGAAGGATAAACAGGGTAAATGGATGCAACTTGAGAGCATATCATTAGTGAAAAATAAGACACACATGTAAACATCATATTGTTTCTTTAGTGTGAAAAAGAAAAAAATCATAAGTATATGTGTATGTATATGTATATAAAAAATAAAAATAGTTCCACCACAAATTTCTCTGACTTCACTGAAGAGAAAGATTTGTGCTGGTATTGTTTGTGCAGTTTAATGCTAATGTCTTGTGCTCTGGGAGAATGATCTGGGGATGACAGTGTGCAATGTATGTACCATTGTTGCCCCTGATTGATGTGTTTTGAAATTTTGTTGTAGTTCTGCTGCTGCTACTTCTTCTTCTTCTTCTTCTTCTTCTTCTTCTTCTTCTTCTTCTTCTTCTTCTTTTTTCTTTTTCTTCTTCTTCTTCTTCTTTTTCTTTTTCTTCTTCCTCCTCTTCTTCTTCTTCTTCCTCTTTCTTATCCTCTGATTTTCTTTTTATCCTTGATATAAAATGGATTTGGGGGGAGGAAATCCCAACATTTAGGAGGCTGAGGCAGGAGAATCATCAAAAGTTCGAGATCAGCCTGGGTTCTAAAGTGAGTTCAAGATCAGGTTAAACTACATAGTGAGACTCTGTATCAAAAAAAAAAGATAATCAGAACAACTGTTAGGATGAGCAGTTAAGCAAAAGTTGAAAAAAGTGCAATGATTTGCAAATAATTCAATGATAGTAATAACTCTCAATATGAATGGCCACAATTCTCCAGTCAAAAGACACAGATTGGCAGAATGGATCAAGAAAGAAGATCCAAAAATATGAAGCATACAAGAAACACATTTAATTTTAAAAGATACATGTTAAAAATCAAAGAACATAAAAGAATATTCCATCCATTGAGAACCCAGGGGGGAAAAGTGAGAATTGCTATCCTAATTTCATACAAAGTAGATTTCAAACTAAAACTATTCCAAAGAGACAAAGAAAGTCACTACATACTAGTTAAGCAAATTCAACAGGAACTGTTAACAATTACAAAACTATATACATCAAATACTAGTGCACTCAACTTAAACTCTAACAAGACATGAAAAATTAAATAAACACCAATCTTTCCAAGAGTTAAAGATGTCGTACCAAGTGATGCATGCATACCCATGTTTATGGCAGTTCAATTCCCAATAGTTAAATCATGGAAGCAGCTTAAAAGGCCATCAACATATGACTAGCTTTTTAAAATGTCACATTTATATACAAATGAATACTACTCTACCATAAAGAAAGATAAATTAGAGCCATTTGTAGGGAAATAGTTGCACCTTTGAGACCATACTGGCAAGCAAAGTATCAGACACAAAAGCTTAAATATTATGTGCTCTCTCCTATATGAAAAACTCAATATATCCAAAGTATGAAATAAAAGACACATAATAGTAAAAAGGAAAAACATTTTATAATCCAGCACAGACAATGTATATAAAAGTGTACCTTAGTACAATTGTCTTCAATGTTTTATGTTATTTAACTTTATAAGGTCTTATAAGATATATGAATCTGATGTTAGAAAAATAAAAAGAGGTAAGGGAGGGGGAAAAAGAAAAGAACTGAAATATGCTATGTGTATGTACCAGTTCCCTACAGTGAGCATAATCATTATGTTCTGAAAACATGTACTAATGAAAGTCAAAAAATAAAAAAAAATCTTGGAAATGGTTGTTCATATTGCAAAACATTTGTAGACCAAACTAGCCACAATACAAAGTTTGATTGTATTTAAATTTTTTGATACTATTGAGAATTATACTGTTTTCCTAATTCCTTTGCTGGTGAGTTTGGTATTTGTGCACAAGAATGCTATTGATTTTTTAATGTTGATTTTGTATCCTGCTACATTGCTGAATGTTGTCATTAGTGGAATTTTTTGAGTCTTCTGTGTAAAAGGTTAGGTCATCTTCAAAGGATGGTATTTTGACTTTTTCCTCTTCTATACATATCCCTTTTGTTTCTTTTCCTTGTCTGATTTCTCTGACTAATGTATGTAATGTTGGCGGAAAGTTTGTCACAAATGTATTTTATCAATTGAAATAGGGTCCATATATACCTGTTTTCTTCAGGAATTTTTATCATGAGGGGATGTTGGATTTTGTCAAAAATCCCTTTCTGAGCCTATTGAGATGATCATATGACTTTGTCCTTTCTTCAGTTTATGTAGTATATTTTACTTATTGACTTCATAGGTTGAACCATCCTGGCTACCCTGGGATGAAGCCACACCTAGATTCATTAAAGAGATTGGCTTATGCTTCTCATTTTTACCTGGGTCCTTTTCTGGTTTTAGAATCAGAGTAATGTTGGTTTTTGGAATCACTTTGGGATTACCACTTCCCTTCCAATTTCATTAATGAGTTTGAGGGTACTGGTGTTATATCTTCCCTGGAGTTATTATAAAATTCAGCATTTTCATGGCTTAGTTTTGATAGTTTATCTAGGACTGTATCTGTTTCTTCAAGATCTGAAGTTTGTTGGAGCACAATTTTTCATAGTTTATAAAGGTATCTACTTACAGACAATTCAATTTGAACGTATTTCTATGACAAAGAGTATCTTAAGATAAAGTGAAGAGATAGTGAGTTAGTGCTGAGAGCTATTTTGTTTTACATTCATGTTTTTGTGTAAAAATGCTGAAGTCTACCCTGCCTTTACTACTGGATCTGGTAAGTCAGTATTGTCTGCCCTAAGGCTATAATCACTCCATCAGCTTCCACTTTCCATGTCTTTCTGGACACTCCAATTCATGACTTTCTCTATGTCTTTGAATTTGTGGGGTAGCTTCCCTCCAAAAGTCCCTCTGTCCATGTACCCCAGGCTGTGTTAACCATCCAAGCCCAAGCCTATGCTTGCTCACATTGGTAGATAAAGGAAAGCAAATAGACTACTGAGTACTGTGTTAGATGGAGTCAGTGAAATAGGAATCCAACCAGATCTAGACTTAGTACTGGCATTTTCATACCCAGCCCCCTCTGAAAACCACACCCAACCATTCTGGCTTCTCACTGCAAAGTGCAGGGGCCTCTATATCCCTCCTAGCCTGATTTTTCACATCTCGTGGTAGTCTATGTTTAGCCTGCACTCTCTCCATGACCACCGTCTTGTGGTCATCTCCCACTCAGTCACTGTGGTAGGGTAACATCAGAAACCCTGAATGTAGATAGTTGTTTCATAGTTGTGGTGTGGCTCAGTCTTAAACAATTAACTCCTTCCCAAAATGGGTCTTGATTAAACCCTTTCAAATATTGTAGGTACTGCATTTAATGTCTTCTCTAACTCTCATCTACTATGCAGAAATCACTATAAGGGTAAAACCACAAAGTGTTTCTTTCAGCTCACAGTAACTGTGAACTTTTCCTAGAATAGTGCATCGTTTCTGCCTGGAGCTGCCAAATTTCTCTATTCTTAACTTGGGTCAGTGGGAAAAGGCCCCCTCCCTGGGAACCTCTGTGAGCTTTAAGACCACTTCATTCTTTTTTTTTCCTGTCAGCACCCTCCTAATTCTCAGAGATCTACTTCTTTTTATCATCTTCACCGAGTTGTTGTTTTTCAAGTGTCACAACTCTAAATTTGGAAGAGGCTATTGTCTGCTGCTGGTAACCACTACACCACTTTAACTCAAGTTTTAATGTTTAAGATTGACATAAAATTAGATCTATTAATGCTGTTATAACCATTAGAAAGTTTTCTCCTTACACAAAGTGCCAGGGTCCAATACAATTAAATTAAAGTGGTGTACGGCATATTTTGACAAAGCCAAGAACACATCACTGGAAAAGAGAACCTAAAGAGGTCTTCATACCGACAACAAATTCTCTTCACTGTTTGATTCAACCCTCAGCAAAGAAAAAGAATATGGAAAACAAGGCAGCACAGTGCCTCCACAGATGCCCAACTCTCCCAAAGAAGATTCAAGGCACACTGATAAAGAGGAAATCAAACACCAAATAGGTCAGCGGCACAAAATGATTGAAAAGGAAACAAAGAAACTTGATGAGCTCAAAGATGGTGTAGCCCAAAAGATAGTGGAGCACACAAACTGACTAACATGGCTATGGAAGAAACAAAACATTAGAAGAGCTAAACAAAACTGTTCAAAATACAAATGAAAAATTTACTAACGGACTACATTACTCTATGAAAAGGTACCAAACAGAAATGCATAGATAGAGAATTCTATTGAAAACATGAACAGCAGAAATGACCAATGAACTCGAAGTCAAAACGGAATCACATACTTATGCACCCAGAAAAGCCTTAAAAACAGTAAGAGGGAAAAAAGAAACTTACCCAACTATTACTAGATGACTCAAAAAACCAACGCAAGGCTGACTGGAATTGAGAGAAATTAGAGGATAACACACTTGAAAGCTCCCTGCTGCCAATTTAGTTTAAGTCAGAAGTCTAAGTTCACTGATGGGTTTCAAGGCCCACAGTAAACATTACAGCTCCACTAGCATGCTGTTTCCTCACCAGAGAATAAAATAGTGGAGAAAGAGAGGAGTCAGACCATGAGAGCCAAAGTACTTACCTTGCACCTAAATTACATTGGAGAGTTCATTAAAATTCTTACAGCTTTGATTTTAGAAACATGGTCTGCTTCACAGAGACATTGAGAATTTTAAATCAGATACTGCATATCAAGAGATATACAGAAAACCCTCTGAAATTTGAGCTCCATTTCCAGATTCTGTCTCCTCTACTTTCTGCCCTCACCTTCATTTAGGGACTGTCTCTTACAGATTCAATTTCACATCCCTTTGTCATAAATCAATGTGGTTTTGCATTTCTAGAGAATAAGAACATTTATATGTAATTTTTAAAAATTATATGAAATTTGGAAGCCACAGAGAAGAGACTATTAGAAAAAGTTACATTTGACTAAATATTAAGGTGTGAGGTACGAAAATTACTCTTAAAGCAGAATACCACAAATAAAATCCAGTAAAATATGGTCAAGAAATTTGGACATACATTTCAAAGAAGCTATAAAGATTATTAGAGAAGTGTATATTATCAGAGATACACAAATTAGAATCATAACAAGATAGTTCACACAATCACCCAACATGTTAAAATTCAACAGGCTGACAATGCCAAATATTGGCAAGGATTCAGAGCAGATGGACTTCTCTTATCTTTTAAATAAAAATAGAAAAATTTTACTTATTATAGTAAAAAACTAGAAATCACTAAGATATCACTGGGAAATGGATGAACAAACTGTGATGGATTCATACAATATTCCGTAATAAATAGGAACCATTTTCTAGTACAAGCAACAACAGGGTAGCCTCAAAATATTGCACCAAGTTACAGGGAAGTTTGAAATTCTAGTTCAAGAAAAGTAAGAATTTCCTGGGAGAAGTCAAAGGAAATGTTCCAAATTAGTGGTACATTATGTACATTGACAGAGATTTACAATACATAGAAGTTTGCATTTGTCAAAGAATCACTAAATATACACTCAAGAATTGTACATTTCTTTGTATGTAAAAGTTATATCAAAAAAAAAACTGGAAAGATGCATATCAGTAAGTAGCAATATAAAGAACCTCTCTGAAAGAAACAATTCAGATGCTAGAATTTAACACCATGGAGAAGACCAGATGAAAGGAAAGAGATTCTCACAACCCAGGAAGAAACTAAGGAAAAAGAAAAATGTGAATGGAAGGCTGGAGCCAGATGTGTTCTCACCATAGCCAGTTCCACAGTGTGCTAGGCACCCTGGAGTCTGACTCCCAGTCGTGGTGAAGTCAGGGGTTGGAGAGCACAAGGACTTCAGTGGCAGGATGCATCTCAACAGAGAACGAAGCTGGCATGGAGATCTGCACTGGCCCACAGTGAGTGTTCAGAAGTTGGGGGAGGGGGTGACCAACTGGGCAACATTTTGGAATGGAGCAGGATGGGCCTGTACCTAGAACCGTAGCGGCTTCAGCTGGCCACTCCTGGTGCAGAGTAGACTTGTAGGAACGGCTTGCATTGGGTCCCTACAGGGACAAAGTTTCCCCTGAAGCTGTCCTGAACCAGTTCTGTCTGCGCAACACACACTAATGTGGTGAAGATACCCAGTGGTTGACTGACTCAGAGGGGAGGAGCCAGCCTGCACCACCTTTGCTTGTACCTCTGTAATTAACAGCAAACTGGAGAGGGCAGCAATCCCTAGCCAGCATGCTTCAGACCTCCACTATACACTTGTTTGGAAGAAACCAGAAACATGACCTGAGAAAGAAACAGAAAAGTCTCCAGGCACCAACCCAAACAATATGGGTCCAGGAGAGGTAAACACAGAAGTGATTGAGGACAGCATAGCTGCAGAATCAAAAGCAGCATCCTCTGACATAAAGAAATATCTTTGTGACACTATAGAATTCAAACCAGAAATACTAATACAAGTAAATCTAGATATAAGAAGATTAATAAAATAAATTCTAAGCATCTCTCAAGAAGACACAGATGAAAGAATGGAGGAGCACAGAAAAAGGAGGGAATCCCTCAATGAAGAATGTAAAAAAAATCTAGAATACATAAAACAGATTCAAAGAGATTACCAAGAAATTAAAACCTACAATGAAAGCTGGAAACCCTCTTGAAAGGAACTAAAGATAGACTATTAAAACTTGAAGACAGGTTTGCAATGTGTGATCACAAAAGGAAAGATCCCTTAAAAATAACAAGGAACCAGGAAGTAACAATACAAAGGCTAGAAGATGACAAGAGGATCTATAACTTAAGAATAAAAAATGTGAGTAAAGAAGCAGGGGTAAATACAAACGAAATTTAAGGCTATTCACAGAAATAATTAAGGAAAACTTCCCAAGCATAGGAAAAGGAAATGATATTCAGATATATGAGGCATACAGAATCCCAGCCAGATACAAACAACACAGAGCTATACCCAGACATATAATAATCAAAATCCCAGAAATTCAACACAAGAATAGAATATTAAAAGCTGTTAGAGAAAATAAACAGATCACCTATAAAGGAAAACGCATCAAAATCACAACAGACTTCTCGACACAAATCATCAAATCAAGAAGAGCTTGGAGCAAAGTATTCCAAGCCCTGAAAGAAAATAACCTCCCACCCAGATTGATGTACCCTGAAAGACTGTCCCTCAAAATTAATGGAGAAACAAGATGCTTCCATGACAAAGATGAACTGGATGAGTTCATGACCACCAATCCAACCCTACAAAAAATACTGAAGGACATTCTAGAGAGAAAAAAAAAAACACCAGGGTTTCAGAAACAGGGGTAGAGGGGCCTCAATGAATGGGGCAGACAGTGAAATGAAGGGAAAAAATAGACAACCAATGGCAGAAAAATAGCATAGCAGAAATGAAGCAGAGAAGATTAGCTATAATCTCTAACATAGATGGCCTTGATGCACTAACAAAAAGAAACACAGGCAGAGTAGATCAGAGGATAGGGTCCATTGAGATGCTCTATATAGGAAATATAATAACCTGAAAGAGGATTTAGGGACTTAAAATCAAAGATGAGAAAATAATGCTCTGTGTGACAGGGAACAAAAGAGAAAAAGAAGTAGCTTGTCCAGCAGCTGCAGATAGATTGGAAAGACATGACACTTTTGTGCAGGAGAGAACTACTCAGCTATAAGGAAGGAAAACCTTGAGGCTTTTGTAGTAAATGAATAAAACTTAAGTCTAGTTCAGAACCACTTACGTAAATAACAGGTTGCAACTCTAACCTAAAAACTAAAGGAGTTAGTGGGATCCAAAATGTACAGTGCACCCTATGAAAGCAAAGGGGAGGAATTGTCTAAAAAAGGAAGGTAGAGGAAATTTTTAACAGTTTATATGATTTAAAATCCACATTGTTCTCATTGCTCTGTTTGGTTATATTCTGTTCCAGTCCATCTACTTATACTAGATTTGAAGGCACAGACAGCTATTCCAAAAATAGTGGGATATACTATGGTAACCATCCTTAATTTCCTATTAACTTAACCTGAAGCCCTGTATTGCTTACACTGTCTTATTATGACTGATCTTATTTGAATCTGGTTTGTTAGATTATTGTCTTGTCTTGACTGATTTTATTCAAATTTGTTACATTTGATAGTATCAAGTTTGAGAGTATAGGCAACTACTCTGAAGATGATAAGATTCACTAGGATACCCACTCTGGTTTGACTATTACCTGCTTTTGAAGTCCTATAATGTCTCCAATGTTTTCTTTTTATTGATATTGTTCTGTACTGCTATGTTCAACTTTACTATGCCTGATGATAACAAGAGATATTATAGAAATCATTGTAGGTCACCTTGTATTGTGGTTTTAATCATGTGCTATGTCCATCATTTTGTTTTGAATGACCCCATTTTGTTTTCTTTCTCATTTGATTTTGTTCTTTTCAAAATAAAAAAAAAGAAAAAACTAAAAAAATTACACATAGCTTAGGGAAAAATATACTATTGTGTTCACGTTTCTTTCAAATGTATTAAAAATTAAAGTGGATTAAAAGATGAAAACAAATACCTGCATTACTATGTGTTAAAAACAAACAGAATAAAATGCTTGTCTGAAAGTCTAGATAAGAGAGAGTGCATTCATTGTAAAAACAGTTCTTTTATAGTAAAATATTGGGAAATTGGGAATAATGTAAAACTGAATTGCAGAAGCTCATTGGTAGGGAAAACTTCACAGTAAATGCTGAAAAATTTCCATGAAAGGCACAATATTTTTTCAAATCACAGGCACACATACATATACAACCTTTAAATTTTAACTGAAGCTACTCTACTACAGAGTAACTATTTTACCTCAGACACAATAAAAACTCTTTAAAAGTTCTAGTGATCATGAAATAAAGACATAATTGTCTTATCACCCAAAATACTGTATATGAAGAGAAAACTGTAGGAAATAAAGAAACACAAAAATTTTTTAAACTACATTACTATTTACCATTTCTCAGGCCAGACACTATAACTCTGAATGTATTTTTAAGGTTTTGGCATACAGTTTACTGTATTGCTTACACCAGAAAGTTTCAACTTTTAGTTCTTGTCCCCCTGCATCTTAGTCAATGAAAGAATTTTCTAAAAGTTCCAGTTCTTAGGAACAGCTCACACCAACTGAATCAAGAAAGTGGGGGTGTTTTCACTTTCATATGTAAAAATGAAGCCAGAATTAAGAAGCAAGGTCTGTATCCATGTCATTATTAGGTACCAAATAGGCTTTCACAGCAAGGGGCACAGAACAAAGACTTCCCAGCAATCTAACCAATGCCCTATGCCAACCTTGGGACCGCTCATGTGTGTGTCCCCAGCTACTCCTCTCCCTTTTTGCAGACACACTCCATCTAGCTGTTCAGCCTTGGTATGCCACTCAGATCCTGGTAGAGTCCCACTAAGCAATATCAAGCAGCCAGGGAACTTCAGAGTGCAATATGGGATATGCAGCCCCTTAAGTTCAGGCTCAATTTTCAGCTGACTTATAGAGTAAGGCTTAGGGTAACATGAGATCACTGACAGTGATTTCTATGACTCCCAGGCTAGCTGGTATAATAGAAAGATGAGGAAGGTACTCAGACTCTGCCCACCGAATTTACTCATTTAGCTACATATGTTTTGTGCATCTACAATACAGAGGCACTCTTTAGAAAATCCCTCCAAAATTTCCAAGAAAGATTTGTACATTGTAGATACGTGTATGTGATTTAACATTCCTTTACCTTCTGATCTTTAATAAAGGTAAAAATGGAATAAGACAGATGATGAAAGACAATTTTAATGAGGAAAAGGAAGGAGCAATGTCACCCAGGAATCATTTATGGGTAAAGAAAGAGGTAACATCAAGCCCAGAGCCATGCATAGTACAATGTTTATCTCTTTGGATCATTGTTGGTTTGAAGTTCACATTGTCTGCAAACAGAATAGCTACCCCCGCTTTTTTTGGGGGGGCGTGTCTTGTTCCATGGAGTATTGTTTTTTATTCTTTGACTTTCAGTCTATGAATTTCCTTTTGGATTAGATGGGTTTCTTTTATACAGTATATGGTTGGGTATTGTTTCTTGATCCGTTCTGCCAGTGTTTCTTTTAATTGGTGGGTTGAGGCTGTTTACATTAATAGATATAACTGATATATATTGATTTATGTTTGTCATGTTATCTTTCTGCTGTTGATTCTTTACATTTCCCCTTTGTTTAATTGTTTGCCTTGCTTAATGTGTTTCTTTTCTGTTGGTATTCTTCAAGTCATAGTTTTTTTATATCTATCTAGACTATCTTTCAGTATTCTTTGCAGGGTTGGTTCAGTGGTTAAGAAGTTCTTCAGCTGTTCTTGTCATGGAAGTATCTCATTTCTCCATCAATTTTGAAGGACAGCTTTGTAGGGTACATCAGTCTGGGTTGGAAGTCATTATCCTTTAGGATTTGAAATACTTCACAACATGCTTTTCTTGACTTTATTGTTTGTGTTGAAAAGTCTGCTGTGATTCTTATGGCCATTCCTTTATAGGTAATCTGTCTCTTTTCTCTAACAACTTTTAATATTCTGTTCTTATGCTGAGTTTCAGCGATGTTGATTATTATATGCCTTGGAGTAGATTTATTTTGATTATGGCTAATTGGTGTTCTATATGCTTCACTTATCTGCATGTCAACTTCCATTCCCATATTTGTGAAATTTTCAACTATTGCTTCTGTAAATACTCTTTTGATATCATTTGTGTTGTCACCTTTTTCATTTGTACCTATCAATCATATTTCTTTTCTTTGATTCATCTTGTAACTGTTGAATTGTTATTTCCTGATTCCTTGTTATTTGTAAAACATCTTTCCTTTCCTGTTCACTAGCTGTAATCATGTCTTTGAAGTCTAAAAGTCTGTCTTCACATTCATTAAAGTGGTTTTGCCAGCTTTTGATGGAATTTTTGATTTCCTGTATATCTCTTTGAATCTGTTTCTTACATTCTATTTCTTTCTTATACTGTTCATTCAGGGTTTCCACATTTTTGCCTTGCTCCTCAATTGTTTAAGCTATGTCTACTCTAGATGTATTCAACATTTCATTTTTTATGTTTATCATTTCTTCTTTTACTTGGGAGATTATTTCAGTTGCTATCGTTTCAAAAGTTTCTGGTGTACGGCTTATACTTTCTTTTACATCCATGCTTCCTAGGCTTGTTTGGGATGGGCTGGAGGTTTGAGACTTCATTTTGCTCTTTCATTTTGCCATTGTCCTGTTTTCCCCTGGGGAAGCCAAATGCATGGTGTCAGTTGCTTCCTGGATTGAAGATGTTTGTCCATGCAGCAGGAAGTTTCCTCAGTTGAGTAGGATCATTAGTTAGGCCTTACCAAGTCCCTAGTGGCATTCAAAGGCTCCTCAAACGGGGGGAGTATGCTGGATGGACTTTTAGCATATCCCATATTGCACTCTGAAGTTCCCTGGCTGCTTGATATTGCTTAGTAGGACTCTACCAGGATCTGAGTGGCATACCAAGGCTGAACAGCTAGATGGAATATACTGTTCAGGCCTTCAGATCATATCACATGGTGCACCAAAGATCCCCAGCTGCCTGTGGTCGCTGGACAGAGCCCTACCAGGCTCCAAGCAAGGTACCAAGGTTGCACAGCTAGGTGGAGTTCACCGGGCAGACCTTCAGCTTGTGCTCCTCAACACAGGAGATTCTCCAGTCACTCAGAGTCACTGGGTGAGTCCCAATCAAGAGAGTATTTCTAGATGAAGATTGTGAGTGATAACACAGTTTAATAATCTCAAGAACAAAAGAATGAGTTTAGTCTAAAATGTGCTTAGGTTAAAAAAAGAAAATTTGGAGGTCAATAAGGAGATATTTAGCTGTGACAAACTCATGGAGCTAGGTCTTGAGCTCATAACTAATGTCTGAGTAGGATTTCATGAGGACTAGAAATTGGGCTGCCATATGCAAAGGACCGGTGTGTATCAAACAGCAGGGAATGTTCTTGGTAAAACTCCCTTGCCACACACAAGGAAGATAATGCTGCTTTTTCCCTTTTGCAAAAATGCAAAAATTTTGAAAGCAGCAGATTTACCTCAGTGGCAAAAGCACCTGCCTGGCAAGTGTGAGGATGTGAGTTTGTTCCCTGGTACTAAAAAAAAAAAAAAATCATTCAGTAAAAGTGCATGTTACATACAAAGGAATATATATGGGACTCACAGCCAGAATTACAGCCAAGTTCTTTGTCCAGAACCACACAAAGACAAAGGAATGACACCTTGAAAACACTGGAAGACAAAAGGTGTCAACCAAAATTCTATACCCAGCAAAAGTCTCATTCAAAAAATGAAGGAGAAAGCAAGTATGGTAGCACATGCCTGTAATCCTAGAAAGTTGAGGCAGGATGACAAGGTAAAGCCTAGCCTGGGCAACTTAGAAACTTAGCAAGACTCTGTTTTAAAAAAGTTTTTTTAAAAGTTAACTTATAAAAGGCTTGGGATGTAGCCAGCATGAATGCCTTGAGTTCAACCCCCAGTATCACAAAGGAAGATGGGGTGGGAGGGGATGAAGAGACTTTCTCAGAACTGGGGATGTAGTCAATATTTGAGAACTTGCCTAGCATGAACAAGATTCTGATTGATACTTGGCAATGAAAAAAAGCCTTCCTAGATATTAAAGGACATTCTTAGGGCAGAGAGAAGGAATATGTTTGTTTAGAACATTGTTAGGAATAGAGTTTGTTTAGGCTTCAATGACAAAATACTATAAACTGAATGGTTTTAACAGCAAAGATTTATTTTCCCAAAGTTCTAAAAACTAGATCTTGATCAGGGTTCTGGCACATCTAGAATCTAGTGAGGCATCTCTTCCCTGATTACTGATAGCCACTTTTTTACTGAGTCCTTCCAAGGTAGAAAAGAGAGCAAGCTTTCCAAAAATCCCTTATTATGGGGATAGTAATCCCATCAGACCATGGCCCTATGCTCCTACACTAGTTAAGATTTAAGGACTCATCTATAAATCCTATCAGATAGAGGATTAGGGTTTCCACCGATAAATTTTGGTAGAAAATGAACATTTATTCCATAACAATATCAAACTGAAACTTGGATCCATACCCCCCCAAAAAAGCATTGAAAATGAAATTCATTAAATTCTATCAGAATAACAATGTTACTTATTTTTTCCATGGGTATATATCCAACAACTGGAAAAGCATCTGGATGGGATTCCATACATATTTCTCTTCTTTAATCCTTATAGTGCCTTTTTATCAGTACATATTAATTATACAGAGTAACAGGTTTCATTGTAGTATCTTCATATATCTATGTAACATTCTTTGATCATATCCCTCCTCCCGTATCCCTCCTCCCATATCATTCCCTATCCTTCTCTAAATATATCCAAATGAGTGAATGAAAGAATGAATAAAAGAATATATGCTCAATGTAATGATATGCATTGTGAGGAAAACTAAATGATGATTGATAGCCCAAAGTTAACATTATAAGTTCATTTATCAATCAGTTTTATACTAGGTCCTGTAAAAGTTAATTTTAAACCCTCCAATACTTTTAAGATCAATAAGATTCCTTTCTTTTAGAGTCATTCTTTTAATAGTGAGACACTCCATCTTACTATAACTGCCGTAACACTTAACAATCTTGTAAAATTGAAGCAGAGTTTCATTTACATATGAAAATGAACATTAAGTTTTACACATAATCATCCAAATCTACACTGCAAAAGTATGAAGAAAATTAAAGGTTTAAAATCTAAAAGAATTTAAAGTGTAATATAAAATATTCATTTATAAAACAAATCCACCTAGAGTGAAATAAATCTTTTTTTTAATTTTATTTAAAAGGAAAAAGAGAAAAAACAAAAACAAAACAAAGCCGTGTAAGGGTACAAGTAATACAGAACTACAAAAAAAAAAAAAAAAACAGTAAGAAATCACTAGTTAATAGATTACATATTATCATCTTAGAGATAGTTGCTCAAGTCACAGTATCAAAGCATACAAAGTGGACATTCAGTGAGACTGCAAACAGTTGTGTTCAATGATCCAACCAAAAACATTAATATGGTCAGCTATTTAACACCCCTAAACACACTTGCTGTTGTAAGTGAAATAAATCTTTAAGTTGATCTATGTATGGGGAGACCAACAAGAAAAAGGCACAAAGAGCTCTCTGAAATTATAGAAAAATGTATCTTCATAGGAATGTGAAGTACATATTATGAATTTGTCGAGACTGCTCAAGACTTTTGTTATGTCCTTTTAGGGACTTTTTGTTATGTCCCTTAAAAAGATTATAAAAATAACATTGAACCCTGCTGTACAGGGTTTGTTTTGACAGTTATATTATAGGCTAAGAATTTGAAAACTAGTTTCTGTATACCGTGAGTTGTAGCACATCATATCTGGGCATTTTAGGAAGCAGGGTTTTCACAGCTGGAAGGAGTTACAAAGATGGAGAGAGGAAGACTACACCAAAACTCTTGCTGTGCTGAGTTGCAACTAAAGCTGTCAGAACTCATTCATGATTTTTGCCACTTAGGTGAGTAAACAGGTGAGAAATAAATGCAGGTATGGGGACGTGTGGGGGTTTTTAGCTGTGTACATGGAGATATTTACTCTAAAATAAATAGCACAAAAATAAATAAAAAAATTGCAACCTGATCTTGGTTTCTACACACCATCTACACTGGAGGAGGAGTGCAGTAAGAAGCTCTTTGGAAAAAAGGTTTATTTCAGGGATGGGGCAGAGAAAGCATAATATAAGCATGGAACATCTTGTCAGAAAAGGAAGTACTCAAAATAATGACTGGAATACACAAAAATAAACAGTGTGAAATCCTTTCCTCCTACCTTTTTTGAGTAGTCCGTATTTGTAGTGCCCAGGGATTACACCTATCACAGGGAGTCTGCACACATACAGAACACGTCTTAATGCTTTTTTGCCCCATTCCCCTCCCATCTCTCTCCACCCCCTCCAGCTTTTATTCCCTTCCCACTAGGACAGCTCTATTTCTGTTTTTATCTTCAATCAGCTCTCTTTTAAAATCTCTTTTCCATTTCTTCTCTCCCCTCTCCTTTCATCTCTGTGCCCTTTGCCACTTGAAGTATTTGAAGGAAAATGACTGTACCACAAGACCATCATCTTAAGTGAAATAAACCAGACATACGAATTTTTTATAATTTATTTGTACAGTTTGGGTATGCATAGTGATCACATTCACCATAAGGAATTTGTACCGGTGCATGATATAAATTAGTAGTTCTTTTCCCATTCCCTTCTTCTCTTTTCCAAAGCACTTCTCCTTATTCACCAAGCTTATTTGTATTTTATCATTTTTTCTCATTTTATTTTCCTTTCTACCCCCACCACAGTTCCCCTCTCCCCTTGAACACTTAGTTCCAGTTAAACAACATCTATGATATTGTTTAAGTTCTTATTTACATTTTCATTTTCTCATACAAGATAATGAAATGTTTCACATATGTGTCTTATTTATTTCACTTAAGAGTATGTTCTTCAAGGTGCATCCATTTAGCTATCTGTATCAGCTTTATTCTTCTTTATGACTGAGTAGTGATCTGCTATATAAAAACATCTTTTTTATCTATTAGTCAGTTGATGGGCATTTGGGTTGCTTCCAAGATTTAGCTCTTTAAAACTGTGTTGCTATAAACATGGGTACACATATATCACTATGAAATGATGCTTTTAATTCTTTTGGGAAGATACCAAGAAGGGGAATAACTAAGTCAAGTGGAATCTCTAGTCCTAGCTTTTTGAGGACCAACCACAATGATTTCAACAGTGGTTGCACCAGTCTACAATTCCACCAACAGTGAAGAAGAGTTCCTTTTTTCCCACAACCCCATTAGCATTTGGTATTGGTTGATTTGTTGATAATAGCTGCTCTTTCTGGGGTGAGATAGAATCTCAGTGTTGTTTTAATTTGCATCTCTCAAATGATTAGTGATGCTGAACATTTTTCATATATTAAATTGCCATTTGTGTTTCTTCTGAGAAGTGTTTATTCATTTCAGATGCCTATTTTTAGACTGGGTCTTTAAACTTCAGGGGGGTCTGAGTTTTTTCAATTATTTATATGTTCTAGATATTAATCCTTTATCTGAAGAACAACTGGCTAAGATTTTTTCCTACTCTGTGAGTTGTCTTTTCACACTGTTGACTTCTTTTGCTATGCAAAAGATTTTTCAGAAGATGAGCTCCCAGTTATTGATTCTTTGTAGTACTTCCTTTGCAGTCAACATTTTATTCATGAAGTCATTGCCTACACCTGTCTTCCACAGTTCTATCTGTTCTTTCTTCCAGCAGATTTAGTGCTTCTGCTTTAATATTCAGATCTTTGATCCATTTTGATTTTAGTTTCATGGAGGTGATATACATGAGTCTAGTATTAGTTTTTGACACATGGATAACCAGTTTTCCAGTACCATTTCTTAAAGAAACTTTCTCCCAATAAATGTGCTGACCTCCTTTGTCAAAGATAAAATGGCTGTGTTTGCAGTTGTTTCTGCCTCTTCCAATTTGTTCTTTTAATCCTCAGGTCTGCATCTGTTTTTTTTTTTTTTCTGGTACCATAATTCTTTTATCACAGTATGTATGTAGTATAATTTCAAAACAGAGATTGTGATGCCCCTGCTTTACTTTTGTTGCCAAGAATTGTCTTGGCAATTCTAGGTCTTTTCTGGTTCCAAACGAATTTTAAGGATGTTTTCTCTAGTTCTATGAGGTATGACAATGGTATTCTGATTGGGATTGCATTAAATCTGTATAGCAATTTTGGGAGTGTTGATTGCACTTACTTAATCATGTTCATTGGGCTAGTATATGGTTTATTTTGGATAACATCCTATGTGCTTTTGTGAAGAATGTGTATTCTGCTGTTGTGGGTTGGAACACTCTACAGACATCTATTAAGTTCATTTGTTCATGTGTTTGGTTTAATTCTGATATTTCTTTGAGTTTTTGTCTAATTGATCTATTTGTTATAATTGGGTATTAAGGTCCTCCATTACAACAATGTCAGTGCTTATTTGATTTTTCTTGGGTGTTAATATTTGTTTTATAAAGGTCTGTGCCCCTGTATAGCAATTTTGGGAGTCAACATGTTTCTTCCTAAATAACCGCAAGCGTTATCTTTCCGTTTTCTGATATTCTTTTACATCTCCTTTTCCAAAGTACTATAGATTTTAATATAGAGATCTTTTATCTTATTGAATTGATTCCTAAGTACATTTTTTACATTATTGTGAAAGGTGCAATTTTCCTGATTTCTCTTTCTGTGAGTTTGTTATTTGTGTACTGGAATGCTATTGATTTTTAAGTGTTGACTTTGTATCTAGCTATGTGACTTATTAAACCTTGAAGTCCTTCAGTGTAGTTTCTGTGGTCTTCTATGTAGAGTGTCATGTCATCTGCAAATAAAGATAATTTAACTTCTTCCTTACCTATTTTTATTACTTTTATTTTTTCTCTTGTCTAGTTAAACTAATTCTAACTAATGTTTCCAGAACTATGTTGAATAGGAGTGGTGATAGTAAATATCCTCGTCTTGTTTCTGATTTTAGAGAGAAAGTTTTAAGTTTTTGACCATTTAGTATGATGTTGGCTGTTGATTTGTCATAGATGGCCTTTATTGCATTGAGGTAAAGACCATGTGTTCCAATTTTTTGTAGCGTTTTCATCATGAATCATTGTTGGACTTTGTCAGAAGTTGTTTCTGCATCTATTGATTATGTGGTTTTTGTCCTTGGTTCTGTGAATACAGTCTATTATATTTATTGTTTGTGTATTAAGAGCTATCCCTACACCCATGAGATGAATCCTACTTGGTTATGGTGTAGTCTTCTTGATGATCTGCTGCATTTTTTTGCCAGTATCTTGTTGAGAATTTTTGCATCTATATTCATTAAGGAGATTGTCCTGTTTTCTTTATCGGTTGAGTCTTTTCCAGTTTTAGTAACAGGGTAGTACTTGCTTCCAGGAATGACTTTAGGAGAATTGCTTCCCTTTCAATTTTATGAAAGAGTTTGAGGAGAAATAGCATTAAATCTTCTCTAAATTTCTTGTAGAATTCACCAGTGTATCCATCAGGGCCTGAGTTTTTCTTTGTTGGTAAGTTTTTAGTGACATTTTAAATTTCATTGATATTGGGTTATTTAGAATTTTCAACTTCTTGAATCAACTTTGGTAATTTGGTAATATGCATCTACGCATCTGTCCATTTCTCTTGCAATTTATCTTATTAAAGTTCCTCAAAGTATGTGTAGATGATCTTCTGGATTTCTGCAGGATCCACTGTGATTTTATTCTTCTCCTTCCTACTTGCATTCAGAGGAATGAGTCTTTTCTTTCCTTTTTTGATAAGGATAGCCAAGAATTTGTTGATATTATTTAATCTTTTAGACAATTAGCTCTTTGATTCATTTACTTTTTGCATTGTTTTCTTAGTCTCAATTGCATTAATTTCTGCTCTCATCTTTATAATTTCTTTCATATATAAGCTTTGGACTTTATTTGTTCTTTTTATAGAAGTTTGAGGTTCAGCATTAGGTTGTTTATTTGAGTTCATTATGTTTGCCTGATGTAAAAGTTCAACACTATTAATTTTCCTGTTAGAATTGCTTTCATTGTATCCTATAAGTTGTATTATGTCATACTGGCATTATAATTTAATTGTAGATATTGTTTAATTTCTTTTCTAATTTCATCCATGAAATATCAGCTGTTCAGTAGAGTATTAATTTACATGTGTTTATGTAGTTTTGTGGTTTCTTTTGCCACTGATATCCAATTTCATTGCACAGTAGTCTGATAGTATGTGTGGGAAAATTTTAATTCTTTTGCACTTCCTTAAGCATGTTCAGTGGGCCAGTATGTGCTCTGTCTTTTTACTCGTCACTGAGACAAAATACCTGAAGCCCAAGTTGGGAAAGGAAAGGTTTATTTCTTACAATTTTTGGAGGTTTCAGTCCACACTCAGTTGGCTCCAAGGCAGGTGAGTATGGCTGGGCCGCAGTTCATGGCGGCTGCAAACAGCAAGCAGGAACCAGCAAAGAGCAAGACATACCTTCTTCCTGCCATTATATCACATCCTGGCTCCACCGTTTTGTGGGTGTAGCACTGATACCATCAATCCAAGCACTAGACAATGAACCATCACAAATGCACAATGCAAACTCATGAGGCCTGGGGGACACAGACATAAACCGTGACATTCCACTCTTGGCCCCCAGGACTCATGTACATCCTTTATACAAAAGACATTTAGTCCACCTCCAAGAGTTGCCAAAGTCCTAAGTTTCAGCATTGCTGAACAGTCCAAGTCCCCCAAGTCTTCTCCAAGATCTATGGCAAACTCTTAACTGTAAGCCCCTGTACTAATGAAACAAGGTTAAACATTTCTGAAATGCAAAGACACAAGATAAAAATTACTATTCCAAAAGTTACAAACAGGGGAACATAAAGCATGGAAACAAAGCAAGTCCAACATCCAACAGGACAAACATTAAATCCTAGAGTTCCATGCTCAGCATCTGAAGCAATCTGGTTGCAAGCTCCAAAAGGCTTGGGTGATTCCACCCCCATGCACTTCTGGTGATTTCAACTCCCACAGCTTTTCTCCTAAATCCTCTCTGCTTGCTTTTTTGCAGCTTTCCTTGGATCATCCACATTCCTGGATTTTCCAAATTTCTGGGGTCTCCACTGCACCTTTGGCTTCACCTTTACATCTTCACAAATTGCCCTCTCGAGGGCACACTGCTTGGCCTCCCAAGCCCTTTGCAATCGAGGTGGAAGCTACCTTACCCTCAGAATTCGGTGCATTTTAGGTGCATTTTCCTTGCACCTAAAATCAGCACCTGGTGGATGCCGCCAAAGTCTGCTGCCAGCTTAAGCAGTAGCCAGGCTTTTCTCTCTCTTGGCTGTAGGGGTCAGTTGCCTGGGTCGCAGGGCTCTGTTTACCTGATTGTGAGGAAAAGCTTCTCTATGTTGCCGCCATTCTGGAACCTCATGTGGCCTCGTTCCCCATTCTGGAGCATGGTGCTCTGCAGCCTTCTCCTCTGAGCAAATTCTTTCACCTTTGCAGTGAGGCTGCAAAGGGTGGGGGCCCACTTCCTGAGATGCCCCAGGGCCATTTTCTTATCTCTCCATTTCCCCTCAGCAATCAAAATCTCAACTCTGTCTTTACAATCCACAGCCTTCCTGGAATTTTCCTTCTGGCCAAACTCACAGTATTGCAAATTATCCTTCTGGGCTCTTTGCTCTTGATTTGTAACATAAAGCTAGCTAAAAGCCCCCAACAATAGCCATGCCACTCCCTCAATATTTGATTGCTTTTTAATTTCTTCTTCCAGATTAATCCAGATTAATTGCCCTTTGTCTCAATCTCAGGCAAAGTCTCTGGGCATGAGCAAAATGCACACAAACTTTCTGCCAAGCCATAACATACATCATGGGGAGTCCAACAACCAATGCAGTCCTTCTTCCCAGCAGAAACCTCCCAAGCCTGGTCTTTACCATGAGGATTTCTATCAGCCTTCTGGTCTCCTGAGCTCTGACCAGGATCTTCTCTACAGAACAGCCTAAGCTGCTCCAGCTCTATGCATCCAGGTGACATGTCCAAACCTTTCCAAACTCTGCCCACAAGCCATTTCCAAAGCCTCTCGAAAAACATGGTCAGGTATAGTCACAGCAAATGACCCCACTCCTCGGTACCAAATTCTGTCTTAGTTACTTTTTACTCGTCGCTGAGACAAAATACCTGAAGTCCAAGTTGGGAAAGGAAAGGTTTATTTCTTACAGTTTTTGGAGGTTTCAGTCCACACTCAGTTGGCTCCAAGGCAGACGGGCATGGCTGGGCCGCAGTTCATGGCGGCTGCAAACAGCAAGCAGGAACCAGCAAAAAGCAAGACACACCATCTTCCTGCCATTATATCACATCCTGGCTCCACCGTTTTGTGGGTGTATCACTGACACCATCAATCCAAGCACTAGACAATGAACCATCACAAATGCACAATGCAAACTCATGAGGCCTGGGGGCCACAGACATAAACCGTGACATGGTCTATTTTGGAGAACATTCTATGTGCTTGTGTGAAGAATATATATTCTGCTGTTGTGGGTTGGAACACTCTACAGACATCTATTAAGTTCATTTGTTCATGTGTTTGGTTTAATTCTGATATTTCTTTGAGTTTTTGTCTAATTGATCTGTTTGTTATAATTGGGTATTAAGGTCCTCCATTACAACAATGTCAGTGCTTATTTGATTTTCCATGGCTGTTAATATTTGTTTTACATAGGCCTGTGTCCCTGTACTTGGTGCATATATATTTAGGATTGTTATTTCTTGGAGTTTTCCCTTAACAAGTATAGTAATTTTCTTCATCTCTTTTGGTCCATCTTGGCTTGACGTACACAATGTCTACAAATATGATAACTACTCCTGCTTTTTTTTCAGTTCCTGTTGCATGTAGTATTGTTTTCCATCCTTTGACTTTCAGTTTATGTATTTCATTTTGAGTTAAATGTGTATCCTGAAAGCAATACATCATCAAATCTTGCTTCTTGGTCCATTCTGCAAGTCTGTTTCTTACAATTGGTGAATTGAGACCATTTATATTGAGGGTTATAACTGATATGCATTTACTTTATTTGTCATATAATTTTCCTGTTTATGGTTCCTTGTCTTTCTCCTCTGTTTTTTTCCCCTGCCAGTGGCTTCTTTATATTGGTATTCTTGGAATTATGGGCTTTTTTTCTTTTTAGAATATCTTCCAGAGTTCTTTGTAGAGCTAGTTTGATTGTCATGAATTTCTTCAGCTGTTCTTTTTCATGAAAGTATTTTTTATTTTTCCATTCAAACTGAAATATAACTTTGCAGGATACACTGATCTGGACTTGAAGTTGGTTTTTTGTTTTTGTTTTTCTTTTTGTTTTTTAGGGTTTGATGTACTCTACTCCAAGTTCTTCTTGACTTAAAGGTTTGTGTTGAGAAGTCTGCTGTGATTCTGGTGGACTTTCCTTTGTAGGTTATTTGTTTCATTTCTCTAACAGCATTTTAATACTCTGTTCTTGTGCTGAATTTCTTGAATCTTGATTATTATATGCCCTGGTGTAGATTTATTTTGGTTATAGCTAGTTGGAGTTCTACATGCCTCATTTATCTGTATGTCAAATTCTTTTTCCATGCTTAGAAAGTTTTCTGTTATTACCTCTCTGAACAGGTTTTTTAATATCACTTGTACTAACGCTTCCATTTTCATTGACTCCATCAGTATTATGTTATTCTTCTTTGCATCACCTTGCAGTTGTTGGATTGTTTTTTCATGGTTCCTTGCTATTTCTAGATCTTTCTCTTTGAGATCATTAACTACAATTCCATCTTCTAGATCTGATATTCTATCTTTGCTTTTTTTCATACAGTTTGGCAAAATTTTAATGGCATTTTTAATTTCCTGGATACCTATTTGAATCTGTTTCATGGCTTCATTTGTTTCCTACATAGAACATTCAGGATTCCCATTATTTTTCTATTCTTCTCTACTTTTTTAATTTATATCTATTCTGGACTTGCTAAGCACATTCTTCATTATGGATATCATCTCTTTTCTAACCTTTGAGATTATTTCTGTTTTAATAACATCTATAACCTCAAGAATATATTTTTTAATTTCTTCTACAGCCATTCCAGTGAATTCAGGAAGATAGCTTCTGGTTTCCTCTATCTCAGGACCTAAATTTGTCCATGGTAGACTAGAAGTCTGGGATTGCATTTTACTTTTGTGTCTTGTAATTTCTATTTTTTATTTTAATTTTGTTTTCTGTATTATTTTTTGCACTTTTCTCATATTAGGTAATTTTAGCACTGAAATAAAGTTTCCCTAGGAAATGTCTATTACATCAAGATGTCTTCTAGATGTAGCTGGTAATTGTTCTTTGAGACACATGAGTTTAAATATCACATGATGATAAGGGAAAAGAGAAAAGAAATAAAAGATTATATGTATATATGTATACATACACATATATATACATATATACTTATACATATATGTGTGTATGTATACCTTGATAACTATACAACTAATCTCTGTTAGTCCATCAAAAATACCAGTTTATGTCTTCATTGTTTGATTGTCTGATCATTTTTATGCCTAAATCTTATAAACTGAGCAACTACTTACAAGATAATAATATGCAATATATTAATTAATGTTAATTTCCTATTACTGTGTTTTGAAATTCTGCATCATTTTTGTCCTTTGGGGGAGAGTTTGGTTTTATTTCTTTTTGCTTTTAAAATTAAAAAATAAATAAATATCACATAATTTCTCTTATACAAGAAACCCAAAATATAAAGAGCAAAATAAAAGATAATTGGAAATAGGAGATCTTTTTCAAATGAGATTCTTCCATTAACCAAAAGTAAGATAATTTAAGTATTAGAATAAATAACAGCTATAAATGAATCACTAAAATAAGAACCCATCAGTTTATAGTGATAAGAAGAATAAAGTCCCTGGAGCCTAATGTGCAAGAGTTGAATCCCAGCACAAGTGAGAAGCTTTGCAATATTTCTCCTAGCCAGTAAGACCACACCCAGCATCTCAAATCACCTGAGGATGCATAGGAAGTCCCCATCAGCCTGACTGGGCCATGACCAATGACCTTCAAGCAGCTAGCAGGGCCCTGAATTTAGGCCTGGGAGCTGAACATGTGCAAGTTGAATCCCAACACAGGGGGAAGATCTGCAACATCACTCCCAGTGTTTCTTCCAGCCATTAAGACCACACCTAGCATCCCAAATCACCAGAACACCCATAGGAGGTCCCCATGGGACTAACTGGGCCACATCCAGTAATCTTCAAGCAGCTAGAAGGAGCCTGAATTCAGTCCCAGGAGCCGAAAGTGCCTGACTTGATTCCCAGCACATGAGGAAGATTTGCAATGTCACTCTCAGCTACTAATACCACACCCAGCATCCAAAATCACCTGAGGATGCATAGGAGGTCCCCCAGACCTAACTGGGCCATGCTCAGCAACCTCAAGTGGCTAGCAGGGCCCTGAATTCATTCCCAGAAGCCAAATATGCTTGAGTTGAATCTCAGTGCAGGAAGAATCTTTGAAACTTTGCTCCCAGAGAGTAAGGTCACACCCAGCATCCCAAATCACCAGAGAATGCACAAGAGGTCCCCATGGGCCTAGCTGGACAATGTCCAGTGACCTCCAAGCAGCTAGCAGTTGCCTGCAGTCTGCCCCAGGAGCCAAAAGTAGGCCACAGGTGATTCCCAGCACATGGGGGAAGCCTTAGAACAATGTTTGAAATCCAGAAATAAAAGAAAATGACAAAACAAAAGAGCAAAATACAGTCTCAAGCTTCCAGCCCAACCCAAGCAAGCCTAGGAGACATGTACAAAAAAGAAAATGCAAGCCATACACCCGAACTTCCTGAAATGATAACAACTGAAATAAACAAACAACTCTGAGAAGCTATAAAACAACTAAGACCAGAAATAAGCTCACAGGTAAAAGAAGAAATGATAAATGTAATGAAGGAAATGCTAAACACATCTAAAGAAGATATAGTTTAAAAAAATTAGAGGAACAATGCAAAAAGATGGAAACCCTGAATGAAAAACATAAGAAACAAACAATGCATGAAGCAGATTCAAATAGATATACAACAAATCAAAAACTCCATCGAAAGTTGGCAAAAATGCCTCAACAAAAGTGGAGATAGAATCCCAGACCTTGAAGACAAGATTGCATATAGTTAACAGGAAAGGGGAGATCTTTTAAAAATAACAAGCAGTCAAGAAATAACAATTCAACAGCTGAAAGATGATGCAAAGAAAAATAACAAAAGATTATTAGGTATGAACAAAAAAGAAGGTGACAACACAAATGATATCAAGAGGCTATTTACAGAAGTAATAGCTGAAAATTTCCCTGAGAATAGAAACTGACATATAGATCAGTGAAGCATATAGAATTCAAAATAACCATAACCAAAATAAAACTACACCCAGATATATAATAATCAACACTCCAGAAATTCGACATAAGAACAGAATATTAAAAGCTGCTAGAAAGAAGAGAAAGATCACCTATAAAGGAAAGCTTTTCATAATCATGGCAGACTTCTCAACACAAACAACGAAGTCAAGAAGAGCATGGAGTGAAGTATTTCAGATCCTAAAGGAAAACAACTTCCAACCCAGACTGATGTACTCTGAAAAACTGTCATTCAAAATGGATGGAGAAATAAGATACTTCCACAACGAAGAACAGCTGAAGAACTTCATGACCACCAAATTAATGCTGCAAAGAATACTGAAAGACAGTCTAGATAGACATAGGAAAAAATCACTAAGTAAGGGAAACAATTCTAAAAAGTGGAAAGGTAAAAAATCAATAGCGAAAAGATAACGTCAAAAGTAAACCAATATATATATGTTATAACATTAATGCAAAGGGTCTCAATTCACCAATTAAAAGAAACAGACTGGCAGAATGGTTAAAAAAACAATATCCAATCATATGCTATATACAAGAAACCCCTCTAACCCAAAAGGAAACTCACAGACTGAAACTCAAAGAGTGGAAAACAATATTCCATGCAACAGGATCCCAAAAAAAGCAGGAGTAGCCATTCTGTTTGCAGACGATGTGAACTTCAAAGCAAGAATGATCCAAAGAGATAAAGAAGGTCACTACACACTAGTTAGGGGAAAACTTCAAGAGAAAGAGATAAGAATCTTAAATATATATATGTACCAAATTCCAGAGCACACAGCTATACAAAACAAGTATTAACAGAAATAAAAAATCAAATAAGCAATAACACAATCATAACAGGAGACCTTAACATGACATCGACACTAAGGGACAGATCAACCAGACAGAAAATCAGCAAAGAAATAACAGAACTAAAATCACATCTGTGAACAAATGGAATTGGTGGATGTATATAGTGTGTTCCACCCATCAACATCAGAATATACGTTCTTCTCAGCAGCACATGAAACATTCTCTAAAATACATCATATACTAACCTACAGAACATGCTTAAGAAAATGCAAAAGAATTGAATTATCCCATGCATGTTATCAGACCATAGCATGATGAAACTAGAAATTAATGACAAAAGAAACTTCAAAAACCCCACGAACAGATGGAAATTGAATAAAACACTCCTCAGAAATCAGTGGGTCACTCGAGAGGAAGTTAAAGAAGAAATTAAACAATATCTACGAGCAAACAAAAATACAAATACATCCTCCCAGAACCTGTGGAATACGATGAAAACAGTCTTCAGAGGAAAATTTACTGTGGTGAATTCCCACATCAGGAAGACAGAATGAACACAAATAAACAACCTGATGTTACATCTCAAACATCTAGAAAAAGAAGAGCAAGTCAAGCCCAAAGCCAAAAGAAGAGAGGAAGTTATAAAGGTCAGAGCAAGGAATCAATGTAATAGAGACTAAGAAAATAATACAAAGAAACAATGAATCGAAGAGTTGGTTCTTTGAAAGAATAGATAAAATTGATAAGCCTCTAACTAACCTTATTTTAAAAAAGGAAAGAAAAAACTCAAGTTCACGCAATAAGGAATTAAAAGGGTGAAATTACTACAGACCCTGTGGAAATTCAGAAGATCGTCAATACCTATTTTGAAAACCTCTACTCTTATAGGCTTGATCACACAGAAGAAATGGACAAGTTCCTAGAAACATATGAGTTACGAGAGCTGGGTCAAGAGGATGTAAATCTGCTGAATAACCCAATTTCAATTAACAAAATTGAAAATGTAATTAAATCCTTACCAACAAAGAAAAGCCCAGGTCCAGATAGATTTACTGCAGAATTCTACAAGAAATACAAAGAAGATTTAATGCTGACACTCCTCAAACTCTTCAATGAAGTTGAAAGGGAAGCAATTCTCCATAACTCATTCCTGGAAGCAAATATTACTCTAATACCAAAACCTGAGAAAGACCCAACCAAAAAAGAGAACTACAGGCCAATCTCCCTAATGAACATAGATGCAAAATTTCTCAATAAAATATTGCCAAACAGAATGTAGCAAATCCTCAAGAAGATTATTCACTATGACCAAGTGGCATTCATCCCTGGAATGCAAGGATGATGGAACATATGCAAATCAATAAGTATAATCCACCATATCAATAGAGCCAAAAATAAGAATTACATGATCATTTCTCTAGATGAAGAAAAAGCTTTTGATAATGTCCAACACTTATTCATGATAAGAACCTTACAGAAAATTGGAATAGATGGTCTTTACTTCAATTTGATGAAAGCCATCATATTAAATGCTCAAAAACTGAAAGCCTTTATCCTAAAATCAGGAACAAGACAAGGATGTCAATTATCACCACTCCTATTCAATATAGTGCTGGAAATACTAGCCAGAGCAATTAGACAAGAGAGAGAAATAAAAGGAGTAAGGATAGGAAAAGAAGTTAAATTATCATTATTTGAAGATGACATGATGCTCTAAATAGAAGACCCCCAAAACTCCATTGAAAGACTCTTAGATATAATAAATAAATTCAGTAATATAGCTGGATACAATGTCAACACTCAAAAATCAATAGCATTCCTATACACTAACAGCAAAATCACTGAGAGACAAATAAGAGAAACCACACTCTTCACAATAGAATCCCAAAAAAAAGAAATACTTAGGAATCAATCTAACAAAAGAAGTAAAAGATCTATTCAGGGAAAATTATAATAGCCAAAAAAAATCAAAGAGGACCTCAGAAAATGGAAAGACATCCTTTGTTCATGGATAGGAAGAAAAACCATTGTGAAAATGGCCATTCTCCCAAAATTGTTATACAGATTCAATGCTATCCCAATCAAAGTACCACTAGCATACCTTACAGATCTAGAGAAATCACTCCTAAAATCCATCTAGAACCAGAAGAGACCTAGAATAGCAAAGGCAATTCTAAGAAACAAAGGTAAGGCACGAGGCATCACAATCTCTGACTTGAAGTTATACTACAAAACTACTATAACAAAATCAGCATGGTACTGGAATAAACATAGACCTGAAGATCAATGGAATAGATTAGAATGACTACAACTACAAACACACTCAGCCAACTTATCTTTGATAAAGAGTTTAAACATGCTCATTGAAAGAAAGTCTCTTTAATAAATGGTGCTGGAAAAATTGGCCCTCCATATGCTGAAAACTAAAACTAGACCCATGCCTATCACATATACTGAAGTCTAAATGGATTAAAGATCTAAATATTACAACAGAAACACTAAATCTGTTAGAAGACATAGTAGGAAAAATCCTGAATACATAGAAGTACGTAGAGAATTCATGAACAAGAATCAGTAACTTGGATCAGGCTCTATTAAAAAATGTTTGCATTTCGAAAGAAATCTCCATCATAGTGAAAAGAAAACTCACAAATTGGGAAAAAATCTTGGTGAATGATCCCTCTTTTTCTTTTTTTCTTTCTTTCTTTCTTCCTTTCCTTCTTTCTTCCTTTCTCTCTCTCTTTTAGTTCATATCTGAGATGTAGGATTACACTCGTTGTGGGTAGTTGTCACATACCCATGACACATCTTCTCTTCATGTTCCCTTCTCCTTCTCCCTTCCCTACAGCTCTTGATTCCCTTCTCATTTCTAAAAGACCCATCTCCCCATTTCCTTTTATGTATCTTTTATTTTGCTCTTTCCTTACATTTTGGATTTCTCATGTAAGAGAAATGATACAGTTTATTTTAGCTTGTGTGTCTTATTTCACTTAACATTATATTTTCAAGGTGCTTTCATTTTCCTATGAATGATTCAAATTTATCCTTCTTGATAGCAGAGTAGTATTAGGTTATACAAAATGACACATTTTCTTTATCTATTCATCTGTTAATGGGCATATAGGCTGCTTCCAAAACTTAGCTATTACAAATTGTGCTGCTATAAACACAAGTATGCAAGTATCATTGTAGTATGATGTCCTTAACTCTTTGATGCCTAAAATGCCAAGAAAGTGAATATCTGGGTCAAACAGAATTTATACTTTTAGTTTTTTGAGGACTCTTCATACTGATTTCCATAGTGGTTGTACTAGTTTACATTCCTATTAACAGTGTAGAAGAGATCTTTCTTCCCTGAAGCCTCACCAACATTTGTTATTATTTGCTCTCTTGATGACAGCCATTCTTTCTAGAGTGAGATGGAACCTCAGTGTTTCACTAATGGCCAGGGAAGTTAAACAATTTCATGTATTTATTGGCCATTTATACTTCTTCTGAGACACTTCATTTCACTTACTCATTTTTTGACTGGGTATTTTTTTGGTGGGCAGTTTAATTTTTTGAGTTCTTTATACATTCTAGATGTTATTCCTTTGTCGAAGGTGTAGCAGCAAAAATTTTTCCCATTCTGTAGGTTGTCTATTTACTCTGTTGTTTGTTTCTTCTGCTGTGCAGATTTTTAATCTGGTATAATCCCATTTATTTATTTGACCAAACTAAACAGTTTGACTAAACTAAAATTTTCTTTCCACACAATTTACAAACTTCAATTGTAAGACTCAATAGATTTTAGCACTTTGACAAACTTCTACAATTATGACTACAATCAAATTTAGATCATTTTTGTTGTCCCAAAACAAAACACTCTACCCACTGGCTACCAATACCTTCCCACTAAATCTACACAACCACTAAATTTTTCTCTATATTCATAGACTTTCTGATTCTGGGAAGTTTTTTCCTTTTTCTTTATTTAAAATAGAACATGCTCATAGAAACAATTAAGACCTTAACATAGCCAAAGAAATGAAAATCCTGTAAGTATGCTCTCATATCATATTGGTGTGAAAGTAGAAACCTACTTAGAATACAGCACCAGGTTTTTCTCCTCTTTTTTCTATTAACATTTTCATATAAGGGAAACCATGTGATGTTCATGCTTATATATCTGATTTACTTCACTTAACATTATGATCTCAAGGTGCATCCATTTTCCTACAAATGACTCAAGTTTAACTTTCTTTGTAGCACATAGTACTCCATTGCATATAAATATCATATTTTCTTAATCTGTTCATCTGTTGAGGAGCATATAGGCTGTTTCCAAGATTTAGTTAATATGAATTGTGCTGCAGTCAACATGGGTATACATATATCACTGTGACATGATTTTTTTTAACTCTTTTGGGAAGACACCTAAAAGGGTAACAGGTGGATCAAATGGAATTTCTATTTTTAGTTTTTAGAGGACTCTCCATACTGATTTCCATAGTGTGTATCAGTCTACACTTCTACCAAAAATGAAGAAGGGTTCCTCTCCTCCCCCACCTCTAGTCTCACTGGCTTTTGTTATTGATTTCTTGGTGGTAGTTATTCTTTCTGGGGTGATATGAAATTTTAATACTGTTATAATTTGCATTTCTCAAATGGCCAGCAATGTTGAATATTTTTGATGCATTTATTGGTCAGTTGTATATCTTCACTTGAGAAGTGTCTATTCATTTCAGATGCCCATTTTTGATTCTGTCTTTAATTTTAAGGAGAGTCTACATTTTTTTAGTTCTTTGTATATTCTAGATATTAATCTTTTGTCTGAGAATTGGCTAGTAAAAAATTTCTCCCATTTTGTAGGTTGCTTCTTCACTCTGTTGGTGAAAAAAGCTTTTCAAGGTTAGGGTTATACTACAAATCTATAGTGATTAAAACAGCATGATATTAGGAAAAATCAGACTTGCAGCTCAATAAAATAGAATATAAAATACAGAAATGACTTTAGGCAACTCAGTTACACAATCCTTGTCAAAGAAGCCAAACATCTTTGCTGGAGGAAAATAACCTCTACAACAGATGGTGCTGGGGAAACTGGCTCTCCATATGCTGAAGATGAACTTAGACCCATATTTTTCACCACACACAAAACTAAAATCCAAATGGATGAAACATCTCAGCATTAGAACAGAAATGCTTTATCTTCTGGAAGACAAATAGGTAAAAATTGTGCAGACATAGGTTTAAGCAAAGATTTTCTCAATAAAACCACAGCTGTCAAGAAATAATGCCAAGAATCAACAAATGGGATCACATTAAATTGAAAAGCTTTTGTGCAGCAAAGAAAACCACCAAAGTTAAGAGACAACAAAGTGAGAAAAAATGTTGCCAGCTAGTCCTCGGACCATAGACTAATATCTAGAATGTGTAAGAACTTATATCATTTGCTGACTCTTGCTGTTATTTTTTGCACAACTGGAGTTCTGTTCAAAATGTCTACACTTATGACTTCAAGAATTTTACCTATTTTATCTTCTGTTTTAATATTTAGGTTTCTGACCTATTTTTATTTTTGATTAGTAAATAGTGAAAGCTGTGGGTATAGTTTCAGTCTTCTGCACATGGATAACCAGTTCACCCAGAACTATTTGCTAATGAGGATGTCTTTCTTCAAATATATGATTTTGACTCCTTTGCCAAAGATCAGGTAGCTGAATGTGTCTAGGGTTGTTTCCGCAACATGTATTCTGTCCCATTTATTTTTTCTGCCAGTACCATGCTGTTTTGGTCACTGTAGCTTTGTAGTACAATTTGAAGACAAGTATTGTGATGCCTCTTGTTTCACTACTTATTGTATAACATCAAATCACTTATCATCTCTGATTTTTCATCACCAAAATGGAACATAAGAGTCATCCACTCAGGAAGGAAAGGAAATGGAAAAAAAATAATGATGTGTTATATACATGTACAACTCCTGATGAATTTAATCATTATGTACTGCAAGCTTGTACTAATAATAAAAAGTACTCTCTAGTAAAATTAAGTAAGAAAGAAAAATTTTTAAATCATGGAGTAGGTATGTAAGAAGTTATTAATTTTTCTGCTGAGAATTTCTTTGCATTTTCATATTTAATCTTCACCATCACTATAAGGAAAATATAATCACACCCATTTTTACATTTTAAAAAATAAAGGCATAACAATTAAATACAGCACACAATTTATAGGTAACCCTAGAGCTGAAGCCTGCTCTGACTGATTACAAAATTCACACTCAGTTCACTGAGCCGTATTATCTACAGGCAAAATGTACAGGAATAGAAAAGAGAATAACAGTGCAGCCACTGTATCAAACTACAGTTAAAATGACCCTGAAGCTAATGGCTCAAAGAGCAGTCATTGATCTTTGCCTATATTTTCAGGATTTCATTTACATCTTCTTAATAAATGATGGAATAACTTGAAATGACATTTTCATTATTACCTCAAACCATAATGCCAAAGGATTGCTGGTGACATGTCAATTATATGCTACTACAGTTATGAGTTTTTGCCCATCTATCATTTCCCATCACTGGTACCCACATCACTGCTAGCACTGGCATTATTAAGGAATGTCTGAACATCTTCGTTATCAAGTTTGCTATACTTTGCTTTTAAGGCAAATTACATAGGTTAAAGTTGGGACCTTAAAAAGCCATCAACCAAAAATTGCACAGTACATTTCAACTTCTGCACTTTCATAGAATGTTAATCCTGTCATTTCACAGATGAGAGAACTCAGGCTCAGTTATTTCTGGCATTTCTTAATGCCTCATGCCCAGAGCTCCCTGAGATTCGAAACTGAAAATCATTAGCCAGTGTAAACAATCATAATCACTGCTATAGTAGATAAAAGAGAGAAAAACTAACAAAAATGGGTCACAAACTATCTAGGCCTGTCTTATTCAGTTTTATAAATTGGCTCCAAGCCCACTGACTAAGCCTGTAAAGACAGAAATTGGGCTAGTTGCAAAGACTATATGAAGACATATTTAAAGTATACTTAACACATTGACTTGTGTACCCAACACTTACTTGCACATAGAAGAACCCAAACAAAATGTTAAGGAAAGAAGGGAGAGAGGAAGGGAAGGGATGATGTTTTCTAAGGCTGTCTTTGATTAGTGAACAGTGCACTGCTTCTAAACCTCAGAAGTGTAAAGTGTAATGGTGAAAGCTTGCAGATTCCAATGCGGTAAGGTTTAACAATTTTTTAACTAGTCTAGTCTTGGCACATGTCATGGATTACATTTGCCACCACATTTGAATTTATCAAGAAAATCACTAAAAATTATAAAATACAATGTAATCTTAACTATTCTCAGCTGTTCAGTCCGCCTTTTTGCCAAAAACAATATACAAACTTAGTTGAACTCAAGCGAAAGAATGGAATAAGTGATACCTGCTCGGCCAAGCGCAATGTGACTGCTCCAATGAGGTCATAACTTTAAAACCTTATGATACCTACGCACTTTGATTTGAAGCCTCTGGGAAGTCAGTAGTGTCCTTACCTACAGCTGTGCCTTATACAGCTCTAAAATGGTATGAATTATTGTTATTGTTCAGTATTACTCAATACACCCAGAGGTTCCCCCCGAGCCTTATGGATTAGACCACTGATGAGTTTATAGCTGACTGTGATTTGGGAGGTGAAGCTTGATTGGAGAAGGTAGGTCACTGGGGATGTGGCCTGGAAGGCTGTATCTCCCTTGCTTCTCCCTTGATTTCTCTTGGGTTTTTTTCTGTCATTCTATAAACAAGCTCCAGCCACATCGTGAAAAGATCTTGGTTCATCCCAAGTACTAAACCAGTACAGGGCAAGTTCTTGCAGGCAGATAGATATGAAGGCTGGGAGGATTGCAGCAGAATGGAACCTTCTACCCTGGGAACAAAGAAACACTCCTCTTCATTCATACTTATTGAAGAAGAGGACATGAAGCTCCTAAACATAGGAAGCATGGGGAAATTAAAGGGACCCGAACAAAGAAATTCTCCCTCTTCGATCATAAAAAAGGAAGACAGAAAGAAAATACCCTAAGGTTGGGAAACACGGGAAAATAAAAAGAACAGAGACAAAGAAACCTGCTTATTTCATGATAGGTTGCCTTTGTAGTACTAGATAGAAATTAATATATACTCAGGGACGGGGCTCTCAAAGAAGTCAGCAGAAAGAATAAAGACATCAGACTGTAGCTAAAGGTACACCTGAAAACCAGGCCTCCAGATAAAGTGGAATGATCAGGCCTCCATGTCTCCCTGAGGGATAAGCAATAACTTGAGATACCATAATCTGTATCAGATGAACATCAGTCATCCAGGTGGATGAACAAAGCACCCAGACCCGTCTCTTCCCAAAATGCCTTTGTTCTATCCAGGCACTATTGCTATGTGACCAGCTTCCCTACTGGATTAATATTAGCTAACTATACTTGTAATCTTATAGATCAATTGTAGTTTGAACCATGCTGTACCCACATTGTGACTTTGCTGGATAAATGACCCCTGCCAAAGCACTTCGGCAGCAACCCATTTCTGGGATGTCTCCTGTGTCTCAGGAGCAGGCACATTTCCCAATAAACTGTTCCCCACTATTCCTATTCCCCAATAAACTTTTCCTATTCTTAATTTCCTTTGTCTTTGGAGTTCAATCCTCAAACTCCAAAGGGGACATAAGTTTGGTGTACCTGACATCTAGCAGGTTGGGAGTCATATTTTCCCCACTATCAATTTCATGATTTTGCCAGTGACCCATCTTTCTCTGGGCCATCTTTCCTATTCTTCAATAAACTCTATTTTCTCTAAAACTAAAACTTCACTTGTATGTAGTCTTTAGCCATAGATGAGTTGTAAGGTGCTCTTCTATCCTTCATGTTGGATGAAAACACGAAGCTCCAAGGAGGCTAATGAAACAGCAGTTAAAAGTATGGATAGCAGTCCAGGGTTCCCTTGCATTTGAAAATCCCAGGACATTAAGTCTGTCTTTTGCGAGTGGGAATTTCACAAGTCACAAATCCATGCATCCTGTTAAATGTGCACTCACAGAAATGTACTAATGTCTGTAGCCTTCACAGATGGCAAGTTCATCATGGGCTCAAAGTTTAAACTTACATCACTCACACTGCTTCAACGGTTTGGACTCTTCTCTCCTTGCTAAGGAAGCAAGATCTCTCCTATTCCACTCAGGAGAGAGAAATCTCTCCATGAGTGCTGGCAGCTTGACTTTGAAAATGTGAGATTTTGTAGCTGGACTTTGAGAGGTCTGGCAGAGAGGCCCCAGGCATACGCTGCCCCCTAGTACCTCTGCCTGCATCCACTGAAACTCTAAAGGCTGATATTCTTGAGGTTTCTCTATTAAAATGCAAAAAGTCTGCATCATGCCAGTGGGAGAGCCTGAGCCTGGGTTCCAGCAGACTTCCCGATGTGGCCTCAGGCCACTGTATTCACAGCACCTGCCAGAGCCTCTTCAGCCCAAATGTGTTCTCAGCCAGGCTCCCTGGCCAAAGCCGAGCCTTGGTGCTGCCTAGCCAGGACCTGGCAGGACTTCCTCCCTCGTTATGCATGTTTCTCCACTGGCTCGTCTCCTTCAGCCTTCAAATGATATCTCCGTGGGACTTGTTATCTACACCAGCATACTCCTTAGAGTGAAGGGGAATAGTGTATTTGTAATGGTTCAAAGCAACAGTCATAAATCTACAACCAGATCCAGTCACCCCATCAAATATCCACAAGTCCCAAGCTTACAAGTTAGTCCCGTGCCTTTATTAGAGACTCTTCCAATTTCTTCCCCTTTTTTCTCTGCCAAAATTCTAAAATTAATCATACAAAAATATGACCTCCATGTAATTACCATCTTCTTTCTCTTCAGCAGCCACCATTCCGTGGGACTTTCTATGTATTAAATTAAATTTCTTTTTCTCAGGAATTCTTCTCCTAGACCTCTAATGTTTCCATCAGTCTTCCGACTCATCTTCAGCTTCTTTTGATCTCATCTGTCCTTTGAATGTTCCCTATCGCAAATGATAAATACCATCAAATGTTTGAAAGACCTATCTTTTCCAAGTTACACCTCAGTTATCCCTCATCTAATATAATTATGAAATCCTCTCAGCCTGACCATTTGCTCAGCCCAAGCTCTGGTCCATCAATACTCTCCTTGAAATGTTTCATCCAGGAAAGAGCAAACCCCAGACAATGTGGACAAGTCCAAGGTGGCTTCTTACTACTCCATCTCGAGTATTCCAGCTCCCCATTTTGTTTTCTAAGCAGTCTCATCACTCTGGAGGCATATATCATGGTCAGAGCCAACAAAATCTCCTAAATTCTCATTTGTGAATTTTTACTAAGTTGTTTTTTTTCATCTTGACCTTGTGCAGTGGATTTTTTTTGTCAACCCAAATGTAAGATTTTATATTTATCCCAGTTACATTTTAACATCTTAATTTCAATCCTATTTTACAGCCTGTCAAGACCCTTTGAGCTTTAATGCTATCATTTATCATGTTAACCCTTCTTCTATTGAAGTGTCTACAAATTTGATAAGCATCCTTTACATGATTTTCTCCTTTCTGTGTCAATTTCAGCTTGAAGACAGCTGATTTTTCAAAGGTAAAAGCTCAAGACCTTTTCTCTGCCTCTCAGCTGCTCGGTGCAATCCAGGGTGTGTGATACAGCATGATACCAGGAGCCCTCCCAGCCTGCTTGAGGTTGTCAGTCCTGCATTCGGCATAGTGGTTCTCAAACCCTAAAGGACCCCCACATTACTTACCACAGTTGCTTGGCACATATTCCCAGGCCCATGTTTCAGTTACTCTGATTCAGTAAAAGAGGTAGTGAAGAAAAAGTCTTTAATAAGCCCCCTAATAATCCACAAGTAAACTGAACACAGCATTTGAATGCTTCTTGAGGGCCCCAAACATTTGCCTTTCTGAACTGGAGAGGGGGTAGTATGGTTAAAACAACCTCTGCTTTCTAACTCCTCCTCAGCTCTCAAATGTCTTTGCAGGGGACTTAATACAATGTTACCCAGCCTACATTTAGCTATTATTCAAATTCATATTTTCTAGGAAAATTCACATTGTAGGTAAATAGTACCAAATGATTCTTTAAAGACCATAAAATTTCAAGTTATTTAATAAGGCAAAAAGAATTAAATGGCTTCTTCATGGTCCTAAATTTAAATAAAGTTTTTGGATCATAATTTATACGTCTTTGACCTGGGATACATAAAAAAGTTCTTCTGGTCCCATATTTATGAAAAGTTATATCTCGGTTGTTAAAAAGAATTTCAACTATTTCTATGCTTTCTTTCTAGTTTATCTCATTTTAAATTTTATTTTGTATTTATTTTTAACTCAGCATTGTTTTATTGGCTTTTAAGACCATGGTTTTAGTTTCCTGATTTTCTTACACTCATTACTTTTAAAATACTTTATGTAAAGAGTTTTATGATGATATCTTAAGTTTTAATAAGCCTGTCTTGCCTTCTTTAAAATCTTTCATTTTGATTAACCATCCTTGTTCTCATCTCTGGACTTTCTGTTTTTGGTCCCTTGTTTTCACAGTGACACACACACACACACACACACACACACGCACACATGCACACACGCACACACACACACACACACACACACACACACACACACACACACATCCCTGAAAGCAGGTCATAGGGATGTTCACAATGAAAATAATCCATGTCACAACAAGCAAGTATCCAATCTGCCCAGCCCCTTGGGACCTGGTCCTCTGGCTTCTGACTCCTCATCCAAAGGACTCCAGAGACTCACAGAAAACCCCACCTCAGAGACCTTTAATAACCCACCTACAACACCTAATGTCAGTTTTCTTTTTCTCTCGGTGCTTAAAAGAAAGTCTGTTATATTACAACAGCTAGTTTTAGGATGTGCATATTCCAAAACGTTTTAGTTTTGTTTTTCTAAACCTAAATTTATGCTATACCTACCTGCATGAAGTCAAACTGCTCAGTTAAATCGCCCATCTGCCATACCCTGGTTCATGAGCACCCAGGTGGAAAGGTTTGAAAGAAATGACAGTGGTTATTGTTTATTTGGTAACTGCTACATGCACACTCTGTGATAAGTGAAATAGATAGACAGATAATAGATATAAAACCTAATTGATCTTCACAAAAATTCTGCAAAGAAGATGTCTTAGTCCATCTGTGTTGTTATGACAAAGTACCCCTGTCTGGGTAATGCATACAGAACAACAGTACAGCTCCCACAGCTCTGGAGGCCGGGAAGTCCAAGATACAGGTGCTGGCATTTGAAGAGCGTCATCTTCTGCTCCCCTCAGATGGCAAAAAGAACAAAATGCTCAGATGGCAGAAGGAATGAACCCACTCTCACAAGCTTTTATAATCAATTCACAAAGAAGCAGCCAACACCACCAGATTCCCTCCCAGGGGCTCTACCTTCCAATCCCACCACCTGACAATTTATTTTTAATATGAATTCTGGAGGAGACACCACACTCAAACCATAGCACAAAAGTTATCCTCCTTCTTTTACAGAAAAAGAACCAAGGCTGTGATGTTTTTCAGCCATTCGGCCAAGCGACCCAGAGAGAGCTGAAATGTTACTGGTAGTGGTCACTGTGACACTGAAGAATGCTTCCTGGCTCGGGGTTGCTGCTGACAGAAACCCTCTGTGTAGGACCTGTCTGAGATTTCCCCTCAGCTGACTAAAGACCCTGACCAAAGTGGGCCGGTGCACATTCTGTAACTCATCCAAGGGGACAAGGAGGGAATGTCACTCTCCTTATCCAAGTCCAGAGTAGCCCTCAAGGATTATCCGAGCTCAGAGCTCCCATGGGCAGACAGGAGTCTTGCTAGGGCTGTGCTGCTGGCCACCTCCTCTGCCTTACCTGCTTCCTTCCCATCTCTTCCCTGCCCATGTGGGTTCTGAGAACAAATGTCCTTACTAAGGTCTGTTTCCTGGAAAACCTGACCTGTAGCATTAGTTCTGCCGTATGACAAACCAAGTTTTATTCATTTCTCCTCTTTACCAAAAAAACAAAGAAAAAACAGTAACAAAGGCAGTTTTCATAGATATGTAAAATACAGTGGGTTAACACATTAGAGGTGGCAGAAAAAAATAAAGAAGTAGGCCACATAGGGTGAAGGAAACCTGTAAGCTATCGAGGTGGCTAAGGCAGGAGAACTCCAAGTTTGAGGCCAACCTGAGGGGCTTAGTGAGGCCCTATCTCAGAATAAAATAAAAAGGGATGGGATGTAGCTCAGTGGTAGAATGCTTGCCTTGAATGTGCAAGGCCCTGGGTTCAATCTACAGTAGACAGGGAGGAAAGAGACAAAAAGGGAAAAGGGAGAGGAAGGAGGAAGGAGAGAATATAAAATGGAGCCAGGCATCTGACTAATTAACACAAAAAGTAATCCCTTAGATGGGGTGAAAGTTTGGCTCTTTTTTGCTGACATGAGAAAGAACAAATTCATCAATTCTACAATTCCCAGTAACCTTAAGAAATTAGATCAGTTATAGTAGCTCAGGAAAACCTCTAGATTGAAGAGAATTACCTTCTGAGAGTTCATGTAAAGATCTTCACAGTCTCACCCCAGGTGAGGCTAGATTCGTCCAGAATGAGAACATTTCCTGGGACATGAGATTTTCCATCTAAACTCATTATCCTCTGAAGACAGAAAAGCCTGACAGTCCTGGGCTGGTACAGCTCCAACAGCAAGTCAGTAAAACAGCAAGTCTACTGGGGGCCAGTATGAATCTATTCCTGCTGGTCTGGCCCAATGTGGGAGTATTTTTTAGGTTACCCAGAGAAGTGTTAAAACTTGATCTCCATACAATCCTCCATGACTAGTTATTACTTTCTGCTGAGCTCTTGAAAGATGATGCATACTGCAGTGGGTTTGACGTTCCATCCCTCAAGAATAACCAAAGTACAGCTATTTTATGGGGCCGTTCAGTAAAGGATCGCAGTGATAAGCAGGCAATTGAACTAGGGGTAGAATTCCCATTCTAAGATGAAAATAGAAAAGGCTGACAAGCACACAAGTGATTTTATCTCCACTTGGCAGTGGGACAGGAACAAAATTATCCATTGAAAGTAATTTTGGGTTTTCCCTATTATATGAATGTATGTGCTGAGACAATACTGATGAACATTTTGGAGCTTTCAGTGATACAAATAGCCCACAGTAGCATGAATGTCATAGGTATACCAGTGTTGTATTAAGGTAAAAATACTCCACTCGAAATAAGTGGCTGAGGTGCAGGGATTTAGCTCAGTGGCATGAGTATCTGCCAGGCAAGAGCAAGGTTGTGAGTTTGATCCCCAGTATCCAAAAAAAAAAAAAAAAAAAGTGACTTGCCACAATTTTAGCTTCTAAAAATCAAGAACTAAGAAAGAGAGACCCTACCCCAAAAATCAATCACAATAAAACATCTACAGAATAATTAACTTAACTCTTTGCCACTTTTCAGGTATATGTGCCATGATAGACTATTTGTGGAATTAACAAGAAAAGGAACTGAAAATTTTTCCACTACCTACATTTCACTTCAGTGAAAGATTTCCATATATCCACTATTTGGTCTATAAATATAACCCACAATTTATCATACTGACTTGTTTTTCATGGACTGAGCTGAAGAGTTACAGCCAATAAGCCTGACTTAGAAGTTGCAGTTTAGCAACTGTCTTTTAGCGAATAACCCTTGGAAGTCATTTAACAAATAAATATTCCCTATTCCTGAGGGATCTAATCAACAATCATGGATTTTCTTTTCTAGTCAAGTTCCACTTGTCAATTGTAATTTGTAAAAGAAACTGAGAGGAAGTTAGAAACAAAGATGGCAATTATCCAGCTAATCTGGGTTTCACATACAGTGGTGCACCTGCCAGATGTGTATCAGTATATTCTTTACCTCCATTGACAACATCCCCAGATGATTGCTAAGTTTTTTCCTGTTCTAGTACATAGACAGTCACAAGTAAAACTGAAATGAAGGTGTTCTGTAATGCCAAACCTCAAGCACATTCCTCAGGAGTAATGACAATTGTTCCTCAAATTCAGAAGGTGACCCATGGAGGTGAAGTCCATTTCATCTTTTGAATCATTATTTTCGCCTCTCTTAAGATATGAGTTGGTTGAAATATCTCCAAGGAAACTAAGAAAAGTCACTCGCCTGGGAAGTCAAAACAAAGAAAATGGTCTTTCTTGTACATCATCTGTATTTTTCCAGTAAGAGATGGCTCTATCAAAGTATCTGAGACTTTTGTCTTATGAACACTAGGGCACTTCTAGGCGTGGTAAGGTACGTTTGTAATCCCAACAATCTGGGCCAAACCTGAGGTAGTAGGATTGCAAATCTGAGCCCAGTCTGGAAAGCTTAAAGACTCAGAGATGTTCCAAAACAAAATAAAAATTTTGGATATGAACAATGAATATTATATGCATGTTTGAAAATACTATGCCAAAACTCATTATTCTCTGTAATTAATATACATTAGTAAAAAGTATCTCTGCACAAAAGAGGATAGAGAGTTGGGGAGGTAGCTCAGTGTAAATGCAAAGACTGGCTTCCTTCCCTAGTATGGCAAAACAAACATGAAGGAATTAAAATCTGTGGAGAGAAGACTTCAGTGCTGTGATAATGGTTCAAAAAGCATACTGGCGCTTAAAAAAAAAAAAAGCCCTGTTTGTATTTCTTCATTGCTTTATTCACCAGCTAATTTCCAATCCTCCATTTCATTTTCTGCAGCACTGATCCAGTGAAAGGCAAAACAGCCAGATGCCCCAGAGCCATGTACTGTGGCCACACAGCGAGGCATCATGCATCCCTTTCTTTGACTTCTTCACGGTCCCATACCTGCTTCACCGTTACCTAAATTCCATTCCATGGCGTTTGGCTATTTGCATTCACAGCTTTAAGTCATTAAGCAGGAGGAAAAGAGCACCACTGGCTGCACAATGAAGCTATCCATTTCCTCAGTTCAGTACACTGGCAAGTTTTTCTTCCTTCTGAATACCTAGCTTTATCTGGGACTAAGAGTTCTGAAATTTTACTACTCGACCTGCTCACTTTTGCATTGCATCAAAGGGAAGGGCAGTAATCTTCTTGACAGAAGATTTAAGACGTAAGAAGCTTAGCATGCAAGTCTAGGAATTTAACCCTCCCTGCCCTCTCAGGGCTCTGCTAATGGAGCGCCACCTCAGTTTCCAGCTGGCTTCTCAAAAAAAGCGCATGAGGACAGAATGGCTCCACCATCCCTGTAGCGAGGCATTTTAAACACCTCCAAAAAGATAAACGAGCAAAAGTCCCTCCTGAGGAGAAGCAGGACTGCAGCAGGCATCCTGGCTCTGGTGTGGTGAACTCTTGAATCAGAATAATTTCTAAATATATCACTGTCAGTCCACACTGTGAAGCTGCCATTCAGGAGTCCAGAAATTACACTGCCACCTCTTTCTTTTCTAAAGGCAAAGTGAGCCCCTTTAGAAAATTTAGCTATGGCTTATTGTGGCTATTACATTTTGCCATGCACAAATGAATTATGTGGAAGCATTTTTTCAATCTCTAAAGAACATAAACATTTCTATTCCAAAATGTACATGCATACATTTGTTTAAAAATAGCTGCCTTCGTTATCATAATGATTTTCCCCCTGTGTTCAGCTCCAGGAATTAGTGGTAAATGTAAATGTAATCAAGGGCACTACCATGCTTTTAATTTGGCAAGTGAAAACCATTTATATCTTCCATTATTGTGGCGGAACAAGTCAGTTTTATTACCAAAAGAAAGTTAGGAGTAATCTGATTGCCATCTGGTTTTTTTTATATCTTTGCTGAATAAAAATCTTGCTCTTAATATCAAGTGCCAGTGCAATTATGGGGAATTGGACACCGTTTTGGGAGATAATCTGCCAAATGCAAAAGAAAATATAAATATCCTGTGACCTAGAAATTCCATCCTATAAATTTACCCTGATACAGTGGCACAGAGAAATAGACGCAGGTTCACTGTGTTGCTGTGTACAAAAGAAAAAAAGAGGATATAGCTTTAATGCCAAATAAAAAGCAATAGTCAAGTATAGTAAGATATGCAAATAAAATCCAAAGTAATTGTGTGGCTCAGATATTTAAAATGTTTGAAAATACTCAAAATAGAAAACATCTTGTATAATACATAGAATTTAAATAAAATTTAACCATGATATAAACTGTGTGGAAATGAGAAAAGGATCTGGGGATGAGAGACAGAAACAAAGGGAGGGAAAAGGGAAATAGAAAGGATCAAGAAAGCTAGGCATGGTGATGCACACCTGTAGTTCCAACACTCAGGAGGCTGAGGCAAGCCATTTCTGTGAGTTCGAGACCAACTGGGACTGCAAAGTGAGTTCAGGTCAGCCTGAACTACGTAGTGAGACTCCGACTCAAAAAAAAAAAAAAATACAATATGTGTATTGTTCACATGACGTATCACAAATACATACTAATAAAAAAAGTGTAGCAAGAAAGGTTACCTGGCTCAAAAAATGTATTTGTGCGACAAATATTTATCAAGGACTGACTAAGTAAGAGATTATTTCATAGCAGAGAAAAGCAAACTTTTTTCTATAAAGGTCCACATAATAAACACTTTAGGTCTTGCAGGCCATAAGGTCCTGAGCACTGCACAATCCCACCACTGTAGTATGAAAAGCTGTGCTTCAACAAAACCGTATTTGCAAAAAATGGGCCTTGAGTGGATTTGACTCCTACCCATTAGTTTTCTGAGCCCTGTTCTGGGCAAGTGAAATAAAACATAAAAAGCTATGAACTCCTGGATTTTACATTATATATATATATATATATATAATAGAATTTCACCTTGTTTTCAGAATTTTATTTAAAGTCTGTGTATTAAACAAGATGTTTTCTACTTCAAGTATGTCATGGTTTATGTCTGTGTCCCCCAGGCCTCATGAGTTTGAATTGTGCATTTGTTATTCGTTCAGTGTCTAGTGCTTGGATTGATGGTGTCAGTGCTCCACCCACAAAGGGGTGGAGCCAGGATGTGATGTCATGGCAGGAGGAAGGTGTCTCTTTCTCTTGGCTAGTTCCTGTTTGCTGTTGGTGGCCGCCATGAACTGTGGTCCAGCCATGCCTGCCTGTCTTGGAGCCAACTGAGTATAGACTGAGACCTCCAAAAACTGTAAGAAATAAACCTTTCCCTTCCCAACTTGGGCTTCAGGTATTTTGTCTCAGCAGCGAGCATAAAGTAACTAAGACAAAGTAGTTTCAAATATTTTAAATATCTGAGCCACACAATTACTTTAGATTTCATTTGTATATCTTAACTGTATTTGGTTATTGCCTTTTATTTGGCATTAAAGCTATGTCCTCATTTTTTCTTTTATACACAGCAACACTGTATGTATTGTGTTTATATATTACATATATGTGTGTGTGTGTGTGTGTTTGTGCGCGCACAATATTATTCAATACATGTTCACCAATCATTCATTAAGCAAATCTCTGGGATTGTACCACACACTATGCTACAACTAGTAACTGATTCAATGGTTTAAAAAGGAGAGATTTGGTCCCTGCTATCATAAAGTTCATGGTCCAAAGAAGATGACAAATAAGAAAGCAAATGAAAACAGTAATTCCAGACTGTTAAAATTTGCAAGGAAATAAAATTATTCATATGGTTATCACTGGGTAGTGAAATGTCTAATGAGTTTTTTCCTTTCTTTACTTTCCTTTATTATGTATCTGAAATTTTTGTAATAAGCACATGTTATCATTTCAAAAACAAAACTAGTCTCAGAGAGTTATAAGCAAAGGAAAAGGATAAAAAGACTGATTCATGCTCTCTGTAGAACTTGCAATCCTAGTGGATTTAGGGCACTGGATGATCACTATGTTTTGCACACTAGTGATTCCAGTGTCTTTGACAGTGCTGCCTAGGACAAAAAGTCTTACCGTTCTAAAGAAATAAATAAAACTCTTTGTCTTTGGTATATGAATGAGGGGCTTAGTAGGGATAGAAGAGCCCTAAGCCTTGTCTATTCACTTACTAATTTTGAATGTAAAATAAAGAGCTTATGGAAGTGTAGGAGAGCAATAGACCCTAATACTAGCAATCTTTTAATAATACTAGGTCTTTAAAAATCTATATTCTCATTTTTAAAAGGAAGAGTATAGTAAAACATATTTTACTCAAAGAAAAAGTTGCTGTTTGACCTCAGCTTCTGGAAGATTAATCTATATCACACGTAATAATAGCATCTTTGTATATGGTTGGGGCCAGCCACATCTGAGTATCGTAGGTAGTAGGTAGGGAGCTGACCATCCCCAAAAGACCAATCCTGTGACTTAGGGGGTCTGACCTGTGGGCTGATGTCAGCCAAACAGCATACCATCTATCACATCTGTGTAATGAGGTCAGAATAAAATCTCTGGACATCAAAGCTCACATGAACTTCCCCAGCTGACCATATGCCTTGTGTATAGTCAAATACTGATGCCAAGAAGGCAATGAGTCCTGGGAACCACAAAACTTTCCCATTTGGAATCCCAAACTATACCAGATGGGCCTTTTCCTTTAGCAGACTTCAACTTGTGTGCTTTCTCTAACAAACCGTAACCTTGGGTTTTGCCAGTTATGGTGTTTTCTGGGAGACTTTCTAGTGAATTATGAAACTTCCTGAACCTACAGTTGGCATCAGAAGTAAGGGGGATCGGGTGGAGGGCTGTGCCCTCAAACCTTACAGTCTGGCTAACTCCTTCCAGGCAGCATTAAGAGGAGAAAGAAGAGAGCATACTGGTGAAATTACTCTCGAATTCATGGGAAGACTTTGCTTTGGGCTTCTTTCTCCTGCTGCTGCTTCTAGAGCCAAATATCATTCACCAGGGTTAAGTAACTAACTGTAGTGACTTCACATTGTACAAAGATACACACCAGCCTGAGAAAACTCTATCCTTAAGGCACACCTATGAATAATTTCATACTTCACCTGTAACTTTGCTTTAGAAAGATATAAGTACAATCTTTTGTTGTTGTTGTTGTTGTTTCTAATATATGAGGCAAATATGAAATCAAATACCCTAATCACCGCATTTCCTTGATGCAAAAGCACAAACTTTGCTAAAACCTTTAACCAACAGCTTTTTAGCAAGCTAGAGAAAAACATGCATTTAGCTTTCTGATCTAGTCCTTTTAAAAATTTGCTTCCTAAAATAAGGAATAGATATGTTGCATTCTTTCAAAAGTGAAAGTTTAGATACAAGTACATGTCTATCCACTGAATAGTGCAGCGGTTTGATTAGTCAACTAATCTTCCTGGGTCTCATTCAGGGTTGATGTTGGGTTTGGCCTTAAGCTTTTCACAATGGCAGCCTCTAGTCTACCTTTATCTTTAATGTGTGAAAACTTGAGAAAATCTTTAAAGGCTTGAGAAATTTCCCTACAGGCTCAGCCAGTCAAATGTGGGTATATCATAAATCCTAGGTCACCCAGCCCATGACTTTTTAAGTATCAAAAAAAATTCAGGCCAAAAAAGTAATAATCCAGGCAAATTAACCCTAAGAACCTCCAACAACTAGGAGTCAAATGCAAATGTAGTTCTTCCTTTCCTGCATTTCACCTACATAAGTCATTTGTTTGACACTTTGAGGGCTTAAATTCAAGATGGACCCTAAAAACTCAGTCTAGTTCGTAGCTTGTCCTTGACTCTGTGTTCTAGTGCCTCTCACTTGAAAAGATCAGGCACAATGCAATTATGAAGTCGTGTCTGACTTTTTGAAGTGTAAATCCACTGCACTGGAAAATGGCAAGTGTAAAATCCATTCTTAAAAAGCACTTGACATTTTCACATACAGCTTCACAGCCATGGAAATGTGAGGAGGCTCACACAAGATAGCCAGGGGTGGCTTAAAAGTTAAAAATGAAAAAAGTGTTCTAACATCTGATCTGAAGCAGAAATCTCATTGTTTTAGCTTTTTGTTTTGATTAGAAAATTAGAATTTCTTTAATAACTCTGCTCTGATAAGCTCCCTCAATGAGTTGATTTTTTATCAGGTAATTTTACCTTCTAGTTTATATGCTTAATATAGCATGCATTCCTAATCACAAGGGCTTCCCTGGTTATCCTGATGTCTTTGTTCTGTGCATGAATCCTGAAGCCATCATCTGCATCAGGGCTTGGTAAACTATCTCACTGAAGGGCCGACAATAAGTAGGCTTGGAGGTTCTTTGATGATGGAACAAGATTAAGGTAATAGTTGCACCACATTATAAATACATTAAATGTCACTAAATTGTGTTCATTAAAATGGTGACTGATTTTATACTATGTGGATTTTACATCAATTTAAAAAGAGCCTGTTGCATTGATGCACACCTATAATTCTGACTGTGCAGCAAGCTGAAGCCAAACCATAAGTTTGAGACCAGTCTAGACAACTGAATGAGGGTCTGAGTGAGACCCTGTCTCAAAATTTAAAATAATAATAATAATAAAGGACTGAGGATGTAATTCCAATGGCAAAGAACCTGCCTAGCATGTGTGAAACCCTAAGTTCAAGCCCTAGTACCAAAAAAAAGCCCATTTTAAGAAGATCTGTAGATGATTCACAGGTTCATGCACATTAAGTTTGAGAAACAACCTGTGTTAGGTAAAGGATCAGGCATTTTCAGATGCTTATCAATTTTCCAATGGGATATTCAGTGTAAAGGGACAAAGCTCCATTCACTGATACCAGTGCAGGTGGTAGGATTGGTTCTTTAAATATGGTTGAAACATTTTCTTACACTTTGGGAGTAGGAATTGTTAAAATAGTCTCACTTTTATACTCTTTTTCCCAGTTTTTCTTAAATATTTAGTAGGAAAATTGCTAGAGCCAAAAGAGATAGCAAATATCTTTCACCCATTAAATTTGAGTTTATGCAGTTCTTTTCTGACTCCAAAAGCTGCTCCTGAGTACCACCTATTACTGCCTCCTATTACTTATTCCACTGTAATATTCTTTAAATATTTTTTAACTTTCACAGATTAACTCTCCAGAAGTGTTATCCTGCTTGATATTCAGTATATATTTTCTGGTGACAGCTTTATGGTACAATTAAATTTCATACATTTTTTCAGCCTTCTCTGAATATGCATTAGGACACCAACCATCATAATTCTAAACCAATTGGCTTGATTTGCTTATTTCAGCCCACATCTCACAAGCCTGCTACATTTCCATATGCTCCATCCTATCTACATTCCACCCCTCGGCCCAAAGATATTGATTATACTGACAGTGAAGAAAGCCATGGGTGCTGATAGCAGAAATATAATTTCCACTGGAGAGTACTTTACAAAATATTCTCTATCTTAATATGCCATACTGGAGAGGTACCAGTTAAGCCAGGTCATAGAGGAAACTGGAAATTGATCAAAAGCAGAGGACCTGAGCTTTTCAAAAATTATTACCAGAGTTTAGTAGGTAAGCAATTGTTATCACAAGTTAGCATAGCAGAGAGAAATCCTGATGTTTAGATGGACTAAGTAACTTAATAAGGTTCATTTGGATGCAAAAATAAATGAACATCACATTAACATTAACTTTCAATGCTTGCCATTTTATGTTAATTCATATTTTTAAATTGTGGCTGATTCTTTGCAATCAGACTATGGTTAATTATATCTCCAACATGTAAATCTGATGGAGTTCTGGGACCAAAGAACAACAAAAATACCCAACAAAGTCCTTGGAGACTCAGAACTGTCACTGTGTTAACTGATAAAATCCTACTATGCAAAGAAAACCTGAGCTCTCAACTACTATACTGTCACTCTTCTTCCTCAAGATCAAAGCATGGTTTGCATAACCATGGAAACCATATTGATCCATTCTGTTTGCAGATGTTTTTCCCTGATATTTTTCTTTGTAACTGATGGCTCTATTTTAAGACATAAGATCTATATGCTAGGTAAACATAGACTGCATTTTTAGGAAACTTCCAAGCTGAAAACATCTAAATGTAAGAAATATAGACTTGTATACGTTATCCCTTCCAATGCTCAGACACTACTGCTCTTCAACACCAGACAAAATAATATCTATATGTTGTCCAACTCTATGTCCAATTCTCTGGGCATAGTGCATCAGAAACTTACAATTCTAATACTCTCCCCTGATTCATGCATGTAATGAGGGTCATCCTTCAGTCAGGCATTTTATAAAAGCTATTTATCTTTCTGTTCTCTGTAACCACTCATGAGACAACCAACAGTCACTTGATTAAAGTTACCAACCTGGGAAATGATCAAGGAGGAGTTGCCTCATTTAGGAGTTGGATGATCTGAGTTGTTCAAATTCAGATGTGTATGTGTGTCACTGCTCCCTACCTAGGAAGATCCAGATTCTTTGCTTCACTGGTGAAGACTCTGAGCCCTGGACAGGCTGAGACACTTGAATGAGTGGATGCAACCACTAACAACAAACTCAAGACCAGAGCTTAGATCACCAGCAGCTGAGCCCAGCTGTCCCACATATGGCAGCAGGGCTTGGAAGTGCAGGTCGGTCATGCAGGAATCTTGTACCAATGCAAGTTCTGACATAGGCATGGGAAGGGCCTGAGAGTCTGCCCCAGCATATGGTGACTTGAAGGTCCCAGGCCCGCTGCTGTGAGCACTACACAGTCATCATCACTGGCGAAAAGTAGAGGCTGGAGGAGCACTTCTGGATTCCCCACTGGTGAAATGACAGTGTAAAACACTGCTTATATACAGTGATTTTCCCAGGCTTTTCCACAATCCTTCCAACTCTCGAGTCCCTGGAAGACTTGAATAGACACTTGATCCTCCATCACTTTACGTTTCACAGATGACACAGCATTAAGCGTGGGAGAAAAGACCCAGCGGGGGCTAGAAGACAAAGGGCACTGGTGTGGTGGTTCACATGTGTAATCCCAGAAGTTGAAGAAGGAGGATCGCCATGACTTTCAGGCCAGCCTGGGCTACAAAGTGGGTTCAAGGCCAGCCTAAATAGTAGTATAGGGAAACCCTGTCTCAAAAAGATAGAAGGAGGAGGAGGAGAAGGAGAAGAAAAAGGAAGGGGAGGGAGAAGAGGGAGAAGGGGAGGAGAAAGGTGTGAGAGAACTGCAGGCGGACTGGGTCCACTGACCCGCACCTGTGTGGTTATAAAGGGACCCAACCCAGACAGCCAATAGGCTCACTTTAATGCCTGATCCTCACCATCTTGGAATTCCTAATCGCTGGTTTTAGCATACAATTCAAATACTGTAAAATAATCCTTTTAAAGTGCTTGATTTTTTTTTAGTATGTTCAAAACGTTGTGCAAGCATCACCAGGATCTAATTCCAGAACACTGTCATCCCCCAAATGGAAACCAGAAACCTCATGCCAATCTCTCCTCTTCCTCTTAGTAATATTCCATTATATGAATACAAAGTACAATAACCAAGTGGATAGATAGGAAATATTCTATTTATTTATCAGGTGATGGACATTTAGGTGCTTCCTACTTTTTGAATATTATGAACAATGTTGCTATGAGCATCTAAGTACAATTTTTTATAGAGATTTGTGTTTTTCAGTTCTCTCAGGTCAATGGAATGGAACTGCTGGTAACTGTAACTCTAAAGAACTGCCAGACTGCATTCCCATCCACAGGATATGAGGCCATGAACTTCTCACTTTGTAACAAGGGGCTGCTCGTTCACATTTTACTGCTGACTATTTTTACCCTTGCTGTTTTACCACAGCAAACTATGATACTGGGACAAAAATCACTGTAAAAAGAGTTGCTAAGAGAGTCCAGCCACAATCCATACCTCTCCCCTACCTTTCTTCAAGACATTAAGACGTGAGGTGGGTAAAGAAACTCACTCATTCCTAATGACCTCAGCGGATACCACCCTAGAAGAATCAAATTAAGCTCACTCACAGTGTAAATTATCAGTCCACCTACTCCCCAAGCCTCTCCCACCTCCCTAGCCTGCCTCTGACTCCAGTGGCTAGGATTATTCCAAGTGGGAGGGAACTAAACCTGATATTCAGTCAACAAGAGTTTATTTGCCTGCCAGGAATCCAGCTGGCTTCCTCCAACGATTCTCAAAGCTTGTAAAAGACTGGAATCAAAGGCTGAGTTGATTTGCCACATCAATTAAAATTCATTCCCATTAAATTAACATTCTGTATATTAATCAACAAGTATGACTAATATGAAACTCATTTCTATTACAAAAAGGGAGGGAAGGATATGAGATTCCTTCCGTGGGAAGGAAGGGTGATCCATTAAAAAATAACAGAAACTGGAAAGAGGAAAAGAGAAAATTTGGAAATATTTTACATGTTTGCCCAACAGTGGCTCTGTTTGCTGCCATCTGGGCAGGACTGTGAGGCACTCTGCTCAGAAGATTTTGTCTCACCAATGCCTGCAGGCAGCTCTGCCTGGCTTGATTTATGGAGGAGATTGGAGCATATTCTTTTTGCAACACTGCCTCTTTCCCTGAGGATTTGTTAATTGAGGTATCACCTCTCAAGAATCATTGAGTAAAACTAATATATTACATTGCATGTTTCTGATTTCCACCAGGGTAATTATTTCACAAGGCGTATAAAAGAGAAGATCGTACTCTTGAGCATGTCAAATAGGAAGCAGTTTATTCAGGACCAAAAGGAAAAATGTTGATTTCCTTAATTTACACGCTGGAATTAGACTTTATTTCATTTCTTTACTCCATTTCAAGAAATGAAACGTAAATTTCTCCTGACAGGTCAGCATAGATTAGTTTTAAGTGCTCATAATTCAGTATCTTCAGGTCATCCTTGACTAGCGATCAGCCAAAGTCCGTCATATAACTTTGTAACATACAAAATGAAACGCTTAACTCTTCTAAAATATTTTTGGTCTATTTATTATCTAGGATTATAAAATAATTGAGGATAAATTCCAGGACTTCCTAGACTCCTAGTAACTGGGGACTGTGGAAATGGGGACCCTTAAGTATTTTTATTTTTCTCAAAGTCCAGTGAAAATCAAATGATACAACTGCACCAGCCAGCAACAACAAAAGTTAGTTTCTTTGGGCCAAAATTCTATCAGTCATCATTCATTAGACTTCATGATTGACAATCTACTGTTGATGATGATTCATAAAAATATCAGTTACTTAGTAAGGTCATTTTTAGACAAATTATTTCAATGCCTGAGTACATGAGAGAGCTGTCAATTACAAAATGGGTCCTTAATACTGAAGAGTCTGAGGGAGCCTGGAATATACTCTGAACCTCCATAAAATTCTGTTTTTTAACCACGTATATGTTTCCTTGCTTGTTTTGTTTTTGCAGTACTGGAGATTGAACCCAGGGCCTTCACGGTGAGCTATGTCTACATCCCCAAGTCATTTTTTAATTTAGAAACAGGGTCTTGCTAAGTTGCCCAGCTGGACTCAAAATTGTCCCACTTTAGCCTCCCAAAGTTTTAGGATTACATGTGCTACCATGTCAATCTCAACTACTGTTTCTGAGCACAAGACTATTCAACTTGGTGATTTTCCATCCCACTGCATCATCAGATCCACCTGGAGGGTTTGTTAAATCCAGTGGTGTGCCCTTGGTGTTTGCATTTCTGATTGGTTTCCAGGGTGTGCTGCTTGCCGGTCTGGGAACACAGTTTAAGAACTACTGCCATAGGGTCAATGTGTCCACAGGTTCTCAAGGGAGGAGCTGGAGTGCACATGATGTTTCTGAGGCCTGAGATCCATGCCAACACCAAGGACACAATCACGAGGTGGGGTTCAGATTGTGACACATATCTCAACACCAGCATAAGAACTTTCACGTTAAGTTACTTTAGGCAAAGATGTGCAGTCTGAGGACTACAGCCCTAGCCAGGCTCAGTGGCTTGCACCTGTCGTCACAGTTACTCAGAAAGCTGAGGCAAGATCACTTGAGCACAAGGGTTCAAGGTCAGACTGGGAAACACAGTGAGATACAATCTCTAAAAAACAAACAAACAAACAAAACCCTCACCCTTCTGTTTCAGTAAGATTTTCCAGTACGTGAAGGCCTCTGTTATAACATGAATCACCAGCTTGGGGTGCAGGCAGAGATGTTGCTGGCGCCCTCTGCAGGCCATGGATAGGAAAGAGAAATACAGCGTAGGAGATCTCCGTGGCAGGAAGACCTTTCCTCTAGGAAAGGAAGGTCTTCAGTAGCTGAAGTGCTAGAAGTTCCCTGTGTCCCAGCAGCCTGGCCACTCCATTGCCAGCAATAGAATCATTGTGGAGAAGTTAACCACAACGTCTAAATGAGACTTTGCACATTTGACATTAACATCACCCCTGGCCTTCTACGCCATTTCAAGTATCTCACACAAGCTCACATGTATCATTTTTCAGGGCTCACAAGCACACAGGACACTGCACTTACAAACTCACCTTATCCTGGTCTCAGACTTCACAGTTGCCTTCTCCCACACATGCCAGTACCCCCCTGTTCACAGGACTGACAGCTCAGGGACATTGCTGGTGTGACCCACTTAGAGCCAGTTTCCAACTCTTCAGCCCCTCTTGTAATGGCTCAGATGGGTTCTGTTATTAAAGCTTCCTCTTTAATTACCAACTTATGTGCAATTCAAGTAACTTTCTTGCAATTATGTTATTTGGCAATAATTGGATTTCTAGTTTTAATTGGGCCCTAAATTAGCGATAGCTTTCCTGAAAGCCATTACAGTGATTTCTAACTACAGTTTTTGTTGCTTTTTGAGTACGTTATATTTCAAACAGAATTATTCACCAGGCAAAGGAGTCACAGTTGTAGTGAACCCTGGCACGGGATCCAACCCACTAGTGCAATTTGGGCACTAGTCTGTGGTAACTAAACCTGTGCTATGAGAACCATGCTGTCCCCTGAGCAGTGCCATAACCTTAGCAAGGCTGCCTGCCCCAGGGCAGAAGTCAGTTTGGCTTGGGGCAAAGGTCTGGCAGAATGACCAGATGTTTTGTGCCACTATGTGGGGGAGAGAATCTGCTGCTGTAGGCAGACACTTGAATCATACAAGAGGAAGAAAAACCCAACAGTCCTTGAAAGCTACTAAATATGAAAACTGTGTTGAAGCTATAGGAACAATAATCCCATTTCTGCCTTCCTTCCCTAAAGGACTGTTTACTCAAATTGAGTCCAACAAGTATTTGTCACCTGTCAGCTATGTGTTAACTATTGCAAAGGACACTGAACCAGGAAGAGACAAGACCTGGTATGATGAGGTGTATGAGCTTTGCGGTCCGTCCACCTGTATTAGAATCCCAACTCTGTCAATTCCAGGCTGTGGACCTCAGGCAAATTATTCAGCTCTGTGGTTCTGTTTCCCTTATTTGGAGAATACACCACAAGGTATGTGAGTTAAGCAACTCCTCCTTAACCATGGGGGTCACATTCCAAGACCCCCAAGGATAGATATGGTACCAAACCCTATATATACTATATACACATATGATAGATTAATTTATAAATTGACACAGCAGGAGATTAAAGACTAATAAAATAGAATAACTATGTCAATATACTGTAATAAAAGTTATTCAGTGAAGGAGAGATGGCAGGAAATAAGGATGTATTTTTGGAGCAGGAAGTGGGTAAAAGCATGAAAATTGATTAAGGAAATTATATGTATATACACTAATTCTCCAAAATGACTAATAAAGTTTTAAGTTACTTAAAACTTATAAATGGTTTATTTCTGGAATTTTACCAACTATCTTCAATTCATACTTAATTATGGGTAACTGAAACCACAGAAAGCAAAACCACAGATGAGAAGGATTATGGTATTACAGGGAAAGAACTTCTAAAAGCATCCAGCATGTGGTGTTAGTTTTATTAGCTTGGTTCAATATGACAAGGACTTCTCTTGCACATCTCTGTACTCTCCAGGGCCCCGCACAGCAACTGGTAGATAGTAAAAACTGGCGGCATTGTGTTTCACAGAGAAATCAAGGTACTCCTAAGAGAGAAGCACTTCAAAGGAGAGAAAGCCTGGAAAAGCCATAGACAGAGGCCCCTGGAAGGCACTATGGCCTCCTGCAAGGAGCGTCTGCTGACCCCTGCTTCACAGGAGGAAAGCCCCGTCCTCTCCTTCTCCCTTGTTGGCCAAACCTGATTGGAAACAGTAAATGAGATTTTTTTTTTTTTTGTCTTTTTGTCTTTTTGAGACAGGGCCTCACTCTGCAGTTCAGGAGGGACTTGAGTTCACTTTTTAGCCCAGGCTCATCTCAAACTCGCAGTGATCCTCCTGCCTCAACCTTGAGTGCTGGGATACCAGTGTGCACCACCATGCCTGGCTAATTCTTTTTTATTGCAGTAGAGCCATTTTGGATTTACTATTATCTTGTTTTGAAATCCTTTACTGCATTCATTGTTTTGTTTTTATTAGTTCTATTCTGTTTTGTTTGATTTTTACTGTGTCTGAAGTTATGGGCAGCTATTTTGAAGACAAGAAGAGGCATTATGGTAGCCATTGTTGATTTCCTATTATCTTGCTTTGAAGTTCTGTATCACACTGTTTTGTTTCGATTGGCTTTATTCTGTTTTATTTTGCTTGGTGTTATTCTCTTTAAAATAAAAAGTACAGAAAAAATAAATAAGTTGGGACAATGTAACAATTTCAGTTGGTAAAAAATGAAAATATTTTACACATATATAACCAATAATGTGATATATATATAGATATATAGATACATAGATATATAGATATATGTACTGATTTCTTTTCTGGCAAAGTTTGAGGGTTGTAGCCTACATTTATACGTAAGGAAAATGCTACATTCTGGCCCAAAGTCTGAGGTCATAGACTCCTGCATTTAAGACCTTGGAACTAGTACTAGCATGCCTACATTCACTTCTCCAGAAGCAAAAGTACTAAACAACTAGTTCTAGAGTATGAGTGAGATGGTTACGAATAATTTGGAGGCCATCTCCTTAGTCTGTAATCAGTCTTTGTAAAAATGCATGCGTACAGTAAAAATGTACTGATTGTGTACTTTGCTAGACCCCGGGCACACATCAGTGAAAGAGACACATCCAAAAACATTCTTACCCTACTGAAGGGCAGCAAGAGGTGGAAAAGAGGTCAGACCATAAACAAAAATAAATACAGGAGGCTGGGCCTGGTGGCACACACCTGTAATCCCAGCACTCAGAAGGCTGAAGCGGGTGGGTCACTGAAAGTCCAAGGCCAGCCTGAGCCACAGAGTGAGACCCTGTCTCAAAAAAAAAAAAAAAAAAAACCTAAATAGTGCAGACAACCAAAAAAAAGCTGTGACTTTAAATATAATAATCAGGGTGAAAGTGAAGCTTACACCAAAACCTAAGGAGGTAAAATCAATCCGATGGCCTTGATGAATAGGTCATTTCACTCACGGCTGCTCCTCTGCATCTATTCGTGGCATGGTTCACCAAGCAGCAGCGGAGGGGTTCAGAACCCTGCCCCGTGTGCTCCCTGCCTTGGGACTCCTTCCACTCCAACTCACTCATCCAAGTCAGGGGCGCTGGGCTAGGTCACCGGTGTGGACCCAGGATCAGCCCTCCTCAGGGTGAGGCCGAGCTGCAGGCCCTGTAGTCAGAGGACGCTAGAGGCTGAGTGGCAGAGCCTGGCCCCTTCCCCATCCACCTCCATGTGGGGAAATCAGATCTTACTTGGGAGGGGTAATGTTTTTCTCTAAACCAGAGGAGGAAAAGTCTAAAAATCATTAAATGGATATTACAGTTTTCTTGTAAATAATTTTCATCCAAAAGGAAAGTTAAGGCGACGTAGAGACTGCCTGTGACTTGCAGCAGCCCGTGGGTTCATTCCTTGTGCTGGTTCTATCTCATTAGTCTCCACACAGAGGTATTTATAGAGATGATAATAAGTTTCAAAACAAATCTGATGAAATGTGCATTTCCTAAGGAGTCTGAGTTCCCCAGTAAACAAGCACTGATTCAAGGAACCAGGTTACACTGCAGTCAGGAGGGAGGTTGCCCAAGTGTGGCCGACACCCCCTCGCCCCTTCCCAACACCTTCTTTGCCAGTGTCTGACTGGTTTTCCTAAGGAACCATCTGATGATCCCTGTTAAAAACAGCCCTCTAACTCACATACTCACCTAGAGGAATTTCCTAATAGGCGATAGATCCTCAGTACAGGGTCCTACTCAGTCAGATGTCAGACACAGCATAGCCACATAACCGATTAGATTGCTCTCCCCATAAATATTCTACCACCAAGGAAGAGATTTACGATATTGTATCTTCGGTTCAATTTTCAGAACGATTTACAGCTCACACACATCCAAAAACTTATTACCAACTGCATTATTTGAAAACAAAGCGATAACTCGCTATCCTGGGAGAGGACCCAAGGAGCCTTTGGCGGGGCCTTCTATCTGTCTCCGCACTATCTCTGCCACTCCTATTGCTGCAATATATATAACAAACATCTTAAGTGAAATTACAAAGCACACGCGCTGCATGGCAGGGAGTAGGCTATTAAGTGGGAAGCCTTCAGAGGACTACATATTTGTTTTCAAACTGGGAAGCTTGACAACACTTGAAGAAAGGAAGAGGCCTGAAGTGCAGGTTGTGTGAAGGAAGGATAAGCCCCTCTGAGCCACTCCTGCCGAGAGCCAGACCTCAGGATGGGCACCGAGGCTCCAGTGCTGGGTTCGTCATTCTTGCTGGACCCAGTTCACCTGCCCTCACCGTGTGGCTCCTGTCCCCACCCACACCAGGGGGAGCTAGCAGCACCCGTGCTACACACCAGTTGCAGATGAGAGCCCCACTCCCCCTCACTGGGAACTTTCAAAACTGACCCCAAGTCAAGTGATTATGGTTTAACTGCTCTATGGCAGGGCCTGGACCCCACCATTTTCCAAACCCAATGGGCTTTCGATGCAGACGATTCTAATGTAGCACTGACCGCCTGCTGTAAGCGCCCTTTGCTTGAGTTTCCTCTGCTCAAGCTGCATTTTACAGGCATGCACTGTGCACGTGAGGGGGCTGGTCTGGCTTGTGCACCTCCAGAACCCACCTAGGCTGTGCATCATCAAGTACACATGGGTTGGATTAACTGACCCATAACCACCTTGTCCTGGACATAGTTCTCCATCATGTTGTCAACACATGACTGCTAATTTTATTAACCCTTATAAAAATTTGAATTTAGAGTTTCACCAACAAAATATTCTCATTTGACTGTTGCTTTTTCATCCTGTGTTCTGTTATTACTTTCTATACCAACTAGTATATGTATGGTACTGAGGATTGAATCCAGGACCTTCACTATGAGCTATATTCCCAGTCCTCTTTTATTTTTTATTTTGAGACAGAGTCTTTCTAAGTTGCTAAATTTTCCAGACTGGATACAAACTTATAGTCTTCCTGCCTCAGTCTCTCAGAGTGTTGAGATTACAGGCACATGCTTGCATCCATTTTTCTTATTCCATTATCACATAACAAGGAAAATAGTAAAATTAGATCAAGGAAAATGTGAGCATCCAGCATGCATCATTTTACTCTCAAACATTTTCCTTATTCTGTTACAGTGACACGTTTAAAGAAGAAAGGGCACCCCTCATTTATTAAAAACATATTTTCTTCCATGACTATTTTTAGGTTGTCATGCAGAAGGGAAACTATGTCCCTAAATTCAGCATTTCTGCAAAAGTAGAGTGAATATGTAACTGTTTGTATCAGCAAAATTACAAAATAAAAAATGCTTACATCACCTTTCATTTTAGCTCCAACAGTATTCAAAGTCCTTTTCCATGGAGCTGGCATGAGATACCAACCACAGCTCTTCACAAAATGGACCTGGTCCACACTCAGGACCGTCATGGTAGCCATTTTGTCCTCTGGTGCCTGTAGCCACGTGTTTAACTGGCAAGGAAGTGACCATCATGATGGACAGTGGTCATGATGGCAGCCGAAAGAGTTGGCCCCTGAGCTGAGTTCCAGGAACAATAAATGGACACAACCACAGACTCAATTAACCTGAAGAAGGGGAATTTTGAAAAAGGAGCTAGTAACATGGTTGTCATCATTCACTGAGATTCACCTCCAATTCCTCCTCCTGTCTTCTCACCCTGGTGCCTATATCACTTCACTCTGTTACTTCTGTGATTCACTGATATTAAATCTTCAGTTTAAAACCAGGTGCTTCATTGTCACGATTTAAAACTTTTGAGTTTCCTTCAGATTGGGTCCGTGGGAAAGCCAGCTTCAGATGCTGTTTAAAGTATAAATAATTCCACCCCACCAGCCAATCAGGATGGCCCTTGCTACATTCTTTTGAGGTACATGTTCCCCCAGGATTGCCTCCAATGCTTGCATCTTTGAAAAATATCTGTAATAAAAATTCAAATACATTCAAAAATGAACATAAATAAAACATAATTTCCTCCAAGTGATTTATAAAATACTAAAGCTTTCTCTTCCCTGTCTTTGCCTGTCAGGAGAGCTGCAGCGTATCTCCTTGGGGTGGTGGGACTTCTCCCCTTTCCCTTCCAAGGGACTAAACCAGGTGCTGCCTTGACAACAGGCAACACCGAGAACTGGCAGGGCTCACAGGCTGCACATCCCATGGCATCCGTCGAGGTTCTTCATGCCTTTCATGCACAGAGAGATGGCGTAGCTCTCTATCGCCTCCTCAGGGAAGTGCCAAAAGGTTCGATCTGTCAGGACAGCAACAAGTGTGGTACAGGAGCACCCCATCCCATGGTACTGTTTATTCCCTCCCATCCCAGGCTGTATCCACTCCCTGTCAATTTCAGTGTCGCTGCCTTGGTGGCCATGGTGAGACCTAGAGTGGTTCAAGGCAGGACCGGAATACAGAAAATCTGCTGGAGGGTGCATGGAAGCACAGGACTCCTTGGGTCCTGATTCAATAAGTAGGTCTGGTATGGGACCTGAGAATCTGCATTTCTAAGATGTCCTCTTCCCATTCTGCCCTGCCCCAGGGATACTAAAATTACTGGAACTCAGTTAGGTTCTCGGGAGGCATGGCTTCCTTAAGACTCAGGGATACGGTAGGGATACGGTTGTCCTCAAGGACCATTTCATGCACCACACCAGATCTAATCACATCCCACTTCACAGAAAGACTCCAGGGCCATGCAATTCACTTAGGATCCTCTAAATACACACACACACACACACACACACACACACACACACACACACACTCCTTGTGAGGCTTTCTAGAAATAATTCAACATGAATTAGACAGATGACCTTCCCCCTCATGTTACCCATTGACTAGCAGAGGAATGGCCGTAAAAACAAATAACTAAGGAACAATGTAGAAAGTGCCTTAGAGGCAGTGTGTATATTAAAGGCTGCTGGAGGCCCTGGACTGAGTGCAGGGCAGTTAAGAAAGGTTTCCAAAAAGAGATGAGGGTACAATGTAGTTCACTGATACAGCATTTGCTTAGCATGCTCCCAAACACCACAAGAATAAAAAATTTTAAAAATGAAATATAAAAAAGGAAGTGGCATTGGACCCAGGACCTGAAGGGTGAATATGAGTGGAAAGAATGAAACAGGTAGTTTCAAGCATCAAAGGGGCAGATGTAAGTGAGAGCTGAGCCAACTGGAAGGGCCTGGTCTCACAGTAACATCCATGCATACTCGCAGAAGTGTTTGGACATGCAGGTCGGTAGGAGCCTTAGTACCAAACAAGGGCACTGAATCTTAAAACAAGTTATTTTCATGTCAGATCTGTGTTAGCATGAGACAGCCGTTTCTGGAATCATCTTTGGCCTCCCATCCAGTTCCCGGAAGCTCTTCTTCCAAGATGCCCTGAGTTTGAGGAAGGACTGGCCACAAAAATCAAGCAGACACCATAAGTGGGCTGGGAAATTGAGACACAACACAGAGATTGCTCTACAAGCTACTATCGGGACGCTACCCCAAGGGTAAGATCTGCCCATGACCCAGGAATCCTACATGGAACAAACCCTGGCAGGAATCCTCGCGTTGGCCCTGCACTCAGAAATCCATGTGTGCAGCTGAGTGAATATGCTGCTGCTAATGATGAGGCTGCAGGGCTGTGCTTAATACGCAGCCACTGAACCGGACCCAAACACCAGCCAGCACACGATAATGAGAAAAAGTAATAAGCAAGTTGCTGTATGGGTATAAATTTTACAGTCACACACTGAGATGTACAAAAATAGAATTTTTGGGAAATTGGTTCCCTGTATGTCAACCTACTTCAGCTGTCAAACCCCCTTACACCTGAAGCAGAAAACCTGGCCTAGTTACTTCCAGGACAACAAATCAATCCCAAATTGTCCCCCTGTCCTTGCAACTTTTTCCCCCAGAGATTATTTCAGTCACATGGGCTCCTGCAGCAAATGCCAAGAAGAAACATCTTTTCCCCAGCATTGTCTGCCCTGGTCACATCTGGTGTCCACTGCTCAGTAACCAGTAGGGTTGGCACCTTCAGGGCCAATGACACCGCAGGTGCTACCAAACACTGCAGGCACCGGGACTGTGTACTAGCACCAGGGCGCTGCTTGTATGGATGTCAAGGCTTCTCCAGGCGCCTGCCCACTCTCAGCCACTACTTCACCCCTCTCAAGGACACTGAAAACCTTCTCTCCTCTCCTGCAGTACACCAGGGTCAGGGAAATGACGACAGATGGCTGTCAATGCTGCCTGTTTGCACAAAGCATTCTGCTGTTTTTAACGGTGCAAGCGATGCTGGGTCAAAGGGGACTTCTGTCATCTCAGCCTTTGCCCAGCAAGCAAGGCACTGTGCCCTTGCTCTCAAACCTCCCCAGACCGGTCTGGGCTGTCCCTCACCAGATCCCCACCAGGACTCTTCCCAGAGGACACAGGATCCCTCTCAGGCACCTTCGCCCAGTCCATGCTGGAGACAGCCTCTTCTGCACTCTATCTTCTGTTTACCTGCAAAGATTCTTAATCTCTTTTTGAGCAGTAAAATCTGTTACTCAAAAAGAAAACAAATAGGACTGGGGATATAGCTCAGCGGTATAAGTGCCTGCCTGGCAAATGCAAAGCCCTAAGTTCAATTCCCTGTACCAGAAAAAAAAAAAAAAAGAAACAAACAAAAATAGGCATTTTCAGATTAGTTGGTGTGTAGACTCTAGTCATTCATTTATTTATTTCTCCAATATTTTATTGAAAATCCACTGTGTCAAATATGTCCCAGAACTTTATATACATCAAGAAATAAAAGAAGACAATGTAAATCAAACAACTACACTGCAATTCTATCTCACTCTAGCCAGAGTGGCTTTAGGAGGAATATAAAATCAGTAAGCACTGACAAGCAGGCAGGGGAAACAGAGCCCTTCTATGCCGCTGCTGGGAATACCCAGGAGCTCAGTCCCTCTGGAAGTCAGCATGGACCCTCAAAGCCCTAAACACAGAGCTACTATTTGATCCACCTTCGCACTCCTTGGTGAGGAGCCAAAGCAGGGAAGGTCAGCACCCCCCAGGTCACCTGCACACTCAGGTTTATTGCCCCATGAGTCACAATCGCTGGGATGTGGAACCAGCCTGGAGGCCCATCGACAGATAAAGGAATAAAGAGAATGGCTGTATGTACACACACCGCAGAGTACCAGCCATGAGGAAGAATGACACTCTGTCATTCGCAATGACGTGGGTGGATTCGGAGGCCATCACACAGACTGAAATAAACCAGACTCAGAAAACCAAACATCACATGTTCTCCCAAACATGTGAGAGCTAAAAAAGATGACAAGCAGGTTGGGTGGAGTCTGTTATTAGACAAGAGGAGGGGGGTAAGAGGGAGGAGAAGGAGTGCAAGGGGCAAAATGCACACACTGAACCCCCCAGAAATGTGAGAGGGGGCAGAGTAAGAAAGTGACAGAGGTGTGACAATGAGCAAAGGACGTATTGCACATGTGTATGCGTGTCAGTCTGCCAGAACGAAACCCATGAGCCTGTATAACCAATCAAAAAGGAAAGAAAGTCAAAAAGGAAAAAAAATCACTTTATGTGTGAGACTTACAGACTGAAAAGTGAAAGATGTACCATGTAAATCACAAGCATAATTTTTAAAAAGCTGAGTAAAAAATATAAGATTAAAAAAAAACAAAATAAAAAATTCATGAATTTATATTCTGGAGGAAGGAAAGAAGTTAAAAACAATAAATATAATATTCTCCTGTACCGTGAATACACTATATAAACCTGAGAGTTATATGTGATGACTACATAGTACGTGAAAAGGTGATACAAAAACAGAAAGAGAAGTCTCATTGTTAGAGATTAATTGCAAATGAACTAATCAGAGTGTGCGGATAAGACCTGGCACAGGTTTGGTTTGGTTTGGTTCAGTTTTTGAGACAGGATCTCACTATGTGGTGCAGGCTGGCCTTGAACTCACTATGTAGCCCAAGCTGGCCTCAAACTAGCAGCAATCTTCCTGCTTCAGCCTCCCGAGTGCTGGGATTACAGGCACGCACCACCATGCCTGGTTTGGCACTGGTATTTTTAAGACTCCCAAATAATTTTAACGTTTGGCCAGATTTAAGAACCTCTGCCTTTGTCCAGGTAAATTATTATTATTGCTCAGCAGGAGCTCTTCTTTTGCTTTATTGCTTCATTTATTCATTAATTTATTCAGTAAGTATTCAATAAGCACGTAACATCTTCCAGCACTGCTCTGAGCCCTAGAGATTTTGAGATGAAGAAAAGAGACAGAACCTCTGTTGTTGTATTGGTCTCATATGGGAGGATTATTTTTCCTTTTATTACCCCATTTAATTCTCACAACACACATAGGCAGTGATTATTATTGTCACCATTTTCCTGATAGGGAAACTGAGCCTCAGTCAAGTTAAGAAACCAAAGTTATACTGTTACCAAGGGACAGAGTGAGATCTGAGGGTCTCAGAAGATCTCTCTCTCTCTCCCTCTTCTCTCTCTCTCTCTCTCTCTCTCTCTCTCTCTCTCTCTCTCTCTCTCTCTCTCTCTCTCTCTCTCTCCTAGCGTTCCCCAGTGAAAGGCTTTGATGTATAGTTTTTGCTTTTCCATTTTTTTGTCAATACTTTGTGATGGACCAAGTTTCATGACATAATTTAATGGGTTAAATTTGAACAACTCCAAATTGTGTAATTGATTACACTCAGTTTTCATCACAAGTTACTAATTTGATTCACACCTGCTGATGTGACAGCTGGGGGGAATGAGTCGACGTGGGTAGAGCTTAGACCTTTTTGGTCTTCCATATATATGTGAATTAATTGCATAAAATATGTTATTTTAAAATCTGAAATGAGCCATGACCTGTGATTAGGCAGACCACACAACTATCATCAGCTTAGCTATTGGACACTTGGAAATTACTGTAATCAAGCCTCATAAATTCAAAAATTAATTTCATTAACTATTCCTATATATGAGATCCTATATTTATAGCACATGCTAAATTTCACATTCAGTACAACTGTGAGTTATTTTAGACACATGTGCTGCTATGGGCTGAAAAATAATTCTCAAAAAATTCATCCAGGGCAGCATGAGCGACCAGTGGGTGCAGCAGGGAGAGAATAAGTCAGTGTCTCCCAAGATCCAGCCATGTTGGAACTTGGGGCGGGGGGGCCGAGTAAGAAAGCAACGAGCCCTCCTTCCTGGTAAGCAGTGGTGGCACAAGGGAGAAGCGGCCATGCCAGGGGGCCTACCCTCCCTCCCCACCTTAGCTACTGGATGGTGTCAAGGTCAGCTGCAATTGACAGCAACGAAGGTACATAAAGCAACCAAATGCTTATATTGCTTTGTTGATTATGCTGACCTGGGACCAGACGTCTGACCATCTCTTGAGAGGATGACAGTATGCAACATAGCAAATATGGGGGATTTCCTTCTGTCTTCTCTTTGAAGGCCAATATTGTTTTCACTGTTTGGCTTTGTTCTGATTAACTGTTTTGCTCTATTCAAAATTCTGTTTTGATAGGTTTTATAATGTTCTGTTTTGGGTTTGATTTTGCTATACCTGATTGAATGGACAACTATTATGAAGATAACAAAATATACTATGTATTACTGCTATCCCAGTATCCTGCTCAGAAGTTCTATACCAATTTCACTGCATTGTCTTGATTGACTTTATTCTGCCTTGTTTTGATGTATTTTACTATCTTCAAAATAAAAAAAAAAAATTCATCCATTGAACCCTAACCCCAGTACCAAAGATGTGACCTTATTTGGAGATTAAGACTTTAAAGAATCGACTTAAAATGAGACCATTAGGATGGCTCAAATACTCTGACTGTATCTTTACAAGAAGAGAAAATTTGGTGCTGGGGTGTAGCTCAGTGGTAGAGTACTTGCCTGGCCTGCAGAAGGCTTTGGGATCCCAAGTATCAAAAGAGAGACAGACAGAGGGGAGAAACAGCATTTAGAAACAGACAGACCTCAGATCTGTGTGCACACAGGGGAAGCCCATGGGGAGACACAAACCAAGGAGAGGGGCCTCCGGCAGAAACCACAGCTGCCCACATCCTAGCCCTCTTGGACCTCTGACCTCTCCCAAAACAGCAAAAAAACAAAATGCTATTCTTTAAGCCACCCTTGTGGTACTTTGTTATGACAGCCCTAGAAACTAATACATATGCATATTACATTTAATGTAACAAAAATGCCAACTTGATGTATGACACACAAGTGCAAAATTGGAAAATTCGTAGAGGTTTCTTCAAGGAGCTTGAAGTCTCTTAGGAGGACTACACATGGATGACGATTAGAGAATAAGCGGAGGTTCACTGCCGAAGGAGCCACCAAGGAAACAAGTGAAGAGCAGCTCTAAAGGGGCCAAAGCTACACATCCCACAAAGCACAGGGTGTGTGAAAAGGGGAGATGTCAAAGCGTCCTGAGTACAGAGGCATGAACGCAGATGAGGCACTAAAAGCAGAGGCAAGCCGTGCACTATGAGGATCTGTGACCTTCCGCAGAAACGATGCCGGACACCTGAGAGGCCACTGTGGAGACAGAGGGTATCATGGGAGGAAATGCTCCCACTGCTGAGACCCCAGCAGATGGAACAGAAATATGGGGACTTGGTGTGAGAGCCGCACTCAGAAAGAAACGATTCAGATGGAGCGATAATGAAACCCAGGAGTGTTCTCCAGACTCAGCTAAACAGAGAGATTCTCTCTAAAAGGAAATTTCTGCTTCCAAACTGGCAATGCATCAGGGTCATCATATTAAGTGGCATGTGTAGAGCATTAATTCATATCAGGCTTTGTTTTAAATGCTTCACATATATTAATTTCTTATATAATCTGAACAATCCCAAGAGGTAAGTCTGATAATAGTAACTACCTCCAACTTATAGATGAAAAAGTGACATAGAAAAAGGTGGAGTAACTGAGCCACAGGCGCGCGGGTTGTATCAGAAGAGACCCAAGCAGAGGCAGCATTGCCCCTGACTACCATGCCATCCTCATATACATACCACAAGCCTGAGCCCCGCCTGAGCAATGTAGCAATTTAGTGACACCTTGTCTCAGAATTAAAAAATGGAAAAGAAGTTGGGAGGTAGCTCAATGCAAAGGCCTTGGGTTCAATCCCCAGAGCTACCACCAAAAAAATAAAATAAAAGCTCGAACACTCTTAATTTATTAATGAAGAAACTAAGACAAACAGGGTCATAAGTGATTTAACCAAAACTATGTCACAGGCATATAGTGAGGTCTCAGTTCCAAGCCCTACCTAGGGATCCAAGCCTTCCTTGGCTTCCTGCTCACTCTTTTCAGAATAGATAAAACCGAGGAACTTTTAGAGATTGTTTTATTTTGAAGAGACAATGCACACTCTAGGACCCTCCCCACTTAGCACTTGCTAATTCTTCATGCAACTTGGCAATTATTAGAACAAGAGGAGGCAAGAGAGAAGGAGGAAGGAATTCTTAAAACATAAATCGTATGACTACAGGGAGCAAAAGAAAATGTAAACACCATGCTTCTCATGGATGCACGATAAAGGCAAACGTCTACTAAGGGCTTAACTTATGCTGCACGCAGTGAGCGTATGTTCTCACGAATCCTCACACTAACCCTCCCAAACACTCTCTCATTATTTTCTCCTTGTCAAGATGAGGACACAGAGGAAAGAACACAAGTGAAGAAATTTGTCGCAGTCTTACATGTGGCCATAGGAGAGCAGGTCTGTCAGACCCCAGCACCTGCTTCATCCCACCAAACTCCTCTCTGCACTTCTTTCTGCTCAGGTTACCTCTATTTCTCCTGCCGGGAGCCCCCACTGCTGCCCAAACCCTAACCATGTCCTACACAGCCAGTTCTCATCTTCACTGTGCACTTGCAACTTGAGTGCTGCCAGACAGGCCTGCAAGCCGCCTAGGAAGACAGGTTGCAATGTAGACCTCTATGCCCATTCTGAAAGTAGTTTGTCAGAAGGCAGGAGATACAGGCTCAGTCCCGCATTTTAACAAGGTCACTGGGGGACACCGAAAGTCACCAATGTCTGAGGGGAGCAGTCTGCACTAGGCCACATGAAGTCTATATGCTAATTACAAGCCGACCCAAGGTGCACATGGAATCAGGCAAGACACACGCCAACTCCAAGTAGCTTTGGTGTTTCCCATAAAAGCAAGGTTCTAATAGTGTGTTGCTCTTAGGCTAGCCAACCAATGCTGAGTTAGCCATAAACTGATTTAACTATGGGAATAATTGAGCATTTGATGCTAGCGACTGAGGAAACATTAAATACAGAACACAAGCAAAGAGAGAACACAGTGGCTCCCAAAACACTTATTTCTCAGCCCACAGTTCTGTATGCACAAGGTTATCCATTTCTTATGGCATTTCCAAACACACAGATGTAAAGAAAGGAAAATGGATATCCGATGTTTAAATCAAGCTCTGGAATAAGCTACATTTAAAACACAGGTCGGTGATTAAAGTTGGAATACATGTTTGGACTCTTTTCTTTGTAACCAGGAGGATTAAAAAGACACATTTTCACTGTCGTTTATAAAGCACTGATTCCCTTTCTGACCCAGGAACTTTCGATTTCCTTCAGAGCTGTCACCCTGAACAGGAACATGATTAGCCACGATGACCTAGTGACAAGTGTGTTTGGAGTAAAACAGTTTCCTGGTCATTAATGAACATTTATTGAGCACCTGCTATTGACAACAACCTAGATACACACTGACTTAGAAGACTTTTAGCTCTGACTGTGGAGAGCTTGGAACAACAGGACTGGGAGACATGAAGAGATCGAGTCGGGAGCAGATTGGGATCAGGAGAATCTGGGAACATCTGCATTCGGTCTGGGTAAAAGAACCCTAAAAACATCGACGTTTTTCCCGGCTCCTCATGGTTGGCATGGTTCAGCAAGCGGGCACAGCCCTCTCCGTGTCACTTTGCAGCCTCTTCAAGGCTACTATTGAACAAATCGCTCCTTGGCCCAGGCAATGACCTCATAATCTGAAGGGGAAAAATTCATGCAACCCTTATTACATTATCATTTTATTATTGTCTGTCAAGAATCACATAGTGCAGTATTAAAAATCAGAGTACCACATGAACAGTCTTACGTGTTTCTATATCAGTTTAAAAAATTAATTTCATTTAAAATTTTCCTTAAAGCCTATTACATTATTTTATCTATTAAGGAATACACATTGTTGAAAGGCATTATCCTAAAGTAACTCATGCTTTACTGCACACTGCAATATTACATTGTACATAAATCTGAAAAGCACTTAAATCTAGTGCAGTGCTCATCCTGAGGACAACGGTTCACACACTTAGGAATCTGAAGATCCCTTTAATCAGATCAAGGGCTGGGAACAGAGACTGAGTTCTGCAGGCTGACATCTCTTGTCCCTGCCTATTGCCTCGAGGGTTTTTCTCCCAGATTCTCCAACAGGGTCTCTGTGCAGAGGGTCCCAGCATCCCACAAAGGCAGATAGTAAACAGTAAGTCACATAGCAAAAGCCCCCTTTTCTGTAGAAACAGCAAAGCCATCAGGGCTCCCCATGTTTTGAACTGGGGGCTGTGCCTAGAGGGTCTCAGAGCAGCTCTTCTGTTTTGTGAACGTGAGTTCTCCCCAAGGACACCCAGACTGGCATAAAATGTGGTGGGTAGTAAAGGGACAAAGCAAAAAAATCACTATTACTCAAGCCATAAATGTCCAATGCTCACTAAGGGAGACAAGCATTGTCCTTACAAATATTTACCCTCTAAAACTAGGCAGCACAATGGCTTAAAAGCAGATCATTCATAAGGTTTATTTCTCAAAAGTCAAACATGATTTCAGTTTGGGGTCATTCACCAAGCATGAAGGTTGTGGATAACAGTACTATTAATATTCCATAAATTCTTTATATAGTACTTGGTAGAAAATCATCATTTGTAATATTTATCTGGTGCTTGAATGAGAACATGCTATAATGTGACAATTCAATTTTCTACTTTGACATTTCAAATATGACCAAGTCATGATAATCAATCAGCAATACATTTATCATCCATATGAAGCCAATTATGCACCAATAATGAGTGAAATTTCGAACTTATAACCTAGACCTGGGTGCAATAGTGACAGTAAAGGTAGAGACATTTGCTATAATTATGCTGTTATTGCTCCTAACAAAATGTTTTATACCTGAAAGGGCAGGGAGTGCTTTTAAAACCTCAACTCCAGACTGGCTCTTTATTACAAATTGCCTTTTGAATCATAAGCTTTTTAGAAAGACAATAGGAGGTGCAGGCACAGGAAGACAGCATGAGTGTATGGCTCACGAATCAGATTGGGGCTGTGGTTCAAACCTCAGTTCTGCATTTATTAGCTGAGTTACCTCAGGCAAGACTTTTAGTCTCTCTATGTTTCATCTACAAAGGGAGTAATAACTGCCTAATAGGAGTACGGATTCACCATGATGTGGTGTACACACATGAGCAATAAGTAGACACTCTCAGTAAAATCAAAAGAATGCAACCAAAACTTACTGGGCTAGAACATATTTTTTAAAAGAATAACTTAAAAGCTTTCTATATGACTGAACCAATGTAGAGAGAAATATTTTAAGACCTAGCATCCATTATAACCAACTATCTTTTTTTAAATATTATGATTACCAGACAATTATATGTACTACTTTAACAATATCATAAATGGTTGCATTTTGTTTATTGCATTCTGAAGTTCCATGTTGAAATCATAGGTGTATAAACCAGGGATATTAAGAAGGTCTGCAGAAGGAACCTACTGAGGCATCCTTTGACCTGCATCTTTTCTTTGGAAGAAAGAAAAAAGTTCCAAATGGCTGCTTCTTTCAGATGTCAACCAGATACACAGTGTTCATCTGAAGTCATCTAAATACTATGTGTGTGTGTATGCATGTGCACCTTTTGGCTTGAATTTCCATAGCACCCCTCAGAAATCTTTCTTCCCATATGACACTATTGAGAATATTATCTGGGACCAGGATAGATGCAGAGGCATAGGAATCATCTTTTTAGGGAGCTTTCCATGAACTCTTCTCAGATCCCAAATAGCTCCTCGGGGGGCTCCATGGTTACTGCCAGGTATACTTGAATTAGTCCAAGGTTAGCCCAACCCCATTCATGGTAAACTAAGAGCTCAATGTAGATTTTTAATGGGGAGTTAGCTAAATTCAAATATTTTATTGGAAAGAAGAAAAGGAGTTCTCTGACCTTGAACTATGCAAGTGACTCCTCTTGAAGTGTGAAATATCCCAATGCACGGGGTGTATGAGGATTCTCCCCCCATATTGGGAAGCCCAAAGAGTCATGCACATGAGGAGAGTTGTGGCATTTACCTTATAAAGCATTTGGAGGCCCTGTGGCTGAAGAAATTTATGCAAGTTAAATGGACAGGCCTCCCTCTGGTGACACAGCCTGGCATGTCATGGGTGAAATAAGATTGTAACAAAGCTCTGCTGGTGTCCTCAACTTAAAGACTTTTTTAAAGGCTGCTACGAGAATCTGCCTACCTCTGCATCCACACTACATATGAAGGCATTTTCTATGCTATTTCCCTCCGTCCTTGGTTTATACTTACAAACTCGCTGAGCTGCCTGTATTCATCATTCTTATGTTTGGGGCTATGTATTAATAATGTTGAACAATGGATTTATAGAAAATGCATTAGACACTGAAATTAGACTCACTCTGAGACTTTCACATCTTTTATTATATTTGTGATACTGTTGAGAGTAACTTTTATAGCTAACCCTTTCTTAATTTATAAGCTAGAAGTGAAAGCCACCGTTTCACATTCCTGGTGCTTCATTTCATATTCTGTTAGTGCCACCAAACAAACAAACAAATAAAAAAGACAGCTTTCTAGTGCTGCCTGATACCTCTGAGAATTTCTCCCCTATACTAACTGTCAGGAAAGCCCTCTGGTCACTGCTCACATGGGCTGTTTATCTATTCTTGCTTAAATACGACAGATTGTAGTGGATGATGAAGTGGCTCACTAAATTCCACTGCTTTTGACCTTCCTTGTCCCAAAGAGATGATTTTCAAAACCTCTTCTTTGGCTAGATTTTGGCCTGCCTTTTCTTACCATGACCCATGCCTTCCAGGAATCTGTTAATGATAATCACAAGGCTACCCCACACTCTCAGGCAACCACTGATGCTGAAAGCCAACGTATCTCAGCAGACTTGGTTTATATCTCATAGAATTAAATTCTGCTGTCTCCGTCCTGCCAACTGCTTGCATCTAAATGTGCACTTAATTGGATGGGAGGTTAGCCAGGCAAAGGCGGCAGATCTGTAGCCATCCGGCCATGTGGAATTGACTGTCACTCATTAAAGTTATCCTTAAGATAAAGATTTAAATCTATTTCATTTCCTCGTTCGGTATCACTAAAGTAAGTAGGACTAAGACACAGGAATTAAAGGAGATTTCCTGGCCAAGAACATTGACAGCTGAAATATAATCAGTTTATAAGATTTACAATGCTATTGACTTCACTTTTGCATCCTAAGTTCCACTGCTGACTGTCTGCCTGGCTTTATTATAATATCATATTATATTAGGGGGTTCAGCTTTACTGGTGACAAATGGAAGCAACTGATATGAAAAAATTCTCATTATCAGCTCATCACCTAATCACATTAGCATCTTTGTATCCTATTATCAACTTTTCTATGTAAAATAACTTTTCTTAATGACAGGGATTTCATTAATGTTATGTGAGTGGTGTTAATACCATTTGAGAGTTCTTATCATGCATATCCTACTTGAAGGCAGAGTATATTTGTTTTCTACACAGACTTGAAATTTGCAAATAGTTTCTAGCAACTCAGACAGAAATGATGCTGTACAGAAAAACTACCCTTTTGATCAATATTGAAGGCTCTTCACTAATTGGCCTCCACCTGCAACCTGGTAATATGGTGACTTACTGAATTTGAAGACTGTTAAAACAGATAGGAGCCAAGCCTGGCAGTGCATGCCCATAATTCCAGCTACTTTTTGGAGGCTGAGGCAGAAAGATCATAAGCTCAAGCCCAGTTTGGGCAACCTAATAAGAGATTGCCTCAAAATTAAAGAAAGAAAAAAACAAACAAATAAAGAGAGCTGAGGATGTACCTTGGTGATTCCTGTACTCAATCCCCATTACTGCATAAAGGTAGGAAAAACTGCTGCCCTACTGAACATAAGTAATTATATATTATAAACATAAAAATCATTATATATATTATATACTATAAACATAAAGTCATTATATATAATAAATATAAAACAATGTGTTATATAATACATTATAATATATATTTCTTTTAGTTACCCCTCAATTCTCAAAGTCAAAGCAGGGTAAAGTTCAGATAAGTTAACTGTTACCTGAAACGGAAACCACAAGTGTTCTTAATCATGTCAGTGCCACTGAACAAGGGAATTTTTGCACATTTCTTCGCAATTTCTTAAGTTGGGCAGAAACCCAGCAAACAGAACAAACAGCACTTCTGGAATTTGTTTTTTTAGAATGCATGGAGTTTGTGGCTATTTCTGCAGGATACGGAACCAGTCAATCACCTCGGCAATTCAGTATGACAACCAGTCAATGCAGTGAAAAAATTAATTTTATCAGCTCATTGAACTGAACCTGAACCACTGCCCGTGGACACATGCAAATCACAGGCCTCTGTGGCTTCCCCTTGATGCAATGGCAGCTGCTTTTCTCTTGTCGCTGTGGAGAAAGGTTCTCCACTGGCCAAAATTCCCACAAAAGGGGAGCCTAACTCTTTCACGCATTTTATGTTTCCCCAGCATCTAGTACCAAACCAGGAGACACTTGCTCAGCTCCACCAAATGCCTCTCTGGCCAACACCAGCCCACCTTAGATCCCCTGGATAGGTTCCCTGCCTACCCTGCTCACTCCTCCTAGATTTCAGGACTCACCATGAGTCCTGCTTTGACAGCACAATCCCACTCTCTCATGAACACACAGAACAACTCCTTTGCAAAATTTCCCCCAAAGAGCTTCATTAGTAGGTCCTCATTACAGACCCCTAGCATCACCCATGAGGTTCCAGAATTCCAACATGGCCAGACTTCTCCACTAACCTTTCTTACATGTCACAGAAGAAACTGCGTCTGTATAACCTGTGTGACGGTGGCAGACCCAGGGTATATTAGCTATAGAACAGCTGAATTAATTAATTCATTAGTTAGAGGTGGCTGTGTTGGCAAAACTTATCTGAGGATAAAGAATAACCATGCTGCTCGCCTGTGCAACTGAGAGCTAGAGGATCTGGTCGCTGCTCAGCCCAAGAAGCAGAAGCTGCTGATAAAGAGGGCTCAGGATATCACACCCCACAATCAGAGAACCAAAGCCAGGAAGCTCCCTGGAAAGCTAGCGCCATGAGTCAGCACTGGAAAGCTACAAACCGCAGCCTGACAGCCAGCAGGAGGCGCCCCAGCAAAAGACACAGCCTGTCAAGCAGGGTGAAGCTCTTCAAAACCCTCAGCTTCCTTCTCCAGAACCCTTTTCTCCAACTAAGCTCAAGCTGATGCTGCCCAGCAGCTAAGTGATACCTCCCCCATCAGTTTACAGCCTGCAGGCCAATCATCCCTGAAAAACTGCCCACAGACACAGGCTCATATGCGCTTCACTTAATCTGGTCAATCACAATTTAAAGTACAGATTCCTGGATTCCACACCCAAACTTCTTACTTAGTAGGTCCTAGATTGGGTGCAATTATCTGAATTTTAACAAATGTCTTCTTGGCAGATAGCTTTGATTTAAACTATCAATGTTCTTCCCCCATTTAACTGATCTCTTTAAAATAAATAAACTTTTCATATAGAAAAAGTTTCGTAAGTTGACTCATTTCTGCTGTCAGTCTCTGTTTTGCTGTTGTTTGTATGTGTTGTTTATTTAGTCCTGAGAGATGGCCAAAGATTTAAAAAGTATTTCCAGCCACAGGGTTCAGCTGGAACAAGGGGAAAGGGTCCAATAGGAATCGCGTGAGCTATTTCCACATAGAGCACCCCCGGATCTCACTGCTGTCTCCCACACCCCTTTCTCACAGTGCATCAGCTTTGTATTTCCTGGCATCCAGCTGCAGAAGAAAATGAAACTGAGTTCCTCGCAGTTTCTAAGACCCAGGTTGCTCCTCATCCCCTGACCCTGAGCCAATGGGGACAGGTCTATAGCCAGTGTTTTTTCCAGCACAGTGTGCTTTGTGGTCTCTGCTGGTTGGCAAGCTCCTTCAAGACTGGGGCTGACTCTAAATTCTAATTTGAACCTGATACTTACTGGCTGTGTGGGTTGGGTAATGTCATTCCCTCAGCCTCACCTTCCTGATCTGCAAAATGGGTGCAATAATTTGCCAGCAGGTAAGATCCTAGGGAGCAATGACACAATCTGAGGAAATTGCCAAGCAGCCCTGTGCTGTCAGTGTTTGATAAATGTCACCTCTTATAAATGGTCCCCCCTCACCAGGTGAAAAGCAGAACAGAAGTAAGGAGCTCTGAGATTGGTCCACAGCTGCCCTTAGTTCCATCAGGGCCCAAAGGAACACAGAAGACAGGTCACTGCCACTGCCTGCTGACAGCACTGAGGACTCACTGAAAGCCTCGGTGCAGGGTCCCAGCAATGTACCAGGGACATCTCCTGGGACAGGAGGGTTGTGAGCCCACACCTGGGCTACCCTGCTGTCTTCTTAGCTCTTGAGGTCCTCACACTGTGGAAAGAACACACAAAAGGAAAGGGAGAGAGCAGAAGGGGTCTCCCCTCACCCCACTCCTGCGTGGGGGACCTGTCCCGGCTTGCTCACCACTGTCCAGGACTGAACAATGAGTTCTGTGGTTTGCTGACCACCAGGCACAAGACATCAGAAGTCCCTCTGCTGTGAGGGAGCCCAGGGGTGGCCTGGGCTTGAAAGAGATTTTTCTTTCCTTTTTTTTTTTCTTTTTTCTTAGTTGTTGTTGCTATCTTTTTGAGACAAGGTTTCACTATGCAGCAGGCTGGCCTTGAAATCACTTTGTAGTACACAAGTTGGCCTCAAACTCACAGCAATCATCTTGTCTCAGCCTCCCAAGTTCTGGGATTATAGGCAAGCACCACCATGCCCAGCTCTCTCAGAAGATTTCTTCTTCTTCTTCTTCTTCTTTTTTTTTTTTTTTTTTGTCTTTTTTTGAGACGGGGTCTCGCTATGCAGTTCAGGCAGGCCTTGAACTCACTTTGTAGCCCAGGCTGGTCTCGAACTCACAACGATCCTCCACCTCAGCCTCCCGAGTGCTGGGATTACAGGTGTGAGCCACCCTTATTCCATCAGCGAGTCCAGTCAATACAAGAGACTCAGATATCACCACTTACTTTACATAAAGGCCTTCTTCAATGTCTTAGTTACTTTTCTCTTGTTGCTGGGATAAAATACCCAGCACCTCAAATGAAGAAAGAAAAGGTTTATTTAGCTTATAGTTTGTAGAGGTTTCACTCCATAATCAGCTGACTCCAAAGCAGGATAACATGGCACCAGGTCAACACTTCAAGGCAGCAGCCAGAATGAAAAGTGGGGACCAAGTCTCTTCTCCTCCCTTATATTTTAAGCAGGCTACCCCTGCACCCAGGCACTCACACCACCCCTGTGCCTTCCTCTTGTACAGGCTGAGGATATTTAAAAGGATGGATCCTGGCTCCCTGTTGAGTCTTAATTAAATTTCTAAACTTCTCAAGTTGATACAATGTATCAACATAGCACTCAGATTTCAAAGCTATTAAGGGGTGTATTTGTTTCTGATTTTCTGACACTAAGGATGAAATACTGAGCACTCTACCATAGCCACGTGCCCAAAACTGGATTTTGATACAGGGTCTCACTAAGTTGTCCTGGCTGGCACAGCATTTGCTGTCCTCTTGCCCCAGCCTCCCAAATGGCTGGGATTATAGGTGTGTGGTACTTTAGTAATGACGCTCATAACATTCTCTGATAAGGATCAGAAGACAATCTAAGAAACTGTGTATTGCACAGTGGTCACAGTGTAGCAAAGCTACAAGTAAACAAACAACCAAATCATAGAAACCACAGTTTCCATCATGAAACCCTGTCCAGCATTCCCAAGGTGCATCCATCTCACTTCACTTTGTACCATGAGATCAGCATGCCCTGCCAAAAGTCTAAGAAAAGGCACTGGGGAAAGTCATATGCTTTATCAAGACCACATGGCGCATACGTGGCTGACGGGGACCGGCACCCAAGTCTCTGGATCTCAAATCTTGTGATTCTACCACAGAGTCACATCCTCAATCTTAAGTTAAATTAACTTGAATTCAGCTACACACAGTCTTAGGGGTCATGGGGAAGACCAAACAGAAAGACAAGTGAAGAAAAGGAGCCATCTAAACAGTACAGGCAACGTGGCCGTGCTTTCCATGGAAACAAGTGCTCTGAAGCACAGAAACACTATTCATTCCCCTGAACTCAGCTTGCAGATGATTTGCACCTCACCTCTCCCAGTGGGAGACCGAGCTTTAGAGTCATGCATCTGAGAACAACATGACACCGAACTACCCCATGTCAGATGTTGATGATGGACAATGTCAGGACTCCCCGTGGCATCTGACAGAGCTTCAATCCCATGCTAGCTGTGGCTCCCTACTGCCCAGGAAGCCTCCACTCACCCACCTCACCCAGCACTCAACATCTCTGAGAAAGGCCCCATCCAATAGATGAGCGGGATACAGGATACACTTCAATACAGGACATTGTGGAGGGAGGGTGTGCTTCCTCTCTCTCTCTGTCTCTCTCTCTGTCTCTCTCTCTCTCTCTGTGTCTCTCTGTCTGTCTCTTTCTCTCTCTCTCTCTCTCTCTCTCTCTCTCTCTCTCTCTCACCACCTGGGAGAAGAAAGGAGCCCAACAATAACTATAATTAAAGGTCTTGCTTATCTCAGGAGATAGCTGCTCATGATCACATTTCTGGTTTTTTTCAATAGGAATATCATATCCTATTATGAAATTTCTGGCTGACTGTATTCTGTGATTGCAAATTTCTTCCCATTACATAAATGAGGAAAAAAATAAGATGGAAACCATCTATGAAACACATATTAGAGGCATAAGCAGTGCTCTTGTTTGGAATGCCATGCTTGGCTGATTAGGCAGCCTGTCAGCTCATTTGTGGTTCCCCTTTGCTTCCCATATAGACTACAGTTGTTTAAAGTATTGGGGGGGGGGGGACCTTTGTCCCCTACCAACAACTGCATTTGTCTCAAGTCCCCGTCCTAAGTAGACAATTCGATCCTGAAGTGGCATGCTCAACGGCCCACAAGAATGGGTTCCCAAGGCTCATGATCATTACACAGCTTTCTGTACCCTGGTGCTAGGACCTCTCAGCAGGGTGTAAGTGCAGCTCAGTTCTGTAGACCAGAGCCCTATCGTGCCTGAGTCTCTTACACAGACTCACTTGTTATCCATCAAGCTAAAAGTGTCTCCTTTCCAGCCACCTGCACAGTTCTTATTCCACACCTGCTCCACAGCCATCTGGACACTGGCTTTTGCTTTTTCAGCAGTGAGGACTTCTTCCATTTCCAAGCCCAGTCACACAGTTAGTCCATTTAATCTCCTATTTATTTTTTCTAGCACATGTTTGTGTTCAGAGTCCAAAAAAGGCTTCCAAGGATTCAAAAGGAGGAAGAGGAAGAGGACGATGACAATGATGAAGAGGAAAAAGGATTGCCATGACACCCAGGTGTGCCACATTCAAGGCCAGCTCCAATAAAAATTTGTTCATTCTGTCAACATTTTTTAGCGCTTCTGCAGAATCAGGCATCCAGGCACAGGAAACAGAACCGTGAGTGAGACAAAGGACTGCCCCCGGCAACCTCATAGTCTAAGAGATGAAAACAAACTCCAGCACAGTACCGCTACTGCCAAGCACAGGTGTGGACAGAAGGGAATCAGAGCGAAGAACTGAGCCACCGATTCCAGCGGGAAAGCCGGGAAGGATTTGCCTGTGTGGCTGCTGGAGGAGTGTGACCCGCCAGAATCCACTCATGATCAGCCTGTCAGTGAAATACGTCAACCTTGACGTTTGTGATCTGAACCTGCTTTAAACACGTTGCAGCGTGGCACTGAGTGGTTACTAGGCTAATCTAACCCTCCAGAAGCCGGGACCAGCTCCTGGCTCTGCACCCCTGAGGCTGGAGTGAGGCAGCACACATTCCTAGGCACCCCTTGGTCACCGTAGCCTTTGACCCACTGGGTTAAACAGTCTCTAAGATCACATCTAGCTGAAAACTACATGATTATTATACGTAACCACCATCATTTTTCCTCAATAGGAAAAAGCACTTCTATGAAGTTGCTTAATAAAACTCACCAAAGCCAACATGTGCAAACTGAGCTAAAGTAGCGGACGCAGAAGAAGGTAGACACAAACCTAAAGGCTAAAGAGAGATTGTTTCTGGGTGGGGACATGGCTAGCAGAATCACGCAAGAGCACAGCGAGATGAAACTTAGGTTGTCTGCACCCGAAGCGCCAAAAGTCATATTGACTCAGGACTGAGGGGGTCACCTTCCTGAACACAAATTTCAGGTTACAAACCACGACTTCCCACGGCGCCCACCGCCAAGCGCCAAAGAATCTTCCATGAATACAAACCGGGTATGGGGAAGAGGAGAGCGTTCGCTGGGTGCCCAGGACATTGCTCAAACCTTCACATCAACAGCGGTGGCATGCCCTGGTCCCTGTGAGCGCGGTTAATCCAATGCACAAGTCCCTTAGAGCTAGGCTCACAAAAACTGTTTGCACCCGACAGCACAGATCATTACGAAGCAAGGTAAACCATAATTCTAAATGTGTTTCCTCTTTTTATTTCAGGGGCTCGCCCCATTCTGTCTGTTTACAATCTCAGCTCATCTCTGTGAAAGTTGCAGGGGCAAAAGGGGAGGCACAGCGCCATCTGGTGTCCACGCAGGGGAGAGCCGGGGCCGCTGCGGAATTGCTAGCAAGGAGCAATCAAGGGGTTCCCTCCTCCGGTGGACTTAAGGACATTTCCTAAGCAGTTCTCTCTACTGAGAGAATACTTGTGAAATGCATTTGTTATGGTGTGAACTTCAGAAAATTATTTTTGTGTGATATTCTAAATAAAATTATATCTTATTCCAGGCCAAAAATAGATTTTAAATGTAAAACCTACTTCATAGTACTTTATTCATTTCATAGGACACTGCCTGCATGTGGAATGAATCTCTGGCCCTAATTATTGCACTTCCCTTTACATTCATTTTTAGGTATCATAAAATTAATGCCTTACACAGAAGCTGATATATACAGAAGTCTAAAGGGAATTATTTTATCCGGCGTAAACATACTAATGTTTAGTATTGCTAAACACCGGCTACAGTGGAGAATAAACTGTCCTTTTAAGTTGCTCCAGTAGATATTTTAAACTTACATATTGCAATTTAAAGAACCAATTCAAAAGGAAGTTCTGGTTTCCTTTTTTTAAAAAAGATTGCAAGTTTGCACTGAAATTATTGCTTTTTTTCTTAACTGGACTGTGTAGGTCTGTCCTAATACAATTTAATAGTAAATTTCCACAGCTGACAGTGGTCATTGGGTTGCTTTAGACTATGAATGAATAAATGCAGTTAAGGATGAGATGCCGGCTTTCTAACTTGGCTGGTTTGGAGCTTCTGGGTTTTCACCAGAATAAATATGGTGAACAGGTTGTCTGGAGCTGACCCATGTGTCCTGAAGCAGAGACCTGGACAGGGATGCCCTGAAGCAGTTTCCTGTGGCAAGTTTCTCCTAACACTGATTCTGGTGGGTATTTATTACTAAGGTTTCTACAGTCAGTCCCTGACTTACGAACACTGAGCTGTGACTTTCACAACTACAAATGGACCTCTTGTTAAGAACATTAGTAGATGCGAACAAATGGCCAGACACTGTCGCACTGCTGGGTGCTCACCATACAGTACATGCTGCATAGTAGGACAGTGCTCAGTCAGAGCCCGGGGTGTCCAGAAGCAGGAGGAAAAGCAGCGCTGATGTGGAGGGGACACCAGGAAGCACAAAGCAGTACACATTGTATATTTGTGTCAAAGGTGTGTGAGACTCACTGTTGCTGTACTAGATGCTCCCCCAAAGCCTCATGCAATCATAGGTGGGGCTTTTTCAGAGGTGGTTGGATCCAGACTGTCTAATGTTAGGATTGATTCATGGTGCAATGCTAGGTTCAAAGGCACAAGGATTAAGGATGTGAATGCTACTTACCCTAAGTAACCTGGACAAGATAAAAGGCACAGCTGAGTGTGGAGACACATGACTGTAATCTCAACACCAGGGAGGCTGAGGCAGGAGGACTCTTGTGAGATTGAGACCAGCCTGGGCTACAAAGTGAGCTCATAGTCAGCCTGAACTGCAGAGTGAGACTCTGTCTCAAAAAGACAAAAAAAAAAAAAAAGACAAAAGGCACAGAAAGAAAAGGCTACTCTTGTTTTGCTGCCTTCTACCCACTATGAGCTGTTTCTCCTGTGATGCCCCTTTGCCCTGCCACCCTGCCTTGGAGCCAGCCAACTATTATTGGGGTTTTTGTTTGTTTGTTTTGTTTTGTTTTGTTTTGGTGACAAATCAAACTCAAGACCTTGTGCTTTCCAGGCAGGTTCTGTGCCACCGAACTAAATCTCCAGCCCCAAATCAGCCAATTATGGACTGAAACCTCTACAAACTATGAGCTAAATAAACCTGTCCTGCCTTTAACTGGGGTGCCAGCTATTTTGTCTCAAAAATGAGTGAAATTATTGCAAAGACATGGATTTATTAACAAATCTGACTTACAAACATTCTCCCAGAACAGAACTCATTCCTAAATTGGGAGCTTGCTGTATTCTTATAACTTAAGGATTGATATGAAGTAAGCTATCTTATTTTTATTACAAACATTCCCCAAAATCAAAATACTGGGAAAGAACAAGATGTCCAAAATACTGTCTTCATGAAATACACTGCAGGTTAAGCCATAGGAAATTGCTGCCAATCAACTACTTTTTATCTAAAATAAAGTGACTTTAAATACTTCACCCTAATACTTAGGTAGCTCGAGGATGGTACACTGATGTACCCATGACTTGAGTGTAAAGTATCCCCTGCAGAGTCAATTTTAACTACACAGAAACATGTTCACGAAGGCCTATGTTCAAGAATGCTTGTGTTTACCTTAAGTCAATTTTAGGAGTTTTTAGCTTCTTACATGAATTTTTAAAAATAGCACCATCACTTAGAATAAACTGGCACAGATGAACTTCCAAAAGCTTATTTAGTTATTGTGTCAGTCAGATTCCCATCACATGGCAACATAGCTTCAATGATGAACTTAAAAGGAGGAAAGGTTTATACTGACTGTTTCAGACGTTTCAGTCCATGGTTTTGTGGGCCATTCACCTCAAAGCATCCAGCAAGCACAGAGCTAGGAGGAAGGTCAGAATCCTAGTGTCTCCTTCAAGGACCCTCAGGGACCTAATTCCCACCAACCCCGCCTCTAAAGGTCCCATTACCTTGCTACAGGCTGAGGACTAAGCCTTCTGCTCATGGGCCTTTGGGGACATTTGTCCAAACCACTAAACCAGCAGTTATATGACAGTTTTTAAGTCTTCATATTTTCTTGCTCGTTATATCTCTGTGAGACTTTTCTTGACAGAGATAAGAGCCACCCACAAACTTAGTGTTTTCATACATCAATAGACATGCTATTTGAAAAAGTCCAGTTTTTTCACAACTCCACTTAGAAGCACCTCCTCATAGAAAAAGAGCTCCTGGGGCTGGGGATAGAGCACAACAGGACAAGCGCCTGCCTGCAAGTGTGAGATTGTGAATTCAATCTCCATATCAATGAGAGAGAGAGAGAGAGAGAGAGAGAGAGAGAGAGAGAGAGAGAGAAGAAGAAGAAGAAGAAGAAGAAGAAGAAGAAGAAGAAGAAGAAGAAGAAGAAGAAAAACAAGAAGAAAAGAAAGAAAGGAAGGAAGGAAGGAAGGAAGGAAGAAAGAAAGAAAGAAAGAAAGAAAGAAAGAAAGAAAGAAAGACCTCCTAAAAGCACTTAAGGGGTTGGGGTTCTAGCTCCATAGTTGAGTGCTTCCTAGCGTGCATTAGGCCCAGAGTTCAACCCCTAGTACAGGAAGAAAGAAAAGCAATTAGATTCCCAAGTCATTCATGAGTCTGTCATGCAGAGCTCAGCTACCCTATGACAGTATTTTATACACCTGCATTATAATCCCAGAAAGCAGGAATCCAGAAAAGATCAAACACTGACAGTGTGGTGCTTCGTGCTCATGATAGCATTTGTGGTGTTCTAGTAAACTATACCATCTTTAAGTATTGAAATACATATTTAGTTCTAAATAATGCTTTATTTGAGCATTTGAAAAGACCTCACAATCTGACTCTTCTTGTGTTCAAACCCTGTGGGGCAATTTTTAACTTATGCACAAAACAAAATGTGGGGTTTTTTTGACACAGAGATGGGACCACACACACAAGGGTTGGTATAAGAGCCAGATGTGCTACTGCAAAGCTTACAGAAAGTGTCTGGTTCTGTGAAAGACAAAGGCCAACCAGAAATTCTTTCTCCAAAACAAACTAGGATTGCTTACCGTAATAAAAAGATTATCACTCTGAGAAAAATAGGAGTACAAAAAAATTTCAAAAACTGCTCTTCAAAGCCATGGGTTCATTTGAGGATAAAAGAATCAAAAGAAAACATCAGGAGTTAGCTTAGACCATGCTCCTCACCACCACCCAGCGTGTACAGAATCAGAAAAAGTATTGTTGTGGCTGGAAAATGTGTACAATGATGCTCTTGCAATTCACTGATGGGACCTTTGACTTCCCATCTCTTTTTAAAACTTGATAGTTCCTTTTTAATCTTTTTTCTGTTTTAACTACACAAATTTATGGGTTGTATATAATAGTTTACATATACAGTGTGAAATGACAAAATCCAGGTCATTAGCATTTCTGCCTCTTTAAATATTTATTATTTATTCATTTTGGAAACCCTCCAACTCTTCTCTTCTGGTTCTTTATAAAACGTGTAAGAAACTGCTGTGATCCATAGTCACCTTGATGTGGTACAGAGCACTAAAACTAACCCTTCTATCAAACTTATTTTGGTGTGCATCATTAGCTCTCACTGGACCGCATCTCCTCTCTGTCTTTCCTGGATTCCGGTAATTACTATTCACTCTCTACTTCTAGGAAATCAGCTTTTTAGCTTCCACATGTGAGGAATAACATGCAAGGTTTGTTTTACCAAGCCTGGTTTCTTTCACATAACGCAGCGTCCTCCAGCTTCACTCCTGTTGCCACAAATCACAAGGCTTTCTTCCTTTGTGTGATTAAATAACATTCCATTGCATATTTGTGCCGTAGCTCCTTAACCCACTCACCCACAAGTGGACACCTAGGTTGATTCCATATCTTGGCTATTAAAGTTAGGCCTTCTAAAAGAACTGTACATTCGATTATATGTTTAATCTTATCTTTTGTGATTAATTTGTCTTCTTTCTAGGAGAAGGCCTTTGAAGTAAGGTATTTACTTTAAATATTTCACCTGTTAAGAAATGGGCATGTGACATAAATAGACATTTCACAGGTGAAGAAGTTCAAGTGGCCAATAAATACATAAAGAAATGTTCAACATCACAAATTAAAACAACACTGAGGTCCCACCTCACTCCAGAAAGAAAGGCCATCATCAAGAAAGGAAATAATGACAAATGAAAAAAGATGTTAGGAAAAGAGCAGTCTTTCTACATTGCTGGTGGGAATGTAAATGAGTACAACCACTGCGGGAATCAGTATAGAGATTCCTCAGACAACTAAAACTAGAAATTCTATTTGACTCAGTTATTTCCCTCCTAGGAACCTTCCCAAAAGCGTTAAAGGCATATTACCATGATACACACGTACTCAATTCCATAGCAGCACAACTTATAAGAGCTAAACCATTGAAGCAACCTACATGTCCATCCACAATGAATGAATAAATAAAAGGTGGTGTTTACACACAATGGATACGACTCTGCCATAAAGAGGGTAGATCTGAGTCCTCTGTTGGACAATGGGAACACCATGAATCCATAATATTAAGTGAATTAATCAGACACGCAAGCATAAATATCACGTGGTTTCTCTAAAATGAGAAGGCCACAGTTTAAGAATAAAATAAAAAATAGATAATAAAGAAAAGGGGAGATAGATCTTTCCCAAATGGGAAAGGAATCAAGAGTTGGAGGGAGAGGGTAAGGAGGTAGAGGAAGGAAAGGGAAAGTCTACAAAGAGAGGAGTCAGGATGTGCTATGTACAGGTACCAACTTCTCACAGGACTGTAAACACTGTGTCCTGCAGACATGTACTAAGAGAAGAGTATACAAGTGTTTGCTACACTTGTTTTCACAAATGTATTTCATGCGTTTATTACTTGAGGTTTCTAAGTTTATAATCTCTGCAATAGAGACGTACAAAGCTTTAAATCCCACTGATTTTTTTAGGAAAGCTGAAATTTGGTTTTAAATAGGGTTTATAGTTAATGTGGGAGTGTCTGTGTTAATGTCACTTAAAATGAAACCAGATATGCGCAGTAATGTCCTTTTCTTCTTCTACGTGATGATGTTCAGTGGTGCTCCAGCAGACAGCGTGTTGAGGAGGGAAGAGGGAGGGACCTAGTCCCAGAGACGCGTATCCAGGCTGCAGTGAGACCTGCAGAGCCTCAGCACACAGCCCTCTCTCACCAATATACAGTTAAAAGTAAAAGCAATCTCAATCCATAAATCACACTGAATAGAGACTAATTTTCCCATAATGAGCAATTAATAGTTTCTGTAAAATATTTCATTTTTCCCAAACATCTTCAAAAGACTCTGCAACTTGTGACTTGGTCTTTCTGCATAATGTACATGTCTGTCACCGAGCAACCCAGTCCTCTCTGCCCTGGCACCTACCAGCTCAACTCCGGCCCCCATAGTGGAACTCCCCTGGCCACTTTCCTTTTCTTCAAAAGAGGGTTTGATCTAAGGCCTCCTGCTACCCGTCCAGGTCTAAAGAATTCCTCCCTGTTGGAAACAGAGAGCTTTGTGTTGAGCACCATAAACCAGACTCAGAAAGACGAGCATCACGTGTTGCTTCTAATGTGCAGAATCTAAAAAAGCTGCCATGAAAGTAGAAAGGAGACTGTCGTTCCACCAGAGGGAAGGAATAAGGGAAGACACAGGCGTGTAAGTGAAGGGAATGGAGGAATGGATATGATCAAAATAAAGTATATGTGTTGAAACCTGATGCTTTGTAAAACTGATGGACACTAATAATAAAAAGGAAAATAAAAATAAGAAAGAGTAACATTTTAGCAATTAAAAAAATGTTTTTCCAAAAAGAATTCTTCCGTGCTTGGCCAGTAGGCAAGAAGAAGTCACAGGCAATGTTTAGAAGAACCTTTGAATCCTCCCCCTTTTATAAGAGAGAAACTGTTAAACTAATTCACGAGGCTATGCAAATGGATAACAGAAGCTTAACCCTTCCAGGTTAAGATAATAGTGCCTAAGAATAACATCTATATTTAATAATATTAAGCATGAGTCCTTCGGCTAGAGGATTTTAGGTATTTTGAAGGGTGACTTGGCCTCAGTGTGCCTACCAGGGATAGGGGCTACGAGTAGCACTGATATGGCACAAGGCCCATTTCGACACTGTGGGGAAGCACAGTGACCAGCCAGAGCACAGAGAGGTGGACACTGAGTACTCCCCTGAGTATACAACCTGGTTATAGCTTTCCACGTTTCAAGCATACATATCCATCCTCAGGGCAGCTCTCCTTGAGCAGTAAATCAAATCTTGCATCAATCCTTCATGCACAAAATTTTAAAAACACCAAAAAAAGAAAACCAAGTAGTAGTTTCTTCCACTTTGAATACCCAGTCTTGGATCACAAATTCATCCTGTAATGGCTTTAATATTCCTCTGAGAAGGGGTCTACATAATTTCCTTCGCATGTGTTTTCCAAAAAGACATACATCTCCTATCTGGTGTCCTCAACACCACAAATGGACACCATTGATTTTCCTTTTTTTTTAATTTTATTTAAGGAGAAAAAAGAAAAAAAAGAGAAAAAGGGTACAAGTTATACAGAATTTCAGAAAAAATAAATAGTAAGAAATCACTAGTTAATTACATATTGTCATCTTAGAAATAGTTGTTGAAGTTACAAAATTAAAGCATATAGAGGGGACTTTCAAACAGTGAGGCTGCAAACAGTTTTGTTCAATGATCCAACAAAACTCATTAATATGGTTATCTATCTTATACACTTAAATATATATGCAGTTATATCTTTTAGAGAACTTTCTTTTCCTTTCTTTTGTACAATGACAATTACACATTTTGGGTTTTATTACTCCCACAGTTCTTATTACTTTTTTTTTTTGAAGAAAGTAAAACCAAATGTGACATACCAAGACAGAGTCAGTCAAATCAAAAGGATGGATATAATACATAATGTAAAAACAAAATACAAGATGATCAACAATGGTTACCATAATGCCTCTTGTTATCTTAAAAAGAATTGCCTATATCATCAGTTATAATAAAATTGAACAAAACAGTAAAGAATAAGACCAATAAAACCAAAACATTGGAGACATTAGAGGACTTCAAAAGAAGATAATAGTCACCAAAATGGGCGTCACAATGAATCTTATTGTCTTCATAGTTGTTGCCTATACTTTCAAACTTGGTACTATCCAGCATAACAGAATAGAGGAAAATCAGTCAAAACAAGATGGTGAGAGCAATACAGAGTTTCAAATCAAGTTAATAGGAAATCAAAGTGGTTTACTATAATATATCCTGCTATTTTTTATTTATTTTTCCCTTAATTAAAAGGATAAAAATGAAAAAGTAGATAATAAAAAGGAGATTGAGATAAAAAAGAGGGCATAACAACAAAACAGTGCAAGTCAAAACATAGCCATTTAAGCAAAATAGTGTTTCACCACAAGATAATCTCAACATAATAGTAGTTACCATAGTGTCTCTTCCCTTAAAATCTTTGGGTATAACTTCGTATACTGTAGCATCAAACATATCAAGACAATGTAAAACCATTCAAGAGAATGACAGTATTACAGGGTATTTAGAATCAACTAACAGAAAATGAACAATGGTTTCTATATAATCTCCTTGTCTATAAAAGTTTTTGCTTATATTATTACATATAATAAAATCCAATAAGATACAACACGTTAAAACCGATGGAGACAGAAGAACAAAAGCTTGATGGGACTTCAAAACAAGAGGATATTAAATCAGCACTACCTATTATGATGTCTTGTTTTCTCCAAAATGGCTGTTCCTACCATCCAGCCTTCTCTGCCTCATTTCTGTTGAGCTCTTTTTCTGTCATTAGTTGTCAGTTTGTCCTCTTCATGACGCCATTGATTTTCTCAGACTACTGATTTTCAGTCCATAGTGCATAAAGTGAAGGAAACAAGTACTAGCTGATAATGACAAAGCCAAGTTTTCATTTTAAAACTTAACTTTTAAGATTAATCTACTATGAATCTCATTCTCAAGTGGCAAGTTAAGCAATCCATCTTGAAGGCACATTCAAAATGCAATTGAGATACCCCCTCTCCAGCTTTCTCCTATTTGAGAAGCCCTATTCTGCCTTTGAAGGACATTTGTCCCACCATGGACTTCAGCTGGTAAACAGTCTTTGGAGATGCAGAAAGTGCACCATTAAATCACACTCTACATCCCAGTCACTGCAAAGTGTTTATTTCTTGAAAGTTATGGTACTGCCAACTCCCAGGTCCAAGCCCACCAACACCCTGGAGATCTTGACTTGAAAACCAAAGCAGCACATCCTCAATTCTCTCCAGGGAGCGCAGGCTGTGACAGAAACATGATTTGCAATATGTGTTAGCTTCTTCAGTAACTCACCTGGTCCTGATCAAACACTCAGCTTTGTTTCCTGGCATTTGCAAGTTTCATTGCACAAGATTTGTTTCAAAGCAGTGAGTAGTCACCATCGCTGAAAATCAAGGCCAAATAGGCCAGAAATGAGAAGCAGCTTGTACCTTGTGGGTTAAGGCTCACCACAGCCAATTACTCTGACAGGGACAATCTTGGTGTCTTTATTTGGCCGCTGCAAAGAGCCTGTTTACTGAAAGGTAAATGAATTGATGTGCTCTCTCAGTGTAATTGAAGAGAAGCCTCTTGGATCACAAATTCATCCAGTAATGACTTTAAGATTCCTCTGAGAAAGGGCCTACATAATTTCCTTTATGTGTGTTTTCCAAAAAGACATATGTCTTCTATCTGGTGTTCTCGAAACCACAAATGGACACCATCGATTTTCTCAGTCTACTGCGTGCTGATTTTCAGCCCATAGTGTATAAGGTGAAAGAAACAATAACTGAATATAGAAAATATTGATCTGCAACCATTGATTCAAGGCCCTAGGGTGTCAAAAGATTAGTTACTTTTAAAAGAAGTACTGAAGGTGACTTTCAACTACTTTTTATTGACTAACACAGATCAGATAAACCCTTCAGCTCAAAACCATAGACTCTGTGAAAGCCATCATGAGTTTAATTCCTCATTTAAGGTCACATAACATTACCGACCTACTTTCCAAATGCATACAAAGGTGTCATGTACTATTATCACATGATCTGTCGTGTTTTAATTTAAATATAACTTAAACATTTAGTGTTTATAATGTGCTGTGAGTGATTTATAACGTACTCCGAGTGATTTGTGTGTTACTATTTAGTCTTCAGCGTGCATATCTAGAGGAGGTACCAGTGCTACCCGATTTGTATAAGTGAAACTTGAGGCACAGAAGATTAAGTTGTCCAAAGTCAAAAAGCTCACCCAGTGGCAGAGCCCTTTCGAGTACAGAAATTTAGCTCTAGAATTTATACTTTTAACTACTGCCAGTAGTAGTCCCAAATGTTAACAAAAACATGACAAATCTTACTGAACAAAATTACAATTAAAAACTATTCAAATATTGGACATTGTCCTGCATTTGAAGAAAGTGCAAATGGAAAAGCAACTTTTAAATTTTTAAGTACTTTTCTGATTTGAAAAGTTATGGAAGTTGGGGTGGTGGTGCATGCCAGTAATCCCAGCACTCAACAGGCTGAAGCAGGATGATCAAAGTGAGTTGAGGCCAATGTGAGCTACATAGTGAGTTCAAGGCCAGTGAGGCCTTACCTCAAAAAAACAAATACAAAAAATTCTAGAAAATACAATACAGAGAAAAACAAAATAAACGTATCATCCTATACTTTAATAAAGTATTGAGGAGGATTTTCCATCATTTGTAACTTTTCAACTACTCTGCCATGCATGGACAACCTGGACCCACAGGCTGGACACATCTGTGTTATAATAAAAACTGTTAAATAAAAAACAGAAGTCTTGTTACTTGTATGCATTATACTAGATGCAGCAGATGTGGCCTAGGCCATTCCTCTGCACTCATGGCAGCTCAGGGCAGCCAGATATGTCCATTAGAAAGCCACATAGTAACAAGAATGTGGAAAAACTGGAGTATCTGTTCACTGTAAAATGGTGCCACCACAATGGAAAAATAGTATAAAAGTCCTTCAAAAGACAAACACAGAATTATCATGATCTCACAATTCCAACTTTCGGGTAAACACCCCCAAGAACTGCAAGAGAAGAGTTAGAGAGGTGCAATTATTCACAGGTATGAAGTGGAAAAAACCCACTTGTCCATTAACAAATAAACTGGTAAGCAAACATTATATATCCACATAAGAATAGTCTTCAGCCTTAAGAAAGAAGGAAATTCCAACATGCACTACAATGTGCTAACAAACCTTGAAGACACTGTGCTAAGTAAAATAAACCATAACAAAAGACAACTGTTGTATGATTCTACTTAGAGGAGTTAACTAGAGATGTCAAGTTCAGATGCAGGAAGTAGAATGCTGGCTGCTACAGGCTGCACAAGGGGAAATGGGCATTATTGTTTAATGAGTAAAGAGTTTCCATTTGCAAAGATGAAAATATCCTGGAGATAAATGGTGCTGATGGTACTTACTGCCATTGAAATGTATGCTTAAAATGTCCAACTTCATGTTATGCATCTTTTATCACAATAAAAACACTATGTAGTTTGTGTGTATATTTAAGTACGTATAGACATAGCTTCTCTTTTTACATTAATTGAAACTATGAACTATTCTTTACACTTCTTTCTTCTCCTAACAGTGTTATGAGTGATCACTCTAAATTAGTGATCACTCCAAATTAGGAGTTCTCCTCCTAAACAGTTTACGGTAATCAATTATGTTGTACATGATGAAATGAACAGCTACTTTGAAGAAAAAGAGACACTAAGGTACCCAGTGCTGATTTTAGCATCATGCTGTGAAATCCAGCAATACTATCATTCTTTGTTCAGAGTGGTTTTAGTCTGTTTTGTATTGTTTAATATCAACATACATGAAGGTATGGACACCAATTTTGAAGAGAACGAGAGACATTTTGGCAGGCATTGTTGATTTCCCTGTTGTCTGGTACTGAAGGTCTGTAATGCCTTCATTACTCTCTTCTGATCAGTTTTATACTATTTTGTTTGGTATGAATTTGTTGTGTGTGTAGATATAGACAACTATTTAGAAGAAAACAGGAGACATTATGGAGATCTCCTGTTGTCTTGCTTTGAAATCTGTGTCACTTACATTGTTTTCTTCTGATCCACTTTGTTCTGTTTTGTTATGTTTAGTTTTACTCTAAGATAAAATTGCTAAATTTACAGTTAAAAAAACAAATTATGAGCTCTTTTAAATATATGTCTAATACTCGTAATATAGTACACCATAATTTATCTAAGCCTTCTGTTAGCAATAATCATTCAACTACCATCTTTTGTTACAATCAGCAATGCTGAAATTAAAATAGTTTTAAAAATCCTCTAGGATAGAATCTGTACAATAGTTTCTGTATTAGCACAACAAGATAACATGATATTTTAAAAAACCCCAATGTGGGGAAGGACAGTAAAAAATGACTGTATAACAAGTATGGAAATACAATTCAAAAGGAGGAATAGGTTCTAGCATTCTATTGCAATGGCAAGCAGAAACACTGAAGCAATACCCAGCATTTGGAGGCAGATTTATTTTACATCAATGGGCACTGATCAGGATCATTCCAAAAATATGGGGCCCTGCAGGCTCAGGGAGAGAGGTTTTTATGGGGTTTCAAGCAAGAAGCAGAGTACTTGGTGATCTTTGATTGGTTCTTACAACATGCATTATAGTGGCCAACTATGCATCACAGTGACAACCCATTTCCAGCAGACAGTAGTATCAGGAACTGTAACAGGAACTGTTGCGTGGGCAACTAACAAACTGGCTGGAGGCTACACTTTCCCCTTCCTCTTTTTCAGTTTACCCAGCAAATCTTTGCTGGGCATGTTACATGTGATCTTTTGAGACAAGACCCAACTAGAAGCTGTAACATTAGGATTGTTAGTGATACTAGGATGGGCCCTAACCAAGGTCCCCCAATATTGTTTTATTACAGAGTTTTCCCTAGGTTGTTTTTAGGAAGAGACATGATTTAAGCCTGTCTATTCTGAAACACTAATCTAGCAAGAGAATGAAGGAGTTAATCTGAGTGTCCAATGTCCCTTGGACATTTATCAAGTCTTGATCAAGTGCTGGACTAATTGTCCATAGATCTAAGGCAAAAACCACAGCTTTCAAGGAGATAGAGAAGCAATGACTGAGGTGAACAGCCTGAAAAGGAACAAAATTCAAGGGGAATGGGTATGGAACAATCCTGTGAATGGTGTCCTGAAGTTTAAGCCATTCATGGACTGGTCAGTATCCGGAGTGATCAAGCAGGGCTTTGAGTGAGCTTCAGAGGAACTGTCTGGTCCAGGTAAATTTTCCAGAAACTTAGCAGGACTCTGGTGGATCTAAGGCTGGGTTTCTGAAACTTCAAGAGCTGTTAATATGGTGTGTGCCAAGGTGTCTACAGGAATAGCTGGTCTTTCAGCTGGATCTTTATGAAACTGATTATAAGTTGTTTTCTACAGCTTTGTGGAGTGTATGTTGTATGCGACTTTATTTAACATAGTTTTTTAGTTGCTTCTGCTTTAAATGCAGGCCTGTTGTCACTGCCAATGATCAGGGGTAGGTCATACCTAGAGATGATTTTTTACAGCAGGACCCTAAAAACATTTGTTGTTCTCTCAGCTCAAGTAGGGAATGTTTCAGGCTAGTCTGAGTAAATGCAGATAAGCACTAAGTCTATCTGTATATATGGGTGGAAGTCAGAGCCAATGATATAGATGCTGAAGCCTGAGCTGGCTGCTAGGGATAGGTGTCATCACTGCGGCTTGAGTTTACAGAACATACAATGTGGGCAGGTCTGGCTTGGATTCTCCTGTGAGTACTGGGTAAAGTTTTTCTGGCTGGGGTTGATGTTTCAATCAATTGGATACTGAAAGTGAACGTAGGAGTGCAGGTGTGACGTTATTGGTGCAGATTTCCAAACAGCAGCAGGAAGCACTGGCAGGAGAGCTTTGGCCAAAATAGCTTTATTCACAGAATATGTAGTCTTTTGGACTCCATTCCTAACTGAGATACTTCCATCTGTAAACATGGTGTACTCAGCATCTATAGGGACAGGAGGTCCAGTATAGAACATGGCACCTGGATAGTTAGGTGTTGAGCTAAGTGAGCTTGTCAGTTTTTTTATCAGAACAGTAGTCACTAGAACGTGAAGATAAAGGGAAAGGCAGACCTTAGTGACTGTATCCAAGTATTTGCACAGGTAAGCCAGTGGACACTCCCAGGGGTTGACAGTCTGAGTAAGCATCACTGACTTTGGAACTCAAGGATCAGATTTTATAGAAGCCTGTAGCTACAAGAAATTTGCAGTTTCTTTCTTACAACTAGTTCTGGTAGATATTATGGCAGAGCTTTTGTGTCTTTACAGCAGTCAGCTTGGGTGTCATTAATCAGAAATGCAGTGATATTTGTTAGTGGAAACAAGTTTTTGAACCTCTGGGAGATTGGGTCTAGGTTAATTGCCATCTGAGTCCAAAACTGAGATCTTTGCAAAGAGGGGCTTACAGGATCCAACTGAAGGCAGAAAGAGGCATGTTTTAGGTCCATTCAGGTCTACCAGCAGGCTGTGGGTGGCAGAAGAATGAGGCAATGTTTATGGAACACAATTATGATGGCATTGGCAGTTGGGAGATTTCCAATTGGCTTTATAGGCAGGAGAGAAGTATTTTAACAGATTGACACTCTACACTGTTTGCTTGAGGAGCATGACAGAACTAGAAGGGACAGAGAAACAGGCTGTCCCAAAGAGAAGGTGATGGGAACTTGACTAATTCTGTTGATAGAGCCTCCCTAAAAACAGTGAGTTCTTAACCTCTTGTAGTAATTGAGTCCAACTGAGCTGACCTTTGTCCTGTCTCAGGATCTTATAATGGGAGCAACCTGCAAGCAGGAAATACCTTTTAAATCTAGACATGCAAACCAGGGGGCATCTGAGAATATCAGTTCAAAAAGGGTTTGTGTTGGGAACCACAGAGTATAACGTGATGAACAGCCTATCAGAATCTTAAACTGCTACAGGTGGCTTAGGTGTGGCTGGATGCCTGTGTGCTTCCCATGACATAGGATATTGTCAATGGAGGTTGTAGAGTTCGGTTGCTATGGGACCATGGTTTGTGTTCAGGCCTGGAGGTGAAGTTTTGGCCCATACCTGTGGGATGAGACTTTTCAAAATTTCAGGATTGTGGTTATCTGTCTCAGACTGATGCAGGCATCATCTTTCTTTCTAGGAACAGTCAGAGTTGAAAGTGCAGTGTTAAATGAGAGGAAGCCTGACTGGCTTGGTGCAAAGGAGACAGCTGCCTTAACTTGAAGAGGAGATCTCTTCCCAGAAGTGTTATTGGGACTGGCTTATACAAGAATTCATGTTTGATAAGATGTCCTTCCAGCCTTCAAGTTTGTGCTTAGCAGAAGAGGAAAGAGGCAAAATTCTCAGTTGCGCTAGTGATGCTGACTTTTTGACAGAAGAGACTTTTGAAGATAGAGAGTTCAGTTTCATTGTCTACCAGGAAAATCATGGATTGTGGTGGGCAGCTAGTGCAGGCAGAGGAAACCAGCAGACCTGCCCATCTGGGTTCCAGGTGCCACCACCGGAAGGCCCCTTGCTGTGAGCAGCCAAAACAGGTAGAAAGAATCAGCAGATCCTCTGCCTGCCAGGCACTGCCACTGAAAGGCCCCTTCCTGCAGGCAGCCAGTACAGGATAAGAGAGCTAGCAGATCTGTCTCCACCCGCTGGCCCACACCACCTGAAGGCTCCTTTCTCTGGGCAGCCAGTGTGGGCATAGAGAACCACATAAATCCATCTCTGCCTGCTGGACATTGCCATCAGAAAGCCCTTTCCTGAGGATAGCCAGTGCAGGCAGAGAGATCCAGACAGATCTCCCTCCACCTGCTGGGTGCTGCCACCAGAAAGATCATTCCTGCAGGCAATTAGCAGGAGCAGGGCCATGCAGCCAGCCAAGCCCAGTGTACCTGTAGGCCACCATTGGAGCCCCTTGGTTCCTCCAGGCAGCCATCACCCACCAAGAGAATCAGACACTTCTCTATGTGTCTGCCACCATCACAGGAGTCACAGTGTAGACACACAGGCTGAGAGAAGCAGCCCCACCTCCATGCACACTGATCATTAGGGAAGCCCCAGTGTGTCTGCACAGATGTAGAGAAGCCCTTTCCATGCCCTGTTCCCTCCCTGTAAGTCTAGGGTCAGAGGAACCCAGATGCCTGCCCCATTACCCTACACCACAGAAGGGCAGCAAATGTGGGAAATGCCTGGGGCCCCACAACCAGTATGTTGGGAGGAACCCAGGAGAATGTCAAGACAAAGGAGCAAAAGGCAATCTTAGACCTCTAGCCCATACAGAACAAGTCTGGGAGATACAGTCGTGGAAGAAAATGGAAGTCACACAAAGGAAATCTCTGAGAGGATATCAACTGAAGTAAAGAAACAACTTCATGAGATTGTAAAAGCAATCAAATCAGAAATAATGTCTCAGATAAAAGAAGAAATCACAAACATAATGAAAGAAATGCTCAGCATATCTAAAGAAGACATAGATAAAAAACAGGATCATAGGAAAATGATGGAAACCTTGAATGAACATAGAAAGGAATTATAATGCATGAAACAGATACAAAGAGAGATAAAGGAAATTAAAAAGTCAATCAAAAGCTGGCAAAACTGCTTGAAAGAGACTGAAGATAGACTTTCAGACCTTGAAGATAGGCATGCAGCTAGTGATTGTGAAAGGAAAGATCTCTTAAAAATAATGAGAAATCAGGAAATAATTCAGTGGCTGCAAAGTGATACAAAGAAGCATAATTTAACAGTGATAGGTATCAGTGAAGAAGCAGGGACCAACACAAATGAAATTAAAAGTCTATTTACAGAAGTAATAGTAGAAAACTTTGCAAACATGAGAAATGGATCTGGCATGCAGATAAGTGAAGCATGTAGAACTCCAACTAGCCAGAACCAAAGTAAATCTACACCCAGACATATAATAATCAAGATCCCAGAAATTCAGCACAAGAACAGAATATTAAAAGCTGTTAGAGAAAAACAGATCACCTATAATGGAAAACCAATCAGAATCATGGCAGACTTATCAAAACAAACTATCAGATCAAGAAGAGCTTTGAGTGAAGTGTTTCAAACACTGAAAGAAAACAACTCCCAACCCAGATTGACATACTCTACAAAACTATCTTCCAAATTTGATGGAAAAATAAGATACTTCTATGGTAAAGAACAACTGAAGGAATTCAAAATAACCCTATAGAAAGTGTTAAAGGATATTCTAGAGAGAGATAAATATGTTCCCGGAACAGCAGCAGAGGAGGATCACCAAACAAGACAGGCAGTTGAATGAAGAGGAAAAGTGGAGGGCAAACAACAGGAGGATAGAATGACAGAAACAAACCATTGTATGCTGGCCATAACCATTAATGTAGATAGTCTCAATTCAGTAATAAACACAAGGAGAGTGGATCAAGAAACAGGATCCATTGATATACTATGTGCAGAAAACACATTTAACTGCAAACAAAATGCATAGACTAAAAATAAAAGGAGAGAGAACAATTGTACCAGGTAACAAGAGACCAGAAAAAAAGCAAGAGTAAATTGCCTATCAACCACAGAATGGAAAAGAAGGATACGGTATTTTTATACAATGGAAAGCTAACTAGCTATAAAGTAGAATAATCTCAAGGCTCTTGTAGGTAAATGGATGCAACTGGAGATCATGTTCCTCAGCAAAAGTGTTTGAACTCGTACAGGTGAACCTCAGCATAAGAAGCAGAAGGAGTCAGTGTGATCCAAAAGCAAAACAGTTATTCTAAAAGTGGTAGAGCGGGAAATACCTGAGAGGGAAAGGTGGTAACTACTGTTAATTTCTTACTGTCTTGTCTTGAACTCTTGTATTGTTTTCACAATTTTGTTAGGTTTGGCTTTGTTCTGTCTTTTTTTGTTAGATTTTACTTGGTCTGATAGTATGGGCAGCTATTTTGAACATAATAAATGTATGATGATAATTATAGTTAGTTTCCTATTATCTTGTTTTGAAGTCTTACAGTGCTTTCATTTGTATGTTTAATTGGTTTTATTGTTTTGTTTTGTTTGATTTTATTATGTGTGATGATATGAACAACTATTTTGAAGAAAATGAGACATTATGATAGCCATTGCTGATTTCCTATCATCTTGTTTTGAAGTCTGTCGTGCTTTTGTTCTTTTGTTTTCATTGGTTCTATTCTGTTGTGTTTTATTTTATTTTATTATGTGTGATAGTATGGGCAATTTTTTTTGAAGAAAATGGGATATTATAGTAGCCATTGTTCATTACTTGTTATCTGGTTTTCAAGTCCTTTGATGCTTTCAGTCTTTTAATTGGTTTTGACACTATTTTGTTATGCTTCATATTACTGTGTGTGGAGGTAGGGTCAACTATTTCAAAGAAAACAAGAGACATGGTAGCCACTGTTGGTATACTGTTGTCTTGTTGGGAAGTTCTGTGTTGCTTGCATTGTTCTGTTCTGATTTTCTTTGCTCTGTTTTGTTTTATTGTCCTTAAAATAAAAAAAAATTTAGAAAAGATAAAATCAGATATTGGTCCTCAATATGAAATGGAAGCTTTTGAGAGTCCTTATCTTTTAATCTGAAGGGGTATTTATTTTTTTAGTGTCCATAATCCTTATATCAGGCTTCTAGGTAACAGTGCTAACTTTTAACATATTGAGAAGAGGGGAAACCTTTTGTTTTTGTTTTTTAGTTTATTTGTTTTTTCATTTTCCTTATTTTTTATTTTAAAGAGAATAAAACCAAACAAAATAAAACAATGTAAGTGATACAGGGTTTCAAAACAAGATAATAGGAAATCAACAATGGCTACCATAATGGCTCTTGTTGTTTTCAAAAGAGCCACCCATACCATCAGACATAGGAAAATTAAAGAAAACAGAACAGAATACAACCAATAAAAACAAAATAATGAATGCAGTACATAACTTCAAAACAAGATAATAGTAAATCAAAAATATTTACTATAATATATCTTGTTATCCTTGAAATAGCTGCTCATGCCATCAGACATAATAAAATCAAACAATACAAAACAGAATGAAACCAAAACAAACAATGAAAACCATACAGAACTCTAAAACAAGACAATAGAGGGTTAACAACAGCCACTACCTTCAGAAGGAGATCCCTCATAAATGGTATGACACATATTGTTATCCTCTAAATAGATTATCAGATTACCAGTTTTGGCTTGCAAATTCAGTGAAACACTAAACACTACAAGAATTAAGTTATATTTTACTTCAGTAGCTATCATCTTAGCCTGTGTTTCTCCAGATCAGCCAGTTGCTCAAGGGGGGGGATGTTGGGGAGAGTAGAGTTTGACTCTTCTTGTGTCCCGGCCTGTGTACCAGGAGGGGCTGGCATCTGGTTTTCCTCCTCATGGCCCATGCATGATGCCAACTCATAGGAAGAAGCTGGCTTCTTGTTCTCCCTAGTGAGGAAACTTTTTGAAAATGTCACAGCAAGTCATTTATCATGGCTGACAGCCTAATTTTTAGGAATTGACAGTCATCTCAGGTGGGCATTAGATAGGAAACAGAAGGCTTTGGAGTGGGGGGCCTCTGTGGCCAAATGCAGGCAATGGCTAGCTGAAACTGGTACAATTGGCTGAAGTAGATGAGTTGGGATTGGGGAGTGACACTATAGGTATTAGCAGCAACTGTGGCAGCCACAATGGTGCCAAGGTAGAATTCTCAGGAAAAATGGACCTCTTTTTTCCTTTATTTTTTTTCTTTGAGCAGTTTGTTTTCACTTTTAACTTTGTAATCTCATCAAAGCCCTTCTTCCTGCAGTCAGGACTGTGAGTTTTGACTGATTAGTTCCCATCTCTGACTTTCTACATGTGTGTTATGTTCCCTATTGAATGATGGCACCAGGACAAAGAGTGAAAACACCCCCTCAGAGAGAGACCATTCAGATGCCCACCTGGCCACTCCCCTCATGGGGACTTAGGTGCAACTCAGCTAAGGAGAGTGCGAGGCCTCCATTACACCACATGTCAATCACCATGGCACCACAGGTGAGGGCCAATCAGCCACCAGGGCTTCCCAGTGTTGGTGCACAGAAGGAGCAGCCTACTCCTTATGCTGTCCATTCCATTCACTCACACATTCATTCAGCAGGCACTCAGAGGTAAGACAGTCCAACCTCTTCTTCCCTTGAGGGTGGTCCTACCTAACAGGAGTTGATCACACTCTCCTTCTGCTCAAGCTGAGTAAGCCTGACAGGCAGACTAACTGGGGTGCCTCCAGGGGGTCTTATTGGAATCAGGCAGACAGACAGACTACATCCTCCTCCATTTGGGGTCTGATTTAAGCCACTTGAGTAGGGAGCTAAGAATCCTCCTCCAGACCTGCAAGGGGACTTGAGAATTCTCAAGGGGTTCCCTTCTGTCAGGACCTGGGACCTGGAGCAGTCCCTACTCTGTTCACAAGGACATGATTAGTGACCAAACAGTTCAGCACAGTCAGTTTTCTCGGCTGACACACCAGATGCAGCAGCAAGCTGAAATACTGAAATGACACCCAGTATTTGAAGGCAGATTTATTTTACATTGATGAGCACTGATTGGGATCATTCCCAAAATGTCAGCCCTCGAAGGCTCAGGGACAGAGGTTTTTATGGAGTAGTAAGCAATAAGTAGAGTATTTAACTGTCTTTGATTGGTTCTTATAATATGCATCATAGTGACCAGCTATGCATCACAGTGACCAGCCATTTCTAGGAGACAGTAGTTAACAGAAACTGTAACAGAAATAATTACCTGGGCAACTAACAAACTGGGTAGGGGGCATTTTCTGCTACACTACAGCACACTCAGGAGTTTATACACAAAAAGATGCTGGTTTATAAGGAACTGTGAGGGAAGGCCCTGAAAGCTCCAGACATAAAAATGATAAGGACATAGAAATGCTAAATACCCCCATTTGATAGTACCTATTGTATATGTATATTGAACATTACACTGTACCCCAATAAATATGCATATTGGTTGTGTGTTGATTCAAAAGAAAAAATTTTAATATAAAAAATAACCTCAAAACCTTTTACTAAAACAAGAAATAACTCAAATTCTCTTAACGAGACTTGATGTGTAACTCAGGCTACACATTCTGAGAAGCCAGCAAAGGCTTCCATCTCATGAGTTCCATGTCCCCACATCATAGTCCATAATTAAGCTTCCTTCCTCAATCACAGAACTTTCTCTCCAGCGTCTCTTCCAGAGAAAGGCTCATGTCTCTTTGGTGGAACCAGTATTTGCTACTCATGCAACTGAAAAGAGTTTGAAAAATGTAGGGAAACCATTTGATGAACACTGAATCTCTGCCACATCTCATTCACACAAGTAATTTCCTCTCCAGTGCTTATGGAGTATTTACAAAAGCCTTTTTTGTAACACTCTAGTGCTTACTTTTCACCCAACAAACATTTATAGCATTCCTACTACATGCTAAGTACAGGCACATGGTAGGTACACTATAAATTTTTCCAAACAAAAAAATAAATAGAGCTTGTCATGGTGATGCATGTTTGTAATCCTAGCACTACGGAGGTTGAGGTAGGAGGATCACTGTGAGTTCAAGGCCAGCCTGAACTACAAAGTGAGTTTAAGAACAGCCTGAACGGGACAGTGAAAAAAAAATGAAAGGCAAAAAAAAAAAAAAAAAAAAAAAGAAAGAAAAAGAGGAACACCTAATTAACTAGTAACTACTGCTGTTTCCCAGAGTAATCCAACTACTATAAAAGTTAGGAAAAGCAAAGAAGAAATGAAATCCTGTATTCTCACTTAATCACTTGGCCAGAAGCCAAATGAACTCAACTTCCATTTGAGAATCAACCTTGACCATCAGATGAAGAATCAGGAATCAGATTGAGCTCTACCCAACTACAACTAAGCCATGGTCACTGTCCAATTCAAAATTCTCATTGCTTCAAGGTCAGTCCACATGCCATGAATGACACTTAAGCATTCCAGCTTAGAGTTCCACATTTGCATTTTGCACAAACATTATGCATAGGTGAAGAAAAAAAAGAATACGAGGCAGCCTAATCCAATGGCTAATTAGCAACACCTGCACCACAGCACTATTAGCATCTTGCGATTAGGGTACTGTTTGCATTATAAGATAAGTGATTATACCTGTCAAATTATGACAGGACTTATTTCATTTTCAGCTCATGTATAAATGTAAATGCCATATTTTTAAATAACACCCCAAATTTTAGACATGACAATTGCACCTTTCAAATTTTAGTTGTAGACTACAGTTGTCGATGACAGGATTATAATTCTTAAAAATTTAGTTTAATTTAAATGAATAAATATGTCACTAATTACTGGCATCAGAGTATCTCCTCTATTTGGTCTGTCTGTTCTCTCAGAGATTCTGATGACTAGATACAAGCTCTAATATTCATAATTCATAATTTGTCCCTATGCCTGGTAGAACACCCAGCATGTATAAATGGTCAATACATTATTCAAATTAAATTAAATTAAATTAGTGATGTTCACCTTCTGTCTTCATGTTGATGACTCCCAAATCTCCAGTTCCAACCACCATTCACGTTCCAGTCTAGTCACCTAAGTATCTTTCTTTCCTCCACAGTTCACTATTCCAGACACCACATGCTTTATGCATTACAGTAAGTATTTGTATCCTGGTGTTTGTGTAAGTCTATATTCATTCAGATGAAGGATTCACAATATTCTTTTTCCACATATGAGAAAAATCTTGCAGTCTTCACACTGCAAATGGAGTTTAGAACGGAAGTCCCAACCAGAGACCAGAGAACAGTCCTAGCAAATCCAGAATTCTGCTAAAACCTACGCAAAACGTGGTTGTGTGAATTTTCTCTTCCCTCCCAGGGTTGGGGTGGGGTTGTTACAGGACCCTAAGTAGCCTCAAAGAGAGATGTCAGATCTGCTTCCACGTCATAAGGTCTGCCACACAACAGTGAAAATTTTGCATTACTATATTTTGCCTTCAATTGTCAGATGGGCTTTTTCCATAAAAGTGGATCAGATCTGTCTTGGGGGCTTCTGAGAATATACCTACTCTGGAGCAATTAGACAAGAACCCGTGTTACCTCAGGAGACAGGAACATTTCTGCTCCACCTGTGAAAATTAGAAGGGGCTGGAGTTTTGGGAAAACTCCTACCCTGTTAACCTACTGAAACCTGTTCAAGCAGATGCTTATCTGGGATCATCTGGATCTTCACCCAGTGCTGCCCAGCAAGATAAATGAGCGAGTAAGGGGTAGCCCTTCCTCCTCGGAGTTCACAGTCATGTCCTACGTACATAGGTGCACGAAAATTAATAAGCATGTTACATTTCTACTTTCCCTCAAAAGTACCCTATTTTTGAAATGTCATTTCCCTTAAGATAACAAGAGGCATAATGGTAACCATTGTTGATCACCTTTTATCTTGTTTTTACATTATGTATTATGTCCATCCTTTTGATTTGACTGACTCTGTCCTGGTATGTCACATTTGATTTTACTTTCTTCAAAAAAAAAAAAAAAGTAATAAGAACTGTGGGAGCAGTGAAACCCAAGATGTGTAATTGTCATTGTACGGATGAAGGGAGGGAAGAGTTCTCTGGGGGATATAACTGCATGTATATTTGGGTGTGTAGGATGGATAACCACATTGCTGAGTTTTGTTGGATTATTGAACAAAACTGTTTGCAGTCTCACTGTTTGAAGGTTCCCTCTGTGTGCTTTAATTTTGTAACTTCAACAACTATTTCTAAGATTACAATATGTAATTAACTAGTGATTTCCTACTGTTTATTTTTTCTGAAATTCTGTATAACTTGTACCCTTTTTCTGTTTTTTTTCTTTTTTCTCCTTAAATAAAATTTTTTTAAAATGTCATTTCCTTTAAACAATAGCTTTTACAGTACTTTGTATATTAAAAAAGAAATTGACAAGTAGTTTGTATTTCATTTTTACATAGCACTAATGCATCGCCTAACCTAAAGCAGCCGCACTCTCATGCTTGAGAATGGAAGGCTGTGCTCGGCGCTGACACAAGGGTCCTATCCAGAAACGGAGGCCCCATGCTTTTGAGAAAGATTTTACCTCTAACGACAGCACAGAAACTTATGGATGATATCTTTTAGGTTACCATTAAAAAGTATAAGGGTGTTTTCCAAGCTCTGACGAAAACCATTCTTTCAGATGATGGGAGTCACTCTTTCCAGGAATCACTAACAGGAAAAGCTGCTCTGGGACCCAGTTTTTCTACTCATGAGCACCTTGGTTCATCTCTTCCAGCTTCCACCTGAGAATGAGCCCTCTGAGTGATGACTTACCCTTTCTAATAGCATAGATGGCTTTGTCCTGAAAGATGGTCTTTCTATTCAGCCTGCAACAGTTGCTATTGTACTGTGAGACTCACATCTCGGGGCTCTTACTTTCTCCAGCTTAGAGACAGTCTCTGTGATAGTCCCCTGACTTTGAGCACCTTTCTGGTCGCTCAACATCTGTAACAACAAAAAAAAAAATCTCCAGTTTAAAAAAGTGTAGCCTTAAATAGAAAACTATAATAATGTATTGTTATACTGAGCATTTATTGAGTTCTTTCTTATTATTATTGAAAGGCAATTTGTATCTACTTTAGAATTTGTAGCAATTTTTAAGGATAGGACATTTTGAGCTGCCAATTTTTGTGATTTTTTTAAAGTAATAAGCTAATTTTTATAGTGCATTCATTCAAAACAATGTTTGTGACTTTCTCTCTCCCCTCCTTTTCTCTCCCTTCCCCCTTTCTCTTTTTCTGTTTCAGGGCTAAGGATTGAACCCAAACTCTCACAAAAATTGGCACAAAGTAAAATCAACTGGACTTAGATATTTATCCTAATATGCTGACTCTAATATGTCTTAATTCTATGTAATACAGATCATCTAACAGAATTAAAATTAAATGTAATTTGGAAGTAATGATATGAACAATTTATTATGGTTACCGTTTAATAAAACACTTTTATAATGTGGTTATTCACCTTGGCTTCCCAGAAACTAATGGAAGGAACAGCTTCCCAAATGGCAGGGCGATGGACTTTGGCATCTGATCATTTATTGCATCACTGACTGCCTCTCTAACCTCAGTCAAGTCACTTCATTTCTGGGTTCTCATCTGAAAACAGTCACAGTGCTATCTACAGCCATGGATTCTGTTCATCTGGATAGTAAATCCTTATCAAGAACTTACTAGGAGCCTAGCAGTAGTGCACTTTATTAAAAATCCAATTAAGAACAAAAAAGACATGGTCTGGTGTCTCTTCTCATGGCACTTATAGCGCAACCACAAAATACTAAAACCGAAAAAAATAAGAAAACAGAAAAAGAATATAAAGATATACATAAGGGGTGGAGACAGCAAGAGAGAGGGTCCTGTTCATGCAAAGCAGTGGTAGCGAACCTCTGGCACATGTGCCGCAGTGGGCAGGCAGAGCCCCTGTATCATCAAGCCAGCCAAGTCACTCCAGCATCGCCCCTGCAACCAAGCACCAGATATTCAGGTTTGATGCAGCATTGGCGCTTCGTGATAAATCAGTGGTTTTGGGTTCCAGTTTTGGGACTCACTCTCTAAAAGGTTCTCCATCACTGATACAGAGTGATCACTGTTGCAGTAGAGATGACGACAAAATGAGATCGCAGATACAAAGCACTTGACACATAAAAGGCATTCAGTAATTATTATTTCATTGCTCCAGAACAAGATAAAGGCTAAATGTTTTCACAAATTCTCCTACAGATACCTCCACAAACTGAATAACACACAATGATCCTTTCTAACGCACAGTTGAGTCAAAAAAAAAAAAAAAAAAAAAAAAAAAGAGAGAGACTGCCCAAGGGCCAAAGTTAGGGAAATAACAAACTCCTAGCTGTAGGCTGAGACTAAAATCACAGCTGGCCCCAAAGCAATTGCTGGTTTCCATTATCTAAAGTCTCATGTTTTAATGGCTGCTTGGGAACAAGGAGCAAGCTTCCATAAGGAAGGGAATTGGAATTAATTCCCCCAAAAAAGTGCTCATGCTAGTTAAAGAAAAGGTTGGAAAAGGCTGTCTGCCAACCAACAAAGATAGCGAACAAGATTTATAAGTCATGACCCAGATTCAAAATATTTAAAAATAAAAGTCTCCCCTGAGGTTCATAACTTCAAGCTAAATTCCAGTCTCTAAAACTCTAAAACAAGAAATTAACAGACAAAGGTCAGGCAAATATGATTTCACAACCTAAAATCATAAAGTGCATCAGCAAACAAGCTTCAGTGAGAAGTCAGCAGAAATAAAATACGGGGCCCTGGGCACTGCAGCTACTGTACACATCAGATAAAGAAATGAGAATGCACCAAAGATACATGCAGTGACCCAAAAATAAAAATCAGGAGACAAGCTGGGCTTGATTGGCACATGCCTGTAATCCCAGAACTTCCGGAGGCTGAGACTAGAGAATTCCAAAGCAAGCCAAGCCGGTGCATCCTAGAGCCTTAGCAAGACTCTATGTGAAGGGTTACAGCTGGGTTCAGTCCTCAGCACTGAAAAAAGTCTGAAACTCATTACACTGACAATGAACTAGCAGAATAAACAAAACAATCATTGGAAATAAAATTTGAAATAAAATATGGAGATAATTAGTGACTATAAAATACGATGGAATAACCTGAAATGCATCTGAAATTTAATCAGGTGCAGAATGAAATTTGTACATCACAAATTTTATAAAAGATTGAAAATAAGTTATTAGGTGGGGCATAGTGGTATACGCCTTAATCCTAGCACTTGAGAGATGGAGGCAGGAGGATCACTGTGAGTTTGAGGCCAGCCTGGGCTACATAAGCTAGTTTGGTCAATCTGGTCTATACAGTAAACCATGTCTCAAAAATAAATAAATATATAAATAAGCTGTTAGAATATTAGAATAGCTCCTTTTTTGGTGAAATGGAAAATCCTATATTTGTAATATAAAATAATAATTAGAATATGATGAAGAGGGGATCTTAGGCCTTCATAAGAATTCCCTTATTTAGAAATGAAACAATTATTCATTTTACAATTTGAAGAAGGACAATTTTTCCAAAGAGTCTCTATTATAGGGAAGTAGTATCTTAGTCCATTTTCTGTTGTTAATTGCAGAATGACACGAACTGGATAAATTAAAAAGAAATGAGATAAATTTTGACCCACAGTTCTGAACCAATCTTGATGCTCCCCTCACGTATGTAATGATACCATTCTTGTTTACAGGGCATGTGTGAGTGTGTGTGTGTGTGTGTGAGTGTGTGTGTGTGTGTGTGTGTTTGTGTGTTGTTGTTGTTGTCTCTCTCTTTTTTATAAAGCCAGCAGGATTCATGGGCACTCCACAGCGGTAATCTGATCTAATCCTAATCACTTCCCACAGGTTTTGTTTTTAAACATCATACATAAATTTCTGCCCTTATATAATCACATGGTGCCTATTAAACTCCAACATGAGTTTCAGAGGGGACCAAACAGAGCAGTTCAGTATCCACCCAGCTGGCCTGTGCAGAGGAATCAGAACAAGAGGGAACAGGGAGCGTGGAGAGGCAAGAAGGAAGGAGCTGGCATTGGACCTCAGGACTTTCCTGAGCATCTGTAGAACCACAGAAACCGCCTAGGCTGGAATCACTGGACAAGCACTGCAGCAAGGGGGCGCCTAGCCATAAAGGTCCAGTAGAAGGAAAAGCCAAGGAAAAAGGCTGACCTGGAAGCAAAGTCCACAGCAGAGGAACCAGTGGTGAAGAGCCCTGTGAGTGTCACCAGGAAAACAGCAATAAGACTGAGATCTGACTCCCAGAAGACGGCAAGGGGGTGTTGGTTCTTTTCTCTCACTCTGTGTTCTGGAGAGAAGATAGGAGAAAAGTAATATGTCTAACCTGCTGGGAAAAAGAGTTTTGCATCAGATATGAAGTGGAAGTTTTTAACTAAATTGACTTAATAAGAGAAAAATAACTGAAACATGATGAGATCTGCACAAGGTAGAATTAAAGGTTGAAAGTTGGGACTTGGCATGGAATTATTGAAAGGAGTTTATATTCCAGTTTATTCTACAATTCAATATTGCAGCTACATTTTTATAAAAAAAACAGATCAATACTCAAACCCCAGCTTGACTATCAGATCTGCTTTAGAAAAGCCAATTTTACTTGTGGATTAAAATTTACAATTGAATATAAAGGTACAAGTTTCCTATGATGAGTGTTATATGTGTGTGTGTGTGTGTGTGTGTGTGTGTGTGTGTATAAAGTACCAATTAAAAAAGGAAAAAAATTATAATCTATGTAGGGCATAAAATGCTAAAGCAAAATGCTCCACATAATAACAAATGAGTGAGTGCTGACTCATGACATAGCTAGGGAAAGCCATGGAGCCTTCACAGAGAACACAGGATGCATACTGCCCCTGGAGACCAGAACAGTGTGTGTCCTGGGACAGACGTGGAGAGGACTTTACCGCAGTGGGGGGAGTGTCCACAAAGGTGCAGAGGTGACAGTCCAGGCACGGTTTCCCTGGCAGCTGTGTTATTCATGTAAGGAAATAAAGGGACATATGTGAGTTTAAAAGATTAAAAGTCAGACTTCAGAAGCTGTGATGTATCAGCCAAAGGAATGTGGATCGCATTTGATAAGTCATAGAAAACCACTAGAGGTTTCCACAAGTGTTTTTAAAAATGATTGTCAAAGTAAAACTCAGAGAAAGAAGCATTTAGAAAACGAAAAAAACTTACATTTTATAAGAGGGCAGGAGAGTCATGCTTCAGAACTACCAGCAGGTGTTTTAATTTCAAAGCTTCAGAGTCACCCACATGTGACAGTCAGCTTTCCTATAGCTGGGACACACTATCAGACACCTCTGATTTGAAGGAGATGTTTGATTTGCTCACGGTTTGCAGGATTCAGTCAAGGCTGGATGGCTGTAAGGCACAGAGAGAGACAGCATGGCAGGAGGGCATGATGCAACAAGGCAGTTCAGCTCATAGTGGCAAAAAAGCAGAGAAGCAAAGGAAAAGAAAGGGGAAAGACCAAATGTGATGCCTCCAGATGGGTGCTCCACCAGTCCCTGGAGGGCAGGGGCAGACTCCAAAACCAATCAAGCGCACCTTTTCAAGCTTAACCATCACACTGTGTCACCAAGTTTACATTAATCTGCCCAAGAAGGAAAACACTACTTTCTCACATGATTATAGTATCTACCAAGGTCACAATACAATTATCATGGAGAAAATCTCCCCTGGAGACCATAGAGACTTTATCATTGAAGGGACCACATTGCAGTTGTCACATGTGGATGCTAAATCATATTGGAACAGAATAAAGTGCTTCTACGTGAGCAGAGAGGAACCAGAAGCCAATACATTTGATACTGGATTTCAGTATGAGTTGTTGGGTTGAGCAGAATTGTGTAGACCAGCAAGCCATCTGGTCTGAGCTGTGTGTACATTCCAGTTATCCTACTAAGAACCTGAGGCAGAGAGGGTCAGTTGTCCTGCCCAACAGCATATGACACAATATAGAAGGGCCATCCTACACTTGGGCTATTGCCTCTGTCCAGGCCTTCTGATTAGCCTGCAGAACCATTTTCTTCTTTTGATAACTACCAGTGAATTAATTCCTCACTCTGAGTGTGTTTGGGAGTTCCTATCAACAAGACAAATGATACCAGCCTCACAAGCAACACCTATAATTCAATTATTCTTAATGAGGCAGGGCTAATCTAAGGAAGAATCAGCCTGCAAGATCCTTGATGCCTCCCTAAATATATCAGCATTACTGTCAGAGCATCTGCCTCCTTTATTGCTAACTCTAAAACATACAATTTGTCTCTCACTTTATTACATGTTGGGGTTTTTTCCCCTGAACTTGGAATTACAGTTGATGTCCTATTATGATGTTCTCAGTCCAGCCACAGAAGGAACAATGTGAGGTTACAAATATCCCTCCCTGGGTACCGTATTGGCTAGATCATATAACGAGCCCTATGATTTCTGCTACTTGGCTCCACCTGTTTCTGCACTGGTGGAGAGAAGAATTTCTAAAAACTTGACTGTATTTTATCTTTACCACAAACTGGGATTTCTGTTGTTTCACAATCATTAAGCATAAAAATGGTGACACTTCCCAGGTCATTGTTGTGTCACAATGATTTATTTGCTTCTTTATTGGAGACAGGGTCTTGAAATGTAGTCCAAATGTAAGCCAGGTTGGTCTCGAACTTGCTATGTAGCCCAGGCTGGAGTTGAACCAGCAGTCCCTCTGCCTCAGCCTCCTGAATGCTGGGACCACCGGTGTGTGCCACCACTCCCAATCACAATAATTGTTTTAAACAAAATGTTGACCAAATCTTTTTCTGGTATCTAGATATTGCTATGAACTTTGTCAAATTTTGTACTAATCTAACATACAGAGGGCTACCTGCCAGTACACACACCCAGCTCAGTGACTGCAGGGACAGTTGTCTGTGCGCACACAAATACAGCTGTACCAGGGCAGTGAGAGTTGGGCCTGGAGGTGGGAAAGCAAGGAACCAGGATAAATTATACAAGTTATAAGCTTGGAGTTTAAAATTCTATCAAAATGTGGTTTTTTACGAATATTTTTATCAAGATGTAATATGTATTATCTTCTTTTAAAGTCCTGTAATGTCTCCAATATTTTGGTTTTATTCTTTACTCTTTTGTTCAATTTTATTATAACTGATGATATAAGCAATTCTTTTTAAGATAGCAAGAGGCAGTATGGTAACCATTGTTGATCACCTTGTATTTTGTTTTTACATTATCTATTATGTCCATCCTTTTTTAAAATTTTTTTTATTTTAAAGAGATTAAGACAAAAGAGACATAACAAAGCAGATCAGATCAGAACAGTGCAAGTAACACAGCATTTTACCACAAGACAACCCATAATTAACAGTAAATACCATAATGTCTTTCTTTGAAATAGTTGAGCATAGCTTCATATATGATAGTATCAAACATAACAAAACAATATAAAACCATTCAAGACAATGAAAGCATTACAGGGCTTTCAGAACCAAATAGCAGAGAACGAACGATGGCTACTATATTACCACATTTTCCATACAAAATCTGTTTATACTATCACACATAATAATATCCAATAAGATAGATCAGAGTAGAACCAAAGGAAACAGAAAAACAAAATCATAGTAGGACTTCAGAGTAAGATGATACTAAATCAGCACTGGCTTTTCTACTGTCTTGTTTTCTTTAAAATAGCTGTTTATACTATCACAGATAATAAAATCAAACAAACTAGACTGAAACCATTCCAACTAATGGATGCAGACATTATAAGGCTTCAGAGCAATGTAATGGGAAAATATGATCACTATAAATTCTTATGTACTCTTACCATTTCTCACAGTAGGGAGACTATACAGTATATATATATATGTTTCATTTATTTTGCTTATGAGTACGGTCTCAAGTTATGTCCTTTTATTTGTAAGTATATCAGTGTGAACATTCTTTATAGCTAACTAGTACTCCATTGTATAAAAATACCACAGCTTTTTTATACATTCCTCAGTTGATGGTATGTCCATCCTTTTGATTTGACTGACTCTGTTCTGTTATGGCACATTTGGTTTTACTGTCTTCAAAAAAAAGTAATAAGAACTGTGGGAGTAATAAAACCCAAAATGTGTAATTGTCATTGTACGAAAGAAAGGAAAAGAAAGTGCTCTAAAGGGTATAACTGCATATATATTTAAGTGTATAAGATAGATAACCATATTACTGAGTTTTGTTGGATCATTGAACAGAACTGTTTCCAGTCTCACTGTTTGAAAGTCCACTTTATATGCTTTAATTTTGTAACTTGAACAATTATTTCTAAGATAATAATATGTAGGGGCTGGGGATTTAGCTCAGCGGCATAAGCGCCTGCCTTGCAAGCAGGCAGTCATGAGTTCGATCCCTGGTACCGATAAAAAGGAAAAAGATAACAATATGTAGTCTATCTAGTGATTTCCTACTGTTTATGTTTTCTGAAATTCTGTATAACTTGTACCCTTTTTCTATTTTTTTCTTTTTCTCCTTACATTAAAAAAAATCAAAAAAAGATGTAATATGTCTATGTACCAATTACTTAACATGAATGTAACTAATACGTACCACAAATATATACTAACAAAAAAATTCAAATAATTTTTAAATGCAAAAAAATAAAATGTTGGGGGCTGGGGATTTAGCTCAGTGGCATAAGTGCCTGCCTTGCAAGCAGGCAGTCACGAGTTTGATCCCCAGTACCGATAAAAAAAAAAAAAGACAAAGACAAAAAAAAAATTAAAAAACATAAAATGTTTTACCTATTCCTTGAAAAATATAAGAAATATGATTACATCATAAGTAGTATCTAAGTAAGATTGAGAATATTGCAAAGATGTTCTGCTTATCAACTGAACTCATGCTAGTTTTTAAAGTAAATATCAAATTAATATAACATAATTATAAATAAAACTTCCCATTTAAAAGTAATATTTGAGAGAAAACTTGGAATTTTTGTCTTTTTTCTACACTCCTGAAAATATTCACCAAAGCTGATTTTATGGCTTTGTCTTTAAAAAGCATTAAGTTATCTAACTGGTGGTAACCCTAAGGTAGGTGGCACCTGTTTATTTCCAGTGTTCATCAGCAAAATAAAGATTCTAAGTCTTACAGTGAAGAAATTGATGTAATTTCTTCTAAAATAGCACTTTTCAAATTATCTAACTATGGTCCACTTGACACAGTGAAGAAGAGTGTAGGTTTTTGGTTTCTAATGCTATAGATTTCAGGACCAGTTTTGCTGTTTGCAGGCTATGCTGTGACTTACTCTTTCTACGCCTTGCTCTCTCTAGCTGCAGAATAGACTAACTATCTACCTCTGCAGAGTCATGGGAATTAAGTTAGGTAATGATGAAAGTATCTGGCATACAGTATTGTTGCAGGGACTGTCATACACATTGCTTAATCTATTATCTTTATATTTTTTTGCAAACAATTCACATGTTGAACCCATCACCTGCCTGCCTCTAAAACTTTAGGCAGACCAACTCAGGTTGCTATATTAGTATTCCTATAAATGTATTTTCTTATAGAATATTCTAGTCACACATCAATATCTTTTAAGCTATTAAAGTAAAACTTTCATCATTATAAGAAAGTTCCTTGCAAAGTTCTAAAGCTTAGTGAAAATGACAATAAGAGGGCACAATGAGGAAAGAAACAAGGGGCTGGGGATTTAGCTCAGTGGCATAAACACCTGCCTGGCAAGTGTGAGGTTATGAGTTTGATCCCCAGTGCCAAAAAAAAAAAAAAGAAAGAAAGAAAGAAAGAAAGGAAACAAGGAATAAATCATCACTCTAACTGTGTAATCAAAAGGGTACAAAAGAATAGATGTAACCTTAGTTTCAGTAACAGAAAAAAGAAATTTGTTGGAGACCACTGTGAAGCAGCCCTGAGCAGGATTTAAAATTAACTAATTGGCTTTCTATGTTTATCTGTGAGTCTGTCCTAGGCCTTGGCCCTTGCCTGGCGACAGGAGCTGATTCATAGTAAGTGAATCTCTATGAATCACTGTCCTGGCTGAGGCCTGTAGTGGCCTGTGAGGCCAGAGATACCTCAAAAGGCAAGATAAAGCCACAGCTGAGGACACATTGGCTCCAACACTAATTAAGTAAATAGAGACTGCAGCTCAAAGAGTTTCACTCCTACCATAATCTCCTACCAGTCAGTCACTCCTGCCATAAATGTCATCCTGGAGATAAGACGGTTCTCCTAAATTGACATAATTTACTACTTGGAGAAGTCTTTGAAGTGACTCCCAAGGTGCTGCTCATTTCCCGTGCTTTCCTCAGTTTCCCCGCCCTTTGTTTTCTATCTTATAAAAATGAGTGGTCCAGAGAAGTCTTTGTCATAGCCCTCAGAGTCTTGAACTAAACTAAAGGGTTTTGATCCTCCTGGAGCCCTAAAATCATATCACTTGTCTCATTTTATTTGAGCCTTCACTGTTCACTCATTTGGGAGGTTGAGGATCTAGGTCAGGACCTGATAGAAGTCGAAATTTAAAAAAGCATTTTAGGGTACAAAGAAATGCTCTAGATTGAAGAGGATAATTAACGTAGTCATGTAAACCAACACATGAACCTAAACTAGATATTGAGCCCAAACTGGTTCAAGAGCTTAAACGATTACCAGGACCACTGATAAATGTTTAAATATTAACCAGTTGTTAACAGAACTGTATTACTGTTAAATGTATTGATTTTTATTATTGTGTCATGGTTATATGAGAAAATATCCTTGTGCCTAGACAGTGAACACTCGGCAAAATTTTGCTCCCATTGATGAACTCTGCACGAGGGATGAACACGAGCAGGTCATCATCTCCAGAACTGTGGAACAAAGTAAACTCATGAACCAAGGCTTCACTTTACAATGAAGTTATAGGGGAGAGGATGCAACTTATTCAAGTGGTTGGGAAATAAACATAGAACAAGAGAGAGACAGAATGAGAATGAATGAGAATAAATGATGCAAAATACGAAAGAGTAAAAGGTATTACAGGAGTTCCTTTACTTTTCTTGTATGAAACATCCACATGGAAAGTTACCCATCATTCATGATCACATGTAAGAGACAGGTAAAGGCTGGCTCAGCGCTTACCCTTATCTAACAGCACTGGGGGCTGGGTTTCGCCCACTCATTCCTGCAGACCTCTCCAACCCCACCCCTCACCCAGCTGTCACAGTGGGGAGTCTGATCTCCAACGGCTCCACCCGTGGGGTCTTGCTGCCTCGAGTTCTCCTCTTGGGTTTTCCAGGCTCTGATAACCTGTACTTTCTCTCGCCCCTTCAGGCTGGGCAGTGATAACGCCCCATGGCTATAAGCCCTGTGAATTTCACCATCCTCTTCTATTTCTTAAACTTTGACAACATATTTGCAAATACTGAAGTTCCATCAGCCTCTTTGCCCAGTTACCTGACTTACAAATACTTTCAGTACCTCCTGCAGCCTTGACATTCTTTCAAAGGTTCTTATTAACCAGTTGAAAGAGAATTTCAGTTATAATTTCCAGAATTTGACATACATGAGATTCATAATTTTTCTGACTCCACACCCTTAAATTCCTTCCCTTTTTCATACTGGTGGATGCATAGGAAGTGCCATTTAAAAATGAATACAGTGAATGTTTGATCCTTTAAAAATTTCATTCTGTAAAAGACACTTGCCATTTATTCTACTCAAAATTCTCCCCCTGGTTTCAAACACACTTATCGCATCTTTCTTCCTGTTTTCTGAAGCAGTTCTGGAAGTCTTCCTTCATGGAGTTGTTTGGTTGCACAGTTGTGGCTGCCTTCATGTCCTGAATCTATTCAGAACGTTTACCTTTCATGATCGTTTCAACCCTGAGAAAGAGCCTGAAGTTATACAGTGCAGATCCAGTGACTAAGGCAGGCAAGAACACAGCATAATGCTTTTATGTGACAGAAATTGCTGTAAATTATGAAAACATGAGGGGACCTCATAAAATATGGTGAATGTATACATTTTAAATATATATCTTTGAAAGACACATTGCTATTAATGCCCCTCAAAATACTCCCTTGACCTTCACACTTATCCTGTCATTCTTAGCAATGTATCTTTTACTAGAATAAGGTTTTTAAATGTAAACAACCTCTGAATCTTGCAATTATCATTTGTGTTCTTCAGCTGCTCCTATTGCTAATTAATCTCTGCACCATTTCAAAGTACACTAATTCTACTGCGCCTTCCAGGAAAGGTCCTCACGATTTCTTCTGCCCTCTGCACAGGTGGCCGTATCATCGCTCTCCAACTAATGTAGCATTGCTGCAATGCTGTAGACACTGGAGGTAGGAAGAGAACTGAAGTAGGACCTAGTCTTTCTAAATGACCACAATCCAAAGCCAAAACAATAAGGAATACAGAGGCACTCTGCCTTGGGCCTCCCCATTTCCTGATTGTATAGCTTGGAAATTAATCTTTTCTAAGGATCCTCCACACACACATGTGAGGAGGGGAAGGGGCCTATCATGGACACCCAGAAGCAGGGACCTTTTTCTCTTCTGTTTTGGCCTCTGCATATTGTGAGAAACTGTGTCCCTATCTTTTTTATATCATAGGATATAAACAGGAATGCTTCCATCTTAAACTTTATGTCACCCTAGTCTGCCTCCCTCCATCGCTGGGTTGCAGCTGTTACAGTTACAAGGAACATCTGCAGTTTTGACTCTGGGAACACCTCACCGAGGACTTCCTGTTTTGCTCTTGCCCAATCTGTGAAGCAACCATTTAAGCCCACCCCCCATGGCCCCTATACTAACCAATCAGAATGGATCATGAACCTTCAGCACAGCCAATGGGGATAAAGGGCAGCTGCTTCTTACACTTTAGTGTGTAAAAGAAGCCTGTTGCTGCCTCTCAGTGTGTTTGCTACCTCGCCTTAGGGGTGTAATGCACCCTTCTGCAGAAGTAAACTTGCTTTATTGAGATCTCTTGGTGTGTGAAGGCCAGCAATGTCCATGTAGTGCTGTTGCTGATAACAATGACATTTATAAGATCACCACATTTCACAGACGAATGCTCTTCCCTCCTCATGTTGTGAGAAATGGTAGTAGTAAATTTAAATAAGAATTTAGTAAAAGCTCTGAATAAATGGAAAGTTGGCAACTTGGAAATCACTGCTTGGGCTGTTCTGTGGATGTCAGTGAGTCTGGCTGACTCACTGCTTCAGTCCAGGCTAGAGCTCCAGTGTTAAATGATAAGGAAAATTAACAAACAGACCAGATAAGTCCTATAAATGGGACAGCATGCAATCATTATAATTATGTTAAAACCCAAATAAACATTGATAATGCTGATAGTGTTTCAGTGAGGAAAAAATGTGTAAACCTCTGTGGAGCCTTCCTGAAAATTGACACCATGAGTGGGTCGCTAAGGGGAGAGCCAGATGCCAGCCTTTTCCTGTGAGTGAGCACCATTCACAGACCATGGGGGAAGAGAACAAGAAGTCAACAAGAACAGGCCCTCCCTGCAAATTGGTGCCATGTGCGGGCTGCTGTGGAGAGAGCCAGATGCCAGCCCCTTCCAGCAAACAGGCTGGGAAACGAGACAAGCCCTCCCCCCTCCCCCCATACATGGTGACTGGCTTCTTCAGAGAAACACTGACTATGATGATGGCTATTGAGGTGAAATACCATTTAATGCTTGTAGTGTGTAGTGTTTCACTGACTTTTCAGGTGCAAAGCCAGTGGTCTGGTCATCTATTCAGAGGATGGCAATATGCATCTATGGAGGATTTCCTTCTGAGGGTGATGGCCATTGTTGATTCTCTATTATCTTGTTTTGAAGTCTTGTATCATTTTTATTGTTTTTGGGGCTGGGGTTGGGTTTTGTTCTGTTTTATTTTATTGTATCCAATGGCATGGGTAACTATTTCAAAGATAACAATGTATATATTACATGACCATTTTGGATTTACTGTTTCCTTGTGTTGAAGTCCTTTATTGCATTCATTGTCTTGTTTTTACTGTTTTGATTCTGTTCTGTTCTGTTTGATTTTTACTATGCCTGAAAGTATCTGCAGCTATTTTGAAGACAACAGAAGGCATTAATGGTAGCTATTGTTGATTTCCTATTGTTTTGAAGTCCTGTGCCACTTACACTGCTTTGTTTTGATTGGCTTTGTTCTGTTTTGTTTTGTTTGGTTTTATTCTCTTTAAAATTAAAATTGAAAAAAAATTTAAAAAGAAATTGTGGAGTATGACTCCTACAACTTGCCCCCACCAGTTTTTGTGATTCCCAGAATCTCCTTCCCTTATAGCTCTGGCTTACAGAGTCATATTCCAGATGAATTTTCAGTCAGACATGGTGACAAACAAACAGGGAGTCCTGGTGTGCTCCAGCTTGTCCTTGCTCCTGTTCATCCTACCTCTAACACCTCTTCTTCTCATCTCCAGTGAGCCTTGCCTCAAGATTCCCTTTGTGATGAGATTATCTGGGGACTCTCAGATTTCTTCACAAGCTCCAAAGTGTCTGCCCATGCCAGGGCTTCAGGACAACCAGTTAATGGCTCCTTCTTGGTCCTTTTATTATAGGCAGGTAGGTTAGCTAGAAATCAGTATACATTCAGAGAGGGACTCTCAATGATGTCAGTGAAAAATAGATCAGAATTTTGGCTGGAGGTGCAGCTGAAAAACACCAGGCCTCAAGATAAAGATTCGGTAGTCAAACCAAATGTCCTCCTATGGGATAAACAGGGCTTATATGTTATAATTAGCACCACTTGGTCCAGGAAGTCCAGAGAGGCATCAGCTGCCTAGATGGGTGGCCAGAGCATCCAGACCCATTTTTTCCCAGAATGCCTTTGTTCTTTCCATGCACCCTTGCTACAGGACCTGCTTCCCTACTGGACCAATATTAGCTAAGCAGCTGCACCTGTAATCATACAGGTTGGTTATAACTTGACCCACATTGTGACTTTGCTGTACAAATTATTCTTGAGACAGGGCCTCAGTGGCCACTCCATTTGGTACCCCTCCTGGAAAACCAGGAGTTATTCTTCTTTCTTCATTTCTAATAAAACCCTCTTAAATTTCTCTTCCTGTGGTTCATGACTTTATTCCAGGATCATGAATTCACACATCTGATATCTAACTGGTTGGAAGTTATATTTCTCCTATATCACTCCAACTGCTCTTTCCTGAAATTCACCTCTCAATTAGATACAGTCTTCCTCTGATAACCAATTCCTTATTTTATAGCATTTGGAGTGGCTTTATTTCCCTGGTTGAGCCCCAGCTGATACAGCAGTAAAGGAAAAACCCTTTTCCTCTACCATCCTAAATTCAGCAGCTGAGGCCCTGCCAATTAAATTGGCAGAAGACAGATTAGCAGAGGAAAAGGAAATAAATTTTATTTGATGTTAACATTTTTCCTGTACATGGAGACCTCATAGAAAAGGAAGCAGAAAGGCATGAGAGCTTACATGGTATGTGAACGGAAAATGATCAAAGGTGAAACCAAGACAAAGGAAAAGGGCGGGGCATACCAATGGGTGGCAAATTGCGGGAAGGTAGATGTATGAGGACATAAGAGGCTGCAGGGGCTGTGCAGAAGGATTTGTCATGCACACTCCTCTCCGAGCACCTCTGAGCTGATATGTCTGCATCCTTCTCTGGTGGTAATTAAGAGACCCAGTGATGAAGCGTTCTCTTCCCAGTAGGGGAGAAAGAAACCCAAATGAAAATTTATGTCCTGCTTTTAGCCAAGTATGGGGCATACAGGGAGCATGGTATCTACATCAGCTGTTTTTTAATTGCCTTCAGCTCAAAATAATCCTTAAGCCCATGTAATATATTTTGCAGTAGCATATTCTGGCCCCTTTCATTGTGTGTGTGTGTGTGTGTGTGTGTGTGTGTGTGTGTGTGTGTGTAGAAGTATCTAAAAAGACACATGCCAAATATAAACTTTACTATCTCTCAGTTTATGAGGTGTGCTTTTTACTTGTATTTCTTAGCTTTTAAAATCCAGAAAGAGCAATGAATTTTTGTTGCATTTGCTTAAAAATGCTGAGAAATGCTGCACTTGACAGTTTGGACACAGCTTCTCTGGTCAGTGAACACCTCCAGCTGAGCAAAGGACTCGGAAGATGAACTGCCAGGCTGACAGGGCTCTGGCCATCGTGGATGAGCCCTCCCAGCCACATGGAGACGGTCGTTATGAAGAGAGAGTTGCACAAAAGACAAAGACATCTCAGGGGAAGCTGCAGAAATAATTTATGGCAGAACAATGGACTCAGAACAAAATAAACGCAAGTGAAAAATAAAATAATGACCATGAGTTAACTATTTTTAAATGATTGAAGAAGAAAATGTGTATTTACATGAAAATAGTAGAGTAGCAACACAGTTGAGTACCAGGAACCCTGGTAGGAATGAATGGGATGGACTGCCTGGCACCCACAAGAGAACTCTGCCTTCAGTATGCACAAGTACTGAAGAGTATTCCCGAACACAATAAAGACATCTCTGAACAGCTAGGAACCACTTCTTTGTTGTGGGTTCAAGTCCAGCCCAGTCTGAACTACTTAGGCTACATTATTTCAATATAAAATAAAAAGTGATAAAAATTTTTATCCAAAAGACATTTCAATCCCACAATGTTCATCCACTTTTAAAATTCCTAGTAGAATTCTTTATATAACCTGACAAATGGTATGCATATACATTTATGTCTATATATGAAGTATAATTTAAAAAAACAAAAAATATAGTTAATCAGGTCACAGAATGGCAGAGCAGTGAGTGCCAGCAACTTAGCTTCTCCAGGACAGTGTTGGAAAAAAAAATAGCTTGGAGAAGAATCAAGTGAGTGGAGGTTACTCAAGAATCACAATGAAGAGCTGAGGAATTAGCTCAGCAGCATAAGTGCCAGCATAGCTATGTGCAAGGGTGTGAGTTTGAGCCCGTTACCAATAAATAAATAAATCACAAATTAACAACTTTTTGTTCACAGAGAATCAGAAAACCGAATGGAAACTGAAAGAATTGGAAGTTGGAGCCAGCAAGGAAAACACGGCACACTGCTTCCAGAGCAGCCTTCCACAGTTAACACTTGGTGAGTGACCTCAGCACTGCACCTACAGCTACGACCTTGGAGCAAGAGGTGGCAGGGACACCACTGTGGACAACTGCTGAGTGCTTGAACCTGGGTCCCAGAGCAGCCTCTCGGCCACTTCACACTGCCCAGTTCCTGGAGTGGATGAGGGAGGGCCAGGCACGGAGACGCCCCCAGCTGTGGAGCAGACCAGGAGGAGTCCTACTGAGGGGCAGGGCCGGTGCACACCGACCAGGCTCCCGCGGTCAGAGCCGGGCTCAGCCTGCGTGCACAGGACCTGCAGCTCCACCACCAGCGCCCGGTTCCCACCGTGAGCGGATCTCCTCCCACTGCACCGCCTGGCGGACTGCACCTTACACTTCCTGCGTGAACACAAGACACGTCCCGGGCTCGGCCTGCTCCTAACCCTGGGCTGAGGAAAGGAGACACTCGTCAAAGACAACTGAGAACTTTCTTTTATTAGATCATATTTGTTATTTTTTTATTTTACTTTTTAAATTTTTAAAACATTTTAAAAATTCTTTCTTGAGTTTTGCACTCCCCCCCCCCACACACACTTTTATTCTATTTACCCTTTCTTTTATGGGTGTGTGTTTCTCTTCTTCTTCCGTTTTTCTACCAGTATAGTTTACAGAGGGTGAAGGAATTGTCCCTTGTCCCTTTGTATCCCTCCTGTTTTAATATGTATCTCTTTTCCTGGTTTCTTTCTTTGGTGTTTTATTCATTCTAAATTTTTCTTTTCTTTCTTCTCCCCCTTTTCGTTTGTTTTCCTCCAACTTTTTCTCCAGTGTTTATATAACTCATAGAATCTTTTCCCATTTCTCACTGCCAATTTTTAACTTTATTATTTTAAAGAGAATAAAATCAAACAAAATGAAACCGAATAAAGCCATTCAAAACAAAACAATGAAAATGATACAGGACTTCAAAACAAGGTAAGTGGAAATCAACAATGACTACCTTAATGCCTCTTATCTTCACAATCGCTGCCCATTCCATCAGACATAATAAGTTCAAACCAGGCAGAATTAATTTTGCAACCAGCTTTCCCCATTGTCCCTTTCTGAATACATAACATACCCTTATGATGGTAGGATCTTTTGAGCCTTCCCAGTTCTTCCTTCCCATGCCAAAGAGCAGAGGACTTTAAAACCACATCCCCCCTCTTTTCTCTCTTCTTCTAACCTTATCTAGTCCTCAACATCTTGGGCTTTAGATAATTGATTCTTGGCTGGGAGTTTAGCTCAACAGCACAAGCCCTGCTTGGCAAGAGCAAGATTATGAGTTCGATCCTCAGTACCAAAAGTACATATATAATTGATTCTATAAAAATCACCATTGATGTTTTGATATACTTAATGCTACAGTATATGAAGTTGTACTCAAGGACTTCAGGGAGGGAGTCAATATGGTAACTATTTTTGGGTCAGGATTAGCTGGTGGTGAAACACTATTCTGCTTAAATGGTTATGTTTTGATCTGCCCTGTTTCGCTGTTATGCCCTCCTTTTTCTCAATCTCCACTCCATTATTTACTTTTTTATTTTTATCCATTTAATTAAAGGGAAAAATATAGCAGGATATAATATAGTAACCCACTTTGACTTTCTATTATCTCGATTTGAAGCCCTGTATTACTCTCACCATCTTGTTTTTGACTGAGGTTCCTATATTCTGTTTTGCTGGATAGTATCAGGTTCGAAAGTTTAGACATCAGCTGAGAAGATAATGAGATTCATTATAACGCCCATTCTCGTTGACTTTTATCTACTTTTGAAGACCTACAATGTCTCCAATGTTTTGGTTTTGTCGGTTTTATTCTTTATGGTTTTGTTCAATTGTATTACAACTAATGATATAGGCAATTCTATTAGAAATAGCGGGAGGCATTATGGTAACCATTGTTGATCACCTTGTATTATGTTCTTATATTATCTATTATGTCCACCCTTTTGACTTGACCGATTCTGTTCTGTTATGTCACATTTGGTTTTACTCTCTTCCAAAAAAGCAACAAGAACCGTGGGAGCAATGAAACCCAAAATGTGTAATAGTCACTGTACAAAAGAGAGGAAAAGAAAGTGCTCTAAACTATATAACTGCATGTATATTTAAATGTATAAGATAGAAAATGATATCACAGAGTTTTATTGGATCATTGAACAGAACTGTTTGCAGTATCATTGTTGGAATGTCCACTCTACAAGCTTTAATTTTGTGACTTAAACAATTATTTCTAAGATGGCAATATGTAATCCATTAACTAGTGATTTCCTACTGCGCATTTTTTTATTCTGTAAATCTGTATAACTTGTACCCCTTCACTGTTTTTTTTTTCCTTTCTTTTCTTTTCTCCTTAAATAAAAATTTAAAAAAAAAATCACCATTGAATGCTGTTTTTCATCATTATAGGAGACACAGCCATTATATTTAGTGCAGATTAACTATGGGTCAGGCTTTGGTTGTTGAAATTGTTTACTCTAAAATCAGAAACAATAGCTGGGGGTATAGCTCAGTGGCATAAATGCCTGCCTGGCAAGTGCAAGGTCATGAGTAATTAATTGATTAACTGATTAACTTAATTTAATCAAAAACAAGGTAAAGATGCCCATTATCACCACTCTTCTTCAATATAGTCCTGGAAACATTAACTAGAGCAAATAAGTAAGAGAAAGAAATAACAATAGAAAAAGAAATTAAATTATCATTATTTGAGAATGACATGATACTCTATGTAGAAGACTTATAGATTTATACAAAAAGACTTATAGATTTAATAAACAAATTCAGTAGCATAGATGGATACACTCAAAGTCAACACTCAAAAATCAATAGCATTCCTGTACACAAATAACTAACTGATAAAGAAATTAACAATACCTTTCACAATAGAGGGAACTAACAACTTCTATAATAACACACAAAAGAATGAAATATCTAGAAATCAATCTAATGAAGGAAATAAAAAGACCTCTATATTAAAAACTATAGTATGCTGAAAAAGAAGATTACAGAGGACATCAGAAAATGGAAAGACATCCCTTATTCTTGGATAGCAAGAACTACTATAGTGAAAATGGACATACTTCCAAAATTATTATGCAGATTTAATGCAATTCCAATCAAAATTCCAATAATATATTTCACAGAATTAGAGAAAGCAATACTAAAATTCATTTGGAAATAGAAAAACCTAGGATAGCAAAAACAATTCTGGCAACAAAGGCAAGCTGGTGAGCACCACAATCCATGACTTGAAATTATACTACAAAGCTACTGTGATAGAAACAAAATGGTACTGGCAAAGGAAAAAAAAAACAGAACAGACATAGGATCAATAAAACAGATTAGAAGATGACTCCAGACAGACTTAATCACCTTATCCCATCTTTGACAAAGGAGCCAAAGAAGTCTACTGGAAAAATAGCCTCTTAATAGGTAATAATGATTTAGTATCATCTTGTTTTGAAGTCTCATCTAGCTTTTGTTCTTCTGTCTCCAATGGTCTAAACAGGTTGTATCTTATTGGATTTTATTATGTACGATAGTATAAGCAAAAACCTTTTAAAGACAAGGAGATTATACAGAAACCATTGTTCATTTCTGTTAGTCAATTCTAAATACCCTGTAATGCTGTCATTCTCTTAAATGGTTTTACATTGTTTTGATATACTTAATGCTACAGTATACGAAGTTGTACTCAAGGATTTCAAGGAAAGAGACAATATGGTAACTACTTTTAGGTCAGGATTATCTGGTGGTGAAACACTGTTCTGCTTAAATGGTTATGTTTTGATCTGCACTGTTTCACTGTTATGCCCTCTTTTATCTCAATCTCCACTCCATTATTTACTTTTTTATTTTTATCCTTTTAATTAAAGGGAAAAAATAGCAGGATATATTATAGTAACCCACTTTGACTTTCCATTATCTCGATTTAAAGCCCTGTATTACTCTCACCATCTTGTTTTTGACTGATGTTCCCCTATTCTGTTTTGCTGGATAGTATCAGGTTCGAAAGTTTAGGCATCAGCTGTGAAGATAATGAGATTCATTATAACGCCCATTCTCGCTGACTTTTATCTACTTTTGAAGACCTACAATGTCTCCAATGTTTTGGTTTTGTTGGTTTTATTCTTTACTGTTTTGTTCAATCGTATTATAACTAATGATATAGGCAATTCTATTAGAGATAGCGGGAAGCATTATGGTAACCACTGTTGATCACCTTGTATTATGTTTTTACATTATCTATTATGTCCACCCTTTTGACCGATTCTGTTCTGTTATGTCACATTTGGTTTTACTCTCTTCCAAAAAAGTAATAAGAACCATGGGAGCAATGAAACCCAAAATGTGTAATAGTCATTGTACAAAAGAGAGGAAAGGAAAGTGCTCTAAACTATATAACCGCATGTATATTTAAGTGTATAAGATAGGAAATGATATCACAGAGTTTTATTGGATCATTGAACAGAACTGTTTGCAGTATCATTGTTGGAATGTCCACTTTACAAGCTTTAATTTTGTGACGTGAACAATTATTTCTAAGATGACAATATGTAATCCATTAACTAGTGATTTCCTACTGTTTTTTTTTCTGTAAATCTGTATAACTTGTACCCTTTCTATGCTTTTTTTTTCTTTTCCCCTTAAATAAAATTTTTAAAAAAAGAAACACTAAATATGTTGCAAGATAAAAAATATAGGTAGAACTCTTGAAGACATTGGTATAGTCAAAGACTTTATGATCACACAGGCACTGTCACAAAGAATTAACAACTAAGATCTTATTTTATTAAAAAGATTTTGCCCATCAAATGATACCACCAACAGAGTGAAGAGAAAATCCACAGTGTGGGGAAAAAGATTTGCCAGCTGTTCCTTAAAGGATTACTATCTAGAATATATAAATAACACACACAAAAAATCAGACCCACCAAATTTAAAGACACAATCCAAAAAATGGGCACCTGAAATGAACAGACATTTCTCAGGTGAAGAAGTACAAATGACAAATAAATATATGAAAAAATGTTTGGTATCACTGATCATTCAAGAGATGCAAATTAAAACAATGCTGAGATTCCATCTCAACCCAGAAAGAATGGCTATTATCAAGAAATCAACCAATAACAAATACAGGTGGGGCCGTGGAGAAAAAGGAACCCTTCTCCACTAGTGGTGAGAGTTTAAACTGGTGCAACTTCTGCAGAAATAAGTATGGAGATTCCTCATAAAACTAAAATAGAGGTTCCATTTGACCTAGCTATTCTTTTTATCTTCATGAAAGAATTAAGAGCACCATACCACAATGATGTATGTGGCACAGTTTGTAATAGTTAAACGTACATAGTAGCACAGTTTGTCATAGCTAAGCTTTGGAAACAGTCCAAATGCCCATCCACTAACGTATGGATAAAAATAATGTGTGTTTTTATATGATGGAGACTACTCTGTGACAAAGAGGATAAGCTTATGGCATTTCTAGCTAAATTGATACACCATAGGACCACACACTTGAGTAAAATAAATTGGATACACATGTGTAAATATCACAGTTTCCTGGTGTGAGAACCTGAAAGTGTAAGATCAAAAATGTGTAATAGATATTGATACCTTAGTTACTTTTCTCATTGATGAGACAAAATACACAACGACCAAAGTTAAGGGAAGAAAAGTTTACTTAGCTCACAATTGGTAGAGGTTCCAGTCCATAATCATCTGGCTCCAAGACAGGGTGGCTTGGCAGACGAGAAGAGTTCATGACAGTCAGACTATAGAAAGCAACAAGGGAGAGAGACAGATCAAGAGAGACAGAGACAAAAAACAGACAAGTCCCCTTTCTGTCTCTTATACTGTGTGAAGGAAACTCACCATAGGGCAGTATAGCATCCATACCCATAATCCCAACATTGGACCATGACTCAATCAAAAACGACATTCAGCTACCTCTAAAAAGCCATGCTTCATAAACTGTATGAAGCTTTGGGGGAACATCCAGATACAAACCGTAACATTCTGCCCCTGGTCCATCAAAGACTCATGCATGTCTCTTTATGCAAAAGGCATTTAGTCTGTCACTAAGAGTTGTCCAGTTCCTAACAGTTTTAGCATTGCTGAAAAGTCCAAGTACAAAGTCTTCTCTGAGATTTAAGGCAGACGCTTAGTGTGAACCCCTGTACAAATAAAAAGAAAGTTAAACATTTCCAACATTCAATGGCACAAGAAAAACACTCCCATTCCAAAAGTTACAAATGGGGATACAAAGGAATGGGACCTAAGAAGCTCAAAATCTAAACATTAAAGTCCTATAGTTCCATGTGGAGAACCTGAAGCAATCTGTGGCAAGATGTGAACTCCAAAAGGCTGGGTTGGCCTACTCTCTTAACACTGCTGCTGGTTGTAGCTCCCATGACTCCTCTTTTGGGCCTGTTCTACTCTGTCCTTGCAGGTGTCCTCAGACAATCTACATTCCTGGCTTCCTCAAACCTCTACCATCTCCACTGCACCTTTGGTTTTACACTCACAGCTTTACACACTACCCTTCAGGTAGAAGCCTTTCTTGCCTACAATTCTCCCATTCTTCATGTACGTAAAACCACTGCAACATTGATGATGCCAAGGTCTGCTGCCAACAGGAAAAGACAGGCTTTCTTCTCTCCTGGCTGTAGGGGTCAAGTGCCTGTATCACTGAGTACTCTAAATCCAATTCCAAGGAATATTCTCTAGGCTGTTGCCATGCTGGAACTTTCTTCTCAAAACAACATCTTTCACTTTTGCAATTTTGAGGCTGCAAAGAGTGGCGTCCTGTTGCTTCTTGTGATGCCCTCAGGTCATCTTTTGTATTCTGTTCTTCCTCAGCAACCAACATCTCCTCTGCTCTATCTTTGCAATCCACAGCTCTACTGGAGTTTCTTTTCTGATCAAACTCATGTTTTAAATCATTCTGCTGGGCTCTTTGCTCTTGATTCTCAACATAAAATCTGGCTAAAAACCTCCAACAGTAGCCATGCCACCACTTCAACATTTGGCTATTGGGGTTTTGGCCTAGCCCCAATCTCCCCCATGAGTGGACACAGATGCTTTAAAGAGACCAGTAGTATGATTTTGAGGCATCTAGGAAAATCAGAATTCTCTCTCAGGAGTAAAGACAAAGAGTCACTGGACAGCCTATATATATTTGTTTTTTTCTTTTTTTACCAGTACCAGGGATCAAACTCACAACCACATGCTTGCAAGGAGGCACTTATGCCACTGCTCTAAATTCCCAGCCCCCTATGTTTGGTTTTCAAACAAAGGAGGGCTAGTTACTTCATAGTTTATAGAGGTTTCAGTATGTACTCAGCTGGCTCCAAGGCAGGGTGCAACATGGCAGAGGGGCAATGGCTTATGATGACAGAAAATAGCAAAAGCCAAGGCTCTTTCTATCCTTTATATTGTATACACTACTGGGATTAAAGTGGTGCCAATCCAATCAGTGGACTAATCCAGCCATCACCCACCCTTAATCCCAGCATTGCTCTATAAATCAATGAAACATTCCAGATTCAGTCACCTCCAAAAAAAGGTTTGGTGGAGTCAAGGGCAGAAAGCTATGGTTTGTGTCTGGATGTCCCCCCAAAGCCTCATGTTATCATGATGAGGTTTTGCTTTCTGGGTGTGGCTGAATCTACAGTTTGTGATTGGTTCATTGTCTAGTGCTGGGACTGGCATATGAGTGCTACACCCACCTGAAGGCACTTAGCCTGCATACAAAATAAGGGTGGGAAAGAGGCTTGCTTGCCCATTTTGCTCTTCTTGCTTCTGGTATCTTCCACTGCCATGAACTGTAACCCCCCTGCCATGTGCCAGCCTGCCTCAGAGTCAGCAGATTATGGACTGAAAACCTCACAAACTATGAGCTAAATAAACCTTTCCTCTTTTAATTTTGGGTATCAGGTATTTTATGGCAGTAATAAGAAAAGAAACCAAGACAGAATTTGGTATCAGGAATGGGGTTGTTGCTCTGGCTATACCTAACCATGCAGTTCAGTAGCCTTTAGGAATGGCTCATGGGAAGGACTCGGGAAGGTTTGGAGATATAGCCTGGAAGAACAGAGCTGGAACACCTCAGGCTGTTCTGCATGGAAGATTAGGTCAGAGCTCAAATCAGAAGATTGATAGAAATCCTGCCAGTGAAGAACAGGCTCAGGTTTCTCCTAGGATAAAGGACTGCATTGACTGTTTGATGCCACATGATGTATGTTAGGCTTGGCAAAAAGTTTGTGTGCATTTTGCTCATATCAAGAGACTCTGCTGAGACTAAGTGTAGCAGACTAATTGGCAGAAGAAATTTCAAGCCAGTCAAATGTTGAGGTGGTGGCAGAACTACTGTTGGGGACTTTTAGCCAGATTTATGTTGAGAATCAAGAGCAAACACTCCAACATGATTTAAAATGCTGCAAGTTTGGCCAGAAGGGAAGCTACAATAAAGCTATAGACTGCAAAGATGGAGCACAGGATATGTTGATTGTTGATAAGGAACCAGAAAATAGAAGGCATCACAGAAAAGCAGAATTTGCCAGCCTCAAAATTGCAAACAGTAAAAGATGTTGCTTTGAGAAGCCCCAGAGCACCAGATTCCAAAATGGCAGTAGTGGCTGCATCAGGTTTCAGAATGGGAGCATTATAGAGAATTTCTTCCTCAGAATTGGACTCAAGAGTGCTGAACGGTTCAGGCACTCAGTCCCTACTGCCAAGAGAGAAGAAAGCCTGGCTACTGCTCCAGCTGGCAGATCTTGGTATCTAGGTGGCACTGGTTTTAGGTGCATGCAGAATGCAAGAGTTATAGGGTTAAAAAGGCTTCCACTCAGATTTCAAAAGCCTGGGAGGGCAGGCAGTGTGCTTCTGAAAGGGTAGTGTGTGAAGCTGTGTGAAGCCAAAGGTGCACTGGAGAACCCAGAAGTTTGGAGAATCCAGGAACACAGATCACCTGAGGGAACTTGTAAGGAGGGAGCAGAAAAGGCCCAAGAGAGAAGCCATGGGAGCTACAACCACGGGACATGCCATAAAAACAGAGCCACACAAGTCCTTTGGAGCTCACAACTTACCAGATTGCTTCAGATGCTTAACATGGAACTACAGGGCTTAATGTTTGACTTGCTGGAGTTTGGATTTGCCTTGATTCCAATCTCTTTGTATTCCTGCTTGTAACTTTTGGAATGAAATACTTTGTGCCACTGAATCTTGGAAGTGTTTAACTTTCATTTATTACAGGAGCTTGCAGCTAAGTGTTTGCCTTTCATCTTGGAGACTTGAGACTTGGACTTTTCAGCACTGCTGAAAGTGTTAGGACTTTGGCAACCTTTAGAGATAGACTACATGTCTTTTGCATAAAGGGATGTGCATGAGTCTTTTGGGAGGGCAGGGGTGGAATGTTATGGTTCTAATATTGATAGACAGCACTGATTAAGAATTGCTAAACCTGTGTAGTAATGTTCAAGTTGTGAAATAATAACATCTGTATCTAAAAACTAGTTTAAAGAAATGTGCCTGGCTGCAAAGTTGACAAGGGGTAAATTGTAATGACTGATATATGGTGTCAATTTGAGAAGTTTACATGCTTAACTGACTCAGCAGTTCCACATCTTAGGGTGTAGGGGACATACCCTAAGGCAGTTGTTTATACCCTAGAACGTTATAATGATTGATTCATTGTGCCAACTTAAGAAGCTTAGAAGTTTAAGCAACTCAGCAGTAGCCAGAGTCCTCACTTTGTAAATATTCTCAGCCTGTGAAAGAGGAAGGCACAGAGATGGTGTGAGTGCTATACCCATCCTACGGTGGGTAACCTGCTTACAACAGAAGGCAGGAAAACTGGTTTGGCTCCCCACTTTTTGCTCTTGTTGCTTTTGTCTTTTGCTACCATGAACAGTTGCCCCTGTGCCATGCTACTCTGCCTCAGTTTATTTAGCTCACAGCTGACAAAGATGGACTGAAACCTTTACAAAATGTCAGCTAAATAAATTTTTCATTTCTTAGTTTTGGGCACCAGTTGTTTAGTCTCAGCAAAGAGAAAAAAGTACCCAAGACAACTTATTTAAACATATATAGTTAAATATATATAATATATAAATATATATTTAAATACATATTTATATACATATTTAAATTGAAATATATATAAATATGTATATATTTAAATTTAGGCTATTTTCCACCAGGATGTATGCTATCACATTGGAGCCATGAGAGGAAATGTCACATAGCGAGAATAGTAATGGACAAACAGGCAGAATGAAAGGTTTTTTCCTTTTTTTTTTTTAGATGATATCTCACTATGTGGCCCAGGCTCGCTGTGAACTCACTATATAGCCCACACTGGCTTCCAATTCAAAGCATTCGCCTGTCTCAGTCTCCCAAGTACTGGGGATTATAAATATGTATAACACCTGGCTGATATGGAGGTTCTTGACAATGTTATTCAGCCACTGAATTAGGTAATCCAAGAAACAGTTTCTGCTTGGACTCCACCTTATTATCAACCATTCCAACTTAAAAACTATTAAAACTGTTCTTTGTTTTGTTGCTGCTGGGGATTGAGTCCCTGAAAATTGTGACTGCAAAAATAATTCACATACATTATTTGAGAAAACTAAACATTTATTGAGTACATGTTTATTTAGTAACAACATAGTTTCTCAATAAAAAATGAGCTGAATTCCTCCAAAATAGAAAACAATTTCCCATTACTCCCAAATTAGACTCAAATCTATCATTTTATGCTCTTTTTAGTAAACTTTCAAAATACACAAAATATTTGGAGAAAGATACTCACATTATTCTAAAGCCAAAATATTTTAAAATAAAAGTAGTTTAAGGACAATCATTTCTAAATATCACAGTATATCATAATACATTCCTCCAGCTTTCAAAACTATTGCTACTTAAAATATTAGTAATTTATGCAAAATACTCTGAAAAGTGAAACACCTGCTACCTTTTCAGGAACAGGCGCAGTTTCTGATTTTCACCATGTTTTTCACAGGTCTTGTGTTACAGCATCCATCAGAAAGCACAGGTCCAGCTCTCAAATACCGATGACAATACATGTGAAATAATCATGCTTGCTACATTTGCAATGGATGACATATTCTAAACAATACTACTAACCATGGGTCATTTTTGCACAAAAAGGTAACATTCCAATATTCCCGGAAGAGATTTTACACAAAGGTTGAAAACAGGTATTGTCCACCATAGACAGTCATTTATTTTTCAAATGGAATATATGCTGTTGCATTCTATTCACCCATTTTTAAAAGAGGCCACAATCATACCCCACATATGAACATGTCCACATATTCCAATTGGCCTATATAAACATAATCAAAGGCTTCACACCAGTCTCAAATTTGGTATTAAAATGGCTGACCAGAGATCCTCCAAACACCACGCACATTAGTGGTGAGAAAAATTATTGGCAAAAGCTCTCTTTCATTTGAATATTCTAAGGAAATAATCCCATTAGGCATTTGAAATTATTTGAGACAAAATGACAACTCAAACTTTCCAAAGTAAGTCTAATACTGATTTGCAACCAATTTAAACTTTTTCAGTAGTATGCCATGCTGCAATTGCTAGATATCTGGATAACATCATGGTCATTGTTAGTTTTCTTTATACCTTTTTAGATTTTTATATTAAGTTTATGTATCTTACATTTTGAAATTTAGTTTTGTGTTCAATGAGTTAAGAAACAACAAACATCAAAACAGTTTAGCCTGATTTTAACAGGCAAAAAGGGGGTTACTTTGGCAATGTATGAAGTATACTATTAACAGTAAAAATATTTCATCAAATACTAAAAGTAAGAGGGCAATTATTAAAGATATTTGAAATTGCATTTAATAAACTGGTAACTGGCCCCACACCTGACATACTGCAATCGGATGTTTCTTTTCTATTTACTCTAAGGAACCAAAATTATTTTAAAACAAAGAGATTCTGATTGCAACTACAGCATCACAAAGTACTACCTGAAAAAGAGAATGACTATCTTTTAAGGTCTTCGTTTTTTATGTGTCTCTAATGTTCCTGTTCTCTTGAATCCATTTGTAACAGTTAAATGAAAGCACCCTCCTGAAGAATAGATGTGCTCTAAGGCTTACCCTACCCTCAAGGCAGAGCAGTGATTCTCGGCCTCATTTCCTACCTATGACCCTCACGTGGGGAAACTGCTGCAAGAGATTCCTGGCAGCCCCTCACTCCCACCTTTCGTTTCTTCCTGCCCTCCCTGACGAATACATGGCTACTCTCAAATAAGTCCAACTGAAATGGAAGGCATTTGTTTCCACAGTTCCTAGCTCACAAATCGAAATCTAGTAAAAAGACAAAATATTGAATTGCTGTTTTTTTTGGTACTGAGGATTGAATTCACAACCTTGCACTTAGCAGGCAAGTGCTGGAACTGCTGAGCTAAATCCTTAGCTTGGATTGTTAGTCTTCAAAAAAAAAACTTACCTGACCAAGAAACCAAACACAGCTGTCCCTGCCGCCCTCTTCCCACAGAAGCCAGCACCTGTCCTGACCTGAAGGACTAGGGACAGTGGACAGCGATCTAGCTGTAACTCCAAAAGAAAGTGTTTCCACAACCTTCCTGTCCGTCTCCACTTGTCACTTCCACTTTCGGTCCATCTCCTCTCTTACTCTGTCTTTTGTATCTTCACCTTAATTCTCTTTCTTCTTTCTCACTTCCTTTCTTTCCCTTCCTGATTATTCATTCACATCATTCTTTTCTTCTCTACTTTCTCTTCCTTAATTCTTTCTTTCACAATATAAGCAAATTCACACTGCAGATACATGCCAGAGAACATTCAGCCTATGGAGACAGACCACCAGTAACACTGGTAGTAGCTTCATAAGCCATGCACGACACCTTCAAATCTAAAATCACTCTGAGTCTCATCTTCCTTCGAGGTTTGAAATGAAGACTGATTGTACTTAAAACCTAAGGCACAGAGATGATTAAACAATGGGCCTGAGGTGCCCAGCCAGATCTAGCTCACAATCTGGTCTCACGCCATCAATACCACCTGAGTGAGGCAGGATGAGAGACCAACATGTAAGCACTGATGTTACTTCAGGCTCTGAAGAGTCCAAAGACAGCATGACTTCCTTATACAGTAGAATTACTCTTCAATAAGGACCAAACAACAACAACAATAAAGTGTGTGTTCTTAAACTATGAATCACAAAATATACTTTCTATAGGTTTTTCAAGTTCATTAAAGATGACTACAAATACAAAATATGACTACATTTTAAAGTCTTTCCGCTTTGGTAATACTGTAGCCCAGAGATAATTCTGAGGTCTGAATTGTTTTAACACAGAGACTCAAAAAATACATAATTTATACAAACTGCATAGATACATTATGAAAAACTTATACAAAAAATGTATGTTCTCTAAGTTGTCTATAATTTAACCTCATTAACTGAGCACTGCATTTTAAGAATTCTGAAGGAAAAAATTATTCTGAAAATTCAGAAAATTCATTTTCAAACTGCTATCAGCACTCTGAGATAACCATTAATTTCACTTAAAAAAGCAGACGGTTATGGTAAAATGCTTGCTTACGTCGGATCTGAAGGGACCAACTGAAGAAGTTTCTGATGAATCCACAAGCAACTGTGGTACAGTCTATAAGCCACGAGCCACGACCGGAGTGAGACCCAGGCACGGGCCAGCTGATTCCACTACAACCAGACTCCTCACCGTCCCATCAACCACAACACATCCTAAGCCTCCTTCACTGAGGAAACTAAGTCTGACAGAATCTACTATTATAAGTCCATATCCAGTCAATAAATCAAATTAGTTACTCTAACTCCAAATGACATTTGTAATTTAGCAACTGTTCCAGGAATGGTGGCATCCTGAAGTTGGCAAAATAATTTGTTCCCAAATTGGGAGACATCAAATTCACCTGAACAGGATGTAACTTGTATTTCATCCTAATTCTAACAATCCAACTGAACAATGGCATTTTTGAGACACTCAGCAAAACACACCTAAGGACTGGATAGCAGATGAAACCACAGGATTGTTGCTACTTTCCTATATGATGTGTTTGTAGTTCCTAAAATGTTAAAATTTTCAACAAGCTGAGTGTGGACATACGTGTAATCCCAGCACTCTGGGAGGTTGAGATAGGACTGGATCATTAGTACCACTGTACTACGCTTTCTAATTTTGTGTAATCTTTCATTAAAAAGATTTAAAGGTAAAATTGAGAATATCTATTTTTAACAAGCTCCCTCCCTCTAGAGTCAGACAGCAATGGTCTCATTTGTGGACCATTTGCCAAGGTTTCAAATTTTAGCCTTCTCACTACCTCCTCAGCAAGCTCCACGTCATCACAGTTCTCATACTCTGTTAAGAAAGTATACAGCTCTTGCCCTCCCAACCTATCTGTTATCAGAGCGCTGGGCTGGTTATCATCCTTTCTTTTGTGGGAGGTCTTCTGGGAGGTGGAGTCAACTTTTAACTTGCCTTTAACTTTCCTCTCTCAATCTGTCCCTGACTGAACTACAGCAGACAGGACACAACAGTACCAACTATTTGATTTCTGCCTACTTCAGGTCTACTCTGGAGGCTCTATATCTTCCCAAAGCCAAATGCCACAATTTCCACAAGTGATCTTTTTTTCCTTCATGATGTTCCCCTCCCTATCTAGGCTTAAAATACCAGAGAAAAAATGAAGATAACCATATAGCACACAGCAAAATGAGATGTGCTCCAGCATAGTACACACTAAGTACTCAGATCTAGAATTATATTACATAGGCAGCAGGTCAAGAATGGGAAGTCATATTTTTCTCATCTTCAAAATTAAAAAGTTAACGATCTTTAGCAATGTTCAAAAAAGGAAGATATGAACATTAACCCAATCAAAATTACTTTTCTGTGGACAGAATAATCTAATTAATCTAAACCACCCATCAAAATTGTTCAACTTAATCTATAAATTTGCTTCTTAGAAAAATATCCTGCAAAGTTATTTTGAGGTAGAATAGTTTAAATGGACCATTTTCCCCTATTGCATTGTAATATAATTACTGATCTCAGTAAGAATACTGCTTATACATTTTGGTCCACTGTACTTTCCACCATCACATTAGCATTATTATTAAGGTTCTCAAACTTTATTGTCACTATAATATATCCTGCTTCCAGAATGCCCAGGAAAGCTGACAACTTTCACATAAAGTGATAAAAAAAAATTCTAAATATCTTATAACTGAGGTTTGGCAAAACAGTTTAATGCACACAAAATGAAAACAGTACATTCTCTTTATCTCTTACTCCCTCCACACACACATATAAGCACGCATGCACCACACACACAAAAACCTCAACATTTTCACTATTTTTACTTTCTTCTACAACTCAGTTTTTAACGTGCAGCTCATAGGCTAAAGATAATTTTTAACATGATTGTCACAAAAACATTGTAGAACAGAGATGAAATGCCTAACAGTACATATAGATTGTCAAGGGTTACATTGGTCACATCACATTTGTTGAGAAACAGAACCTTTTCTGCTCCTGTAAACAACTTTTTTCTTATGTGTATAAAGTGAGGTTAGTGCTGACATAAATTATTGCTATACTCACAGTTTGCACTCACAGTGGAGACTGTGTAAGAGGTACACCTCTTGCACCCACACAACTCTACCACCTTACTTCTGAGTAAAACCAAGAGAGCTCTAGTCTACAAAAATTCAGTTACAGTTTAGCAATCATGGAATGATAACAAGTAACATGTTACAAAACATCAGAGATCAAAAATATCTTCTTGTTGGAATCCAGAATTTTAACTTGTCCATCATATGAATATTTTGCTTTTATAACTTCTTTGGGAAAAAATTTTTCTGGTCATAAGTATTTCCTTCCCAAGTACTTCATGGAAGACCATTCCTTCATACATATCCTCAGATATTTTGTTGTTTTCACCCATTGACTTCAGCAGTCACAAAAGTCATCTCTGCTTTGGTGGTCTGTCATAAAGGTCTCTTACGCTTTTTGTTAGTTGCTTGATAAATATTTTGTAAATTTTTCCACAGTATGTATGCACTGTCTTTTGTAGCTGCAGTTCTAAAGGCTTTAACAAGGAACGGACATTGTCATCTTCAAAAGAACACTAGAAAATAAAAGTAAAAAACACATAAAAATTTCATTAATTTCCCTACAACTTCTCCAGTTTAATACTACCCTTCATTTGATATCTTACAAAAAGTATATTCTCAACAAACATTTTCAACACATCACACAGAACTGTTAGAGAAGGGAGATAAGAGATGCTAATTCTCTAAGGGAACCAGGAAAAGCTATTCAGAGAAGATTAATAGAAGTAGGGTATTCTAAGTCAAGGGGAAAAAATGCTCAACAGCAGAGAAGAACCAGATCAAAAACTCTGAAGGTACCTAAGGAGAAACCATGAAAGCTGGACTTCGTTTAAAAAAGGAGTGAGGGGCTAGCCAGGCGAGGTGGCACAGGCCTATAGCCCCAACTATTCAGGAGCCTGAAGCAAGATGATTCAATGTTTCAGACCAGCCTGGACAACTTAGTGCCAAACAAAATATCAGAACTTTCTCGTTTATCAAATCTCTTCCCAAATGTCTCTGGTAATAGTGGTACAGCTACATTAGAAAGAAATGAGATAAGAGGCTCAGAGGGGATGAATGCAGTATGATGACACAGCTCCACATTTCCCAAAGAGCCTTCTTTACCCAGAAGGCTCCTAAAGATAAAAATAATTGAGAACTTCTATTTGCAAACCTCAGGAGTCAGGAAAAGGTGTAAAAAGTAAACCAGGAAATGCATCAGTTAAATGACTGACCCATTAATTCCAAAATACATTTTTGACAAGTTTCTTTATTTGCTTGTTCTTACTACAAAACATACAAATATACTAAGGAATATATTTGTGAATGCTGCAGCAATAGTTAAGTGGAAATAAATTGTGCTCTTAGTATTTTCAATCAGTTTTATTTTTGGATTTAGGATTTCCAACTAGGCACACTTTCAATTAGAAAGATGGATGGTGCTTACACAAAAGTTTGTAGTCAGTTAAAAACGCAAAATCACAAAGGAAATTCACAACCTGAAACCCAAGAAGTGGAAATAACCTGAGATTATCCCTAAGGTTCATTAGTACACCAAGAAAGAAGAAATAGATTCCAACCCAAGCACACTCACTCTGTAGAAAGTCACCATCTAGAAATACACACGCACTCTGTAGAAAGTCACCATCAAGAAATATGTCTGTATTTTTAACATGTACTTACCAGTGAGGAGATGCAAAAAGATCCTAAATGTTTGTACCTTTCAAGCAGGAAAATTGTGAACATAACTATAAGAAACCATTAGTCTTTGAGGGATTTTAAAAAAAAAATCACACACAGTGAATAGAAATCTCGAAAATGGTTTTGAAGACCAATAAAAAGAAAGCTTAAATAGAACAAATGTAATGAAAATAACAAATGCACACAGGGCAGCACCTATCTGTTGGATGTCACTGTAAGAGCTCTACATGTCTTAATGTGCTTAAACTTCAGGATAAATTTATGAAATACGTATTTTCATGCCCATTTTACACTGAAGCACTTTCAAGGCAAGAGGTGAGCATCTTCCGACTGTTACAAGCTTAGTGAGTATCTAAGCCAGGATTCTGTCTCAGTAGCCTAACTCCAAAAGTCTTCGCCAGTGGCGGTGATGACCACCCACGCAACAGCTGGCTCTTTGTAATATAACTAAAAGCTCTAAAAGGTTTGCCATCACTGATCTAGGCACTTCTGCACAACACAGAAATCCTTCTGCAAATAAGTAAACAAAATCATGCTTTTAACCTTTAAACAGCACGAAGGATGAGGTTGAATGAGCAGTGAAGACTGAAAAAAAAGTGCTGTGCTGTATTTTATACACACACACACACACACACACACACACACACACACACGGCCAAGTTTGTGAAAGGTTAAAAGTGGCTGTCGACACACTGAAATTCCATCTCACTCCTGAAAGAATGGCCAAGATCATGAAAACCATCAACAACAAATGATGGAAAGGCTGTGGGGAAAAAGGAACTCTCCTGCACTGTTGGTGGGAGTGTACACTGGTGCAACCATTGTGGAGTCAGTCTGGAGATTTCTCAAAAAGCTGGCATTGGAAGTCCCATTTGTTCCAGCTATTCCACTTTTAGGCATATTCCCAGAAGAACTGAAAGCATCATACCACAGTGATATATGTGCACCCGTGTTTATAGCAGCACAATTTGTAATTGCCAGATCTTGGAAACAACCTAAGTGCCCATCAACTGAGGAGTGGATAAAAAAAGTTGTGGTATTTTTATACAATCGAGTACTACTCAGCTATAAAGGATCACATTGAGATATTTATAAATAAATGGACTCAGCTTGAGACCATACTCGTAAGTGAAATAAATCAAACTCACATGTATGAATACCAAATAGTTTCCCTATTGTAAGAAATGATTCAAATATATAAAAGTATGTGATAATCATGATTCCCCATTACATGGCTTTGAAGCCTTATAAAGTTTTCACTCATTAATTGGAATGGTTTTTTTCTGGGCTGTTTGATAATATTGCCTGTGGTGATACGAACAGCTATTTTGAAGAAAACAAGACATAATAGCTAGTGCTGATTTAATATCATCTTGTTTTGAAGTCCCATCAAACTGTTGTTCTTTTGCCTTCATTGGTTTTAATCATGTTGTATCTTACTGGATTTTATTATATGTGATAGTATAAACAAAAATTTTTATAGGCAAAGAAGTAATACAGAAACCATTGTTCGTTTTCCGTTAGCTGGTTCTAAATACCTTGTAACACTTTCTCTTGAATGAATGTGAAACCTCTTGAATGGTTTCACACTGCCTTGATTATGTTTGGTGCCATAGTATACGAAGTTATACTCAAATATTTCAAGGAAAGAGACACTATGGTAACCACTTTTAAGTCGGGTTATCTTGTGGTGAGCACTAGGTTGCTGAAATTGTTATACTTTGACCTGTATTGTTATGCTGTTATGTCCTCTTTTATCTCAATCTTTCCTTTAAAAAAAAAAATTATTTATTATTTTTTTAATTAAGGGAAAAAAAATCAAAAAAATTAGCAGGATGTATTATAGTAACCTTTTTTGATTTCCTATTAACTTGATTTGAAGGCCTGTATTGCTCCCACCATCTTGTTTTGACTGATTTTATTCTGCTCTGTTCTGTCTGATAGTATCAAATTTGAGGGTACAGGCAACTACTTTGAAGGCAGTAAGATTCACTATGATGCCCATTCTGGTTTGGCTATTATCTTCTTTTGAAGTCCTGTAATGTCTCCAATGTTTAGGTTTTATTGGTCTTGTTCTGTACTGTTTTGTTCAATTTTATTATACCTAATGATATAGGCAATTCTTTTTAAGGTAGCAAGAAGCATTATGGTAACCATTGTTGATTACCTTGTATTCTGTTTTTACATCATGTACTGTGTCCATCCTTTGTTTTGACTGACTGCTTTGTGTTGTCATATTTGGTTTTATTCTCTTCAAAAAACAAAGTAATAAGAACTATGCAAGTAATAAAACCCAAAATGTGTAAAGGTTGTTGTAAAAAAGAGAGGAAAAAAGTGCTCTAAAAGATACAACTGCAAGTGTGTTTAGGTGTGTTAGGATAGATAACCATATTACTAAGTTTTTGTTCAATCACTAAACACAACTGTTTGCAGTCTCACTGTTTGAATGTCTACTTTGTATGCTTTAATCCTGTAACTTGAACAAACATTTGTAAGATGACAATATGTAATCTATTAACTAGTGACTTCTTACTATTTTTTTTGAAATTCTGTATTACTTGTACCCTTATACTGTTTTGTTTTCACCTTTAAATAAAATTTTTTTAAAAAGTGGCTGTCGAGTTAAAGGAAATAAACTTTCTCAAGCAATACTGTCAAATAACATTCCAATATGTGTTAAAAACATACTTGAATAACTGGTTGAGGAATATAACAATGGGAAGACCAAATTTTGGTTACATTTTTGTTTTTACTATCCAATATTAACAATAAATATATATAATATATATATATGCTAAATACATTTAAGAATTAGAGGAAGACCCTTATTTTCCAGAATTATGTAATATGTAAGATTCAGTTAATTCATTTTCATGTGATTTAAATTCTAGTGTTGTGGTTAGTTTTTTTCCTTCACTGAGAAATCCTTTGATGAGTATTTTCTGAAATAAGAATAATTTTCTCATCAATTAGACTTTAACTCATTATATGACACAGTAATCTGACTAAGCAAAAAGACAAATTATCCTGACCTACAGAAACACAGCCTAAAAACACTGCATTCTGCTCTTGCTCCACCTGCCATGTCTCCAGGGTTGTGTAGTAATAACCTACCTCTTCAGGGTGCCTTACATCAATGCAGATCTCTTGCCATACTGCTCTGTGCCTAACTCACTTCCCCACTGCTTTGGGGCCTGTGCTCACCATGCTTTGGGCTCAGGTCAAATGTCAGCTCCTCTGAGAAGCCTTTCTTAACACAGGTCCTCCTTTCTTAGCATGGTACCCAGAAAATAACTTTTTAGGAAAGTCACACTTTATATATTAAAGTGACAGCTGAAAGGCAAAAATACAACATGAGGTCACAATGATCACGATGAAGCATGTGAGGCTTTTTCAAAGAACAGAATTCACAGATGGCACATGCCTGTAAGTTCAGCTACTCAGGAGGCTGGTGCAGGACAGCAGCCGGGGCCACTCAGTGAGATCTCATCTCAAACTCAAATTTTAAAAAATGACTGGAGACTTATCTCAGTGGTAGAGCATTTGCCTGGCATGCATAAGGTCCTAGGTTCTCTCCCCAGTTCCACAAAATTAAACAAAATGCAGAACATGCACAACAAGGATGACAGAATAGCAATTCAATCCAACAAATCCTGAATGTCTATTACATATAAGGAAGAACTGTGGTAGGGAAAGCACTCAAGATCATTTGCAAGTTAGTTATGCAACTATAAGCAGGTGGATAGTAAATCAAATGCAGAAACACCACGGAAATACAGTAATTCAGAATGAAATACATGAAGCAGAAAATACCTTATAGAGTCATAAAATGTTTTGTTCCCATTTTGAATTTCCAATTTTTAAACTTAGTATTTTTATTCATCCAACAACTAATATTTAACAAATCTGGATAGACTGTAAAAACTGATTTGTTGGCACATACAGCTATGTATTTAATTTTAAAGGTGGTTCATGTCCTTTATAATTCATACTGCTCACTGGATCCCATGGCTATGACTAAGTTTCTGTCTGAATCTTGCATAAATACCCTTGCCTGAATGCAATTCTTTAAAAAATTACATTTCTCACTGAATTATAGATTAAGGGAAGATAAAAATCACAAACCAAGAGCACCATAAGAGGCTGATTAAATTCATTAAGTTGAAAAATGGATGGATATAAGCTGTAGTTAACACAGCCTCAAAACAAACACCAAAAAAGTCATTAGTGTTTGAAATTATTTTAAAAATTAGATCTGATTTTTAGAAGTCAAGTGTAATTAATCAACTTAAGGCTATTTTTCAGATTTTAAAAGGTATATATTTACAAGGTACAAAAAACATAAAGCTAGAGAGATTTAATTCTATAAGAGTCTTTTTAAATGCTCAAAGGAAACAAAGGAATCACATTTTTATAGGAATGCATTTCTTTTCTTACAAAGTCTTAGAACCCCAAAAGTACTTTTCTTCATTTTTATTACCTTCTGACAACCCATAATAAAGCATTATTAAAATATGTATTAACTTCTTTAGGCACACAAGCCTGCTACATTAAAATTAAAATCAACACTAAATTTTATAATTCTTCAGTTTGTAGTCATATTATGATAAGCTCATTATTTAGTAACTTTATCTGTCAAGTTTATAGAACAAGAAACTTAGCAAATAACCCACAAAAACCACAGCCTATAGAGATTATTACCACTTTTTTCTCTATCAAGTTTGAGGAAAATATTTTCCAGGAGAAAACTCCACTCCCTTATAACAGTGGCTTAGTACACTGGCACCACACAGCATCTCTACACCTCATCCTTATCATCTTTACCAACACTCCAGTCAGACTCAACAACTCAATGCCTAGTTTGCCAGGGACCTTGTCAGAGCCCGAGCAGTGTTCTCGGGCAGATACATATCACCCCAGGCAGGCCAATTCACCAGTTATACCCTAATTCTTCATGGCCATTTCAAATAACTCCTATTCTGTAACAAAACTACTAAACTCTAGTTCTAGTAGTCTCTGTCATGATACAGTCTAAGTCAAGTGCTTTTATTCCTATTTATCAATAAGGTATACTATGCTTATATCGGTCACTAACAAATAGTAAGAACTTGGCAGGTCTTCTTCAGATCCCTACATTTAAAGGTCAAACTAATATAATTCTATCTATTTATACTTTGCTTCCACATCCACTAAGATTAAGCACAGTCTAGCGGAACACAAAGCACATCTATATGAGTTAAATGGTCACCTGTACTTCTTCTTAGGTTAGCAGTGAATCAGCTAACACAAAGAGTGACTCAACTCATCATCGAAGCATAAATCCAAAGCTCCATGAAATCTGCCCCAAGTCCTGGTCCCTAAGATACTCACAGGGACCTAGCTCATGTATGTACCTGAAGTGTATGAAATATAATCTCTATCAATCCACCTTAATTACACAAAGCAAGACCATGAGAACAAAAAGAAAAGAGAAGAAAACATATCTGGCATGAACAGATAGAGAAGAGAACAGATATAGTAGGGTAGAGACAGTGTAAATTTTTTCCAGAATCATTATAAAGCAAACATTTGAAAGAGAAATTACTTATTTACAAACCAATATAAATAACAAAATACTTAAGTATAAATGTAACGCATGTTTAAAATCTGTAAGAAAATACTAAGGCATTCCTGAAGACAAATGGGAAGATAACCCTCATTCTTGAGTAGGGTATTTCAACGCCACTGTCTTGGTCTGTTTTCTGTTCCTTTAATAAAATATCATGGCAGATAATTTTATAAAGATCTTTAGTTCACAGTTCTGGAAATCCAAGAGCATAGCCTTCCATACATGGGAGACTTTTCATGGGACATCAGCCTAGCAGGTACTGGTATTGCTAGACTGATGCTGAAGGCCTCAGAGTAGAAACCACAAGAAAAAGTATCCAGGAGAGGCCAGGGGAAGTGCTAACCTTATCTCCTAAGAACCCACTCTAGATAATTCTTTTCAAGGGCACCACAATCCCTAATGAAGGTGATGCCCCCCCTGACTATGATTACTTCTTAATGGCCCCACAACATCTAATACCATTACACAGGCAATTGAATCACAACATCTGTCTGGATCTACAAATGTCCCATGAAAAGTCTCCCATGTATGGAAGGTGACTAGAACATGGGGCACTACCCTCACCTGTGGATTAGTCAGCACATGAGTTCACAACTGACTTGCTATTAGGAGGTGGAGCCTGCTTAGAGGCAGAACTTAGAAGCAGTTCTTGCCCCTGCTTCTCCCTTCTCCCTCTACTTTCTGGCTGGCACAAATTGAGCAGCTTTCCTTCTTCAGGTCCCTCTGCCCTTGTGTTTCTGCCTTGAAGCCACTCAAGCAGAATCAAAATAAAGCTTACCTCCTTTAAACTGAGCGTTGCATATTTTGTTCCACCAATGAGAATAATGAGTTCTAGCAGGCATAAGTAACATCCAACCTATACCAACCAACAAAATGTCAGTAGTACCTGAATTCGAATAGGACACTAATATGGACCCAATAAAATCATCAGTGAGCTCTATTTGTATCAGTGTGTGGCAAAGTGAACATAGCTAGGGAAACACTAAAAAGGTTAAGCTATGAAGAGGGAATAATCCTATCCAATATTAAAACAGCACAGTCAGGCATGGTGGCACACATCTGTAATCCTAGCACTTGGGAGGCTGAGGCAAAAGGCTTGCCACAATTTCAAGGCCAGCTTGGGCTACACAGTGAGTTCAAATCTAGCCTGACCTACATAGCAAGACCAAGTCTCAAAAATAATCAATCAATAAATAAATAAATATGTAAAAAACTAAAAACTAAAACACAACACAATGCTATCATAAAGGTATAATATTAGTGCACAAATGGACAGACCAAAAGAATGAAACAGAAAATCCAGAAATTACAAATGGAATTTTAGTAGACAATATAGTGAGTGGTCTCAACACTTTGGGTTGACAATAAACTTTAAATGAATAGTGTTGAGACAACAGCAGAGCTATTTGAAAAAGGATCAAATGATATCCATTCGTCTTCCAAAATAAAAGAATTATGTGTGATTTTAATAAATGAAATAGTATATGGGTGAATTCTACTGTAAGTCATTCTATAATCTGTTGGTAGTAAAAGGTTATGATTTTTTCTTTAAAAAAAGTTGATAAACAATTGTGTAAAATTTTAAATAAACATACAAGAGTTTTCAAATAAAGTCAAACTGGAGAAAATACTGTAATGTAAGGCTCCATTCTTCATTCATCGGGATGACAAAATTTCAAAAGCTTTGTAACACATTCTGTTAATTAGGATGTAGACAGCAGTAAGGCCGCATCACAAATTGTTGGCAAGAATGCAAAGAAACCCTTCATGGGCAAAAGAGGTAATATCTTCAACAGAATAATCCCACTTCAAGGCATTTCACCTGGAGATTCACCTGCCCAAAATACAAATGTACATATGGCAAGGCTATGTGAGGTTCCATTATTCATAATACAAAATACTGGAAATTACCAAGTATCCTATCAGAGAGTTTCACATATATTTCCGGAATATCTTAAGCAGAAAAAAATGAAGAACAAGTAATTATATACAGTGTGCTACCTTTGTGTAAGAAAGGGGAAATTACAAAACAAGCACATACTCAGGTATTCATCTTCCAAAGAGAAGCATAGGAGGACAAACCAGAAAACAGTCTCCTGGAAACCTGTGAGGGTGGGTGAGCTAAGAAGGACAGGTGACAGAGGGATTCACCTAAGTAAACCCTTACAAGCTTTCAACATTGTTTTTTACTCAGCATCTCATCATGTAGTTTAGGATAGCCTTGAACTCTCGGTGACCCTCATGCCTCAGCATCCCTAGTGCATGGCTTCAATATTTTGAAGGACATTTAATAATGCACTACAAAGAACTGTATTTCAAATATATAAAACAGTCACTCTAAAAGGGAGGGAAAAAAGAACTAATTCAAGCTAACTTCTGAGCACTATCTTGAATACATACCCATATAGGAGCAGGACAGAGATGATGGAAAACAAAATCCTGAACCCTTCTTTGCAGGCTGCTTTTTAGGGATAAGTGGTAGAGGCAACAATGTGATGAAGCATTTCTGAAATTCTTTTAAATGCATTATAGCTTTAAACAAATTGTTAACATTAGGAGTCAAGATTCTAATTGCGGAACTGAAAGGAGATAAAATCGATAAGAAGAGAAGGCAAGAAAGATCTTGAAGGAATGGGCTGGAAGTAGAGGCATCAGTATAAACACACAATTCTGTGGGTGTCTAAGGTTTGTATTTATCAGCTCTGTCCCTGAAGGGACCTCTTCCCACAAGCAAAGATACCCTGATAGCAGTACACATGGCCAATGGCAAAGCATACTAAAGGAAAACACAATTTCTTTGAAAGATAGCTAATTTCACAATTAGTACACAAAAGTGTAAGAATATTTTGAGATGACAGAAAATAAGAAAACTTTTAAAAATTGATGGAGGCATGCTAAAACACCACAAGAAGTGGTTGAAAAATGCTTCTAGTGACCAGATCTGCAACAACTCCAACACCAAAATAACCAGAAGGGAATATGTAAGTCCTCAAGGTGGAAGGGTCACTACCAAAGACTTCATTATGTGTAAGTCAAGAGATAGTCAAAAACTCTTCCTCACGGTAGACTGAGTGCTAAGTTATGCATGTGGAAGGAGTGCCAGAACTGTGTACCAGCAACTTGCAAATGCCAAAGCAAGGACTCATGTAAGAACCCATAACCAATGCTAACCATAGTAATAACATTTGGATAGCCACAGTGGTCCACCACTTCCAACCAGATCACACCCCTAATAGTAAATCAGCTATACAGACCCCATATGCAAACACCTTCCCAAGGTCCCATCTCTGGGCCCACAAGTGGGTACATGATTTAAAAGACTGTTCACCCAGACCACTTGCAAGAGGAAAAGTGACTATGTGCTGTGGAGGAACTGAACAATGCTTTTGCTGAGTGATCAACATCACCAGTAAAGCACAAAGGTGACTGTGACTGTGACAGCCTGAGAAAAACACAACATCACGTGTGTTACTCTGATCAGGAGTATATATCCTGACCACAAGCATGAGGCAAACAAAAATAAATAACATTTAACAAGGAGGGCAGGGAGTCTCTATTCTCCAAACCTGTCACTGTGAAAGACATAAACTAAGAAACTCTTCTTTGAACAGAGAAAACACACATGGATGAGATTAAAGGCTGAGAGACTAAAGTATCATTACATTTTCTGAGTTAGTATTTGTGCTGTGGTTATGAGAGAATGTTCTTATGCTTAATAAAACACACTGAAGCTTTTAGGGATAAAAAAGGATACTGTAACTTATTGCCAAATGGTTTGGAAAAATACAATTTATAGAGAAAGAACCAATGATCAAACAGAACAAAGTATTTAATAACTTATACATCCAAATAATAGATTTATGGGAAGTCCTTGCACTATTTTTGCATACTTTCTCATCACTGAATCATATTATCTGACATCTACAATTTAAGGTTAGTTTATTTTGGCTCATAGTTTGCAGAGATTTTGGTCCCTAGTTGGCTGGCTCCAAGGCAGGTCAGTATGGAAGAGAAGCAGCCCATGGCAGGGCAGGCAAGATGCAGAGAGCAAAGGGAGGAGCCAGGAAGGAAGTTAAAACCGTGATGATCCCACTCTTTGATCAGATCCAACCTCCTAACAGTATGTCCCATAATACAATCACCTCCCAGAGATCCCATCTCTAGAGCACAGGAGGCTTTGGGGGTATCTAGATCTAATACTCTCCATAAGTTTGCATATTTTATTAAACTAAAATTAAAAGGCAAACCTTACATTTCTCAGTGCTTCATAAACAGCTCTAAATGCTGGCTGCTTATCATCATGGTAAACACCTCTGTTCCCATGAAGAATGAAGATTCCTTCTTCTTCTGCTTCCTGACAGTTGCTTCCATATATGCAATGATCAGGTCGGTAATTCCATTGACATGGAAAAACAAAAAGGCTTTCTACACAAAGAAAAATCAAACAATGAAACAACTCTAATTCTACAGGATTAACACCTCTCAAAATTTTTAGTTTAAAAACACATATCTTAGCAAATAAGACTTGAAATAGTGAAATGTATGTTTGATATTTAGATCTCTTCCATCTAAAGAAAAATTAACAGTCTGTCTAAAATGTAAATAGTGGCATAAACCAAAATCAAATAAATGCATTTCTCCCCTTTTAACTAAGTATTATCTGCAATTTCTTTTTACAAATATAGAGAATAAAAGGAATTTAAGTGATTACCTGGATTATGAAAAAACATGATATTCAACAGATCTTGATCACCCCATGTGATGTTCAGTTTGTATTTTTTAAGCAAAGGCATAAGGATTTCTCCCCACTGCAGCCGTACTGGTGTCATGTCATTCTGTTGATAAAAGTATTAAAAGGATTTTCAAAATTCCAGGTTTCAATGGCAGCATGATAGCTCCCACTCCTCCTTTAGCAACCATTACAGTGTCATGGAGAACTGCAGGCTCCTCTTATTTAAAAAAACCAAGTGACATTTACTGTCCTTTGTGCAGCAAAGGGGGCTGCACAAAGATAGCGAAGATACCTGAAACTACATATATTGGCAATAAAATAAAAGAGATAGAATAGTTTAAGTACTACTTAATTATTACATCTTAGTTTTAAGATGAGGGCTGAGGAAAGATGAAAATTCTCAATAAGAAAACTTAAGAGACTGAGATTTCTAAGATCTACAGTACAGTAAGACTGTTCTGAGAGTCTACACTTACGTAACTTTTATCAAGACTGTTACAATTTTTCTATTTTCTTATTATTGTGCTAATTTCTTACTGTGCTAATTAACAGGTGACATTTCCTTCCAGCTCCATATGTACAGAGCTTGGTATACCACTTCACCTTACGGGATCCACTGAGGGTCTTGGGCCATATTCCCCTGAAAAACAGAGGAGCACTACTATGCTGCAAATAGATACAAACTGATGAAATTCTACTGTTTTGCTCTTCATCACGCATCTCTTTCTCCATTGCAAAGTACATTGATTTTTAGTGTGTAATTTTAGTGGTGTGCATTTTTAAATTTGATTTATCAATTTCAAATGCTCTATTTGAGCATCTAATTATAAAAGCATTAAAACAATGTATCACATATCATGTACTAAGTATTGTTCTACCCACTTTTTATTATACATTTATTAAGAGGCTTAATAATCAATTCTGACACACAGATACTTAAAATTGCTGCATTTTAAAGACACTGTCATAATCTTAAAAACATATATTTAGACATAAAAATACATGTAATCATTAAAAAATCAACTGACTAGATATGTGTATGAAAAGAAATATCTATTAAAAGAAAATCTATCAAAAATAAATTATAGGGTCTAGTGCAATCTTTTCAGAAAAAATATCAAAAACTACAACATAACGGAAAAAATTCTATTAGAAAAATACTGGAAAGAAGTGATAACAGTAGTATTATTTGATGATGGTATAACTAAGAGTATTTATAACTAGTGAAAAACTCTGAGAAATTAATAAGGAAGCATATATAAATCATGTACTAAAACCTCACAATAAATGTAATCATACGTACTACACATAAAAGTTTAAAAACTAAAAATTAAAAGGAGTTCAAGTAGGAAAGACAGCCAAGAAATGAGCAAAGAATATGGGTAAACAGCCATTCACAAAGGAAAAAAGGGAAATGGTGATAAATTACATAAAAAAGATTGTTTTTGTTTTTTTCATTGAGATAGGGTCTCACTATAGAGTTCAGACTGCCTTGAACTCAAACTTGCAGCAATTCTCACGCCTCAATCTCCTGAGTGTTGGGATTACAGGTATGCACCACCATGCCTGGCAATGTGAAAAGATTTTTAATCACAGTGATTGGTATAATAAGGAAAATACAAACTAAAGTATCTTTTTTTAGCCATAGATGTATACATCCATATAAAATATACAATTATATCCAATCATCCATTATCTAAAACATCACAGACATACTAGAAATGTAATTATGTGTACTGACATAGAAATCAATTGTATACTTACTAAACTTAACAGGCAAGCTGAAGATATAGAAAAGGATCTTATATAAGAGTTTATATGCATATTTACTTGCTTCAAAGTACATTTTTAAGAAGTCTGAAGAGTATATAGCAAAGTTTATAGTGTCACTTTGTCCAAAGCATAAAACTTGGGAGAGATGTGTAAACAGGAAACCTCTTTTTATTTATTACCTCTTTAATACCGAATTTGGCTTTCATAAGCAAAATTTTGTTTTACAATTTTTAAGATACTTTTTATTATTAACAATATACTAACTGGACAAAATCTTTTCACTGTATTTCTATATACATATGTATTATAAACTCCTTCTCGCTACTCTCTCCAATTCCCCTCCCAGGGCTTAACAGTGTGTCTTGTAATTTCAGGTGTTTTTTTTTTTTTTTTTTTTTTGAAGTATACACATATGAGAAATAGTTTTGCAATTTTTAAAACAGAAAAATATAGCTCTAATTTTATCAAGTCTATTTCCAAAATGCGTACTATCTTATATTAAGGTCAATTAACTTCATTTTGGAATTATTCATGATTTTGAAAATGGGAAGATTCGTTTTCAGCCTATGCTACACTTAAATATAAAATTGGGATTTAGCTCAGCGGCATAAGCACCTGGCGGTCGTGAAACTCAAACATTCCTCAGGATTAGTTACTTCACTTTGGAAAGTTTCATACTCCTTTGATGTTCACTGCTATTGTTATACCCTCATAAGCTATTTACATTAACACAATAAAACTCTTCTATTACATATATCGTTCAGATATGTAAAAACATGCTCACCTCATACAGTGTATTCTCTTCCCCCGTATTTTTCAATAATTCATTTATGAAATCATTTCTAAACCATCAGTCTAACTATTCTCGCAGATAATTAGTGACTAAGGGGTTACTCCATTAGGCGCCCCGCCAAGTACTCTGAATATTGAGCTACAGAAGAGACAAAGCTAGCCTTCAGTAGGTAACAAAAAGAGACTAAGAACACTTTACTAAGTAATAAACAATAGGACATCAACACGGTTCAGATACATACAACAGAAGGATTTCTAGGATTTCTAAGGATTTCTTTGGTTTTTAATGAAATTAAAGGTTAAGAAAAATTAAAGTGATTTTTTTAAAAAGAGAGAAAAGAAATACCCTAGTGACGATCTGAAACTGCAAAAACTGTTAACACAAAAAGCAAATATAGCTTACCCAATGTGACATCATTGTCTATCAAGCATAAGAAAATGTAGACTTTTTAGTATTTGAACTTTTTAACATGTTATTTTAATGTATTATGTTGAAATTCAACAGCCATTAATGGTTAAGAAATAAGTGACAAAGAATTTAAAATATGACATTTATCCTGTATGAGGAATCCTATGGGCCTTCATATGATTAGAACAATAAATAACAGTCATGGATCTGTGTGGAACAACTTTGAAAGTGATCACAACTAATTAAGTTGTGTGGCTAAAGATTTCAAATTTAAGATCTGTGCCAGAACTTTAGAATTAATAGAAAAAGCCAAGGTTCTGTTTGCTAAAGACATAGACAGGAAACTATCACAAAAAACAAATATAGATGAGAAAATAAATTTAAAATCAATAAATTATATAAACCATTTCAGCAATCATAAATATAACCACTCAAAAATGAAGTAAATCTGAGTGTGTTCTCATAGTTCCAGAATAAGGTTGTCTGTAACAAAGTTAATGAGTCTGAGTAAATTGTGCCTATTGAATTAAGGCACAATCAGTCCTGTCATCCCTTCCTTCATAAAGTCATTAATGCAAGAAAAAAAAAAACTCAGAAGATTTAGCAATTATTTTACACTCCTCTTCTACATTTCTACCTGGCTTAAAATATTCCATAAACAAAAACCAAAGGAGAGAAAAAGAAAATGAATATGTAAGATGGTCATTTCAATAAGCAAAAGGTAAATAAATAATAATGGAATTAAACCATAGTTACATTTTCATTTTAAGAATCAATGATGTTAAATTATTTCTATAGTTCTTTGCCAGACGCTTGTAATTCTGTGAATTTCAAATGCAGTTATTGAGAAGTCACATTATTTCTTAGTAGATAATCTTAGAGCACCATCTTCTGGTATAATATCACCAAGCATAGTCTAGCAATCAGAAAATAACACGCTAGTAGGGCAGTTTTACTTAGTAGTAAAACTTCATGGTTCATGAAATTTTAAAACTCAAAACACAATAAACTGAGGAAATTGAAGAAAGATGTTCATTATTAAGGAAAAGCAGAGATCATTTCACCCTAGTCTCATTAATGCATCTGATTTGGGGAGAAAAAACTGAATTGAAATCAGGATTTTTAAAAGTTCAGGAAATGGAGAGCTAAAAAACCATGTTTACTGTAGCAACAAAATATAGGAATGATGGGTGATACCTATCAGACTTCTAAGCCTTAAATATTGGCATATGGTTACAAGAGCTGCAAGAAGTACTCTTGATCATCAAAAAAAAAAAAAAAAAAAAAAAAAAAGAGGAAGCCACTCTGGATGAGATTTAACACATTCAAAACAGGGTTGTAATTCGTGTGTCTGGCTGCCAGGTGGCTCTGAACCACTGATGATATATAAACCAGGGACAGCCATGTGTGTACCACTTGTGGTCCAAGCCAGAGGAAACATGCTAAAGCAGATATCCAAAAGGGGAAAAAGAAAATAACCATGTAAATTCTGTCCCATCAGAAGCTATAAAAAATACCTAACAAATAAACACATGTACAGACACACATTTGGACTCACATCATAAGGCATAAAATCTTTAATGTTCACTCTAATCCTAACTAGCTATAAAGGAATAAACAGTAGAGGGAAAGTCAACAGTGGATCTCTGCTTAAAAGTCACTGTTTTTAGCTAAAATTTAAAGTCTTTTTACTAAGTATCAGGGTCTATATAAAACATTTTTAATGGATTTCTTTTAAAATAATTTAGATGTCTATTTATTGTTTCTTTTTTTTTTTTGTTAAAGAGGGTAAACTTAAACAGAATAAAACAGATTATAAGGAAACAATTTTAAGAAACACAGACTTCAAAGCAAGACCACTGGAGATCTTCACTGTCTATCATATTGTCTATATTGTCTCTTGTTTTCTTCCAAATAGTCCACATCTTCACACACAATGAATACATACTAAACATTATAGTACTAAACTAATCAGAACAGGATGATGAAGGCTTTTTAGGTCTTCAAGACTAGACATTAGGGAAGTGAACAATGGCTGCCATAATGTCTCTCATTCTCTTCGAAGTAACTGTCCATATCTTTATGTATGTTGAAATTAAACGTAAGAGACTAGATTAATATCAATCTGAACAGTGAATAATTGTTAGATTTTATATTATAATGCTACATAATTAGCAGTGGGTATCTTAGTGTCTCTTCAGAGTATCTGTTCATTACATCGTGCATTATATAATCTGTTCCCATAAACTTTAGAAATTCTCCACATGTGTGAATCACTACATGTATACCTATCCCATCCTTTCTGTATTATAGGGAAGAACAGATCAAAACAAGACAACAAAACAAATTCCTAGAAAAGCATGAAACAAAAAAGACATATAAAACCACAATTTAGGTGATCTACAGTAGTTACTATGCTGTCTCTTGTTATTTTCAATAGAATTGTCTACATCATCAGACATAATATAATTGAACATAGTATTACATAGCAATTTTAATAAAAACACAGCATTGGAGACATTGTAGGATTTCAAAAGCAGTTAATAAATCAGAATGGTATCTTATTACATCTTGTCATCTTCAGAGCAGTTGCCTCTACTCTTAGACTTGATACTATCAAAAAGACCAAATTTCAATAAAATCAGTCAACACAAAACAGGAATCTAACAAACCAGATTCAAATAAGATCAGTCATAGTAAGACAGTGTAAGTAATACAGGCTTCAGTTTAAGTTAATAGGGAATTAAGGATATTTATCGTAGTATATCCCACTATTCTAGGGATAGCTATCTGTGCCCTCAAATCTAGTATGAGTAGACAGACTGGAACAAAATGAAATCAAACTAAACAGCAATAAAACTAATGTGGTGACTTCTGGGAGAACATGGCGGATAGATAACAGCAGCTATGGAAGCTCTCTGAGATAGCCAGCTTAGAATCCAGGAATGGTGCGGTGTGAGGAGTCCTATGCAAGGGGAGATATACCCTGCCTACCCAGAAACAAACTAAGCTGAGAGAAAGCAAGTGGAAATGCAATCCTGGTACTATAAACAGAACAGTGCCGAAGCTAAAACCCACACCTCTGGAAACCGCAATTTGAAATTCCTGCCGCCGCTGCGGCGTCTGAATCGGCAAAGCAGGGACAGAGTCACAAAAGCTCTGAGAGCAGAAATTGGCAAACAGAGTTGAGAACGGGACTGGCAAGGAGCTCTGCATTGACCTGCGGTGAGTGAGAAGAATGGGAACCCTTCCAAAGACTAGGAGGCTCCAACAGAGGACATTCTGGGACCAAGCAGACTAGCCGGAACAGGACGCTGCAGTGACTTTATTCGCATATTCCGCTCTCAAGCGGGAATGGTGGGGAGCGCTTGGCCTGGGTGACGCCACGGACTAAGACCCAGTAGTCTAGCCCAAACCAGATCCCATTGCCTGGTGATGCACCCTAGCAGTGAAGCCTTCAGCAGGTAGACTGACCTGGAGGGGCGGGCCCAGCAGAGGCTGCCCAGGTCTGTGTCTCCCTCGTACATTGCAGTGGGTGGGAACACCTAGCCAGCATGATTCAAACAAACTTGACCCACAAAGAAAGAAACTGGGCCTCCTATATACTTTTGTATGGAAGGAACAAAAAATATGAGAAGAGGAGGAAACAAGAAAGGGTCCTCGGCCCCCAATCCTGAGAACACTGATCCAGGAAATGGAAATGCAAAGGAGAATGAGGACAGAAAACATGCAACATCACACACGGCACCAACAGACATAACGTGGTATCTCCAGAGCCTCATAGATGAGTTGAAAAGTGAAGTATTTAGCGAAGTAAAGCAAGGTATAAGTAGAATAGTTAGAGAAATGCTAAGTATCGCCCAAGAAAAAACAGATGGTGGAATGGACGAACAGAAAAAAAGGGCAGAATTGTTTGATGGAGAAAATAGAGAAAACATAAGAATATGTGAAGCAGGTTCAAAGAGATTACCAGGAAACTAAAAACTCTACTGAAAGCTGGCATAACAGCTTGAAAGAAACTAAGGATAGATTATCTGAAATGGAGGACAGATTTGTAACATGGGAGCATGAAATAAAAAAACTTCTTAAAAATAACAAGGAAACAAATAGCAATAATACAAAGACTAGAAGATGATAAGAGGATCAATAACTTAAGAATTAAGAACGTAAAAGAAGAAGTAGGGACACAAACAAATGAACTACAAAGGCTATTCACAGAAATAATCCAGAATTTCCCTAATTTAGCAAAAGGTAAAGATACTCAGATGTATAAGGCATACAGGACCCCAGTCACCTACAACCCAAACAGAACTACACCCAGGCATATAATAATCAAAATTCCAAAAATCCAATATAAGAACAGAATATTAAAAGCCATCGGAGACAAGAAACAGATCACTTACAAGGGAACACCCATCAGAATTACAGCAGACTTCTTGGCACAAACCATCAAATCATGAAGAGTGTGGGGGGAAATCATTCAAGCTTTGAAAGTAATAACCTCCAGCCAAGATTGATATATCCTGCACAACTGTCCCTAGAAATTGATGGAAAAACAAAGGTGCTTCCAGGATAAAGAGGAACAAGGGGAATTTGCAACCACCAATTCAACTTTACAGAGAATACTTGCAGGACCTTCTAAAAAAGAAAAATACCAAGATTCCAGAAACAGTGGCAGAGAGGCCGCAATGAATGGAGCAGAAAGAAAAATGAAGAAGACAAACTGACAACTAATGACAGAAAAAAAGCTCAACAGAAATGAGGGAGAGAAGGTTGGATGGTATGAACAGCTATTTTGGAGAAAACAAGACATCATAATAGCTAGTGCTGATTCAATATCATCTTATTTTGAAGTCCTATTAAGCTTTTGTTCTTCTGTCTCCATTGGTCTTAACATGTTGCATCTTATTGGATTTTATTATATGTGATAATATAAGCAAAAACTTTTATAGACAAGGAGATTACACAGAAACTATTTATTTTCTGTTGGTTGATTCTAAATACCCTGTAATATTGTCATTCTCTTGAATGGTTTTACATTGTCTTGATATATTTGGTGCTACAGTATACGAAGTTATACTCAAAGATTTCAAGGAAAGAGACACTATGGTAACTACTTTTATGTCGGGATATCTTGTGGTGAAACACTATTTTGCTTATGTTTTGACCTGTGCTGTTTTGTTGTTATGCCCTCTTTTATTTCAATCTCCTTTTTTTATTATTTACTATTTTTATTTTTATATTTTTAATTAAGGGAAAAATAAAATATAGCAGGATATATTATAGTCACCCACTTTGATTTCCTATTAACTTGATTTGAAACCCTGCATTGCTCTCACCATCTTGTTTTGACTGATTTTTCTCTATGCTGTTTTGCTTGATAGTAACAAGTTCAAGAGTATAGGCAACAACTGTGAAGACAGTAAGATTCATTATGACGCCCATTCTGGTTTGAATATTATCTTCGTTTGAAGTCTTGTAATCTCTCCAATGTTTTGGTTTTATTGGTTTTGTTCTTTACTGTTTTGTTCAATTTTATTATAACTGATGATATAGGCAATTCTTTTGAAGATAGCAAGAGGCAATATGGTAACCATTGTTGATCACCTTGTATTTTGTTTTTACATTATCTATTATGTCCATCCTTTTGATTTGACTGACTCTGTTTTGTTTTGTCACATTTGGTTTTATCCTCTTCAAAAAAAGTAATAAGAACTGTAGGAGTAATAAAACCCAAAATGTGTAATTGTCATTGTACAAGAGAGGAAAAGAAAGTGCTCTAAAGATATAACTGCATGTATATTTAAGTGTATAAATAGATAACCATATTACTGAGTTTTGTTGGATCACTGAACAGAACTGTTTGCAGTCTCACTGCTTGAAGGTCCACTTTATATGCTTTAATTTTGTAACTTGAACAACTATTTCTAAGATGACAATATGTAATCTATTAAGTAGTGATTTCCTACTGTTTATTTTTTCTGAAATTCTGTATAACTTGTACCCTTTTTGGGTTTTTTTTTTCCTCCTTAAATAAAAAAAAAGACTAATGTAGCTTTTAAATCCTGATACAATATTAACAATGTCCTCTGCCTTCCTTTTTTTAGACAATTCCTCTCCCTTTCCCTTTCTCAGGGTGCTTTGTATATTTTGGGTCCCACTAACTCCTTTAGTTTTTAGATTAGGGGGGCAACCTGCTATCTATCTAAGTGGTGTTGAACCTTTTTACCCCTGAGCTTGATCTTGAGCTGTATTCCTTTACTTAGTAAAGCCTCAAGGTTTTCCTTCCTTATAGCTGAGTAGTTCTCCACTGCACAAAAGTGTCATGATTTTCCAACCTATCTGCAGCTATCTGACGAGTTGTCCCTATTTCTCTCTGGTTCCCTGTTACATAGAGCGTCATTTTCTCATCTTTGACTTTCAGTTTATTAACCCTCTTTCAGGTTGAGTATATTTCCTATTTAGAGCATCTCGACAGATCCTATCTCCTGATCTACTCTGCTTGTGTTTCTTTTTATTATTGTATCAAGGCTATCTATAGTAGAGATTATAGCCTAACCTTCTCTGCCTCATCTCTGCTATTCTATATTTCTGCTATTATTTGTCACTTTTCTCCTTCATTCCACTGTCTGCCTCATTCATTGAGGCCTCTCTACCACTGTTGCTGGAATCCTGGTATCTTTTATTCTATCTCTCTCTAGAATGTCTTTCAGTATTTTTTGTACGGTTGGATTGGTGGCCACAAACTCTCCGTTAATTTTGAGAGAGAGTTTTTCAGGGTACATCAATCTGGGTTGGAGGTTATTTTCTTTCAGGGCTTGGACTACTTCACTCCAGGCTCTTCTTGATTTGATAGTTTGTGTTGAGAAGTCTGTCACTATTTTGATGGATTTTCCTTTATAGGTAATTTGCTTCTTTTCTCTGACTGCTTTTAATATTCTGTTTTGTGGTGAATTTTGGGGATGTTGATTATTATATGTCTGAGTGTAGATCTGTTTTGGTTGTAGTTGGTTGGAGTTCTGTATGCCTCATTTATCTGGATATCATTTCTTTTTCCTATACTTGCGAAGTTTTCCTTAATTATTTCTGTGAATAGTTTTGTTAATCATTTGTGTTCACTCCTGTTTCTTTGCTGAGGTTTTTTTATTCTTAAATTATAGATCCCCTTGTCGTCTTCTAGCATTTGTATTGTTACTTCCTGGTTCCTTGTTATTTTTAAAAGGTCTTTTCTTTCACAATCACACATTGCAAATCTATCTTCAAATTTTGAAAGGCTAACTTTAGTTTCTGCCAAGGCATTTTGCCAGGTTTAGATGGAGTTTTTAATTTTCTGGTAATTTCTTTGGATCTGTTTCATGTATTCTAGATTTTGTTTATATTCTTCACCAAAGGTTTTTTTTTTTTTAAGGTTTCTCTTCTTTTTCTGTGTTCCTCCCTTCTTCCACCTGTGTCTTCTTGAGAGAGGCTTAGCATTTCTTTTATTAATCTTTTTATATCTTGCCTCACTTGGATTAGAATTTCAGTTTTAAGTATGTCTATAAGATCATGAAGGCATTTCTTTATGTCTGCTAATGTTGTGGCCAATATTCCATGATTGCTCCACTGGATCTCTTCTGTATTTACCTCTCCTGGACTTACTTTCCCAGGGTCAGTGGCTGACAGCTTTTTCTTATTTCTTTCTCTTGTCATGTTTCTGGTTTCTTTCAGACAGGTGTGTGGTAGAGGTCTCAGGCCCTCTCTGTATTGCTTACAGTTTTTCCAAAGCATGCTGGCTGGGGGCTTGCTGCCTTCTACAGTTTACTGTTATCTGAGGTTCACAGAGGGACAATGTGGGCTGGCCCCATTTCTCTGAGCCAGTCAACCGGCAAGTGCCTTCAGCATCTTAGTCTGTGCTGTGCAGACGACACAGGTTTGGGACAGTTTTGTCCCTGGCTATTGGATCCCAATCAGGGACGTGACTCTGCCCAAGCAGGTCCCACCAGTCCTCTTTGGGCCAGGGGCAGCTGACTGACGCCACTGAGGTTCTAGGTTCAGAACCCTGCCCAACTCCAAATGTCTTCCATTTGGCTCCACCTGCCATGGGACCCAATTTCCAGCACTCCCCGCAAATTAATGCAGCTCTCCACCTTGGCTCTACTATATGCTGTGCTGCGTCCTCCCGCCAAAGGCCTCGGACTCACCAACTCCCAATTTCGGAGGCCGTGGCTTCAGTGAGACTGAATCATCCGACTCCAGGATGTGCCCAGCACAGTGCAGAACAGGTCCCAGTGAGCACATCTGGTTCCAGCATTTCATCCAGGTTTTTCCTTCCTTTCTTTCTTTTCCTTTTCCCTCAGTTTCTTCCTGGGGCGTGAGAATCCCTCTCCTTTCATCTGGTCTTCTTCATATTGTTAAATTCTAGCATCTGAGTTGTTTTTCTCAGAGAGGCTCTCTACCCAGCTACCTATCAAGCCACCATCTTCCTTTTTCTTCAAAACACTGATATTCACTGTGCAGCTTGAAGGTCTCCTAGCGTCTTTTCTATGCAGACTGTAGCTTGTGTAAGTCACAGAAAGCAGCTGATCCAGCTGGGGTACTCTCAGTAACATATTCCAGACAAACATTTTGGTGCCATGACAGCAAAGAGCCTATTATTTCTATTTTTCAGTTGAGGTAATGGGTACTTTATTCAAGTGACTGATGCTTCCAGTGCTTAGGAAGAAGCACAGTTACCCATAAAATTACTTTGACCCTAGAGTCCACAAACTACAATAAAATGCAACTTACCACATTCCACATTCAACTCAAGTACATCAAATTGGTAAATTGTGCATCACTGAATTTAAAACCTGACCCTCCCATTTGACCTTACAATTTGAGATTTCAAACATGCAAGATGTTTTTAAGATTTAACTTCCAACACAGTATCATAAGAGTCAACATTTAGGTATGTCACACAGTAATTTATCTCATTTAAACCTCACAATCCTCATGAATACCCTAAGATACTGGTATTGTTATCATTCCATTTCACAAATGACAAAACTTAAGCCCAGAGAAAGTTACAACTTACTCAACACTACAGTTATTAAGTTGCCAGGGTTTGAGCCACATCAACAGGCAGCAGTCTCTGTTCCTCAGTGCAACTCTCTGTTGCCCTTAGATACACACCTTAGATACAAATGCAACTACAACATATGAACTACTTTCCTTCAGTGACAATCTAGGGAGATAATGTTCATGATTTAGTGCATTAGTATTTTATTTTACTATACATAATGTCATCTAGTCTGACTTTCTATATGCTCTACAGGACAAACAGAAATTTTGAATAATTTAGTCTAGAATTTAATAAAACTAGATGTTAACTCTCTGTATCAGTGGCTTACCTTGAAATACTTCCTTCTCATTCGTGTCATGTTCATCAACATAACTCCAGAATTTACTCCAGTTTTTCCATAGTATGGATGTCTAGCAAAGCGATTGTACCATCCTATCCGAGGCTCCTCATGTTCTGGTGCCATTGCAGCAATTTGTGTGGAATTAAATTTCTTTAGTAGAGACCAAATATCATCAACAGGTCGTAAAAATAGGATATCCGTGTCAACATACAACAGTGAGTCAACTTCTTTCAGGATTAACTAAGAGAAGAGATACTTGTTGAATTATAATTCTATTAATAAAGGAAGCTATATAGAAGATGTACTAAAGAGATAAGCTAATTTACATTCATTTTCTAAAGTATAAATCTATCATATTATCCTAAACATTACATCAACTTTTAGAGAAGAAAAACTAGCAAAAAACTAAAACATAAAGCTCAGAACCTATAATTGGAATAAAAGCTTTATCTTCTAGGATCAGGGAGGAAATTCTTTCTTAATGGGAAATAACACTGTATTTCAAATCCTAACTTCCTGAGATAAATACAGAAATAAATCAATAAAAATGAAGACCTTTTGAACATCTTCCCTCAGCCTGTAGCTCCAACCATTTTTATATCATTTTGGCATCAACTAAGAAAGTGGCTACCACCAAACTCGAACCCAGACCACCTACCTCTAGAGTCTATGATCTTATTTCTATTCTTACTTTCTGCGAATAACGAAAAACATGTACTTAGCAAGGGTGAAGATAAGAACTGCCTTAGTAGAAATGTTAAATCTCCAACATGTACATTCTGGAGATTTTCTAGGGTAGTCTTTATTCTGCCGTATTCAAACTTTAGAGCCAATTCCTACAAACTTAAATTTATCACCTATCATGGGCTAATGGCAAGATTTAATGCTGAGCTTAATCTATACCTTTTTATGTAAGAATATGGGGATAAGAGTTTGATCCTCATGCCGCTACTTTTCAAAGTTGCTACACTTTTGATCAGCTAAAGTTACTTCACTGCCTCAATGAACAGCTACCAGAGAGAAAGTGCCTCACTGCTCCCTTAGTTCACTATCAGCAGATACAATGTGAGTAAGAGGAAAAGATCTGACAGGTGACTGCAGAGTCGGAGGAGGGATGTTCATTTGCTCTCAATGACCTCAATTAACTTGAAGATGATTGTCAGTTTTTAATATAAACATTCTGCTTATGTACCATGATTCATCATCTGTTTAGACTACCTAGCATACCACAAAGATGGTGCATGATGTTTCAAGTTCACCTCTTGAAGCTAATGCCAACTAGAAGTCAGATATAAGTGATACAATAATCACATCAATATTTTTCTATAGTTCATTTTGGTCCTTTTCATTTATCTATTTTGAAGAAAGAGAAAGTCAGCAAAAAGGTTTATCATTAGGAAAAATAAAGCAATAGTAAAGTTTGAGAACAATCTGACGAGTTTCAAGAATGCATCTTGCATTACCATAATTCCATTTAGGAATTTAACCAAATTGTATAATTAAATGATCTGACAAAATTAATATTACAACATCAGCAATTAAACTTATTAATAAAGGAGAACAAATTGACAGAGAAATGTCTGTATCTCATACTTTTCTTTCATCACTTATTGCTTTTCCAAAACTCATCTGCATGACTAGTTGTTTAACAACTTTTTCCTCCATCAGCGAGCTCTATTAAAACATAAGCCCTGTCTCTGCCCATTCATCCCTACACACCCAGCACTTCAGCATGAATGACAGGCAGAAGAGAAACTCATGCACTGATGAAATGAATGTGACACTGCAATAGTTTAATATAAATTTATCTTAAAAACTGATAAAGCATAAAATATTTTAAGACTTTTTCTCAATCTCAATCCTTTACTTGTATGCTTTTTATAATGGAAAGAAAAACTGAAAAAAATTCTAGGATCAAAAATTTTTAAGCACAGCATCAAAGATACTGGCCAGGCAAATTAGACTATTAAAACTATAGTTAAATCTGATACTCTGGCTTTGGTAAGTTATACTCTTAATATGCTAGGGTTGCTTTAACCCACTTAACAGTTACAAGAAACAAATTTAGGTATTGAACCTGGAGCCTCATACATACTAGGCAAGAAATCTACCTTTAGGGCAAGTTACATTGCTAGCCCCAAATATTTTAAGGTTAGCAATACTCATAACTTTGACCTGCTCTATGGGAGTTGTTTTTTTTTTTTCTTGTAGCCAAAAGAAAATAGTATGTTATAGTTTGTGTCTAGATGTCCCCTCAAAGCCTCATGAGGTCACAGGGCTTTTTGTGGAGGTAGGTGAATCTAAAGTGTGTAACTGATTTGTAGTGCAATGCTGGGACTAAGGGCACTGGGATTAGCGCACTAGGATTAAGGTAGGTAAGTGCTGGATTAGTGGCACCACCCTAATCGGTAGACTAGATACAATATAGGGACACAGAGAGGCTTGTCTGGTACTCTGATTGCTTTTGCTGTCCTCTACCACCATGAACAGCTGCACCTCAGTCACACCACCCTGCCTTGGAGCCAACTGACTGTGGATGGAAACCTCTACAAACTGTGACCTAAATGAATCTTTTTCTTCCTTAACTTTGGATACTAGGTATTATCTCAGCAATGAGAAACAAGACTAAGAATATTTAAATGTACATCTGTTTATTTATGTAAACTTACGTAACTTCAGAAACTCATGTATGTAAAAGTAAATTTCAAATTAAAACAAAAAACCAAGAGGGAGAAAAACTTACTGGCAAGAATAATCTCTGGGAGGCACATGGTTTAAAAAGCTTTTTCCATTCCGCTGCATTCTCACTTGGAAATGTAATGGGATATAATGTGTAATTAAATGTTTGCAGAAATGACCAGCTGTCCAGCTAAAAAATAAAAATCAATTAGATTTGTCTCACTTTCAATTTTTCCTGTAATATAATCCAACAGTTACAAAACAAAAGAACTAAAAATAGTAACCATATACGTTTTGGAGTTAGGAGAAAGATTTCTTTTCTACCAGTATTTTTATTTTCATTTAAAAAAAATATCTAAAAATCATAGTAGTATCTCAGGAAAATCACCACCACTAAGACATAGTAGAAGTTATCAGGGTATGAGTCAAAAAACCGGAAAGCTGGAAGAGTCTTGCTAGTACTCGTTCCCCTTAACTTTATGTATGCAAAGCCTCTCAATTTCTACATAAAATAAAATCAGGGAAATTAAACACAAATTTTATTACCATAGTATGTGACTTAAAAATGCTGACATTCCAAGGCAAACTAGTATCTTTTTTTTTTTTTTTTAAATCAGTACCAGGGATCAAACTCACGACCGCCTCCTTGCAAGGCAGGTGCTTATGCCACAGAGCTAAATCCCCAGCCCTGGCAAACTAGTATCAGTTTCTCCATTTATACAGTTTTAATATACACTGCTATTCCTGATAATAAAATACTCTGATAAATACATATCTGATGCCAATTTTTTAAAACATCATTAAAAAATAACAAAATATATCTAAAATCCATGACAATCTTCACACCTTAAATACATTACAAGACACTGAATTATTTCGAACTCAGTTAAGTATTACATAGCACTGTTGCATCTATAGATTGTTTTAACTGGGGTGGGGTGGGGGGGGTGGGCCACAGCAACTACTATGTTGCCCAGGTTGGTCTTGAACTCCTGGGTTCAAGTGATACTCCTGCCTTATCTTCTGAGCCATGACTATAGGCATATGCCACCAGGTTCTCCCTTAGAACTGCTGATTCAAATGACCAAAAAAGCACTCAGAAACAATTTACAGAGAAAAAAAAAAAAAACCTAAATAATTTATGTATAAGGCTGAAGATCTCTTATCACTGTATTCAAATAACTTTTTAAAAAATTGGTGTCACATAGTGTTGGGAGCCGCAGCCCCGAGCCCGGTCGCCTCACTTGGCGGACGTGAGGCCTGTAGTAAAGAGTAAAGCCTGAGGTAGATTACCCCTCCCATCGAGCACGTTAGTTTCCTGCTTACCGCGTAAGCAACCCGCTCAACAATATAGTCTGCCTGGCAACTGATGATGTTAGCCAATCAGCTTGCCTTGCTTACTTTAACATGATTGGACACTGTATCCGTATATATACTGGTGCCACCCCTGGGGGGGAAGAAGAAGCCCGGAAGTAGAAGCCCAGAAGGAGCCGCGGGGAGCGGACCAGAGGAGGCTTCGGCTGGGAGCGATCCCAGGGCAGGCTGTACGGAGAAGAAAAATAAAAGAAAAGGTTGTCCACTGCCAGGCTTTGTCGTGTGTCCTTCCTGCCGGCCGGGAGCGGACATCGACATTTGGAGGCCCGCCCGGGGACTGATCACCCCCGAGACGTGGAAGTGGACAACGCTCCAGTACAGAGCTGCGAGACAGGTGAGTTGGGGATAAGCCTGGGCTCTGGGTGGCGCGCACCTACAGGGCTTTTAGACTCCCCTCAGGCTCACGCGTAAGTGGCGGATTCCTTGGGCCTCACGCGGTGAGTAACATATTAAAAGATGGGAAACATGCTAGGTAGCAACACTAAGAGCGAGGGTGGTTGTGGAGAAAGCTCTCAAGAGCTTACAAAAGTACGCAGGGTATTTGAGCAGGCCCAGTCGGGGAGCTCCCGAGAGGGGCCCGTTAAGGGGAACAAAGATGCTAAGGAGAAGGACGGGGCTCTAGCCTCGGAGTCGTCTGACTCCGAGGACGAGGGAAAGTTGAATGGCAAGGAGGCCAAAGAGACCAGCTGTCAGGAGCCTAAGTCGCTCGATAAGGAGTCGCAGGGTTCTTTCCCAGTAATTCAGGGTACCACAGAGCCATTTGTTGACTTTGTGGCCCGAATGCAAGATGCTGCCGATAAGATATTTTCTGATCCGGGAGTGGCTCGACCGCTGGTAAGGCAGCTGATTTTCGAGCAATGTACAAAGGAGTGCAAGGCAGCGATAGCTCCTCATAAGAACAAGGACCTCAACGCCTGGATTAGGATATGCAGAGAGATAGGGGGGCCGCTCTCCAACTCGGGAGTGGCTGCTCTCCTGGCCGCGGCTGTACAGCAGAGGGGACCTCGCGGGTTAGAAGGGGAATGTAAGGCTAAAGGGTGTTTTGCCTGCGGGGAGCCAGGACACATTAAACGTCATTGCCCAAACAATGCAGATGCTAGGCCTCGCCCTAGGAATGAAGAACCATATGTTTGTGGGCGATGCAAGAGGGGATCACACAAAGCTGAGGAGTGTAGGTCGGTCTTTGATGCTCAGGGCGGCCGTATTTGTGGACGAGATGCTGGAGGGCCAAAAAACGGCCAGAGGGGGCCCCCTTCACAGGCGGGCCCCCGCCCCAGAGACAGGACAGCTCAGGATGGCAGCCTTCAACAAGGGCCACCCCTGGGTCAGCAGGTGTGGACCTCAGTGTCGCCTCCAGACTTATACAGAAGGTCACCATTAGGACGGATGGCGTTAGGACCCTAGGTGACATGCAGAAGCTATTGGGAGACATTAATTGGATTAGGCCATATTTACATATACCGGGTTCAGATCTCAAACCCCTGTTCGACCTTCTGAAGGGAGACCCAGATATAGCCTCCCACAGGAGGCTCACTCCTGAGGCAAGAGCTGCCTTACAGAGAGTGGAAAAAGCCTTAGGTGGGGCTACCTTACACAGAATTGAACCAGGGCGACCCTTTGATGTCTGTTTGCTACAGACTAGTCTACAGCCCACAGCGGTGATTTGGCAGAAAGGACCATTACTGTGGATACACCCTAAGGTCTCACCTGCAAAAGTCATAGAGCATTACCCGGAGGCAGTCGCTTCATTGGCCCTTGAAGCGCATGATAGAGCTGTCCAACATTTTGGCTCAGGACCACAAGCCATCCGAGTACCCTATGCCGCCAGCCAGATCAAGACCCTGGCTGCCTGCATAGATACATGGGCCATTCTGAGATGTGTTTTCCATGGGGATATAAACAATCAATACCCTAAAGACCCTATCTTGTCATTTGTCACTCAGCACCCTATAATTTTTCCAAAGGTTACTGCCTCTGAGCCATTAGTCCCAGCAACTACAATATACACAGATGGCTCCAAGACGGGGATAGGCGCCTATGTGATCCTAGGCAAGCCCCCGGTTACCATACAATTTAAACCTGATCAGCCTCAGGTGGTGAAACTGCAGATCGTTAAAATGATTCTTGAACGGTTCTCAGAAGCCATTAATATTGTCTCCGATTCTAGCAATGCTAAGCAATGCTATGCAAGTGCTTGAGACTGCCGGTTTAATTAGATCCACTTCCACAGTGGCTGGGCTGTTCCTGTCTATCCAGACATTGCTTCAGAACAAACACCATAAGGTCTTCACCACCCACATAAGAGCACATACATCCCTGCCAGGGCCTATGGCACAGGGGAATGCGGCTGCTGATACTGCCACTCGCCCGTTATGGATTTTTACCTTACTAACACCAATCGAGCGAGCCCGTGCCTTCCATGATAAGTTTCATGTCAATGCCAGGACACTAGCAAACCATTTCCATGTTTCCAGAGCAGATGCACGAGATATCGTGCGACTATGTGACTCCTGTGCCACATACAAACCTGCCATACCGATGGGAGTAAACCCTCGAGGTTTGATCCCTGGTGATGTTTGGCAGATGGACATCACACATATACAGGAGTTTGGGACTCTTAAATATGTTCATGTTTCCACAGACACCTGTTCTCACGTCATATTTGCAACAGCAGAAACAGGTGAAAAAGTGTCTAATGTGATCAATCATTGCCTGGCGGCTTGGGCCGCATGGGGCAAACCAAAAATATTAAAAACTGATAATGGACCAGCCTATATAGGCAAAGCCTTCAATGAGTTCTACAAAATGATAGAGGTTCAATTAAAACATGGTATCCCATACAATCCCCAAGGTCAAAAAATCATTGAGAGGGCTCATAAAAGCCTCAAAAAAATTTTACAAAAACAAAAAGGGGGAGTAGGCCAAGGCCTGGCCCCAAAGGCACGATTATCCATGGCACTATTCACACACAATTTTTTAAATTTAAATAATGATAATTGCTCCCCAGCCGTGGAGCACTGCAACCCTTCCCCCAACCATAAAGGGTGGGTGAAGTGGAAAGATGTCCTGACAGGACAATGGATGGGCCCGGATCCAGTGGTCAGCTGGAACCGAGGCGCGGTTTGTGTTTTCCCACAGGAATCGGGACGAGAACCACTGTGGGTACCGGAGAGACTGACACGGGCGACAAAGCCCTCGACTGAAGATCAGACCTGCCCTACCGGAGATCCATCACAGACCAACCAACAAGATGAATAAAAATAGCGGTAGCCCGAAATGGACAAGAAGATCCTCAGGCATATGCATGGCTCGCTCGCCTAGCCTACGACCGAGTCTAGGGACGGTGAGCTTCCCACACTCCTCCTCTAAAAAATTATGACATAGCTGGGTAGGAGAGTCAATGACGGGTAAGAGCGTACTCCCCCGGTGCGACTCAACCTAAGCCAGGCCCTACCCCATCCTGCACGTAAGCCGCTGGACTGTTAGACGCTGCCCAGGTCTAAATTTCTCTCCGAGGGGATTTCTTTACGGAGAGGAAATGAGTGCAAGCTTGTGTGCATCCAGGTTCCGTCCAGTTTGTGCCTGGCCCTAGAAAAAGGACGAGGGCCTCAGGGCCTTGACAGACCATGGGACGGCCGACCAGGGTCTAAGCCAAGGACCTACGGTGGGCCTACGCATAGGGCATAAGCCTCTGCACCCAGTCCAGGAAGGGCTACGATGCGCACATTCATAAAAAATAAAAAAGGGGGAGATGTTGGGAGCCGCAGCCCCGAGCCCGGTCGCCTCACTTGGCGGACGTGAGGCCTGTAGTAAAGAGTAAAGCCTGAGGTAGATTACCCCTCCCATCGAGCACGTTAGTTTCCTGCTTACCGCGTAAGCAACCCGCTCAACAATATAGTCTGCCTGGCAACTGATGATGTTAGCCAATCAGCTTGCCTTGCTTACTTTAACATGATTGGACACTGTATCCGTATATATACTGGTGCCACCCCTGGGGGGGAAGAAGAAGCCCGGAAGTAGAAGCCCAGAAGGAGCCGCGGGGAGCGGACCAGAGGAGGCTTCGGCTGGGAGCGATCCCAGGGCAGGCTGTACGGAGAAGAAAAATAAAAGAAAAGGTTGTCCACTGCCAGGCTTTGTCGTGTGTCCTTCCTGCCGGCCGGGAGCGGACATCGACATTTGGAGGCCCGCCCGGGGACTGATCACCCCCGAGACGTGGAAGTGGACAACGCTCCAGTACAGAGCTGCGAGACAGGTGAGTTGGGGATAAGCCTGGGCTCTGGGTGGCGCGCACCTACAGGGCTTTTAGACTCCCCTCAGGCTCACGCGTAAGTGGCGGATTCCTTGGGCCTCACGCGGTGAGTAACATATTAAAAGATGGGAAACATGCTAGGTAGCAACACTAAGAGCGAGGGTGGTTGTGGAGAAAGCTCTCAAGAGCTTACAAAAGTACGCAGGGTATTTGAGCAGGCCCAGTCGGGGAGCTCCTGAGAGGGGCCCGTTAAGGGGAACAAAGATGCTAAGGAGAAGGACGGGGCTCTAGCCTCGGAGTCGTCTGACTCCGAGGACGAGGGAAAGTTGAATGGCAAGGAGGCCAAAGAGACCAGCTGTCAGGAGCCTAAGTCGCTCGATAAGGAGTCGCAGGGTTCTTTCCCAGTAATTCAGGGTACCACAGAGCCATTTGTTGACTTTGTGGCCCGAATGCAAGATGCTGCCGATAAGATATTTTCTGATCCGGGAGTGGCTCGACCGCTGGTAAGGCAGCTGATTTTCGAGCAATGTACAAAGGAGTGCAAGGCAGCGATAGCTCCTCATAAGAACAAGGACCTCAACGCCTGGATTAGGATATGCAGAGAGATAGGGGGGCCGCTCTCCAACTCGGGAGTGGCTGCTCTCCTGGCCGCGGCTGTACAGCAGAGGGGACCTCGCGGGTTAGAAGGGGAATGTAAGGCTAAAGGGTGTTTTGCCTGCGGGGAGCCAGGACACATTAAACGTCATTGCCCAAACAATGCAGATGCTAGGCCTCGCCCTAGGAATGAAGAACCATATGTTTGTGGGCGATGCAAGAGGGGATCACACAAAGCTGAGGAGTGTAGGTCGGTCTTTGATGCTCAGGGCGGCCGTATTTGTGGACGAGATGCTGGAGGGCCAAAAAACGGCCAGAGGGGGCCCCCTTCACAGGCGGGCCCCCGCCCCAGAGACAGGACAGCTCAGGATGGCAGCCTTCAACAAGGGCCACCCCTGGGTCAGCAGGTGTGGACCTCAGTGTCGCCTCCAGACTTATACAGAAGGTCACCATTAGGACGGATGGCGTTAGGACCCTAGGTGACATGCAGAAGCTATTGGGAGACATTAATTGGATTAGGCCATATTTACATATACCGGGTTCAGATCTCAAACCCCTGTTCGACCTTCTGAAGGGAGACCCAGATATAGCCTCCCACAGGAGGCTCACTCCTGAGGCAAGAGCTGCCTTACAGAGAGTGGAAAAAGCCTTAGGTGGGGCTACCTTACACAGAATTGAACCAGGGCGACCCTTTGATGTCTGTTTGCTACAGACTAGTCTACAGCCCACAGCGGTGATTTGGCAGAAAGGACCATTACTGTGGATACACCCTAAGGTCTCACCTGCAAAAGTCATAGAGCATTACCCGGAGGCAGTCGCTTCATTGGCCCTTGAAGCGCATGATAGAGCTGTCCAACATTTTGGCTCAGGACCACAAGCCATCCGAGTACCCTATGCCGCCAGCCAGATCAAGACCCTGGCTGCCTGCATAGATACATGGGCCATTCTGAGATGTGTTTTCCATGGGGATATAAACAATCAATACCCTAAAGACCCTATCTTGTCATTTGTCACTCAGCACCCTATAATTTTTCCAAAGGTTACTGCCTCTGAGCCATTAGTCCCAGCAACTACAATATACACAGATGGCTCCAAGACGGGGATAGGCGCCTATGTGATCCTAGGCAAGCCCCCGGTTACCATACAATTTAAACCTGATCAGCCTCAGGTGGTGAAACTGCAGATCGTTAAAATGATTCTTGAACGGTTCTCAGAAGCCATTAATATTGTCTCCGATTCTAGCAATGCTAAGCAATGCTATGCAAGTGCTTGAGACTGCCGGTTTAATTAGATCCACTTCCACAGTGGCTGGGCTGTTCCTGTCTATCCAGACATTGCTTCAGAACAAACACCATAAGGTCTTCACCACCCACATAAGAGCACATACATCCCTGCCAGGGCCTATGGCACAGGGGAATGCGGCTGCTGATACTGCCACTCGCCCGTTATGGATTTTTACCTTACTAACACCAATCGAGCGAGCCCGTGCCTTCCATGATAAGTTTCATGTCAATGCCAGGACACTAGCAAACCATTTCCATGTTTCCAGAGCAGATGCACGAGATATCGTGCGACTATGTGACTCCTGTGCCACATACAAACCTGCCATACCGATGGGAGTAAACCCTCGAGGTTTGATCCCTGGTGATGTTTGGCAGATGGACATCACACATATACAGGAGTTTGGGACTCTTAAATATGTTCATGTTTCCACAGACACCTGTTCTCACGTCATATTTGCAACAGCAGAAACAGGTGAAAAAGTGTCTAATGTGATCAATCATTGCCTGGCGGCTTGGGCCGCATGGGGCAAACCAAAAATATTAAAAACTGATAATGGACCAGCCTATATAGGCAAAGCCTTCAATGAGTTCTACAAAATGATAGAGGTTCAATTAAAACATGGTATCCCATACAATCCCCAAGGTCAAAAAATCATTGAGAGGGCTCATAAAAGCCTCAAAAAAATTTTACAAAAACAAAAAGGGGGAGTAGGCCAAGGCCTGGCCCCAAAGGCACGATTATCCATGGCACTATTCACACACAATTTTTTAAATTTAAATAATGATAATTGCTCCCCAGCCGTGGAGCACTGCAACCCTTCCCCCAACCATAAAGGGTGGGTGAAGTGGAAAGATGTCCTGACAGGACAATGGATGGGCCCGGATCCAGTGGTCAGCTGGAACCGAGGCGCGGTTTGTGTTTTCCCACAGGAATCGGGACGAGAACCACTGTGGGTACCGGAGAGACTGACACGGGCGACAAAGCCCTCGACTGAAGATCAGACCTGCCCTACCGGAGATCCATCACAGACCAACCAACAAGATGAATAAAAATAGCGGTAGCCCGAAATGGACAAGAAGATCCTCAGGCATATGCATGGCTCGCTCGCCTAGCCTACGACCGAGTCTAGGGACGGTGAGCTTCCCACACTCCTCCTCTAAAAAATTATGACATAGCTGGGTAGGAGAGTCAATGACGGGTAAGAGCGTACTCCCCCGGTGCGACTCAACCTAAGCCAGGCCCTACCCCATCCTGCACGTAAGCCGCTGGACTGTTAGACGCTGCCCAGGTCTAAATTTCTCTCCGAGGGGATTTCTTTACGGAGAGGAAATGAGTGCAAGCTTGTGTGCATCCAGGTTCCGTCCAGTTTGTGCCTGGCCCTAGAAAAAGGACGAGGGCCTCAGGGCCTTGACAGACCATGGGACGGCCGACCAGGGTCTAAGCCAAGGACCTACGGTGGGCCTACGCATAGGGCATAAGCCTCTGCACCCAGTCCAGGAAGGGCTACGATGCGCACATTCATAAAAAATAAAAAAGGGGGAGATGTTGGGAGCCGCAGCCCCGAGCCCGGTCGCCTCACTTGGCGGACGTGAGGCCTGTAGTAAAGAGTAAAGCCTGAGGTAGATTACCCCTCCCATCGAGCACGTTAGTTTCCTGCTTACCGCGTAAGCAACCCGCTCAACAATATAGTCTGCCTGGCAACTGATGATGTTAGCCAATCAGCTTGCCTTGCTTACTTTAACATGATTGGACACTGTATCCGTATATATACTGGTGCCACCCCTGGGGGGGAAGAAGAAGCCCGGAAGTAGAAGCCCAGAAGGAGCCGCGGGGAGCGGACCAGAGGAGGCTTCGGCTGGGAGCGATCCCAGGGCAGGCTGTACGGAGAAGAAAAATAAAAGAAAAGGTTGTCCACTGCCAGGCTTTGTCGTGTGTCCTTCCTGCCGGCCGGGAGCGGACATCGACAACATAGTTGAAAGGAATACCTTTCCCCCAACACTCTGCTTTAGTGTCTCTATTGTTTTAAAAGACTAGCACTTTTAGTTTCCTTCCTGACTTACTCACTTAAATACCATTTTAATATCAACTTCAAAATGAAACTTTTAGGCCAGATACAGTGGTGCACGCCTGTAATCCCAGCACTCAGGAAGCTGAAGCAGGAAGATTACCATGAGTTCAAGACTAGCCTGGGCTACACAGTGAATTCAAGGCAAGCCTGAATTGCAATGAGACTCTGTCTTAAAAATAAAAAAAAACAAAAACAAAAACCTTTGACATTTGTCACCTAATACGGTAGGTTACTTTTTAGTATTAAAAATATATTCTAGGGCCTATGGATTTAGCTCAGCGGCAATAAGCACCTGCCTTGCAAGCAGGCAGTCGTGAGTTCGATCCCTAGTACTGATAAAAACGAAAAAGACAAAAAAAACCATATTCTACCAAATATTTGATAATTATCCATCAAAAGCAAAATCCAGTTTTGTTAGTGTTGATTATTAAAGTCAAAGAATTGAAAACTATAGTACAAAGGCTGCACCTAAAATGAAACAATATTTTATTTTTTATTATATTTTTAAAGACTTTCACAGTAAGTAGCAGCCTATTACTACTCTTTCAACCTCTAGAATAAAATTAATTCCTTTATAATTTTATAAAAATTTATATAAAGGAACAAAATTCCAAAAATATTAAAAACACAAACTAGAAATATTTTTAAAATGTAAATAAACCTCTCTACTTCAAAAAATGAAAGATTTTGGCTAATCTGAGATCGTAAGTTATATTTTTCCCTCAACATCCAAAGTGAACTTTAAAAAAACTTGGAAACTTTTTTGTTGTTAAGGAGGTTACAAACTACCCTGGTTAAAAAGTATATCTCTATCCTCACTAACAGCAAGGTACGGTCATGGGACTAAGGTCATCACTTGTGGAAAGTTTCCTTAAAGAAGAAGGGGCTGCCCTTCTCTTAGGATAAACTGAATATGGATGTAATGGCAGGATTATGAGTAGCTGTCTGTACCATGAGGCCGAAGCCTCATGTTGGAAACGAGCTCAGCTGTGCTGGGGATGCAGCTCAGTAATAAAGCAGTCCCTAGCACGCACTAGGCCTTGGGTTTAACTCTCAGCATAAAGCAAGAGGAGGGAAGGGAGGGGAAAAAAAAGGAGGAGGGAGAGGAAGGAAATAGCTCTGCCACAATCAATGAAACAGTCCCACAGGGTGAACACCGCCATGTAACTAACTGTGCCTACTTGTATATGAGAAAGAAACTTTTATCTTGATTACTTCTCAATCAAAACATCCTGGAACAACAGTCAGTAAAATAAAATGTTCCTGCTTGAGAAAGAACTTTTAAATTGCTTGTTACTAGCAAAAAACAGATCTTTTTCTTATGCTCTAGATCTAGACTCAAGAGGGAAATGTCACAAGAAGCACTCTCCACCCTATGAGGGCAGAGTGACATAATATACATTTTTGGATCAATGTAATAATATAACATTCTATTAAAGCACAATTAAATGTTCAATTCTCCAGCCTTAACTAACTCTCTAAAAATACTTACTCTTGCTTTAAAGCTATCATGCAGTTGATCTTCAGCAAAAATGTGGAATTGAAGAGGTTTGATGCTAAAAATGAGAGCTGACTTTAACATGGTCATAGTTTCTTCCAGTCTTTCACCACAGGCAACCACGGCAAGGTGCATTTTCTCAACAGGCTGTATTTTCAGACTATATCTAATAGAAAAGAAAAACACATTTTCTAACGGCTTTAGCACATGTTTATACAATGTGGTATTTTCCCCATGTTTGTAAATAGAAGTTAAAACTTCTATTTAAGAAGCAAAACTATACCAAATTACAAAACACTATGCTGAATTAATCATGTATTTCTATACTAGCAACCAGTCTTTCTCAGCCAATGTTCCTCACTAGGAATCCCACTGCACATAAAAAAGGACCATGCTGTCAACTCTCCCAAGAGCAGCACCACTGGCCACATGGGAGAAGAGTAACTCATGACTCCTACTGGACACCTTGGAGCAGAAGAGCCTCATGCTCTCTGAAAACCTCTTGAGAAATAAAGTAGCACTGACTTGAAAGTTTTCCACTCATATTTTTTAAAAAAAGTTAACATATTCTTATGTCAACTAAAACCCTTCCTGCATCATCTACCAACCAACAGGTCACTTTGATGCAAGTCAGTCATTTCATCCGTAAGTACTTCAATAAAATCTGGCTGTACACCATGCTGCTTTACAAGAAATTCTCTTTACACACTTTTATTTTCAGTGACACATATTCAGTTCCTTCTACTAAATAGTTAGCAAGATACAAACATTTATAAACAGGATCGAAAATATATGAGCAGAACACTGTCACATCTTCGTGGAAGAAAATCTACCACATCCCAGTGATGGAGCTGGGCTTCCTGAGGACTCAGGTCCAACACGGAGCAGCAGCAGAGCACAGCGGGGTCTTCTCAGCCTTCACTGTCTCCCACTCACAGCACTTGGGAGCAGTTCCTCTGTGCTCCGCGGCACCTTCCATGCCTTCCCCTCCTTTCCAAGCCTCAGAGAAAGCAAATGCTTTTCTAGCTCTGTTGAGGGAGCGCAATTCCAGCTCATCCCCCACCACTGTGACACGAGTTAAGGAAAAGGCAATTGAGAACCCCACAACTGCAAGGAAACTGTGTGGCTTCCCTTCCTAGTCACTGCCTGCACCACCCACTTCCCAGGTGGCAGAAATGCCTCCATGGAAACCTCATGCTCGAAAATATCCTAGGCTCAGGATGCTAACCTGGCCAATAATGAGACCCTCTACCACAGAGGGTCAAGAGTCAAAACAATTTTAAAAATAAACTGTATCACTCCTAGGTTGTTTTCCATAGAATTCTCTATATGCAGAGATAAGGATTATAATAAATTTGAAGGCAAAAAGCAAAATGTTCTTCAAGAGGAAAATAAATCCATCAAAAACTCGTTTTGGGGATTTTTCCAGACATTTTAGCAAGAGTCACTTTAGCCACACTTTCAGAGTTCTTTTTACCTATTGTTACAGGAACACTGTCAATCACATTAAATTTGCTTTTCTCTTCAGTGTTCCTTTCTAATAAAAGCATTACACATGGTACAGACTCCAGCACTTAAACTGACAAAAGGAAACATACTTGAAAGATATCTGTGGCTAACTCTTTTGTCTCTAAGTCCCACTGACAGAAAAATCAGTTGCAGCTCAAAGAAATCTAAAGTAAGCTTCTGTACACAGGAATTAGAAACTACAATCTTTTCAAAAGTCAGAGATTCAGTCATTCAGCTAATTTTAGCCCCAACTAATGGTGTAATCTTGTCAGAGACTGTAAAAATGTACTATATTTTAATCACAGTATGAACTAAAGTTTCCATGGATTGAAAGAAATGCTATCCAAAAGGACAGTTCAAAGTCAAACCTGTTTTTCTGTAAGAGTAGGAGAAATCTTTCAGATAACTCAGAACATTACCAGAAGGTTCTCATGATAAAATGTGGCATAACCTGAGCACCAGAAGTGTGACAGTAATGAGCCACAGATTACATTAATAAAATGAATCCATGAATCTAAAATAACAGTGTAAAGGGAGAGAACTCATTTTTAAAGATGAACACTAACCAATAAACACAGAAGAAGGAATCACAAAAATCATTGTTTTGCAATCATCTTTGTAATAACCTAGATTTAAAACCATATGAAAACAAAGTATTTTCCCACATAAGGGGGTAAAGATGCTATTACAGTGTGGAAATTGGAGAACATCACCTTAACTATGTGGCAAACAATAGTGTTAAGCATGACATTAGCCAAGTCCTGATAGAATACCTAAAAAACAGGTCTACAGCAAACCTACCAAAATTCTGAATCTAATCATTAAGACAGGCAAATTCAAATTAGGGGGCATTCTGCTGAAGGAAAAAAATATGTATCGAGTCACAAAAGACAGTATTACCACCTTTCTCCCATTATCAAAAGGAGTGGGGTAAGGTACAGTTCTAGAATAAAGGGCTTAACCTAGATCCAACAACTAAATGCAGTGTAACCCTTCACTGCCCTGAATGATAAGAAAAACACTTGAAGGACTGAACAAGAAAATAAGAAAATGCACACAGGAATATACAATCTATCAGTGCTAAACAATTTGAGTTAACAATTTTATTATAGTCATACTAGAAAACATCCCTATTTTTAGATACATGCTAAATATGTGTATTTTGTATTCAGGGGTATATCATGGCTGCAGCTGTTTATCAAAAGATTTAGCAGGCACCAAAAGAAAAAATATGTCAAAACATTACTATTAGTCTGGACAAGGGCACAATGTGCTATTACAAACTACAGATGTGAGCCTTGAGGAAGTAAAGAGTTGAATGGGGAAAATCAGGAAAAAAGTCCACAAAGAATGTTTTCAATAACAAAGTCTCATAATGATACTACTAATGCATTTGTAAGCCATAGAATATCCTCTTTATTTTAAGTATATTTCTGCTATATAGGAATCAGTGAGACAGGTTCTCACTACGCAGCTCAAGCTGACCTTGAACTCACAGCAATCCTCAGCAAGCTTCAAAACTGGTTCCTGGTATTTTCTTTAAAATAGCATAAATATATTTCAGTGTGTCTTGCTAGTCTGTTATTAAGCTGAACTCCATAAAAATAAAACATAATATTTAGAATAGCATGTTAATGAAAATATAGTCAGACTACACAGATTTAAATTTCTAATAATCTCGCCAACAAAAAATAACTACCATGAATGTATTCCCCCTCCCTAAGCCATTCCCCATAGTGATTGAACTTAGGGCTTCTGCACTTAGCTATGTCCCCAGACCTTTCTTACCCTCTATTCTGAAGCAGGGTCTCCCTAAATTACTAAATTTTCCAGGTTGGGCTCCTACTTGTAATCCTCCTGCCTCAGCTGGGATTATAGGCATGCACTACATCTGGCTCCATCAATGAAAATTCTGTAGTTGAACAAACTGGAAAACTGTTTTGAAACACAATAACTTCCTTAATGACTTTAAAAAAATTTTCCTCTCTCAGTATAAAAAGTTGTGTTCTTTAGCTAAAATACAAAAAAAAAAAATGGGAATTTTGTTCATGAAAAACACTTCTGATTTTATTTAAAGAAAAACAAAACAGTAAAAGGGTACAAGTAAAAAAAAAAAAGAGTAAGAAATCACTAGTTAATATATTACATATTGTTATCTTAGAAATAGTTGATCAAGTTACAAAATTAAGCATACAAAGTAGACAAAAAACAGTGGTTAGATGCCATGAAGTAGGTGGGAATGCCTTGACCGTATACGTGTTGTCAGGCCCAAGGACCTCTTCCATCCTTGTCAAGGGCAGTGCTAACCTTCTCTCCTTTCATACAACACATGAAAACCACTTCTAAACCCCGCTGCTGATCAAAACATTGTGTCACAGTATCTATTAGAGGTCCAAATGAGAACTTTAAAAAAAGTGTTGAATTCTATTAACTACTTTGACAAGTTGAACATAAATCACTTTTGAAATACTTAAGAAACTGTTAAGATTTTATGCAAAAACATAAACCATAAATCTAAAAATATAAATATAAACATAAAAATCCAACATGAAACAAAAACACTAACTTACATAGTATAAATTAAAATAATCCATAAAAATGTATCTCTTAAAACTGGTATAAGAGCATGGAAAACAATACTGCTTAACATTAAATTCACTTTTGACCACAGAATCCAACAATCCAAAAATCAATTCCTACCACAAAGAGGAAGATTTAAATATTTTAAAAACTGTTCTTTTAAAAGTTCAAGTCTTAGAAAAATTAGTCTATTAAAACAAAATATTTTATAACAAGATTAAAATTAAGAGTTTTCATAATGAAATTAAAAAGAAACAAATTAGGAAAATATCAATGGCACAAATGGAGCATACTACTCTAAGAGTTCACAAAATAAGCATTTAAAACTCAGTAGAAACAGCAATTCAATGAAATAGTGCCTTAGTAAGTGGTGAAATGATAGCTGCCAGTAATGCAAAAGGTTATAGTGATCCCAGAAGGTGACACAGGTTTAAATCCATACCCACGTAATTTCTAGAAAACAACTCAGTGATATAATTCATTCTTTTCAACAAATATTTGAATTTTTTAATATAGCTTTCATGTGTTGCATATAAAACACAAGGTGAGTACTTTTACAAGAAGTTTCCTGGTGAAGAGAAAGAATAAACAGATGATACCTAAGAAAGAGCTGAAAGCATATTCGTGTGGGTAGTTTGTGTTTGACTTGGTTTAAGGACAAAATAGTCAGGAGAGACAAGAGCAAACAGAAGACTCAGTAAATGCAGATAGAAATTATTTAATTTCCAAAAATGAGGGGGAAAATGCTGCAAGCTAAAATAAGGTCCCCTGATAACAGGAATAATGTGACATGAGAGATAATAGGCAGTCATGGGAATTTCTCCTTCTTCTCCTTCTTTTGGGTCTAGGGACTGGAACCTCACACTGAGGTACATACCCAGCCCTCTTTAATTCTATACGTTGAGACAGTGTCTTGCTAAGTCACTAACTTGTCCAGGCTGGGTTTGAACTCATCACCTACTGCCTCAGTCTCCCAGAGTGCTGAGATTACAGGTATGCACCTCTGCACCTGGATCCCTGGAATAGTCTTGAAGGAGGAAGGAAGATTATGATTATTCATGCTATAATTTGCCAAAATGTCTGGTTCTTCTATATCAGAATAAAGAAATCGGACCATACAAAAGTGTTCAAGTTTACCCATGTTCCAGTTAAATTTATGTTGCAAGATACAAGGTGTCTGCAGACACTCAATATTCATTAGCAAATTTTCATAAGAATGAAAAACATGGAGTCCTAATTTCCCAAAATTATAAGGAAATTGAAAGCCAAAATTATCTTTTCTTTTTACAGCTGAACCAAATTTTCTTTTTTTCAAGTATATGAAATTGGTATTGTGTTGAAAGATAACTGTCACCTTGATGTCACTGTTTTCCCATCCTATAGAATGGTGTATTTTTCCATTTGTTCAGATCTTGATTTGTTTTTTGTTGTAAAGTGTACATTTGTGATATATCATAGTTATGTCATAGTTAACATTTGTTTTGTGGAATTGGTATATGTATCATTCCTTGATCATTTTACATCTTTAAAAGTTTTTAAACAGTTGGAATAATTATACTTGGAATGACCCATAGTAATGTTTCAATCTTAATTCTTTTCCACAGCAATAGGATATAATTAAAACACCTAATTTCAATTATCCTGTAATTTGTTCATGGGATGAGTAATGTAGCAAGAACACAAGAATTTCAACATATATATTACAAACAGATACGAAGAACACAGCTCTTAAGAGTCAAGCATAGTGGCATATGCCAGTGATCTCAGCACTCAGGAGGCTGGGGCAGGACTGCTGTGAGTTCAAGACCAGCCAGGACTACAAGAATGCAGCACTTAGCCGGGCATGGTGGTGCATGCCTGTAATCCTAGCACGAAGGAGGCTGAGGCAGGAGGACCGTTTCTACAAAGGGAGCTCAAGGCCAGCCTCAAATGCATAGCAAATATTTTAAAGCATTTATATGTAGAAAGTATCTGCCTCAAAAAGACAAAAAAAAAAAAAAAAAAAAAAAAAAGAAAAAGAAAAAAAAAGAAAAGAAAAAAAGAATGCAGCTCTAAGAGAGTAGAATGGTAGAACAGGGGTTACCAGAGGGAAGTAGCACAGGGTACAAAATTCCAGACAGAAGGAACACATTTTCAAAATTCATGACACAGCAAAATGACCATCGTTAACAATAATGTCTATTTCAAAATTGCTAAAGGAAAAGATTTTACATGTTCTCACTACAAAGATAAATATGTGAGGTGATGGAAATAGTAACTAACGTGATATAATCCTTCCACACCAGACACATGTATCAAACACTGTACCCTATGAATACTATCATTAGTTTAAAATAACAGTTTAAAATTAAAAATTAATTGTAATTCTTCCTACCTGGAGCCCTTGACCTCCTGTCCTTGAACCTGGTTAATCTCTCGTTCAGGAAGCCTTCCCTGAAGTCTTCCCTGAAGCTGTAAGAGGGACTCCTTACAGGTACAACTTGCTCTGCTTCTATTGTAATGTCAATTACTGTAAACATTTACGATAGTAGCACCACACAAGGATGAAACCACATCAACCTGACTCAATAATCTGATAATTAACATTCAGCATAGTGCACAGAATGAAAGAATTAGAATTTAAATCAATCATTAAGATGGATGACTTGCAAAAAAAATTACTTTTGGAAAGGGCATTTCAGGCTTCCGACTGGCTACACACTCCCCTGCCACCATCCCAGGGAGACCCAACATCTCAGAGTCACTGCCTGATCTCACCCCTACGACATAGTTCTTACTAAATATCAGAGCAAGAAGGAACCTAAAAAGCTGGTCCAGTGCCTCATTTAACCAGAAGCAACAAAGCCAAACTATTTAGTAACCAAGAAATAATGTCATGTCATTTGCTTCTTTATAAATTTGTAAAGATAAATACATATTTTAACCTTTCCATTCCAATATTCAATCTAACAACTAATACTTCCACACTTTCCTATCCACCAACAAAATGTTTCTTTCAGTCCACCAGCTTTAAATTAGATAAATATATGTATCATAAATTAGATCATAAACTCGCCTAAGAACAGTTTATCTTAATAACATATAAAAATATTTTAAAGCATTTATATGTAGAAAGTACTAAAAAGCAGTGGTAACTATAAAACAAACAGAAAACCCAATCAGAAAATGTATTGTTTATTTGTATGATATTAAATTACAGAAAAAGAAACACTTATATATTGTTACAGTCAAAGCTTTTATTACTTACTATCTTACCTACACTGATCTACTGATTAAATACTAAGTGCCTACCTAAATGCCGCTTCCCAAAAGCAGTTCATTCCACAAACATCAGAGGGCAGCATCCAATAGGGATTCCAGTAACACAGAGTGAAATCTTTACACCTAACAGGGTAAGACAGAAATAAGAGTCCTATGTGAGTATTTCAGTTGAGAACTAACAAGAAATTTACTAACAACTTACTGTTCTGTTTTACAGCAAGGAAACTATAAATTCATGTTGCTATTGGTAACAAAGTTTTTTTTTTTTTTTAACAAAACTGATTTCTCCTTTACTTAGGGCACTACTATTTTAAATAAAACTTTAAACCTTTAGGTGACAATATATTACAATTGGAAAACAATGTTCTAGTCTAAATCCCCCTTGATGTCTTAATATTTCTTCCTCAGATGTCAGACAGTATCCATTTAAATTTTTTTCTTCATAAACTAAGCATATTACCCTAGAAAAAAATCTATTTCATAAAAAAAAAAAGTTTGCTCATTCTAAAACAAAATAATCACAAATGCTGGTGGAATGGGGAAAAAGATCTCTAAATATTTTTGTATTAATCCTCAACCCAAGCTTTGTGGTGCTTTAAACTAAAAAAAAATAAGAAATGCTGGCATTCATGGCTCTGCTCAATTCTCCACTTTAGTTTCACTGCATTTTACAAGATAAAACAGAAAGAAGGTCAAATACGGTCTTCTTGACATCAGGCTGGAGCTAAGACAAAGGAAGAAAAACCCTGATAATATCACAAAGTGTTATTCATTATTACTGCTTTTCAAAACAATGCTCCAAAATTCACCATAGTGGGCCTGGGTATGGAAGTAAGATGGTATGTAGTGTGGAGTCACTAACCCAGCCCATTTAATGTCTCATTACCATCCTGCTTTGTTCTTTCTCACTATAAATCAATCATTAATTACTCTTATTAAATAAAAAGGTCTATGAAATTTGTGATTTGCAAAAATCTGTGATCACACCTCTTCAAATGTCAACAGTCTAAGGCTGGGGTTCTGAGCCTTAGAGGCAGAGTAAAGATCACCCTCACCAGACTTCTTAAATCAGAATCTCTGGGAACAAAGTCTGACACTGGTGGTTTTTAAAATGCTACTAAGTAATTCTGTATATCATTGCATAAAGTACTACAAAACTGGAACTTAAACAGAAAAAAGTTGCACTGTAATATGATTTTCTTGGGGCTGGGGATTTAGCTCAGCGGCATAAGTACCTGCCTTGCAAGCAGGCAGTCATGAGTTCGATCCCCGGTACCGATAAAAATGAAAAAGACAAAAAAAAAAAAAGATTTTCCTTTAAGGTATATCATTTTCTAGCACAGCATAAACAGTCGTTTATCTTAAGTTAAAAGGTCAAAAGTCCAGAAAATAAAATGTATGTATCAGTAAAAGTTTTAACTTGTTTAGTCTAAAATATTACGTCATAAAAATGTGATGATATTACATGTCCTGAAAATAAAACTTTAAATAGAGTTCTTTGGAATTCAAGCGCTCTCAGATCCATGTAAGCCTCACAACAAACATACTGATACAGATATAATCTGTTATTTTAACAAATCCACAATTTATTTCTAATCAATACTAACATGTACCTTTGTTCTAGGAAAATTACAACTGAACTAATTGTTTCACGTCCTTTGTCAACCTCTTCCTATACTGGAAGATGCAAATTCAATTTTTCTATAAAAATTACTTGAAATTATTTATCTGTAGCAAGACCATCTGTTGTCTCAGGCTCATTTTGTTACAAAATAGCTGTTAATGTGTTTTTCCAGTATCTGCCTGCTCCTAAACTCACTTCTTAGAAACACAAAGGATCCTGTTGCTGGCCTACTTAATCAAGAATCTCCATTGGAATAGCCCAAGAAGCTCAATTTTTAACTCATGACACAAGTCTTTGGTCAAACCTGAATGAGAAACACTATGTATAAAAGGATATCAAAAGTTAACTCAAGTTGGGAAAGGTGGTGTGTGTCAGGCATTCCAGCATGTGAGTGGCTGAGGAAGGAAGATCTTGAAGTTGAGGGCCTAGACTATCTAATGAGACTCTGTCTCAAAAAAAAAAAAAAAAAAAAAAGAAAAGAATTCAAGCAGAGTTTTTAATCAAAAGCACTGATAATACCGGGGTATTCTGGCCCAGATGTACTACCCCAGCACTTCGGGAGCCTGAGGCAGGACAAGTTCAAGTCCAAGTCTAGGTGATTTAAAGACTTACCAAGACCTTGTCTCCAAATGAAAAATAAAAAAGTCTGAGGACTTAGCTCAGTGTAAAGGACCAGGTTTCAATTCCCAGTATTAAAAAAACAAGCAAACATTGATATTCACTGGCCTAGCATACAAACACAAGGCCACAAGGCATACACAAAGTCTATGGTTCTTTTCCTAGCACCACCAAAAATCATTTTTACAAACGGATAAATGATTAAAGAAAATGTGTTGTTCACACATGGTCAGTGCAGTGTAGTACTCTGCCATAAAAAATAAACTGAGTCACTTGTAAGAAAACGGCTACAACTTGAGACTGTTAGGTGAAGTAATTTAGACACATCAGCTTAAATAGTAGATGGCATGTCTAATATAAGAAATTAGGGAGACATAGCTCTGTCAAATGGAAGGAGATCAAGAGATAGAGGGAAAGGGAGGGCAAGGTGGGTAGGGAAAGAGAAATGGGGAGAGATGAAAGAATTAAGATGTGTTGTGTATACGTGCCAGCCTCCCACTGGCACCAATCAAAAATCAAACTAAAAAACCTCAAATGCTTCAATAAATGTTTATTAAGGACAATTTATAAAATTCTATTTATTTATTTATTTTTTGGTGCTGGGGATCGAACTCACAACCTCATGCTTGCCAGGCAGGCACTTAAGCCACTGAGCTAAATCCCCAGCTAATTTATAAAATTTTAAAACCTAACAAATGACCTACCATTAACATTTAGAAGCCCTCAATTTTCAAATACCTTCCCACCACAAGTATCTGACTAGAAAGAATTCTAATCAGATGCCACCACACAGAAGTGACTGTAACTGCTTAAATTTCAACTCAGGTAACATGAGGTGGGCTGGGCATGATGGTGCATGCCTGTAATCCCACTATTCAGGAGGCTAAAGTAGGAGGGCTGCAGCAACTTCGGGACTTACCTGGGCTCTACATAGTGAGTATCAAAAAAAAGGTAATGCAAGGTGACCTGAAGAGCATATGCAAACTCTGCCCCTCTGTCCCTAAGTATAGCCATCAGAGAGATTCTAAACTCAGGATCTTCTGCAGTGACTTGATGATAAAACTCAGGAACATCAACATCCTGAGCCAGGTGTGGTAGTGTATGACTGTAATCCCAGAATTTGGAAGACAAGAGGCAGGAGAATCACAGTGAGTTCAAGGACAGTCTGGGCTACACAAGTGAGTTCAAGGCCAGCCTGCATTACATATTGAGACCCCCCCCCAACCCAATACATTGGACAACTTAATAATGAGTGTAAGCCAGGTATAGTGGTGCATCCCTGTAATTCAGCACTCTGGGAAGCCAAGTTTGAGGCCAGCATTGGCAACTCTGTGACTTTGTACAACACTGTCTCAAAATAAAAAAAATTTTTTAAAAGGTGGGGATGTAGCTCAGTATGAAGGCTTTGGTTTCAATCCATAGAATAGAGGGGGAAATTCGTATGAAGCTTTGGTCCACAGCATAAGGTCTGAACTTTGCTAGTGTCAAATTAGGTGCCAAACATAATGGATTGAAGGTGGTCAGAGATTCTCTGACACTTTATCAAGATAGGGAGTGTGATGATTTGTATCTAGACATTCCCCTCACAGCCTCACACACTCACAGAAGCAGGGCTTCAGAAGCTGCCTAGATTATGGTACTCATCCCTGGTCAGAAGAGGGTTACTAGTTGCCTGGTCCAGCAGGGTTTCCCCTTCTCTGCCACTCCCTTCACTCCAGCTTTGTGGCCAGTGCTATCCTGCCTTGGAGCCAGTCAACTAAAGACTGAAATGTGAGCCAAAATAAACTGATCCTGATGCAAGCCATACATGTCAGGTATTTCGTCACAGCTACAATGAAGTAAGTAACTAGGACAGGGTGCTTTCTCCTCATCCAGAATCCAGATCGACTCAGGTCCTTTTGACAAACTGAGGTGGAATATGGTGCTGATTTCCAGGTCGCTGCCTGAATTTCAGCATCTGTACTACATTCTGTCTTGGGACAACCTGTGAACCTGAGCTTCCATGCTGCAAGGAGCCTAGTCCCTTGTGCAAAAGTTACCTGACAGGATGTAGGTCAACAGGCCCACCAGAACTCAGCCCAAAGCTGGCGTAACTGCCAACCATGTAAATGGCCACTTACTGCACTGGTCCCATCTTCCTAGCATGATCTACTGAGTGACCACACACAGGGCAAACACTGCAGAAATAACAGTGAGAACATGGACAAAACTGTAAAGCAGGGAATGATAAAATGTCATGTTGAATACAACAATTCAGGAGACCATACCCCTTAACCCAAGTCTCACAACTCTTCATTGTAGATAACTTGTATTGTCTCTTCCTTTCAATTAAAAACAGCAAATTGTGCACTTATTACCTAAATCTAAACTCCTAAAATTCAGTATCTCTATTCAAAACAGTCTCGCATCTATTCACTCTCTATCACTTTGGGGTTATTCCACTCACATAAGCATAAGCTCCCTCCAGCACTCACTTCCCTTCCTACTCAGACTATATCAGTGATGGCGAACCTTTTAGAGATGAGTGCCCAAACTGCAACCCGAAACCCACTTATTTATTGCAAAGTGCCAACCCTGTAATTAAACCCGAATACTGAGGTGTTAGTTTAGAAAAAACAACTCATACATTAACATCTTTTGTCTTAAAAGCAAAACAAGTACCACACATGCCACAGACTACATGGTTCCTCTGCTCATACTCCTATGTCCACTGACACTCATTCTTTCAACACATCCTCAAGTGGAAACCAAGCTACTCATTCATCTCCTCAGATGACTACTGAAAAACCAGCAAAACAACCATGCTCATTAGCAGAAGCATAAATTCACCATCTCCTCCTTAGCTTCAGGCCAACTATCAACTCCATTTGCATTCACCTGCCATCCGTTGCCCATCCTTGCACAAGCTCCCAAAGACTGCCTTGTATCACTCAGCCCTTACTTCACCTTAGTGAGCCATTAGCTACTTGTGCCACAGACTTGATTATAATTATTCACCCCTCACTGTAAAAGAATTATACACTCTAATTATTACCATGTAAATCGGCTGCCTCTGAAGGGAGAAAAGCATACACCCCAGCCTCATGCACTGACTCTGACCTTATTTGAGTGATTTGATTTCACCAAAGGAATGTGAACGAACAAGACATCACCACAGCAGAGTAGAAACTTAAAATAGGACTGTGAATTTCAACCTAACCTCTTAACTCACAAATCCAGCACAAGCATGGCTTCTTCAATTAGGTCCCAGAATAGGAAGATACACAACATAGAGCCACAGCCAGGGCATGTAAAAGGCAAGAAATGTCTGCGGTTATAAACTTAAGATGTTTAGAGTTGTTACAAATCAAAGCATATAGTCTAACTTCCTTTCAAAGAACACAATTTAATGGGTTTTTTTGTATAGTCAAAGTTGTGCAACCATGAGCCACCAATTCCATTCCTAGGTTCTATATACTCTCAAGAACTGAAAACATTTATGATAGCAGAAACACATTAATATTTATAGTACTATTATTCATAAGAGCTAACAAGTAAAGAAAAACCTCAAATGCCTACTGACTAGTGAATAAACAAAACATGGCATAGCCATTCAATGGAATGTCACTGTTCCTAAAAAGGAATGAAGTATAGGGCTCCATACTATAGCAGATGATGCCTGAAAACACTAGTCTCAGATGGTCATGTCATACCTGGTTCGTTTATTTGAAATGCCCAGAACAGGCAAACCTATAAAGAGAGTAAGAAGTGTGGTTGATCAGGGGAAGGCAACTGAGAAATGGGACAGTAAGTTACTGCTGATGAACATGGTTCCTTTATGCAGATAAAATTGGCCAACAGTTCAGGTTTTATGTAAATATCTTGATCATAATTCCATACCAGAAAACACACAGTATTCATAAAGGGTCCTTTTATTCACTGGTAACATAAGACCATGTACTAGCAGTCAGCCCCATGCACATGTGGGCAGCCAGTGCTGGCTGGGAGAAGTGGCCAGCCCTGCCCCCATGACCCTGATGGCCACTATCAGAGACCTGTAGCCAGCATGAACTGGGAGAACCAGCCAGTCACACCTCGGAGAAGCTGCACATGTCTGAAGAAGCCAACCTCACGCTCTACTTTCTCCCCAGGAACCTAGGTCCCTAGGTCAGGAGAAACCTGGGTGCCTGATTCATTTTCCTACCCTGTGGACGGTTAACCAATGCAGGAGCACCTGGGAACCCAAAACTGGCTCACCCAAAGGAAACCAGGAAAATGTCAAAATGAAAGAGCATAAGGCAATCTCTAGTCTCCAGCCCACACAGAACAAAGCACAGAAAAATAAACATGGGAGAATTTGGAAGTCACCCACCTGAAATTTTTGGGATGGCGGCAACTGAAGTAAAGAAACTACTTTATGGGGCTGAAGAAATCAAATTGGAAATAATATCTCAGGTAAAAAAAGAAATGACAAACATAATGAAAGAGTTGCTGAACATATCTAAAGAAGACACAGATTTTTAAAAAAAGAGAGGAGCATAACAAAATGAGGGAAATCTTGAATGAACAATATAGAGAAGAATTGTAATGCATGAAACAGACTTAAAGAGATATTCAGGAAATTTAAAACTTCACTGAAAGCTGGCAAAACAGCTTGAAAGAAACTAAAGATAGTCTCTCAGACCTTGAAGAGAGGATTGCAGCTAGTGATCATGAAAGGAAAGATGTCTTAAAAATAACAAGGAACCAAGAAATAACAATTTAATGGCTGCAAGATGATGCAAAGAGAAATAATTTAAGACTGATAGATGTCAGTGAAAAAGCAAGAGCTGACAAAAATAACATGAAAAGACTATTGACATAATACCAGATAACTTCTCAAGCATGGAAATAGGACCTGACATACAGATAAGTGAGGTATATAAAGTCTAGCTAGCCATAACCAAAATAAATCTACACCTAGACATATAACAATCAAGATCCCAGAAATTCAGCACAAGAACAGAATATTAAAAGCTGTTATAGAAAAGAAACAGATCACGTATAGAGGAAAATCCATCAGAATCACAACAGATTTCTCAACACAAAACATCAAGTTAAGAAAAGCTTAGAGTGAAGCATTTCAAGTACTGCAAGAAAACTACTTCCAACTCAGACTGATGTACTCTGCAAAACTATCTGTCAAAACTGATGGAGAAACAAGATACTTCCATGACAACGAACAACTGAAGGAATTCACAATCGCCAAACCAACCCTACAAAGAATAGTGAAGGACATTCTAGGGATAAAAATGATCACAGTTCCACGAACTGCAGCAGAGGAAGATTGCTGAGCAGGCCAGGAAACTGAAGGTAAGGTAATTAAAGTAGGGAGCCAATGACAATAAAATAGCAAGGCAGAGATGAGTCCTCGCATTTTGGCCATAACCATTTAATGTAGATGGCCTCAGTTCACCAATAAAAAGAATTACAGGCAGAGTAGATCAAGAAACAAAATCCATCAATATGTGGTATACGAGAAACATTTAACTCAAAGGAAATTTATAGAAAGTCAAAAGAGAGAAAACAATGTTCCATATGACAGGCAACCAGAAAAAAGCATGGGTAGTTTCCCATCAACTGCAGAATGGATAAGAAAGACATGGCATTTTTATATAATGGAAAGCTATTTAGCTATAAAGAAGAATAATCCCATGGCTCTTGTAGGTAAATGGAAGCAACTTGAGATCTTGTTCGTGGGTGATATGGTTCAGAGTCACATGAGTGAACATCTTGTTGTCTCAGCAGTACAAAAAACTGAAGGAGTTAGTGGGATTCATAATGTATAACATAAGCCAGGTGTGTTGGCACACACCTGTAATCCCAGTACTCAGGAGGCTGATGGAGAAGGATCACTGTGTGTTCAGGACCAGCCTGGGCTACAAAGTGAGCTCAAGGCCAGCCTAACTGCATAGCAAGACTCTGTCTCAAAAAAAAAAGTTCAATAGATAGTGAAAATGAAAGGGGAGAAAACATTTAAAAAGGGAAGGTGGTAGCCACCATTAATTTCCTATTATCTTGTTTTGAAGATTTAGATCCTTTTCATTGTTTTTTGTTGTTGTTGTTTTATTGTTTTGTTTTGTTTGATTTTATTATATCTGATGGCATGGGCAGCTATTTTAAAAATATACATTAAGGTAGCCATTATTGATTTTGTTTTGAAGCCCTGTGTTTTCACTGCTTTGATTGATTTATCCTGTTTTGTTTTGATGATTTTATTATTATGTCTTATGTTGTAAGCAGTTATGTTGAAGATAACAAGAGGCATTATGGTAGCCATTGTTTGATTACCTACTATCTTATTCTGAAGTCCTGTATTATGTTTACTGTTTTGATTGGCTTTATTCTATTTTATTTTGTTTGGTTTTATTCCTTTAAAAAAAAAGGGGGGGAAGCATATACACTGTAGAATATATGTTACTTACAGTTTTTTAAAGACATTAAAAAAATTGACCAAGCGTGGTGGTACATACTTGTAATCCCAGCACTCAGGAGGTCGAAACAGGAGGACCACAGTGAATCTGAACCAGTTTGAACTACGCAGTGAGTTCAAGGCCAGCCTAAACTATGTAATAATATCCTGTCTTAAACAAAAAGTTATTAAAATCATAAAACACTGAAGTATTGCCGACAAGAAGTGGGATTGTTTAGTTTAACTCTTAAATATTGATTCTCCCAAGTATGAAAAAAATTACTCTGGAGATTAAAAGAGAAAGTAAATACCCACACTAAAAACTCACATACCCATAACTGTTATAAATAAAAAGCAATAAAAAAGAAAAGCAACCAATCTAAAACTGGTAACTGTACATTAAAAGATGCAAAAACAAGAACAAAAATAAAGTTCAAAAATAGCAGAAAAATAAAGATTTATCCAAGTTCTTGTTATTAGTCACTTGTAGCTGATAAAAACAGATGACTAGATAGTTAACACAGCAATAACTCTGCTCAATAATTTTGTTGTTGTTGTTCCGGTGATTGAACTCACAACCTTGTGCTTGCCTGGCAGGTGCTTATGTTACTGGCTAAATCCCCAGCTACTCAATAATTTTAATGAACCAAAACTGTAAGCCAAGTGGATACTGTTCAATAAACACTGATATCCAAAAGCAATTACGTCTGCAAACACAAATGTTTTTATAAATCAAACTGTAATAAAGCTTTACCACGACTCATGATCAAACTTCGTAAGGCTTAATGCATCTAGCTTTAGTTGGTTGTCTACAAGCAAAGAGCAAGGGACTGAACAGAGACCCTTGTGATGACAAAACAAGTAGTATCCTAACTGTAGGGATAATTTAATCAATTTACATATGATAAAATGTATAAGACTACACATCACACATACACAGAAACGTACGCAAAATTGCTGCTATCCAAAATAAGGTCTTTGAATTATATCACATCAACATACCAACTCCAGGGGTTACAATACTATGTTGATACACTCATGTACTGATGATGCTGCACTCTGCTCCTAGAAACTGTTGCTACTGAGGAACTCAAATGGGAGAAACAACAGTTATCTCTGCATTTTCCCATGAATTTGTATTTATTTCAAAATACTGTTTTTAAGGGTAATCTCATCAAAAATAACCTAAAAATTTTCAGTAGTTGAAAATGTTTCAGAATGTGACACATTTCATGATCTGGATTTTAAGCTAGGTGCAAATCAGGCATGATAGTGCACCCCTGCCTATAAATCCAAACACTCTGCAAGGGTCAGACAGGAAGAACTCATGTCAGAAAACAGCTTGGGCAACTCAGCAGTATCCTGCCACAAAATTAAAATTTAAAAAAAAGGATTGGGGGATGTGGCTCAGTGTAAAGGCCCCGAGTTCAATCCTCAGTACCACCAAAATAAAAAACAATCACAACAGCACAAGAAAGACACATCAAGCACAGTGGCCCACACCTCCATCTACAGTTGCAGCTACTCAGAAGGCTAGCCAGGAAGTTTATTTGAGAACATAAATACAAGGCTAACCTGGGGAACACAAAGAAACCCTAAAGGAAGAGGGGAAGGGGAAGGGCGGCAATTTAACAATAATATTTACATTAATAGCTTTTTTTTTTTTTTTTTTTAAGGGTCTCACTATGCAGTTCAGGCTGGCCTTGAGCTCACTTTGTGGCCCAGGCTGGTCTCAAACTTGCAACGATCCTCCTGACTGCCTCCCAAATGCTGGGATTACAGGCATGAGTCACTACATCTGGCTTTATATTCATAGCTTTCAAACTTGACATTCACTTAAATTCGTGCTGGTCTCACTCAGTATGTAATCCAGGCTGGTCTCAAACTCATGGCAACCCTGCATCAGCCTCCTGAGTGCTGAGATTACAGGCATGCACCACCATGCCTGGCTAAAGATTTAAACGTTTTATCAAAAAAAAACCTGTGAGGGGCTGGGGATTTAACTCAGCAGCATAAGCGCCTGCCTTGCAAGCAGGCAGTCGTGAGTTTGATCCCCGGTACCGATTTAAAAAAAAAAAAACCTGTGGTAGAAATTTTTATGCATAATGAAGGGAAACACAATAAAGAGCTATGCTATAAACAAAAATTTTAAACTTCATTATGAAATACATATTATGAATAAATTTTAAATGCATATGTGGGAGAAGTATTTCAAAAGGGATGTCACATAGATAATTATCTTAATATTTAAAAGTAAGATTTCCAAATCAAAAGTACACTTTTTGGTTGGCCAAATGAGTTCTCCCTTCAAAAAACAGCATCATTTTAATTACTAGCGTATATTAAATACTGTGTCGGGTTTGTGCACCTACTTGCTGTGGAATGAAATGTCTGTGGTCCCAACTTCGCATGTTAAAACCCACTCACTAATGTGACAGTTAGAAGGTGTGGCTTAGGCTGGGGATTTAGCTCAGCGGCATAAGCACCTGCGTTGCAAACAGGCAGTCGAGAGTTCGATCCCCGGTACCGATAAAAATGAAAAAGACAAAAAAAAAAGATCAAAGAAGGTGTGGCTTTCATAGGTGATTTAGGCAAAGCCAGGTAACTGCCCTCTGCAATACCATGAGAACAGTAGAAGGCATCATCCATGAGCAGAAAAGGGTCTCTGAGCAGACACATAGTCTGCTGGGGTTCTGGTTTTAGGTTTTCATTCTCTTAAACTGCATGGGGTGAATTCTTGTTTTCATATACTACCTGCTCTACACTGTTTTGTTATTAAATAGCACTTTTCGAATGTATGAAATAGAGGCTACCAATAATAAAAATAACAGTATAATTGGTTTCATTTAACATGTTTCTGTATTAACAAAGCAGATATAAAAGAATCTCCAGGAAGTAATTCAACTTTCTTCACAGTTCACTACTCTATGTAGCTTGACCAGATCTGAAAAAGGAGTGAGGTACCTAGTACCTCTCCCCAGTAAAGAAATACTATCATTGAAACATTTAGTAGTTTCTTGATTTCTCACTACCAGTACTGCTAGCAGTCCCAAAAGGACGAAATTTTGACAGTCACAGTCAAGATGCATCAATGGCCTGAAGTGATGTGACTGCCTGTGACGCCAGCACTTGAGAGACGGAGGCAAAACTGCTGTGAGTTAGAGGCCAGCTTGAGCTACATGGTAAGTTCAAGGCCATTCTGAGTTGCACAGCAAAACCCTGTCTCAAAAAAGACAAAGAAAAAAAATTAAAAAAAAAAAAAGGTGCATCAATGAAGCCAGAGAATTTCATTACCCCAGAGTGGCTAAAATGTGAAAAGTCCCAAAGTAAGCACACTCCTTCTGCAGAAGTACAATGCCTGGTACTAATAACTACTTTCCATTGACACCTTTAGCTGGAAGAGCCTCTGCCACCCCAGAGTTCCCCCTCTTGTGGCATCACTGTTCTCTAACACTGTTATTCTGTCTACCAGAGCTATGCAAGTTAGCCCAGAGCCCCTGGAGCAGAGGTCTGCAACCCAGGCAGCACTGGCTAGTCCATCGATGAGTAGGAGTCCAAGCAAGTTCAATAACAGCCTTAGAAGAAACACTGAAGAGAACACAAAGATTCCACGAACAGTTTGTCTGCAGTGAGCATTACACATGCTGGCTAGTCTTTGAGGTCCCTGGAGTTGTCCTGATTTTCTCTGAGGTTTTTCCTTCAATTCTGTTTCTTCCAGGAACTAATATAAGTCTATAAACATCCAATGTGCTTAACGCAGTTTTACTGGATTTTAATCAATGACAACTGAGAATTCTATTATAAATTAAGATAATCAAATTAAGTACATACAGCATAATGACTTCAGCTAACACTGCACTACTGTATTCTTGAAATCTGCAAAGCTAGTAGTCCTAAAAGCTCTCAACACACTAACTATAGGCAACAATGGATTTGTTAAATAACTTGATTGTGCTGCTCATTCCACAATCTAAATGTATAACAATACATCTAATAGTATACCTTAAATATGCACTTTTTATTTGTCAACTATACCCCAGTATGGCTAAAAACTTATGTACAGTAAGTTCTCTACAACTGACAGGTGGGGAGATGAACAGAAAGTAAAATGATGTGGTCAAGGTCTCAATTCAATGAGAGCTAGAATGAGGACACAGGTTTGTCTAAGACCTATACATTTTCTGATGACTAAAATAGTGGTTTCAAGCAGAATGCACTAACTGAGAGGGGACCCTGCTGAAAAATTGTTCCTATCATTTTAAAGTCATTACTTTGAAGAATTGGAAGGCTCTTTCCTACAATTCTGTTCAATAAAGACAAGATTTGCTCACTGGAACCTATGGCTTATCAACCTCAACACTATATTTTTAAATGAAAGACAAATAGTAATTCTAATCTTTTAGGTAAGAGGATACCCAAAAGAAGTAAAACTACAATGATAAAAAGAGTCCTACAGCAAATGTGGAAAATGTGTGCATTCAACAGTTTTAGTCCCTACAGCACCACTATCTAGACTGGACCCTGATTTTTCCTTACCTAAAGAGAATTTGTACACCAAAGCATAATTTCTAGTCCAATTAATGCTGCTCTTGGATCTTGACCAATTGATTTGTACATAAAAAAGAGAAGTTACAGTTACCTACACTCTGTTCCATGGTAGCCAAAAAAAACTAATGAGTGAGATTTCTATAAAGATACCATGAATGATTACACATTTGTTTTTGTTTGTTGTTTTCTGAGACACAGTCTCACTATGCAGTTCTGAATACCCTTGAATTCACACAGCCCAATGTTATGGTTTATGTCTTGGTGTCCCCCGCAAGCCTCACACAGTTATAGAGACAGGTGAGTCTAGCATTTGGGATTCGTTCATTGTCTATCACTGGGATTGGTGGTATGATTAATGCACCTGTCCAGAGGTGGGGCCGACATACACTATAAGGGAGGGAAGAAGGCATGCTTTTCTCTTTTGCCCTTTTGCTCTTGTCGCTTGCTGCTGCCAGGAACAACTACCTCTCAGCCACACCACCCTGTCTTGGAGCCAGCTGAGTATGGACTGAAACCATCAAAAAACGTAAGCTAAATAAACCTTTCTTTCCTTCATTTTGGGGCTCAAGAATTTTGTCCCAGTGAGAGAAAAGGAACCAAGACACCCAAAATGACCTAGAATCTCAGAATTCCTGCATCAACCTCGAGTGCTAGGATTACAACCACTATAGGCTTGTACCATCACACCTCGCTTTACAAGTAGTAACATCTAAAATAAGAGTCCTGGGACTGAACATGTAGCTCAGTTGTAAAGCACTTGCCTAGCATCTCTACAGCCTAGTGTTCAGGCCCCAGCACTAAAAATAAAGAGTCTTGATGTTTTAGAAACTTGCCTGAACTCAACGAAACTACGGGGTAAAAATCTGGCAATCCAGCTTCTCCATGTTATTCCTCTACCCAAAGCTGTTACCACATGTCTACAAAAACTAACACAACTTTAGATTTAATTTAGATGTGCATTTAAAATGAGAAGTAATGCTATTCAGACAACCTATATAGGTATAGCATTTCAGCTGACTCAACTCTTGACACATCAACTTAAAAAAAAAAAAAAAAAAAAAAAAATATATATATATATATATATATATATATATATATATAGTCTTTTTCATCTTTATCGGTACCGGGGATCGAGCTCACAACCGCATTCTTGCAAGGCAGGTGCTTACGCCGCTGAGCTAAGTCCCCAGCCCCCTTAAAAATATTTTTAAAATATTCCTAATTTCTACATTTCAAGTGATGTAATCTTGTTAGAATTAGCTAGCCATGTAAATTCATTAAAAGCTGTTACACAGGCCAAAGATGTACCTCTGTGGCACAGCAAATGCCTGTCAAGCGCTAGGTTCTCGATTCAATTCCTAGAAGCAAAAAGAAAAGTAAAAGATGTCACAAAGTATCTGAGACAGCATACTGAAAATGTGTGCTACTCTAGCAAACCGACAAAATGTTAGTAACACAGTCTAATTTCAATGTGTAAAGTATTGTTTTCTAACAATTCTGCCCATTATAAAAATAATCCCTTTTTCATAACTTTAAAGGCTTCAGAATAATGTAATAAATTAGAAACAATTTAGCTTCCATCTACCACTTTCATGAGTCACTGCCTCACCTAGGAGAGATAACTGAGGGTTGTGAGAACGTCTCTGAAACTAGTTCTGTTTCTACAAATACGAAGTCGTAATATCCTAGGAATTTGTCTGATCACTGTCAAATCATAAAAAAAAACATGATAATCCTATTTTTCCAAGCTGATTCTATGTCCTGAAAGTTCACATTTGATTCTGGGAATGACTATGCGCTCCAAGATGCTTAAAAAAAAAAAAAAGAAAAAGAAAAAGTTTAGGCGCAATCCAGTCCTCCCTCCTCCTCTTGCCAATCTTGTGTCTTTTGAGATCAAAGCATTTGCACGTTGGTCTTTCCCAGGGGGTTGCCCACAACCAAGGGTACCCAATTACCGTTCTCAAAACATTTTTTCCACTTAAATCTGTTGATTCCAACTCTTGTGCAAATTGTGCACAATTTGTGCAAATTCATCACTGTATTGCTTCATATATACCTAGTTGCCAAGAAAGACACGCCCATTCCATCCCACAAAAGACTTGAGCATACTAAGAAGCACCGCTCCTTCCTCCCCCTTCCAAGTTCCTGTAAGTTTTGAAATAACTTCCCAAAAGAAAATCTCACAGCCCGCAGAACTCCCACCTCAGGATCTCTCTCACTGAGCGCGGCCATCAGCGGGACCCGTCAGCACTAACCCACGAAAACGCAGCGGGCGGCCAGGGGTGGGCGCTCGGCTTGGACGCCACGGAAATCAGGCGGACTTCCCATCGCCGGCCAGCACCGGGGCTTCCGTAGGGTACTGCTTCTTCTCAACGAACGTTTTCAGAAGCTGCACTCCGACTGCGCGACACAGCGCTTGCCGACCGCCGGGAAAGAACCCGGGCACTGAGGGCGCGGCGAGGCGCAGCAGCGCCGGCTCGCCCGCCGCGCGAGGAGGGCAGGGCGCGCGGTCGGTCCCGCGCGGCGGGCAGGCGGTCCAGGCCGCACTCCTAGCCCGCGCCCCAGCCCCACGCCCTGCTTACCTGTCCGGGGTTCCGGCGTCCGCCCCGGGGCCCGCACCTCTCTCGGCACCGCGTCCGCCGGCTGCCGGCCAGGAAGCCGCTGCGGCCTGCGGCTTCCCGCCCGCATCGGCCGCTCCCTCCTCCAGGGACACGGCGAGCTGGCTGAAGGCGTAGAGCAGCGAACAGAAGCCGCAGGCTAGGCACAGGAGCACGACGCGCAGGTATCGCCGCATCGCTGCGGCCCGCGCCACCGCGGCCGCCCGTTCCTTTTCCTTCGCCGCGCCCGCCCGGGCGAACTGGAGCAGGGGAGCGGCAGCGCGCAGGCGCGCGCAACAGGCCCCACCCCCCGCCGCCGCCTCGGCCGAGAGCGCGCCCGGCGGAGCGGCTTCCGCCCGCCCCCGGCCGCTGCCCGCCTCGCCTGCGCCCCCTGTCCCCGGCCCTCCTGGACGTCTGGTCCGGAGACCCGGCCGGGTCCCTGGGCGGTGTCGGCCCCCGGGGCGCGGGGCTTGATCTGACTTCTGCTCGAGGCTCTCCCTTGCAGAAGGCCGTGCCACCACTAAAGAAACTCTTCGACCCTGCTCCTTCCTCTAAAATGAAGAGGCCGCTGCGCTCCGGTGTAGGCCTGGACTGGTAGCGAGAATGAAATGGAGCAAGCGAAAACGGCTGAGGCTGGGAGCAGCTCCGTGTGCCTCCTCCGGGAAGTTGTCCCGGAAGTCACCCGCATGGCCTGCTGCCCAGCGACGGCCACAGCCTGCTCGCCCGCCTAGCTCTGCAGCCTGCTGTCACACAGGGTCCTCCTTTCTCCTGTGGCACTTTCCGTGCAACTCATCGTTAGCATATCCAAAATCTTGTCCTTTTTTTTCTTATAAATGGCTGTATTTCCACGCCATTCACTGACTGTTTTCCGAGCATCACTAAGACAGAGCAATGCAGTACCTTGGGAGTGTCAGATGTGTAGGGGACCAGGGTACTTCCGAGTGCAACACGGCGACACGGAACTTCGGACCCACGGCCGCAAGGATGCCGGCACACACGCGAAGGTGCGGCCAGTTCTGCGTGTGAATGTGGTCAAGGAAGGTGGCCCCACAGGCTAGAAAAAGCATGGGAGCAATCAATTAAAAGCTGAGGGGAAAATGAAAGGGGCTCCTGTGCTCAGGGAACTGTGAGAAGTTTGACACCACCAGGTAAGTGAATTCCAGAGAGGATGTGATGAGATAAGCCTGCAGTAGAAGGGCCAGCTACCTCAGTGTCTTGCTTAGCACACCAAGGAATTTGCACTTAATCTGACAGAGTTTTTAAGGGTTTTAAGTAGCGAAGTAACATGATCAGATTTGCATTTCTTTTACACTTTTTTCTTTTTATCGGTACCGGGGCTCGAATGCATTTTAGCTCTTCCTGGCAGTACTGCCAGCTGAAACAGAGATGAAACAGAAGGCAATTCCAAAATATGAAGCTTAAAAATACACACATCATGGAGAAAAATGGTGCTGTTAAATTACTGAAAATTTGGGACTGGGGATTTAGCTCAGCGGCACAAGCGCCTGCCTTGCAAGCAGGCAGTCGTGAGTTTGATCCCCGGTACCGATAAAAAGGAAAAAGACAAAAAATAAAAAAATAAATTACTGAAAATTTAACAGGTCTTGTAAAGTTTGGTCATGAAATACATAGTAGCAAGACAAAATGCTTACACCAAAAGTGCTGGCTCTATGCTGGTAGGAAGTCACTAAAATTTAAGGTTCCATTTCCTTTCCAGTAAGGATTGGATTTCATGCCTTACCTGACAAAAATAAAAACCAGCATACCATCAAGATGTGTAAAGAGAATGAAAACATACATTTATTCATTCAGTAAACATTTATTGAATATTTTCTACATGCCAGACAAGGGGCTCTGATGCACAGTATTCAGAAATAAAGAACTGTACTGCCTTCCAGGAGAGACAGGACAGTAACAACAGAAAGAATAATAAATAAATTTTTCTACTACACCTTACAATTCTTAGAGAAATGAAGGTAAACTTAACAAAGTACAAAGAATGATATAAAAGCATTGATAAGAAAGAAAAATAGCTTTGGAGAGGAAGTTAAAGGACATGGCATCAAGAAAGTACAGTAAAACCTAGTACTCAAAGAATGTTTAATTTAAAAGATACTAACTGTAACTCTTTAAACAAAGTAACTACTTGAAGTAAAGTAACTCCTTGACCTATAGAATGTTAAAATATTAGATTGGCACAAAGGGAGGCCAAGAATTTTTCATTTCTGCAACAATTTATTGAAGAAGTGTATCTGGAAGAGCATTTACTTGATACCAGGATTCTGGACCATATCATACCTTTAATCTTGTAATCACAAAAAAACATTCTTAAGAAGTCCTAAGGCATTCTAAAAATAGAAGTGATTATTACATTCCCCAGACACTGTCTTAATTGGTTATCCTGAAGCATGAGCTGTGTGCATGCTGGCATCCCTTCTAATCATTCCATCATTCTCATACTGTACTTTTATATTCCTATAAAGTTACTGAAAATTACTAAAAATATTTTGATGTCACAATAGGAATTTCATTCATTGTGTGCATACGTGTACTAAATGTATTTTTCATTTCTAAGAGTCTAATTCTTTGATAAACTGGTGCAGTACAAATTTTTAATTCGTTATCAATTTAATTCATGTTATCAAAAGGATAAATTTAAAGGAAGTAAAGCAAATTTAAAGTAACAATACTTGTTACTTAAAATAGCAATATTTAGTGGGTGTGGTGGCACACTCCGATAATCCCAGTATTCTCCAGGTTGAGGCAGAAGGACTGTTGCAAATTCAAAACCAGTCTGGGGGCTGGAGTGGCTTAAGCCCTGCCTAGCAAACATGAGATCATGAGTTCAATCTCTGGTACAAAAACAAAACAAAACAAACCAGCCTGGGCTACAAAGTGAGCCCAAGGCCAGCCTAAATTGCAGCCCAATTGTCTCAAAAAGACAGGAAAAAAAAAAAAAAAAGCAATATTTGTTGTTTAAAACAGGAGATAGAGATCTACATAATTGAGAAAAATTTCTGGTTTAAGATGGAAATTCGAAGACTTACATTTGAAAGACTAGCCTTGCTTTTATTTAGTTTTTTGGTTGCTACTATTACATGATGGGCATTCAACTTCTGGAAATTGTCCTCTGACTTCTTTTTTTAATATCTCTAAATCACTCTACAGAGCCAGGCACCTTTGGAGGCCCAGGCAGGAGGATAACTGCAAGTTCCAAGGCTAGCCTGGGCTACACAGTAAATTTAAGGCCAGCCTAAACTGCATAGCGAGACCTCGTGTCAAAAACAAAATCAAACAAACTTAAATCACTCTACAGTAGGTTTAAGATCTTGCCGAGCACACCCTTTCCATTTCTATGACTTCTTGATTCTTTAAAAAGATATCCTTTAGGAAAAACATTAAATTCTACATCTTTTAGGGCAAAATTCCTAACTTCCACATTGTAAAATTTAGTCTGTCAACATTTCTAAGAAGAAATGTTATGTTTCGCTTATTAAATACAGCCTGAAATTCAGAGAAGTTCCTTCACCACATGGTTAATAATGAAGATCCATAATTCAAGTAGAAATCTTTGAAGATCCAAAATGCATGTTGTTTTGTCCATTGTATCATCTTATCGCACACTATGAACTAGTAAGTACTACATTCAATGATTCTACTAAGTAAAAGTAGAAAGGAACCAAGTAATATGTGAAAATCTCATAGACTGGTCCTGGGAATTAAACTCACAAAGAAGTAAGAGTAAGATTAGTTGCAAAACACAAGGCACCAGAAACTCAAGTTAAAGCAAATTTATTCTCACCTCTCACTGGTTTATAGAAGGATATGTGTCCATTTTTGGACTTGAGGAAGAACTGGAAAGTAATGGTGTTAGTTTTTTAAAAATGTATTTCAACCAGGCATGGTGGCACACTCCTGTAATCCCAGTACTTGGGAGGCTGAGGCAGGAGGAACAAAGGGGAAAAAAGGATTTCATTTTAAATGTTCCTTCAGACCAGTAAATTTGGTGGGGAGGGAGAGTAGGGTCAGGGGTAGGAGGAGAGAAAAAAAGTCTAGAAAGAGAGGGAGTGAACCATCAATGAGATGGGACATGTCTGTTACTCTGTGAGCTGAAGACAAAGCTGGCATTTCCAGGTACACAGAAAGGAGACAGGAGCCAGCAGGGCAGGAAGGAACAAGTAGTATTCTATGACCATCTCGCATTTCGTTCTGGTGCAGTGCTCAGGAGCCTTCCATGGCCACTAAAAGGACTGTCATCCTTTCCTGCCCCAGCTGGGGGTCAAAGCCAGAGTCTTGCACACACTAGGCAAGCAGTCTCCCTCTGAGCTACACCCCTCCCCGTGATTTTTTTAAACTAAAACACCCATACACAAATCCTCCAAAATCTGTCATCAATCAAACCTCCTAATTACAATATTAAGAACCAATTAAACAGGCTAACTTATCCCAGGTTTCTTAAAATTGCAGGCTGAGAATAATCACACTTTTGAAGCTTAGCTGAAAAGTGAATTCATAATTCCTACTGACATTTCACACTCCTTTCTACACAGAAAGAGGCATTCTATGGGGCTTAATTTTACATTTCTGTGCTTTAATAAAGTAAAAAATTATTTTTTACTCTTCCTAATTGTCCCTTAAACTTTTATCTTCTTCTGTGCTAAAAACATAGTTGTTGGGTCTAGGGATTTAGCTCAGCGGCAGAAGCGCCTGCCGTGCAAGCAGGCAGTCGTGGGTTTGATCCCTGGTACCGATAAAAAGGAAAAAGACAAAAAAAAAAATAGTTATTTTCTTTTAAAAACCAAAACTACCTCTTGGGTCTAAGGAACTCAGTCTATTTCCTTTTTTAAAAACATGTTTAAAAAAAATTCTTTTTTTGGTTCATTAATTGTCATCTCCCAAGCTAACTGTAGTCTTCCAACTCCTGCTAACTCCAGAAGTAGACACAGGACCACTTCATTGTTGCTGTTATTATTAAAAGAGTATAATGAAAGTAACAGACATGAAGAAGTCTAATTCATCATGGTTCCTAGTTTGGTTTTTAAATTTTCTTGCTAAAAGAGTTCACAAAATCGCGGTAAGGTGGTACCTTTCATCCATATTCCTTTCTTCCAGGCAGGGAAGCAGACACAACCTTAGAACCCACAGGACCCATGCACATCACTTCCATGCCTCAGGAATTCCTGCTGCGACATGTAAATTCACTGGACACCCCCCCCCATTTCCCTTTGGAGCTTGGCACAAGTTGAAATAAAGGCATTGTAAGTAGTTATTAATATTTAGCCTTATTTACACTTAATAGTTGAGGCAATTTTTAAGAACAAAAGAAAACGTCAAAATTTGGAAAATTATAGAAAGCCAAGAAAATTTAATCAGGCATGGGAGCACATACCTGTAATCCCACCACTCTAGAGGCCAACACAGCAAGATTGCTGCAGGCTGGAAGCCAGCCTGGGCTACATGTGAGACCCTGTCTCAAAAAACCAAAATAAACAAATAAATTTTTTAAATTTTGGAATACATACAGGCTATTGAGCCCTACATAAATTAAAATTGAGCCCAATATTAATCTGAAATTTCTTGCAAATACAAAAATTAAGGACAATAAATGAATGATCCGCATTGTCTATAAGGGCAAATTTTTTTGGCTTGTTTTGGTTTTGGGTATTTTGCACTATTAACTCAGGGCCTCATGCATGATATACAAGCTCTTGACTACTGACCTACCTCCCCAACCTTTCTTAAATTTTACTTTGGAGAGAGTTGTTAAATTGCCTAGAATGACCTCAAACTTGAGATCCTCTTGCCTCAGCTTTCCGAATAAAAGCAATTACAAGTGTACATCACCAAGCCCAGCTGTTTCTTGACTTTAAAAACCACAGGAAAATCATGAGTTACATCAAATTACACAGCTTAAAATCTTCAACTCTGGAAATTCAAGCTGGAGTATTAAGACAGCTGCTGGTTATACATTACCAACTGCAAACATCTAATAAGGCCCTAACATTTTCAGTGTGGACTTACAGTGGATATTTAGGGATAGGTAAAATTTTCTAGGGTAAAAAAGTAGCAAGCACTCTCTCCTTTGCTATTTTGTATCTTCTGCATATTTTTATTGTTGCAGTGATGGCACTATAATTATTTATAGATCTGTAAGGTATGATTTTTCACATCTTTGTCTTTCCAACCCCGTAGTAAAATGCCCAGCGCCCAAAACTTAATCAATAAATGTTCACTGAATTAAATAATACTGATGCAAAGAAAGCCTAGATTAGAGAAATACTGAAAATATTATAATAGTAAGCTAGTCTATATCTCCCACTTACGGGGGAAAAAGGTTTAGAATGTAAAACCTGTCCCAGAGAACTGAAACTTTCAGAGGTCTCTGATTAACTTCTTCTACTGAAGTATCTGGTTTTATTGTAGTATTTCATCTGCTTCAGAATTTCCCCCATTCCTCTGCACTGGCTAATCACAAAGTCTAATGCATTAAAATTTAACACTGAAATGATGTGGGCTAGTGGAGTTGGTACACTGGTACCTCAGCTTACCAACTCAAGTCCCTCCATGATTCTGGTTGCAAGCTCAACTGGATGAGAACCATGCCAAATTTCCTCATAACGTAAACACTGAGCCTAACCACTGAATTTGATTTGGTTCCCATCCAACTCAGTTTATAACCAGAATTATGGAGTCAAGCTGTATAATTTAAGGAAAATCTGTAAGGTTCTTAAACTGGTTCTTGTGAAAATCATTCTGAAGTACTACACATATTGCTGCTTTAGTAAACAGTCCATTAAATACATTAAACTCTAATGCCCAAGTCTTTAAGGTGATTTGTCCCACTGTATCTTTACAGGGTATGTTCTCCAACTGCCATGTTGTAAGTTGTGTCCCTCCCTAGTGATTCTCCATTACGCCAATTGCACACCAGTGCTCTGTGCCTATCTCTTTCTTTCCCCCTTCTCTCTTCCTTCACTTTCTTTCTTTTCTATCTTTCCTTGCCTTTGATACTAGTGGGTCTTACTGTTCATCGTTCTCAATATCCAAGAAAGACATTCCTTTCATGCAACTTTCAAAATACAATCAATCCCATCCTGTGTCTTATAATCTTTACTGTTGAGTTCACTCAGCTTTTTTGTCACTGATGATCTTTCTGCCCTTCAATTTTTGTAACTTCTTTATTTCAGGAAACTGAAGGTGTCTTATGAGAGGGGTAAATGCTAAAAACTCAAATCACTATTTTACTGTCATCCTCTCCTTACAGATACATTCTTCTGTTCTTTCTTAATTTTCAAAAAGTACACTGCAGAAGTATCAATAGCTTAAACAGTTCCTACATCAGATCCTTCAAAAATTCTGGAAGAGAAAATTTGCAGATCAAGAAAGTAAAATAAGGGCCTCAGTGGAAATTAGTTTCCAGACCACTTACCATTAAAACATATAGTATGTTAAAACTACATTCTTTTAGCCAACAGGGGTATTCTCTCTCCGCAAGATAGGGTGTCACTGCATAGTTCAAGCTGGCCTTAAATTCACTATGTAGTCCAGGCTGGCCTTGAACTCATGAGAATCCTCCTGTCTCAGTCTCCCAAGTCTGGGATTAAGGCATGTGCCACCATGCCTGGCTATGGATCTGTTAACTAAAAGTTAATAAAGATTCAACTTAGGCTGATGTTTTCCTTCCTTTTAAAAATATTTTCACCTTATTACCACTATGATTTTAAGAAGCATTTAAAAATAAAAATCTTTTAACCTATTAAGTCAACTATTTCTACTGTGCAATACAAATACTTTTAAGAGTATGCTTTTCAGCTCGATGCAGTGGTGCATAGCTGTAGTCTCAGCACTCTGAGAGCCTGAAACAGGAGGATCACAAGTTTGAGTCCATCTGAGCAAATCAGTGAGACTCCCTCTCAAAACAAAAAAAAGAGGCTGGGAATGTAGCTCAGTAAAAGCCCTAAGTTTGATCCCCAGCACTAGGGGCAGAGGAAATATCTATTCTTGCTTTCCTCAAAAGTATACCTTCACTTACTTATATCAAAGTAAGATAATAAACTCTAAAAAACATCCAAATTGCTTTTGTATAAAATTTAATCCAAAGAACTCAAAGCTAAAGCCACACTGTAAATTTACAGCACAATACAGAGCTAAAATATACCCCTAAATGCACCCTAACCCCAGGCTCTGAATCTTTTTGCATACTTCAACAGTAGGTATAAATTACTGATGGTATCTGCATGCTTTCTTGGTGTGGAAATATATTTGAGGTAGAGTAAAATGAAGGCAGGTGAAAATAACTGTGATTAATGAAAGGAAAATAAAATTTCAAGCTAGGCAACCTAGTTCATTTCTTCAATCTCATAGTGTATATTTGTGCTAATGGTAGAAGGATGGTATTTCTAGGACCATGGCAAACACCTGATGTTACAGTGAAAATTCACAGTAGCTTTTGTAACACTATTCCTTTAGGCTATCCAGGAGGTGTGGAGATGATTTCATTACAAAAATTATTTTTGTATTTTTATATAGGGTTTTACCTAAAGTTTTACCTAAACTTACCCTTTCATCTGTGCTGAGGCTCAAACCTAGGGCCTCACACATGCCAGGGAAGCACTCCACCATGGGCCTACATACCAGACCATAAAAAGGTTTATATTTACTGAGCATCTGGTATTTGTCAGACAGTTAAGAATCTTATCTGACATTTAATCTTCCCAACAACCCTTTGAGTTAGATATAATCATCACTGATTTTATAGAATGGAGTAATTTACTCCAGCTTATTTGAATACTAACACAGGGACTTGAACACTAGATGTCAGCTAGCACTCTTAACCCTTCAATGCCTAGTGAGTGTTCCATTTTTGGAACTCCTCTACGAACATAATAAAAATTTTTCACTTTGAATTCCTGTTCCTTGAGTTTTTCTAGGTTACATAAGAACTTCATGCAAAAATCAAAAAAACTTCACTCTATGCAATAATTGGGTTAATTGCCATGCTGTCTTCCATCTAAATAGAATAGTAAGCATGTCCTATTCAGGTAAAGTTCCATCTTGTGTCAAGATTTTTCTCACTGTAGTTCCTTTAAAATAAATCTTGAAAGTATCTGATCATCATAAGCTTTGACTTAAGTACTAGAGTATTTTTCTATTTCAGTAATTTTTAATTTATACTATCCCCAAAAATGAATATATAAAAATTTGAAATGTGAAAAACTAAGGATAACACAAAATATCCTGTTTTAGAAGAACATAACCAGTTAGTTGGATTTCATTGAAAGTATCTTAAACACAAATGTTCATTTTTCATTTAACAACACTAAAGAATGAGGTATATGAATGTTTTAATCACAGATTTTTACTGTATGCAATTAACTGTATTTCACAACTAGCATCTTACAAAAGACGGTACCATTATCTCTGTAAAAAGTACTGAAATTAAACAAAATTACAATTACCACGAGAAACCACTAAATATCACAACTGTCAGGGTCTACAGTTTTTTTCTTTAAATGTTACCATGATATCTTTTATGTGATATTTTGTATTCTTGTATTCATGTTATATTTTTAAGTTAATTTACATTTCAAAAGTCTCTATAGGTGGATATATATTCAGCAAATGGTTACAGAAAGCAGGAGACCACAGAAGAATTTAAAAAGTATTGTGTGGTTTCAAAGTTGGAATTTTTAAATACAACATAAAATATTTTATTAGTTGTAAACAAAAATCAAAATCTATAATCATAAAAATATTTTATTGGTATCTGTACATAATGGTGAGTGGGGCTGTAAAATGTTTTTATTTCAGAGTATTAATAAATGCATAAATTGGCAGTTGTGTCTGAAAATAGGGAACTATGATTTTCATGAGAACTGCTGTGTTTAACATGAAGCCAATTAAGTTGATTTAGGATTAGTTATTTCTTAGTTCTATGCAACAATTCCATTTCTGTATTAACTGACCCCTGGATAAGTTTGGGACAAGAAAACAGCGATAAAACTATCATTAAATTAAAGCTTTTCCAAAATCGCAGCTTTTATAATACGGCAAGTTTTTGTTTTTGTTTTGTTTTTTTGCCAAATGCTTGTAATTATCTGAATTTTAATATTTTATATAATACAGAAAATAACCAGTGTTCAATGACAACAGCACTAAACCTGAATCATAAAGCTAAATAATCAATGCTTTGTCTACTAATCTTCTAATAAACATATAATAAATGTTTTGAAAAATAAGCAAACAAAAAGCCTTCAAAAATGGGTAAAACCAGCAACATAACTCACAAACAATAATTTAGTAAAACATGTCAAAAACATTGGCAAAAGTTCATACAAATTCTTTAATAACAACTTTCCTATTTAACCACACCAAGTACCAGCAGGTGTATTTAAGAGGATAACCATTAAGAAATCCTGTTGCAGCAATAGTTGATTAAGTTGATCTCTGACTTGTATACATATAACTATTTGTTTCACAATTCTCAAATAATACATATTTAGGCAGCTTGCAGTATGTTATAAAAAATTTAAATTCATTACATGCCAATAGAGAATTCAAGAATTATGTGTTAGAATTCACTAAACTAAAAGTGAAAATAGACTTACCAATAACACTGCATATGAATAATTCAACCACATTTTCATGACACCTAACTACAGAGACCAAAATGTTAAGTCTGGAAATGTTTTGTAGGCATAGATCGCAATAGAACCCAACAAATTCTAACAAATTTTAACTTTATGTAAAACTCAAATTATGGATTGTGCACAATTATGTTTGTCATGAAAATGTGGTACTTCTTGGCATAATCTGTGTATTTGCATGGTAGGACAGAAGTGACTAAGAAACTGGGAAAATAAACTTTAATGTGATTCTCCATTCAGTGATGAGGCTTCTCCTCTAGGGGATGATGATCGGGACACTCCCCTCTCTGTGTTGTCAGAGCTGGAGCTGCTCTGACTGTGTTGATCTGCAGAAGCAGCACTAGATGCAGGTGGTGACTTTGTTTTCTCCTTAAAGTCTGTAATAATGACTGTTAGATCTCCAACGGTAACTTCCAAATGCTGTGCACTACTCCGATCCACATTTTTCAATCTTGGCCTAAACACAGAAAATGATGAATTTTTTAAAACTAGCTTTTTCCTCTGTCAAATTTATGACCACATATTAAATAATAAGGCAAGAGTGACAAAATGAACACATTTGTGTTTAAAATCATCCATGTGTAACTAGTCACACAAATATTAAATGTTTCAAATCATGAGTATTAATCAAACCGATCATCTATGAACCATCAACATGACAAAAAACAAAAACAAAAAAATTGTGACAGCCTGAAAGTAGTGGTCTCTTAATTGTGTTTTAAATTTATTTTACAATTTGTAGGCAGCTTATTAATCTTATCAAGATACTTAGGATAACACAGGGTTGCACTACAGAGAAAATTAATAAAACACTTAAGGGGAGCTGTCCTTGAGGCATTATTCCAACTGATAGGCATTTCAAAGCTGTCATGATTGCTCTGCTAGATGCATGACCATACTGACAAGTCAAAGCCTATGCAAACATCCAGGCAGTGTTTTCAATACCACTATTTTAGCCGTCAAACAGCCCTTCTACATAAGGGGAAAAAAAGAACAGGCAATGTCTTTCAAAAACCTAGTGAAAAAAAGGAAAAAAATCCTAACATTTAAGCTCATATTTGTGACAACTGTGTTTGCCTTCCAATAAACCTTTCAAAATCAGAAGCTTTCATAACACTTTGGAATAATAGAGATAAATCTGTTAGTTTCCCATTGTTCGAGTATACCAATGTTAAAAGAGAATATTAAATGGTTAATTTTATTATTTTAAAAATGCCATAAACACTTCAGATTTACCTGGTTTTCTTATGACTGTTCTTTTTGCTAGTTGTTTCCTTTTCACTTTTTTCTTTTTCTACTTTATCTTTTTTCTCTTTCTTTGACTGTGTAGGGGGCACAAACTGCTGAGTAACCTGCTGTGCAACCAACTGGGAGACAGGTCGAGGTTTCCTGTGTACATGTTAAAAAGAAAGATTTTTAAATTATAACTGAATATAATATGCTTTTTATGAAAGAATATCTCATGTTGTGATGATTTTCAAATATAAAATTTTTCCTATGTAAGCAATAAATTATTGTCCTTCCTGTTCAACAAAAATAGAACAAACCATTGTAACAGTTAAAAATTATAGTCTAAGATATATGGTCAAACCATTAGATAGTAACAGTAAATAAACCAACATGAGACATTATCTTAAAATATATATCAAAGAAAATACTCACAGGAAAGCACATATACAAATAAATATGAATTTAAAAACTTAAACTTGAAATTCTGCACTGGAATAACAATTTTTTTTTCTTGGTGTTGAGGACTGAGCCCAGGGCCTTGCATATGCAAAGCATACACTCTGAGCCGTATCTCCACATCCTGAGGTAATATTTCAATTTATTCTTCTCCTTCAGAGAAGGAAATATCTATCTGTCACAATGGCGAGGGCAACTCGTTTTTTCCTTTAAATCCTTTAATTTAATCACTTAACATTTATTGAATATAAAAATGTTTCATTCTTTCAAGTTTGAAATCCTTTGTCTCTAGCCACAATCTCACTATGCTATGTTTTTTTGTTTTTTGGAAGGGGGATACTAAGCATTGAACCCAAGGCCTTCACACAGAGATACATCACCAACCTTTTTTTATTTTCTGAGACTGAGTATCTCTCAGTTACGCTTTAACTTGAACTTCTGTTACAGTCTCCTAGAGCGCTGGAATGGCAGGCACATACCACATGACCAGCTGTCATTATGCAATTTTATGCATTTTCAATCTTGGAGATTTGCTCAGAAATCTGAATTCACCTGCTTACTCATTTAAGAAGCATATACTAAGAACCTGCAGGGTTTTTAAAGTATCTTAAACATTGCCTGGTTTCACCTTTAATAGCTAGTATAAGTTATCATCTCTTAGTCGAGGGTTAAGAATACCTTTAGCATTATAAAAGAACTTGGGTAACTGAGGTCAAGATTCAAAGTTAATAGTCTCTTAAATTCTTAAAGAGAGAAAGAAAGGTAAGGAAGGCCAAGGAGAGAAGACAAAGAACTAAAGTTAAGTTTTAATAGATGGTATACTAATAATGGTAAACTTGCTGCCCAGAAAATCTTTACCATATTTTGGATAGTAGAGTTTTAAAAAAAAAACTTTTGTTACTGTTTTGCTCCTCTACATCAAAATAAAACAGAAAAAATAACAAAAACACACTGCACAATGTAATATTCAAAGTTGCAAGGCTGGGAAGAAAGAGGCAACAGTATGTAAAATAGATTTTAGGAAATGAACCATGAATCTTGTTCAGAACCTACACTGTGTAAAGGACTAGCAGGACACACAAGACAGAGTCTTGTGCATAATTTTAAAAGGTCTGACAGAAATCAGGGGTAGAGATGTAGAAAAGAGTTATATAAGAGAAGTGATTTTGAAAGTGTGGTGATTAATGGCTGACACAGAAAGGAGCTTGGAAAAAATCTCCTAGAAGGCTTGTTCAGTTCGCTAAGTCCTAGCCCCAGAGATTCTAACTCAGCAGACTGTGGATGCAGCCCCAGAATTCCTAATTCTAACTAGGCTCCAAGTTATGCTGATGTCAAGGACCATATTGAAAAGCAGTTTAAGAAAGGGAAAACATTTGGCAAATACTGGTACTACTGTAGCATGAAGTTTAAGATGCAGCACAGGGAACAGCCGAGAAATGGAATGTGGGGCAGAGAAAACTGTTAGGAAGCTTCATAGACAGGCAGACATGATGGCACACTCCTGTAAGTCTCAGCACCTACATGTCTCTCAGATAGAGTCTAAGCAGACTGCATAAAGTATGGCTATAATGTGAAAAAAAAACCCAAAGAATTTAGTTATCTACCATGTGTCAGGATAAAGTATTTTTAGGAGCTAACTTTGATGGGAGTAAAAAGCCAACATAGACAAACTTGATATATGCAATGGCTAACCATGTTTCTGCACTCTACCTCTGCCAACAAAAACATGCTAAACATTATAATAATGTCTTCTACTTGATCAACTTCATCATAATTTAGCTTTGTCATGTTGGGTACATAAAATAGAAAAATAGATGGAAAGAATAAAAAATGATGACTACTTCTTTTCTAAAAAAATGCAGTATTAGTCATAGTTCATAGGACAGTAATCTACTTAACAGAACTAAAACATGTGGCAAGCCAAAGTAATATAATGTTATACATCTCAATGAGTGAAAATGGTTGGATGAGACCTGAATTTATCATAAATCTCGTGATACACTGCCAACAAAAGCCAAAAAGTCTAATCAATCAAACATTCTCAGAAGCCACCTGTTTGATAAATTTCTTGTAAACCTACAAATGTCAGGCACTAAGTAAGAAATGAAGATTAATTATGAAAAAGACACAAAATCCCTGCCCTTGTGCAATTTAGTTAGCAGATGAGATGGAAACTACACAAAAGTAAACTATATAAAAGTAAATTTTGTGAAGGTACACATATAAATCTGTGTGCTGTGATTAAACAGGACTTACAGAGATGGAAGAATCATTACTCTTTAACTATCATTACACCAAGAAAAAATAACCATCATCAGAAATCTTTCAGGAGTCTGGTATTTTTAAGACATTTTACGAAGAACTAAGGTAACAATGAAATAACCTTGCATTTTATTAAGCCTTTAAAAGAACTTGGCATGAAAGTATATTGGCCACTTGTGTCTGCATGAGATTAGTTCTATGACATTCCCACAGATACTTGAAGGATATCAAAATCCATTCTAGAACTCAGGAGGCTGAAGCAAGAAGATTGCTTCAAGTTTGAGACCAGCCTGGGCTACAGAGTGAACTTAAGGTCAGCCTGAACTACATAATGTGACCTTATCTCATGGAAAAAAAAAAAAAAAAAAAAAGCCAGGCATGGTAGTACACACCTGTAACCCCAACCTGTAGGAAGTAGCGGCAGAAGGATGGTCTCAAATTCAAGGCCAGCCTGGGCAATATAGCAAGACTTTATTCCAAAAAACAAAAACAAACAAACAAAAATAACACACAAAATCCACAAATGCACAATTCTCATAAAATGGCATATAATCTATATACATCCTCTTGTATACTTTAAATCATCTCTAGTTAGCCAATACCTAATAAAATTTAAATATAGTTGCTATACTGTATTGTTTAGAGAATAATGACAAATACAACGAAGTCTGGATGTTCGGTCTAGAGGCAATTAATTAGTTTCCCCCAAAATAGATTTGTGATTGGTTTAATCCACAGATGAAGAAAAACCCCTGGGTATAAAAAGTGGACTGTACAGCTCTGAAGTGGCCAAAGTTTCTGTTTATTTGTTTCATGGTGTCAGAGACTGAACCAGGGCCTCATGTATGCTTAGGCATACATTACCTCTGAAGTATACTTCCCTGGCACTAAAGCTTTTTAGTTTTTTGTTTTGTTTACTATTTCCCAAAAGTAACTAATTCACTAGTTATAGAGTCTACATGATGAAACATAACCCATCTTGTAACTGCTGATTTCTGATTTCAAACACTACATCTGTAACAGATTTTATCTTTCCTTTCCTTTCTTTCAGTTGCATCATTTTGTTTTGTTTTGTGACAGGGTCTCACTATGTAGCCTAGACTGGCCTTCAATTCACACCAATCCTCCTGCTTCAGCCTCCCAAGTGCAGAGATCACAGATATGCGCCACCACACCTGCGGAAATCAATTCTCATCAATTCTCGAGTTTGAGAAAAACTGACCCATTTAAAGACTTATAATCTGAAGCCTCTTATAATATGGTTGATTTCAGCATCATTACAATTATAGTTACTGACTGTACAGTTACAATTACAGTTACTGACTCACGTAGTAACTGAAACATCTACTTTTGTCAGTTTTCTTTCTTAAGAGGAGATAATGAAAAATTCTGAATTTTCAAATGGTTGAATAAAGCTACAAGACGGAAAGAACAAACGGCGTCCTTACATTTCTTTTATACTCTCTTGAAAGATGATAGATACAACAGCATGAGTGATTTCTAGATGAATCCATTATCTTTCTGTTTTCATATTATTTTGGTCTTTTTTAAACGCAGTTAGGAGTAACTGTTTAGTAAAGATAAAGTAATTCCTAGGATGAAGAGATGACAAACTATTTTAAGGAAAGGAAAAATAAAATCAGTAAGACCTCTTATATATATATATATATATATTTGATATTAAAAGGCCTAAAAGATCTATATGGTGTATTTTCAAAAGCAAATTTTTCCTTATTCTTTGAAGACTCATGCAAAGAATGAAACTTAAAATATTAAAATAGAAATACTCAAAAAAGAACTCAGAAACTAAAAATGGGCCCAAAACAAACAAAAAATATATACAAATACTAGACTAATATACAGATTCTGTCACTTTATTTTTATATATTTATCTTTAATTTTTTTGAAACAGGATCTTGCTATATCGTTCAGGATGGCCCTGAACTCAACTGTGTAGTCCAGGCTGGTCTCCAACCTCCAGCAATCCTCCTGTCTCTCAGCCTCTTGGGTTCTAGGATTACAGATATATACTACCATGCCTGGTTTCTACCACTTTTTTTTTTTAAACTAGGGATCAAACTCACAAACTTGTGCTTGCCAGGGAGGCACTTATGCCACTGAGCTAAATCTGCAGCCTTCCACCATTCTTTAAATGCTACCGTATTACAATAACCAGCTTTAGTTCTTAGCTCCATATTAAAGAACATTTATAAATAGTACAAAGCAGAATCTCAATACTTGAAAACTTCTAACTTCTTTTATCTTATTATCTAGCAATCTTAACTTTCTTCAAATATCAAAAAAATTGCTCAGTGACAACAAGGGCTTCTAGAAACTATCAAGAAAAACCATTTTGGATTGGGCGTGGTGCTGTACACCTATATCTCAACACGTGGAAGGCTAAGACTGGAATATCACCATGAGTGTGAAGCCAACCTGGGCTAGTGAGTTAAAGGCCAGTTTGGGCTACATAAGCAAGATTTTTGCCTCCCCATAAAATGTGTTGGTTACAAAATCATTCCTCTCCACATGCTTTTAAGCAATTCTAAACCTAGTGTCTCAACACATGCTAGAATACTACCCCAGAAATACTTTAACATTTCTAAATCTCTAAGACTGTCTGCCTCTCATGAGAACTCTCCATTTTAATTTTAATACCTCTTCAGCTCTTTTCGTTTTATTTCGTTACAAATTTAAATTTATTTTGCTCTATATATTTCCTACTACTATAAATTTTCATGAGATTTCTTCTTAGCCTTCTCTCTGGACTTCAAGCTTGGTTAGTCCCTCAGAATTAGGTAAATTAAATAAAATAATGAATGTTTAAAAATATACTCTAAACTATAAGATATTTTTAAAAATTTCTATGAATAATCTATAAATATATTTTGAAATCCTGGACACTCTTATTGTTTTATTCAACATTAATCCCACAAATTCCAGATAAGCTTGCCCATGAAACCTACCTCAAGGAAAAACAGGAATCTTACATAATAGAAATCTAAGTAGAATGATTCACTTTGTAGAGACTTCATTTCTTCCTCATAAAATTATATTATAAAAAATAACTCTTCTCATAAAATTATGTTACAAAAAATAAAAATATAACTGGTACTTAAGAGTTTGTAATTAAATTGAATTTCTAATTAGTATTTTAATTAGTAAAATTAAAGGCAATCTCAGGGGAAACAGTAGTAGGCATTACAGTCAGAACCTTATGCATACTAGGTAAGCAGTCTATCACTGAACTATATCTGCAAGCTCTTTTTATTTTAAGACAGGGTCTCATTAAGTTGCTCTAGCTATGATTCTCCTGCTTTATCTCCCAAATAGCTACGATTATAGTTATCTGCCACCATGCTCAGCAAGAACATCACATTTAATATTGTAAATGCTAGTAAGTTTCCATTCCCGACTCTATCGTATAGATACAGTATTCCTTTCTCCAAGCATAAAAATATATTCATGTCTTTCCCATATTAAAGAAAAACTGTTCTCTCTTTATAATTTCTATTTATTTATCTACCCCTCTCTTTTTCCAACTATCTCAGTTTTCTTATGACTTTACTTGTACTTTCTTACCAAGTTTGTCTTTTTTGTCTACCACTTGACACCACACAAAGATCACCAAGTATGGTAAAACCAAAAAACACTTTCGGTCTTCATATTTGACCTCTATGTATCATGACACAGCAACAGCATCTTGTTATCCAGTCAACCACAATTCAAAACTAAATAAGATACTGTGAGAGAGACTAGTCACATAACAAATATTACAGTGTTCATTATATCATCTCTGCATGCCTAACTTATAAACTGAACTTTATCATATGTATGTATGTATAGGCAAAAGATTCATGAATACACACACACATATACATATATACATATTCCTCTCTCCTTCTAAGATCAGCATTATCTGATCTGAGGTACCAGACATCCACTACGAGTCTTGAAATGTAGTCACAGAGTACAAGAAGGACTAGTCTTTAAGACTCTTGTACCATAACTACAATGGCAATGGTTCATGTTCTTACCTTCTCTAGTAAATAGCTTTTTCTTAGTGTTCTTCCCACCAACTTCTTAGGAATCAAACTACTGATGTACCAGTACGCTATATCTCTAGCTCTTTTTATTTTATTTTGAGACAGTGTCTCACTAAATTGCCCAGGCTGGCCTCCAATGTGGGATCTTCCCACATCAGTTTCCCAAACAGTGGAATTATAGGTGTGGTACCATCACACTGGCTTCAGTCTTCTTATGCCTATGCTGTCCTCTAATTTTCCCACTTTAAATGTCAGATTTACCTCAGTTTTCTGCCCTTAACCTCTTCTCTTATGCAAACATGCTTACAGCCAATTCATGTAAGTGGACCCTTACATGACTTACAAACTCAATTCATTCACAAGGGCTGGTTGCAGCTCAAGCTGCTTGTGAGGCAATACTATTTCTCCCATAAGAAGTAACAGAAATACCCATAATGCATTCCAAATCTCCCAAAGCACCCCTTCACTAATCGTTTCATAATTTTTTTAAAGAAGTGTTATGTAATGGGTGTGATTTACCAGAAACATCAATAACTCTTCTAGTGTATTTACCAAAAAGTTACAAAATGTGCCTAGTTTACCAGAAACAACAATGTCATACTGTACTCACCATTCAAATTGACACCTTTGGCTTGCAGAAAGGGATGGTGGGATGGAAAGATGGTATTGTTTGGAAGGAGAGTCCCCCCTTCCATAAGAACAGCAAGAACCTGGCTCTCTGGTGTCCTTTCTCTCCCTAGAGAGTCTGTAGCCTACTGGACCTGCTTTAGTCTCCCTAGGTCTCCACCTTTTCACAACTAAAGGCTAGTCTAAGGTTATCTATTTCTGTCTTTTCTCTAACACTGCTCTGAGTAGGATATGACATTGTCATTAAGCAAGTGAATGTAACAATTGGTTTCTTCTCTGTCTGGGTGGTTCTTCTCTACAAGTGTTTGTAGCTCTGTATGTTTTTTCAAGATTTCCTTTATTTCAGAAGAACTTTGCTGTACCGACTGATGATACACTACCTCCTCTTCAGAAAGCCCCCCAACCGCCATTCTCTGTGGCTCAGCCAGAAGTTGCTGAAGTTTCTCTGTAGATAGTTCCTCTGAGTGTTGCTCCACCACTTCCTCAACACCACCACTGTGTATCTGCAGGCCTATGGACTCTGGTGTAGTGACAATGTCATCAACCACAGGGTCCATTGCAGGTTCAAGCTCCTTTACACAGCCTTCAAAGTCTCTCTCCCATATAACTTCAGGCCATACGTCTATCCAGGCAGATCTCAGTGTCTTAAGAGACACTGGCCCAGTATTTCTCAATTAACCCCAAACAGGGAAAGGTTTTGTAATGCTCTTCCCAGAATTCTTTAAGGGGTGAGACCATCTGGAAGCACTTCAGGAACAGTTCCTTGCTGTACAGCTTCTGGTTAGCTATAGCCTGCTGGTCTGTAGGCTGCAATAAAGAAGTTGTATTCGGTGGAAGGAACTCAACTGAGAGCCATGGAAATTCCTCAGCCAATTATTCTTCCAAATTTCATGGCTGAGCAGGAGCACTGTCCATGAGGAAGAGACCCTTGAATAGTAAACTTTTGTTCTCTAGATATTTCTTAAAACAGTAGGACAGAACACCTCCCAGATCCACTCAAAAAAAAAGTACTCTTGTTACTCAGGCTTTTGTATGAGATCTTCACATGACCTCTAGCCTATTCTTCATAACTTTATGTTTTCTAAACACTCTAGGCATCTCAGAGATAAACTAAGAGAAGCTTTATCTTAAAGTCACTAGCATTGGCACACAGCAGTAAGGTTAGCCTATCTATCATAGGCTTGTGGCCTGGCATTTTCTTCTCTTCCTGGGTAATGTATCTTCTGCTGGGCATTTTCTTCCAGAAAAGGCCAGTTTTATCACAGTTGAAACTTTGATGAGAACAAAAACAATTTCTCTGTGTCAGTGTTTCAAAGAGTGTAATTTTCAGCAGCCATTTTATCAGCTCTGAGATTCAACATGCTTAGCTACACTATGACTACAGTTCTCACTTTAAAATTGTGAAACCACCCCCTCAATGGCACAAAATGCTTTGATAGCAGTAATCGTAGCAATTATATAACACACTGACCAAAATCATGTCCACAAACATATATATCTGGGCTCAGACTGATGGTTACATTATGCACTGTGTGTCTTTGTTTATAACCACACAAGCAGCTGGCATTTGGCTACAATTCAAGACTTTGATCATCACCTCAAATTCCGGTTGTAATACAAGCTGTTCATATGTGAGGTCAGCTATAACCTGAACATCCACTGTAAGTCCCTGGTTTCCAAAACCAAGCAACTGCCAGGTGTGATCCCAGCACTCAAGAGGCTGAGGCAGGAAGACTGCTATGAGTTAGAGACCAGCCTGGGCTACAAAGTAAGCTCAAGGCCAGCCTGAACTGCATTGTGAGACTCTTGTCTCAAAAAGACAAAGCAAAAACAAAACAGATGAACAAAAAAAAACCTACACAAATAATCCTAATGTAACTGTACCTCAAGACTTACATATACTCTGTATCAGTATATATATACACCTGTGTACTTGATGTATCTGCCTGGAGAAAGCATAGGTATCTCAAATTCTACTTGTCTAAAGCTTGAAGTCATAATGTGCTCCACGCATTTGTTATCTTCAAAAGACCATTTTCCAAATTCTTGGCCAAGCAAAAAACGTTGGAAACTTTATACTATCCTCACACTATCGCTATCTCTAGTAAAAGATAACTCCTATCTATTGTCTACCCAACTTATCTTCATACTATCAAGCAGGGCTTTTTTTCTTCCCCCTTTAGTGCTAGGGGCTGAACTCAGGGCCTTTTCAATGCTGGGCAAGTGCTCTACCACAACGCTACACTCCTAATCAAAGGTTATCTTTCTTTAAAACAAATAAACGAAAAATGTATGGCCATATCATGTTTTTTCTTAAAATTCTTAATTATTTGGTATGACACACTCCTTCCCAGATTTTTCTCTTGCAATTTCCCTATGAATCTGCAATATTGTCACACTGAACCACTAGTTATTTGTCCTCCTTTTCTTCCTGGTATTGCTATATTCCAATGTCTGGATGGCAACTCTCGAGTGGCTTTTTTCAGCTGCTTATTACTCCAGTCTTCCTGGAATTCTTTAGGACCATGAGTATTTCACCTGTGCTGACTCTTTTGCTTGTTGGCTGTAAGAACTATGAAAAAAATCACTTAGCAATACCAGGAAGAAAAGGAGGAGGAAAATGGGTCCCCTGGACCAAGGAAGGATCTGAAGCAAGAACTGAAGCCCACAGAGAGAACATAAAGAGAAACTTCAACAAAGAAGAACGAGGCAGCTGGCAAACCCTCTCCTGTAAGTCAGGACTCACTGCACAAGAGTAGGGGCTCAAACCTGAGGACATGGGGTGACTGCTTGCAACACTAGAGGTCTCCATGGAGAGATGAAGCAGTGGAAGGGAAAAGTGGACTTGAAGGACTGCACTAGGTAGAGGTGAGTGCTGAGCCTCAGTCAAACCACAGGAAAGAGTGACAGGCCAGGAGCCGTCCTGGAAAGAGGCCAACTGAGCTCAGAACTCAGAACAACGGTGGGATCCACCTAGCAGTCACTGGATGAGAGCAAGCCCACACAAGGTGCACACACTACTATAGCTGAAAGAGTCTGGTCTTGGCCAACATGGCCAGAATGCAGCCCGAACTTCAAGCAAATCAAAGATACAGGCTTGCCGACATTATCAGCCATCAGCTATAAAGCTACTGTGGGCTTGCTAGGATAAATCAACACAGATCTGAACTCTGTCTCCATATGTTGTCTTCAGTGACAGCACAGATAATCTAAAAGTAGACTTTTTTTTCTTTTTCTCTCGTTTGCTTTTGTTGTGGTAGTGGCAGTTTTATTTTTGCTTTTTTCTCCTTCATTGTTTGATCTTTTTTTTTTTTTGATCTTGTTTTTACATGAGTGTGTTTTCCAGCCTTTTTGTGGTTTTTCTGCTGTTTTGTCTTTTCTTTCTTCTCTTTCCCTCCTGTCTTCTGCACCACTTTCCCGTTAAGTATGGTCCTCTTTTGTTCACCAGTCTTAATTCCATTCTCTTCCTCTACTTCTACCTCTCTATTTTTTCCCTAATTCCTTTTTTTTTTGTCTTTTTCCTTTTTACCGGTACTGGGGATCGAACTCACGGCTGCCTGCTTGCAAGGCAGGTGCTTATGCCGCTGAGCTAAATCCCCAGCCCTCCCTAATTCCTTTTAAATTGTAACCTATGCAGGCAAAATTGACATATTAAGGACTTGTATACTGCATATAATTTACTGGTTTATTTTAGATTTTGTTATATAACAACAAACTAATTTATGTGGTTAAAGATGGCAAATTAGTGGTTACCTCAGTCTGTCACTTTCTAGGCTATGTTTGAGGCTATCGTAATTGCTGATGGTACCATTTTAACCAAAAGTGACATAACTCTTCTAACCAGCTGTTTTTACTGGTATTCCAAGACTGATATTGAACAAGAGTCACAGAAAATATTGTGGGGCAGTATCAAAGAACCAGGAGCTGGGCTAAGCAAGCAGCAACTACTTATCCCCAACAAATTGAAGAGGTAGAATCTTGCACAGATGCAAAACCCAAAAACCAGCTATACCTGGAAGACATCTAGGAGTAGTCATTTCCTAAAGGTTATAAATACTAGCAAAAAAGCAACCATAATAGGCAATTTACAAGCCTAACTTTAGGAGATAAATTTTAAAAACAGAAATGAACAAAAGAAAAGAAGACACTTAAACAAGATACAACCCCAGACATCTACTTCTCCAAAGACAGGGTGCAATGAGGTGAGACAATTCAAAAGTCACCCACCTAACCTCTTTGAAGTGATAACAAAATGAGGCTCTAGAAAAAAATCAAATCACAAGTAATTTGTCAGATAACTGCCAAAATGGAAACTAAAGGTTCCGGCTTGTTCATGCTTGAGTTGCAAGAAAAGAACAGGTGGTCAACCTGTTCACACGAGGGCTGCAAGAAAAGAAACCTCCCAGAACTGTCCCAATCACAAAAGTCAATCCTGTCCAGGAGGGAACCTGATGCTATGTCACACTCTGCTGCTCGCACCTGGCTCACCCACAGAGCCCCCCCCCACCCCGGAAAAACCCTTAAAAACCCTTTCCCCAAGCCAAATGAAGGCTGTCTTAAGTCTGCAAGGCAATCCACCCTCACCCCCACCCCCATGCCCAACAAAGCTGCCCTCTCAAGGCAGAGTGTCTGGTCTGGCTTCCTGTGGGTTCCAGTCCATCTTGATGGGGAAACTCCCCCTCAGTCTGCAGCCAACTGAGACTGTTCAAACTGCAAGCCCCCAAAGGTTCCCTTGCTGACACCAGCATCCAGACACTTCAAAATTTGTGAGTTCCATTTATGCCTCCCCCGCCCCCAACACACACACATCATCAACTCCAACTCCTCTTTCTGCGCTGACCCATATTTCCTCCCAGACACTCCGGGACTTCCCAATCACTTTCCCTTACAGAGCTTTCTCAGGGCACTTCCCAAGACTTCACGCCTGATGAACTTGCCTTTTGCATTTTCATTTTCATCTTTCTCTTTTCCTTTCCATGAAGGCAACAGTCCTCTATGGAAGAGCTCATTTACACTTCCAGGCTTCCTGCCCCTCACTCAAAAGCTGCTGGATAAGCCAAGCTGCTCTTCCCTCTACACTTGACCCCCTCTCTGACCAGAGACACCTGCTCAGAGAGCCTGTGGTCCTACATGCCTCTTGGGGCTTTCTATAGACAATTTTTGCCTTCAGCCTCTTTTCCATCTCAGCGTCTCTCCTCTGCCTGATCCTCATTATGGAGAGCAATCAATCATTTCCCATTCTACAACATACCTCGGTCCTCACCTGTCTCCAATCAGCCCTCCACTATCCTCTCTGTTTCACTGAACTCAAAGCCAAATGCCTGACCTTTCTCTGCCAGACTGCTTGGCCCCAATGCCAGTCAGACAGCAGGTAAAATTTGCCCCCCTGAAGGTACTCTTGACTTTAATATCCTCCAGAATTTACATATTTGTCAAAGCAATGGAAGATAGTCCAAGGTGCCCTCTGCCCAAGCTTCCTTTGCTCTCTGTAACCGACTCCCTTCCTTCCTTCTGTACCATCCTTTTCAGACCCATCTGACCCTCCACACTGCCCTTATCCCGCTGACTTTAATATCCCTTCTACTCTTACCCTCCCACCATACTCATAAAGCTCCCCATATTCTCCACTGCTGCTATCTTCTCCTCTAATCTACATTCATGTCCCTTTCTTCCCCCTTCTCTGATCTATTCTCACTGCTACTCTGTCCCCTCAATAAAAGGGTTAAAACTCCCACTTTATTTTCTAAACAACATCAGACATTCAGACTAAATTCAAAACTTCAGACCTTGGTTCTCAATGTCTCCAAGGAGACCTCTTAGATATGACTTTCCATGTCTTCAACAATAGACAAAAACAACAAAAACAGACAACCTCAAAGGTTACATTCCAGAACAACCTTAAGAAAAAAAGGCTGCATTCTAAGCTAAACTTCAAGGCCAACTTCTGACTGCAGAGGCTGTAGCAGCAGCAGCACTCAAGAGATAAAACACAGGCCAAAAATACCCAGCTCCCCTCCCCACCATGCTTCAGTGCAGCAGGAAAAAAAAAAAAAAAAACTATTGGACACAAGCCTGCCCTAACTTGTGGCCATGACTGGGAACAGTCCCAGGTGCAACCAAGAGGGCCACTGGAAGTGCAACTGCACTGTGGCCTCAGACTCATCATCGGCTGATCTGCTCGGCATTGCGTCATTGCCACTGAAGGGAATCAGTGGGGCTTGGGGTCCACGGCCTCAAAGAGGTATCTCTCTCAGAGCTCCAAGTTTCACTGGACATCTCAGGTAAAACTCTCTTTCTCTGTTGACATGGAGACCACCCATAGTGTTATTCCTGAGTTTTCAAGCCGATTTTCCCAGTCTGCAGTTTCTGTTGTAAGAGCTGACAGAAAATGTACACGACCTCCCTAGACAAAATCTACTCCCTGCAAATTCCAAACCATTTCTTTACACACAACTGTCTTATTATTCCAACCTGTTCTGCACCCCTTTGTGATAAAAATCTGCTCCAAAACCAATTTACCTTATACTGTCTCCCTCCTCATGGCTCTCATACTCCAATCCCAACCACTCTGTGCAGCTGATTTAGTCCCTCCCCTCCTCCCTCATCAATCCTACAGTTTGAAACACCTTCAATCCTACTCCCACCACCTACATTACTCTGATGTTAATTTGCCTCAAACACCCCTCGGTCTTCCCTCCTTTCCCTAATACCCAGTAGCCCCTAAACTTCAACGGGAGCTCAAACCCATAATCTTCTGCTTGTTAATTAATGGGTTTCTAAAAGTCACTTACTTACCTTAGGACACCCCTTTTTCCCTGTCCTCAAGTCCAGCAGCTCCTATCACATAGTCCAAGATCCCATAGCTATTAACAATGACATAGTGCCAATTTACTCTTTGGGGCCTAACCCTTACTGTCTCATATTCCTTATGTATATCTCTCACTTTCCTGTATTAGACCTTAAAGAGACATTTTTCTTTGCCATCCGTCTCTATTGTAGAGCACCCTCAGGCTCTCTCAGCCCCACCCCCATTCCTTGTAATCAGACCCTTATGTCTCCTCTCAGACCCCACCTACAATGCTTCAGGCTCCCCCTTCAGCTTCTCCTCTAAGCTCCTCTCTCGGCTCTCACCACTCCTCGCCCACTTGCAGGCCTCTGCATCATGCTCATATTTGCGCCATGTGTCATCTCTCTAGTCCACAACACAGTTACAAAAGTCACCACCAAAAATTTTAACCAGATGCTGCTCCCAGATTTCTTTCATCAGATAGCACCCACAGCTGATCCGGACAGTGACCCTTACATCCCCAGCCTAGCCTTCCCATTTTGGCTCAAGCCAGCCTAAAGCAGCCAAAAAGACCTCATTACCTGATTCCTAAGAACAAAAGGCTGGAATAAAGGATCAGCCTGTCCCCCGCACCTGTTCATGCTTGGGTTATAAGAAACTTCCAAGGTGGTCAATCTGTTCACACTAGGGCTGCAAGAAAAAAAACCTCCCAGAACTGTCCCAACCACAAAAGTCAATCCTGCCCAGGAGGGAACCTGATGCTGACTGTGTCACACTGCTACTCGCACTTGGCTCACCCACACAGACACCACCTCCCCAAATAACCCTTAAAAACCCTTTCCCCAAGCCGAACAGCAGCTGATTTGATCTGCAAGGCAGTCCACCCTCTCTCTCCCCGCCATAAAGCTTCTTTTATGTGGCAGAATGTCTGGTCTGGCTTCACCTGGGTTCTAGTCCATCAGAAACCAGGCTCTGATTTCTGGTTTCAGAAATCAGAAATCAGATTTCAGTGACTCTAGAACCGACAGAGATTAAAAAAAAAAAAAAAAAAAGAGAAGAGCTTAATAAAATGATAGAAGCAAAAAATGGAATTCATAGGACAGAATCAAGCAGCTATCCAGGAAAATTAAAAAGTATCCACAATAGCATGAGTCAATGTTATGACAAAATCTCAGGTACAGAAGACAGGCTTGTGGTTAGTGACCATGAGATTCCTTAAACGTAGCAAGGGACCATGAGAAATTAATTCAAAAGCTGCTAGATGATGAAGAGAATAACAAAAGATTGGAGTCAGTGAAAAAGCAAAAGATAGCACAAATGATATTAAAAAACTGTTCACAGATGTCATGGCAGAAAACTTCCCAGGTAGAGAAAAATAATTTGACATTCAGATAAGTGAGACATACAGCACTCCTATTAGCTGTGATAAAAAAAAAAAAAAAAACCTAAAGCAAAGCATATTACAGTCAAAATTCCAGAAATTCAGCACAAGAAGAGAATCTAAAAGCTGTTAGGGCAAAGAAATAAATTACCTATAAAGGAAAACTCATCAGAATCACAGCTGACTTCTCACACACAACTCAACAAGAAGAGCTTGGAGTAAAGTTCTACATGAAAGTAACTTTCAACTCAGAATGATATACCCTCCAAAATTATTTTTCAAAATTGATGGAGAAATAAGATACTTCCATGACAAAGAACATCTGAGGAAATGTATATCCACCAAACATAAAATGTTCTGAAGGGCATTCCAGAAAGAGATAATAGGAACTACAACTAGGGCTGGGGATTTAGCTCAGTGGCATAAGCACCTGCTTTGCAAGCGCACAGTCGTGAGTTCAATTCCCAGTACAAAAACAAAAAAGAACTGCAACTCCATGAAGCCCAACAGAAGGAATCCACCATGCATGGAAAACAAGTGTTCGCGGGGGAAGTTTGGGAGTACTGAGAGTGAGAACCAACAGCAGGAAAAAATAATCAGGGTAAGTCAATACAAATCAGTTCCTAGCAAGCAGGAGGCCCTGAGTTTGATTCCCAGTACGCAAAAGTATATTTTTTTTTAAAAAAAGGGTATCAGTTATAACCATCAATGTAAATGATCTCAATGCACCAATCAACAGACACGGACTGGAAGAATGGATCAAGAAGCAAGATTCAATAATGTGCTACATACAAGAAACATATAATTCAAAAAGTTCACAGACTGAAAGTCAAAGAATGGAAAACAAAACTCCATGTGACAGGAACCCAGGAAAAAGCAGAGGTAGTAATCCTATTTGCAGACAAAGTGAATTTCAAGCCACTGATTAAGAGAGTTAAAGAGTCTCCACATTCTTTTAAAGGAACAACTCAAAAGGAAGAGATGACAATCATAAATATATATACAACAAATACCAATACATCCAACTATATAAGACAAATATTAATAAAGATGAAAAATCGAATAAACATCAATTGCATTGGGATGTCTGAATACCTAACAGTAACAACAGACAGATCAACTGGACAAAAAAAAAAAAAAAAGAAATATTAGAAGGGAACCAAGTTTTTAACAAATGGGCTTTTTAGATGTATATACAGAGTGTTCCACATCACATCAGAATACACATTCATCTCAACTGTACATGGATTGTTCTCCAAAACAGCCCACATACTAGCTCACAAAACATGCTTAAGTAAATGTAAAGAAATTCAAATTATCCCACGCAAATTATCAGACCACAGTGCAATGAAATTGAAAATCCACGGCTAGGGGCTGGGGATTTAGCTCAGTGACATAAGTGCCTGCCTTGCAAGCAGGCAGTCATGAGTTCGATCCCTGATACCGATAAAAACGAAAAAGACCAAAAAAAAAAAAAAAAGAAAATCCATGGCTAAAGAAACACAGAGATGTCATAGACACATGGAAACTAAATAACATAACACTCAAAATAACCAAAGATCATACATGAAATTAAAGAAGAAATTCGACATTTCCTACAATTAAATGGCAATGACAACACAACATACCAGAACTTTAAGGACACAATATAAACAGTCATAAGAAGGAAACTTACAGCAATGAATACCCATGTCTGGAAAACATAGAAAGTGCATATAAACAACTTAATTATGAACCTCAAACTTCTAGAAAAAGAAGAATAAGCCGAAACCAAAGCTCATAAAAGGGAGGAAGATCAAACATTAACACACTGGAAACTAAAAAAACAATACAAAGAATCAATGAATCAAAGAGTTGGTTCTTTGAAAGATTAAATAAAATTGAAAATCCTTAGCCAGCCTTCTCCAAAAAAAAACGAAAGACTCAAATCCACACAATTAGGAAAGAAAAAGGCATACTTTATCATTTCTTTGCCTTTGTTTCCTCTAGACTTAAGGCTGTACGTCTACCCAAGATCAAAACACCTGGTATCTACTGAAGGCCAATAGATAAAAGTTCTGCAGAGTACTCCTGACTGCCATTCAACAACTACCACCCCCCTTCAGCCTGAAGAAGCCAGATGGGTCACTGCCCATTACCCCCTCACGGCAGTTCAGGTTGCTTCTTCAGAGGGAGTAATGTTACAGGTGGCTGAGTGAGTTAGAAATATTATAGGCAGTCAGACAGGGCTGGGCCTTCAAAGGAGCTGGCACAGAGGACCAGATGTCTTGTGACCGTGGAGGAGACAGACACTAAAAATCAATAAGCTGTATACTTGAATGAATGGGTAGATCTGCAGTATGAGTATTATGCTGTTTTTAGAAATGCATCTGGAGACTATTCAGTTCAGAGCCAAAGAACTTCAGCATAAGCTCCCTACCAAGGGATGAAGAAGCACAAAGGGATGAAAACTGCTCCGGAAAACCCCTAGGGTCCCACAGTAACTTCCATCTGGGCTGCTGACATCTCCCTCTCCCAACCACTCTAAGATGCATCATCTTATCTAAGATGAGATCTGAGATTTTTGTAGAGAATCAGAAAGAAAGAAAGTTAGAAGCTAAAAGAGGTTTTGTTTTGTTGTGTGATTTGGCAAGTGTCTGTGAAATGTATCTGAGGGGCAAAATTAAAATACTGTGAGGTCAAACACTGAAGAGGGAAAATAGGGATAAAAAGTTTTGCCAGCGAGATACAGATGCAGGGGTTCAATGGGAAAGTGCACATTTAGCATGTCCAAATGCCTTGGTTAGATCCTACACCACCAAAAGAAAAACAAAATTTTGTCATGACTATTTGTCTTTTTTCAACAAGCTTGAAAAATACTATTTTATTTTGAAAATTTTAAGAGAACTGATCTGCAAAATTATCAATTAGCTTTAGTGGTTTTCCCTCAATACACATAAAAATTTGGTATGCAGAACACTTTTTTTTGGAGGCGAAGTTTCACTATGTAGCCCAGGCTGGCCTCAAACTCAGGGATCCTCCTGCCTCTGCCTTCCAAATGCTAGAATTACAGGTGTGTGCTACCACACCTGGCTACTGAAGACATTTATATAACATAATATTTGGTTTCAGGGCAAAAACTTAGAAATGAAATGTATGTGGGAGCCCTGCAGCAGTCTGAAGAGTCTTGGTTATCCATATTCCTCAGTAATGCTACTTATCCTTTTGTGGCCATTTTCTGTTTTCCTAACAACTGGTAAAAGACTATACAGATCTAGATCATTCTCTCTACCTACAAATAATAAAATAATGTGTTAATAATTCAACTATCTGACTTCTCAGTAAAATTCAAATAGTAAGTATAGTAGAAATATTTGTTTAATCATTTTTGCAACAGAATCATCATGCTAACAAAATATTACAAGAAATTCAATATAAAGAAATCTCCAGGTTTTCTCTTGAACTCAAGATACTGATCTCTGAGTCCCTCTGATTTGCTTGGTATTTATTCTTACCCCTCAGTTATCTCTGAGGTATATCTGAGGAATAGTTTGGAAACTGAAAATCCAAGCTAGCTATACTACAGCAATTAAATTTCTTTCTCAGGTTCAGCATAATCCTTCTTGTCACTTGCTTATGTGTATTTACAGAATGCAAGGAAGAATATTCTTCACCAGTTCAAGAATCTATAATAGAAGATCTATTATATTTAATTTGCAACACTTCTGAAAAAGTCCAGAACACAATTTTTCCTACACTCCTAAGAGGTGATGGCAAAGAAGATTTGATTCTTTAGCAAATACTAAAGCAGTCTTTGGTAAGCACTGACAAAATATATCATCAGTTTTATAAAAGCTAGGTTAGAATGCTTAGTAGTCAATTCCCTGAAAAATCTCTCATACTTAAATAGCACCACAGTTTGGCATTAGCTTTTCACTTAATTTGAAAGACCAAGGACAATCTTCAGAGTGATAATGGATCACCTTCAATTTTTCCCTCCTTTTAGCCAAATAAAATTAAGTCCTTTTATTTTTGTTCCATATGAATCAAATTTCCTCCTCATTCCCACTAACATTATGCTATCATAACCCAATAGCTGCTATCTGTACTACATGATTCTTCACCTTCTCCCCTCTAGCTCAAGATTGCTCTTCCTTATACTAGTGTACTGAAACATTCACTATGTTCCAATAGTTTTTTTTTGAGAGAGAGAGAGAAAGAAAGAGAGAGAGAGAGAGGAAGAGAGAGAGAGAGAGAGAGAGAGAGAGAGAGAGAGAGAGAGGGCTTTGCTATATAGGCCGGGTTGGCCTCGAACTTGTGGTGATCCTCAGCACTAGTGATCCTCCCAAGCACTAGGATTACAGATATGGACCGCCATGCCTGGCTCTAATCACTGATCTAAGTATTAATAACAGAACATTAAACAAAGACCATTTTCTCAAGGTATTCCTATTTCACAATGAAAACAAAAGCCATTCAGTTAATGTCTACAACCTCCTAACTAACCTGTCTGTTCTCTCTTCACTTTACATATTCCTGTTCAAGCGATTCCGCTTTCTGCCTACCAGGTCCCTTCTCCAAGACAACACTTCTGTCACTGGCCTTTCTTCTCTGCTTCAACAGCATTTCCTTCTCTATGGCCTATAAGCATATAAAGTATTACAATAGTTCTTACCTTTTACAGGCACCCTTTCCCTAGCTCTCGTCCTTCTAGCCACTGTTCCCTTTCTTCATTTTCCACAACAGGCCTCAAATAATTAGTCTATTATCCACACACTTCTTTCTCCCATATTTTCAAAGGCTCATATCAATTGCAGATTTTAGTCTTTAACAAAATGTCCTTACAGTATCACCAAACTGATTCAAGGACATCAACTACCACTTTCCTCATACAGAGTAATCCAGTGTAGTCTTCCTCTTAGCCTTGTTCACGTGCACTTTGATGAATGTATCACTCCTTTCCTTTGTGAAAACTCTCACTTAACTTGCAGGACACCACACTCTTCTCATTTTTCTTTTGCCTCACTAACTACTCATTTACAGTCTCAGTTACTCCCCCTCTTCCCAATCTCTAAATCTTGAAGAGCCACTAGTCTGTCTTCAGATTCTCTTAGTATGCTAACCTTTCAGCCCAGTGCTACTCAGGGTATTCCACCAAGAGGATCAGCACAGGGGAGCCTATTAGAAATGCAAAGTCTTCTTATTTTCAGAAGAGTTCCAATATGCAATATAACAATCATTATGCCTGGGATTTAGCTGAGCAGTATAGCACCTGCCTGGCAAGCATCAGGTTCTGAGTTTGATCCCCAGTACCAAAAATAAATAAATAAAGTTAAATAAACATTCATTTTAAACAATCCCCACCCCACCCCCAAAAAAAGAATTCAATGTTATCACCAGGCATAGTGGTGCACACCTCTAATCACACTCGGGGTGCTGAGACAAGAGGATTGTTGTGAGGTAGAAACCAGCCTGGGCACTACAATCTGAGTTCAAGACCAGCCTGAACTGCATAGCAAGACCCTGTCTCAAAAAGACAAAAAAAAAGTTAAATTCTTACCATCTTGTTTTGAAAGCCTATATTGTTATTGTTTTGGGGTTTTGTTATTGTTGTCTCTTTTGCTTTTTGTTTCTTGTGTGTAGAGGGGTTTTTTCTCTTTAAAATTAAAAAAAAAAGAAGCAAATACTTATGCCTTTTCCCAAAACTGCAGTCACTGCAGTCATTGTAGTCATTAATAAGAAAAAGAGGGAAGAGAAAACAAACACAACACCCCAGAAAGGAGACTCTGAAGAAGAAAGAGACATTAGGATATGATGCTAAATTTCAGCATCATGAGGAAGACAAGAAGAAAGGGAGTGAATCCCCTGGACTCAGGAAATATCTGAACTGCGAATTGAAGCCCACAGAGAGAATAAAAACAAAAACTTCAACAAAGAAAAAGGCAGAAGTTGGCAGCTCCTTCTCCCTGAGCCAGACTCACAGCACTAGAGGAGCTGTTCAAACCTGGGGACACAGTGACAGTGACAGCAACAGTTGAGAACCCCAGATGCAGAAGAGAGATGCAGCAGTGGAAGGGAACTGCAGACCTGGAGGACTGCACTGGCTGCCACTGATGGTCCTGATAATCCATGACTGAGACTAACTAAGGGTCACAGAAAAACTGTCACACAGTGTCAAACAACCAGGGTCTAGGCCAAACAAGCAAAAACTTGTCATCTTCTACAAACTAAACAGGTAAGATCTTTCAACAGACTTAAAACCCAAAAACTATCTATACCTGGAAGATACCTCAGAGAAGTAATTACTACCTAAGGGTTCTAAATACTACCAATAAAGCAACCTACCATAAGCAAATTACAAGCATCACCCCAAGAATTAAAGTAAAAAAGAAAAGTGAGAAGACACTTTAACAATATGCAACCCCAGACCTCTAGTTCACCAAAGGCAAACCCAGGGGGCAACGCGGTTGGACAATCCAAAAACCCTGCACCAAGTCTCTGTGAAGTGAAAACAACAAAGCAACTGAATGAGACTCTGGGTAAAATGAAATTAGAAATAATCTCTCAGATAACCACAGAGACTACCAAAACAAACACCACGTTTAGTGACATTTGAGTAGACACAGACAAAAATATACGAGCTTAAGCAAATTATGGAAGGCCAGCATATGAAAAGAAATGGAACCCATAAAGCAAATATCCAGAATAAACACTCAGTGAAAGTTTTCAAAGCAGATTAGGCCAATGTGAGGGCAGGATCTCAGATACTGAAAACAGGTTTACAGTTAGCAACCAGGAAAAGAAAGATTATTTTAAAAATAGCAAGGGACCATGAGAAATCAATCCAGCAGCTGCTCAATGAGACAAAGAAGAATAATTTAAGATTAACGAAGTCAATGAACAAGCAAGAGGTACCACAAATGATATTAAATAAGGTTTACAGACATCATGACAGAAACATCCCTGGTAGAGAAAATGAATTTGACATTCAGATAAAGCGTATAAAACTCCAGTTAGCAATGATCAAAAATACTGAACAGCCAGGTATATCATAGTCAAAATTCCAGAAATTTAACACAAGAAGAGAATCTTAAAATCTGTTAGGGAAAAGAAAAAATCATCCATAAAAGGAAAACTCATCAGAATCACAGCTGACTTCTCAGCACAAACTCTCAAGGAGAGCTTGGAGTGAAATAATGCAAGTTCTAAAGGAAAACAACTGTCAGATTGATGTACCCCACAAAACTATCTTTCCAAATTGAAGGAGAAATAAAATACTTCCATGACAAGGAACATCTGAGGAAATTTATGACCACCAAAATAGCACTCTAAAATGTTCTGAAGGATATTCCAGAGAGAGATAGTAAGGACTAAACCTCAATGAAACCCAACAGAAGGAATCCACCAGGGAAGGCAAATAATTGGAGGGAACAAAATGCAAGATCCAGCAACAGGAAAATAAAATGAAAAATAGATGTCAATACATGTGAGTCACAACCATCAATGTTAATGGTCTCAATTCATCAGTCAAAAAACACAGACTAGCAGAATGGATTAAGAAGAAAGATCCAACAATATGCTGCATACAAGAAACACATATAATTCAAAAGGAAATTCACAGACTGAAAGTCAAAAGGATGCAAAAAATACTCCATGCAACAGGAACCAAGAAACAAAGCAAGAGAAGGTATTCCATTTGCAGACAGAGTCAATTTTAAGTCAACACTGATGAAGACGGATAAAGAAGGTCACTACATTCTCGGAAAGGGAACAATCCGAAAGGAAGAGATAACAATCATAAATATATCTGCAACAAATGCCATTGCATCCAACTGTATAAAACAATTATTAATGGCTATGAAAAATCAAATAAGCCCTAATACAATTGTATTGGGAGACCTCAATACCCCATACCCCACTCACAAAAAGACAGATCAACCAGACAAAAACAATAGTGAAATATGAGAATTCAAACTTTTAAGCAAATGGAACAAGTAGATGTGTATAGAATGTTCCACACCACGTCAGAATACATATTCTTCTCAGCTACACATGGGATGTTCTCCAAAATAGACCATATACTGCCTCATAGAACATGCTTAAGTAAATGAAAAAGAATTCAAATGATTCTATGTATACTAGAATTCAAATTATCCTATGCATAGTAACAGACCACAGTGAAATGAAATTAGAAATCCATGCCAAATGAAACCACAAGAGTTTCATAAACACGTGGAAATTAAACAGCACCTTACTGACAATAAGTCACAGATGGAATTAAAGAAGAAATAAGCTTTTACAGTAGAATGGTAACAACAATACAACACAGTACTAGTTGTAGGACACAAGGAGAGCAGTTTTTAGAGGGAAATTTACAGCAGAAATTGTCCATATCAGGAAGACAGAGCAAGTGCACAGAAACAACTTAATGTTGAACCTCAAACTTTTTTAAAAATTTTATTTAAAGAAAAAAAACAAAATAGTAAAAGGGTACAATACAGGGTTTCAAAAAAAATACAGAGTAAGAAATCACTAGTTAATAGATTACATATTGTCATCTTACAAATAGTTGTTCAAGATACAATTTTAAAGCATACAAAGTAGACATTCAAACAGTGAGACTGCAAACACTTGTGTTCAATGATCCGGCAAAACTTAGTAATATGGTCATATCTTACACACCTAAACACACTTGGAGTTGTATCCTTTAAAGAACTTTCTTTTCCTCTCTTTTTTACAATAACAATTATACATTTTGGGTTTTATTACTCCCACAGTTCTTATTACTTTTTTTTTTTTTTGGAAGAGAATAAAACCAAATGTAACAAAACAAAGCACAGTGAGTCAAAACAAAGGATGGATATAGTATATGAAGTAAAAACAGAATACAAGATAATCAACAGTGGTTACCCTAATGCCTCTTGCTACCTTAAAAAGAATTATCTATATCATCAGGTATAATAAAATTGAACAAAACAGTACAGAACAAAACCAATAAAACATAAACATTGGAGACATTACAGGACTTCGAAAGAAGATAATATTCAAACCAGAGTGGGCATCATAGTGAATCTTATTGCCTTCAAAGTAGTTGCCTATACCCTCAAAATTGATTACTATCAAACAAAACAGAATAGAGTAAAATCAGTCAAAACAGAATGGTGAGAGCAATACAGGGCTTCAAATCAAGTTAACAGGAAATCAAAAAAGTTACTATAATATATCCTGCTAATTTTTTAAATTTTCTCCCTTAATTAAAAAAATAATAATAATAGATTTTTTAAAAGGGAGAGACTGAGATAAAAGAGGACAGAACAATTTAAGCAACATAGTGTTTCACAAGATAACCCGACTTGGTAGTACTTACCATAGTGTCTCTTTCCTTGAAATATTTGAGTATAACTTTATATACTATACTATCAAACATATCAAGATAGTGTGAAACCATTCAAGATGAAAGTATTACAAAGTATTTAGAACCAGCTAACAGAAAATGAACAATGATTTCTATATTATCTCTTTGCCTAAAAAAATTTTGTTTATATTATCACATATAATAAAATCCAAAAAGATACAACATGATAAAACTAATGGAGACAGAAGAACAACAGTTTGATGGGACTTCAAAACAAGATGATATTAAATCGACACTATTATAATGTCTTGTTTTCTTCAAATTAGCTGTTCATATCGTCACAGACAATAAAATCAAAGAGCCCAGAATAAAACCATTCTAATTCATGAGTAAAAACTTTATAAGGCCTCAAAGCCATATAATGGGGAATCATGATCACCACATACTTTTATGTATCTATATCATTTCTTACACTAGGGAAACTATTTGGTATTCATATATGTGAGTTTGATTTATTTCACTTATGAGTATGGTCTCAAGCTGCACCTACTTATTTATAAATACCTCAATGTGATCCTTCTTTATAGCTGAGTAGTACTCAATTGTATAGAAATACCGCAACATTATTATCCACTCCTCAGTTGATGGACACTTAGGTTGTTTCCAAGATCTGGCTATTACAAATTGTGCTGCTATAAACATGGGTGCACAAATATTAACTGTGGTATGATGCTTTTAGTTCTTCTGGGAATATACCTAGAAGTGGAATAGCTGGAACTAATGGGACTTCCAATCCCAGCTTTTTGAGAAATCTCGAGACTGACCTCCACAATGGTTGCACCAGTCTACACTCCCACCAACAGTGCAGGAGTGCCTTTTTGCCCACAACCAGCATTTGTTGGTGGTGGTTTTCTTCATCTTGGCCATGCTTTCAGGAGTGAGATGGAATCTCAGTGTGGTTTTAATTTGCATTTCCCTAATTACCAATGAAGATGAACATTTTTTCATGTATTTATTTGTCATTTGTATTTCTTCATCTGAGAAGTGTGTATTCATCTCAGATGCCCACTTTTGGATTGGATCTTTTTGAATTTTGGGAGTCTAAATTTTTTTAATTCTTTATATATTTTAGATAAAAGTCCCTTGTCTGAGGAGGAGTCCCCTAAGACCATTTCCCAGTTTTGGGGTTTACTTTTCACTATGTTGTAGATTTTTTTTTTTTTTTTGACATACAGAATCTTTTTTAAGAGGTGGTCCCAGTTATTGATTCTAGGAAGTATTTCCGATGCGGTTTGAGTCCTGTTCATGAATTCTCTACCTACCCCTATGTCTTCAAGGTTTCTACCTAATTTGTCTTCCAATAGATTTAGTGTTTCTGTTTTAATATTCAGATCTTTGATCCATTTAGAATTTAGTTTAGTGCATGGTGATAGGCATGGGTCTAGTTTTAGTTTTTGGCAAATGGAGAGCCAGTTTTTCCAACACCATTTATTAAAGAGACTGTCGTTCTTCCAGTGAAACTGCTTAGCTCCTTTATCAAAGATAAGGTGGTTGAGTGTGTTTGTAGTAGTGGTTGTATCTTCTAATCTATTCCATTGATCATCGGCTCTGTTTTGATGCCAGTACCATGTTGATTTTACTACTGTTGCTTTGTAGTATAACTTCAAGTCAGGGATTGTGATGCCTCCTGCCTTGCCTTTGCTGCTTAGAATTGCCTTTGCTATTCTAGGTCTCTTCTGGTTCCAGTTGAATTTTAGGAGTGATTTCTCTAGATCTATAAGGTATGTTGATGGTATTTTTATTGGGATTGCATTGAATCTGTATAACAGTTTTGGGACAATGGCCATTTTCACAATGTTTGTTCTTCCAATCCATGAGTATGGGATGTCTTTCCATTCTCTGAGATCATCTTAAATTTCTTTTTTCAGTGTATTATAATTTTCCCTGTATAGGTCTTTCACTACTTTCATAAGAGTAATTCCTAAATTTTTACTTGCTAGTGTGAAGAGTGTGGCTTCTCTTATTTCTCTCTCTGTGTTTTTGTTGTTAGTGTATAGGAATGCTATTGATTTCTGAGTATTGATTTTGTATCCAGCTACATTACTGAATGTATTTATTATATCTAAGTGTCTTTTGATGGAGTTTAGGGGGTCTTCTAATGTAGAGTATCATGTCATCTGCAAACAATGATAATTTAACTTCTTCTTTTCCTATCTTTACCCCTTTTATTTCTCTCTCTTGTCTAATTGCTCTGGTTAATATTTCCAGTACTATATTAAATAGGAGCGGTGATAAGGGACATCCTTGTCTTGTGCCTGATTTTAAAGTAAAGGCTTTCAATTTTTGGCCATTTAGCATGATACTTGCTGTTGGTTTGTCGTAGATGGCCTTTATTATATTGCGGTAAAGACCATCTATTCCAATTTTCTGTAAAGTTCTTATCATAAATGAATGTTGGACCTTATCAAAAGCTTTTTCTGCATCTATAGAAATGATCATGTGATTCTTACTTTTGGCTTTATTGATATGGTGGATTACATTTATTATATATGTTGAACCATTGCTGCATGCCTGGGCTGAATCCCACTTGGTCATGGTGTATAATCTTGATGATTTACTGCATCCTATTTGCCAATATTTTATTGAGGATTTTTGCATCTGTGTTCATTAGGGAGATTGGCCTATAGTTCTGTTTTTTAGTTGGATCTTTCTCAGGTTTTGGTACTAGAGTAATAGTTGCTTCCAGGAATGACTTAGGAAGGATTGCTTCCCTTTCAATTTCATTGAAGAGTGTGAGGAGTGTCGGCATTAGGTCTTCTTTGTATTTTTTGTAGAATTCTGCAGTGAATCCGTCTGGGCCTGGGCTCTTCTCTGTAGGTAAGGACTTAATTACATTTTCAATTTCATTAATAAAATTGGGTTATTCAGCAGTTTTACATCTTCTTGACCTAGCTTTGGTACTTCATATGTTTCTAGGAATCTGTCTATTTCTTCTGTGTTACCAAACCTTTGAGAGTAGAGGTTTTCAAAACAGGTGTTGATGATCTTCTGTATTTTTATAGAGTCTATAGTGATTTCGCCTTTTTCATTTCTTATTGCATGAATTTGAGCTTTTTCTTCCCTTTTTAAAATAAGGTTGGCTAGGGGCTTATCAATTTTATTTATTCTTTCAAAGAACCAACTCTTTGATTCATTAATTCTTTGGATTGTTTTCTTAGTCTCTATTGCATTGATTTCTGCTCTGATTTTTATAATTTTCTCTCTTCTTTTGGCTTTGGGCTTGACTTGTTCTTTTTCTAGCTGTTTGAGGTGTAACATCAGGTTATTTATTTGTATTCTTTCTGTTTTCCTGATGTGGGAACTCAGTGCAATAAATTTTCCTCTGAGGACGGCTTTCATTATTGCATCCCACAGATTCCGGTAAGTTGTATTTGTATTTTCGTTTGCTTGTAGGTATTGTTTAATTTCTTCTTTAATTTCCCTTGTGACCCACTGATTACTCAAGAGTGTGTTATTCAGTTTCCATGTATTTGTGGGATTTTTGCAGTATCTCATCATTAATTTCTAATTTCATAGCGCTATAATCCGTTAACATGCACGGGATAATTTCAACTCTTTTGCAAAGAATTAATGGATTGAACAGTTGGTTCTTTGAAAGATTAAATAAAATTGACAAACCCTTAGCCAACTTTATTGAAAAAAGGAAAGAAAAGACTCAAATCTATGCAGTTAAGAAAGAAAATGATGAAACCACAACAGACCCTGCACAAATCCAGAAAATCATCTATACATACTTTGAAAATCTGTATTCTAACAAGATGGAAAATACAGAAGAAATAGACAGATTTCTAGACACACATGAATTACCAAAGCTGATCTGAGAAGATATAAAAATTCTACATAACCCAATACCAATAAATGAAATTAAAGATGAATTCAAAAATATCAAAAAATAAAAGACCAGGTCCTGATGATTTTACTACTGAATTCTACAAGAAATTAGGAAAGACCTAATACAACTACTTTTTAATCTCTTTAATGAAACTGAAAGGGAAGCAATATTCTCAAATTCATTCCTGGAAGCAAGCAAATTACTCTGACTCCAAAATCAAACAAGGACCCAAGTAAGACAGAATTACAGGACAATTTCCCTAATGAACATGAATGCAAAAATCCTCAGTAACACTGGCAAACAGACAGCGGCAAATTGTCAAGAAGAGTGTACACCATGTACCATAATCAAGTGGAATTCATCCTCAGGATGCAGGGACGGTTCAACATACATAAATCTGTAAATATAACACAGCATATTAACAGAGCCAAAGACAGAAGTCATATGATCATCTCAATAGATGCATAAAAACCTTTTGACCAAATTCAGCACCCCCTACAAACATCATATCACAGTGATACATGTGCACCCATTTTTATAACAGCACTGTTTGTAACAGCTAGATCTTGGAAACAAATCTAAATGCCCATCAAATAAGGAATAGATAAAAAAGATATGGTATTTTTCTACAGTGGAGTACTACTCAGCCATAAAGAAGGATAAACGAGATACTTTTATAGGTAAATGGGTGCATCTTGAGAACATACTCATTAGTGAAATAAGACACAAATGTTTAAACATCATATTGTTTCATTAGTGTGACAAGCTGCAAGAAAAAACATATGTATATAAAAAATAAGATAGTTATATTACTGATTTCTCTGAGTTCACTGAAGAGAAAGATTTGTGCTGGTATTGTTCAGACAACTGAATGTAAATGTCTTGTACTCTGGGTGAATGATTTAGGGATGACAATGTTCAATGTATGTGCCAGTGCTGCCCCTTGATTAACATTGTGAAGTTTTGTTGTAGTTTTTTCTCTTTGTCTTTTTATCCTTGAAATAAAATCAGTCTGGGAAAAAAGTATCCAAAATTTCTACAACGCTTATATACCTTAGTGCTGCAAAGGCACTAAAGATTAAGATATAGTAGAATAATGGTGAAGAGCCTGGCCCTTAATTGAGACTTTTTAGATTCTAATTCTATCATATTTACTTCAAGGCCAGGGATGATGGTGCATGCCTGTAATCTCAGCACTCAGGAGGCTGAAGCAAGATGTTTGCTATGAGTTATAGGCTAGCCTGGGCTATGAAGTAAATTCAAGGGCAGCCTGAACTCCACAGTGAAACTCTTGTTTCAAAAAGACCAAAAAAAATTTTTTTTTACTTCAAATTTCAATACATACACAGACACACACACATACACACACCAATGACAAGGTCCTCTATGTAGTTCAGGCAGACTTCAACTCATCATGAGACCAGGCTGGCTGCAAAGTTACAGCAACAATCCTCTTGCCTCAGCATCCTGAGTGCTATGATTACAGGCATATGCTACCATGCCCAGCTTAAAACTCTCATTTCTTGGGCTGAGTGCATAGCCTAGAGGTATAGTATCTGCCTAGTACTCTCACATCCCTGGGTCTAATTCCTGACACTTGGGAATAAAAAATAATAGAAAAAATTATTTAAATATTCAAAGTAACTGAATTTTTATTTTCAGCTTTATAAAACAGTAATTGTCAAAAACAAAAAATAAAACTGCATGAAATACCTTAATACGCTGTGTAATACAGAATTAAACGCTAATAAATAATCATTCTTTAAGGTTATTCAGATAATTCAGAATATGAAAAATCTGAAGGCTAATACATGTTAAGTATTACTAAAAATTTACTTATAAGTACATCTTTATAAAATTTAGTAAGTCTCTACCCATACTTTACCATTTCTAAACAAAATGGCAATGCTACACTTTAAAGTCCAAATCTGAGAAAAACTAAAAGCTATTTGGCTTTCCCCTCTTACGTGTATGGCTAGACAACTACTGCTTCTCCCTCACCTCATTACCTCTGGGACAGCCAGCCTCCAAGATGGCCTGCAGGGTGCCTCAGACCTCCTGACACTCACAAGCTAGCACAGTCCTCTCACACTGACTAGGGCTGCCAAGTGACCCGAATGAAGGACACCACAAAAAGGACAACGTGAAACTTCTGCCTCCGCCATAAAAGTCACTGTGACTTCCACCTTGTTTACTTTTGGGATCACTCCTCTCAGGTAAGCTGCCTGGTTTTTCATGGGGGCCCTGAGAGCTAGGAAAAACTAAAACCACGGCAAGGAGCCAAGGCCTCCTGTCAACAGCCAGTGTGAGTGAACTGGCAGGCACACAGATGCGCAGCTGGGTCAGGTGATCTTAACTGTCATCCCAGGAGAAACTGTGAACAGCACAGCCAAGACGCTGCCAAGTTTCTGGCTCACCAAAACTGAAAAAATAAATGTTTTGGGCAACTGCTATGCATACATTGATAAATCTATACAAAGAGACAATGATTAATAGTGTAGGAAATTGTAATATACAAGTAAAAAAATTGATAGAGCATTAAAGCAGACATTAAATCAATGAGCAATGTTCAAAAATATTTTTGACTGTCATTACTTCTTGGTTTCTAAGATCATATAATTTTGTCTTTAATATTTCTAAACTTTTAACAATATCTTTTTTAAAAGTTAAAAAAATAAAGATTGTTTGGTTTGGGTTTTTGACACAGGATATCTGTATGTAGCTCAAACTGGCCTCAAATTGTCTATGCATACCAGACTGGTCTCAAACTCTCATCAGTCTTCACAACTCAGCCTCTTGAGTACTACGGTTACAGGCATGAGCCGCCACACCCTGCTAAAACCAAACTATTTTTTAATTTTAAAAAATTGCTAAGTATTAACATGCACAATTTTATTATTTAATGGTCCACCTGAAAAACAAAGTTAACTTTGTTCAGGTCACTACTTGTACCCTAGAGCTTCTAACATACACAAGTCACAGTACTAAACACAGGAGGACTAAGGTGAAGGAAGCATGATTTGGAACACCACAGAGCCTCGATTTAGAAAAAGCAGAAGACATGAGGAATGCAATAAGGGTTCAAGAACAGTACACTCTCAAAGATTTGTTGAGTAAATATGAAAGATAGGAAATAAAAGAAGAACACACTGACAAATGGGAGAGTCAAAGTGGAAGGAAATATGTGAGGGAAGTCTTCCTGAAGAACTGAGGATATTTTTGCTTGTTTTGTCTTGTTTTTTTGAGGTAGGGTCTAGCTATGTAGTTGACATTGACCTTGAACTCACTATTTATGCCAATCTGGCCTTAAAGTCAGGCAATCCTCTTATCTCAGCCTCCCAAATACTGAGATGACAGGTGCACTACCACACCCGGCTTTAAGAGCAGATTCTTAAATGGAACTTTGAATAAATATAGAGTTTCAACAGATGGACCGGAAAAGCAGAGTAATTAAGGCAGAGGGAGCTCTATGAGCAAAGTTGTAACATCGAGATAATGCATGGAATTTCTAAAGCATGTTCACAAAGCCCATTAGTAATAAATAAGCAAGTACAAGTGGATTCTGAGACTTTAATTAGCAACAGGGCTGGAAAAAGAAATAGGAAATAGGCTTTAGAGAGTTATGAGCAGTACATTTAGGGTCTGGAACCTGGATTTGATTCTGAAGAATTAGAAGTTACTTACCACAAGTTAAACCTATATGAAGATTTTTACATTATCTTATTTTTTGTATAATTACTCAAATGTTCCATAGAACTTTTAGGTGTCTGAGCACATCATGATACTTCAATCACAGAAACATTCAAGTTTGCTGTTCACCTTGGATGAGTGTGTGTGTGTCTGTGTGTGTGTGTATATACAGACAGATGCTCCTCAACTTACACTTAAGACAGGGCTGCACAGAGAAACCCATCATAAGTTATAAATTGTTAGCCAAGCAATCCTATGATGAGACTATCCTATGTGATATCACACATATGTATATATATGTAACCTGATATTTAAATATATATTATAAACACAATACTTAGTACATATCATTTTTAGTCAATTTCCTTAGATTAATAATATTAACATGGAATTTTGTTAAGTACAAACAGATATACAGATAAAGGTAAACACATGCCAAGCATAAGGAGGCATCCCAGTATAAGCAACATTTTGTTTATATAATAATCTCAAGACAAACAATAGGCTCAGTAATCTATCACTATAGCACATACATTCTAAAAACATTTTAACTACATTTAATTTTAAGATGATTAGACACAGTATTTTCTTTTTTTTATAAGTCTCATTATGTTGCTCAGGCTTAACCCCAACCCCAAGACTCAAGGGATCTTCTGGCCTCTACCTCTTTAGTAATTGACTATAGGCATGGCAGGCTTAAAAACAAATCTTGATCAAAATATTCTATTTCAATATGTTGCATTGTGCCATAACTACTGATGTTTATCATTTTTTCAGCTTTCTATTTTTCCACTTAAAGATGCCTATAATTATCTGAGTATAGTGAAGCATGCCTATAATCCCAGCTAGTGGAAAGGCTGAGGCAGGAGGATTACAAACTTAAGAATAGCCTGGGCAACCTATTGAGACTCTGTCCCAAAATTTAGAAAGTAAAACAAAATGGTTAGAAATACCACTGTGTGTAATCCCCATACTGATACAAATCACATATATCAATATTTTTTACTGTTTTCTGTTCTGTTTGACTTTTTGCCATGGAGGGGAACAGATTGAGACTGCAGAGCACTCAGCTACATCCTCATCCCCATCTTTTTATTTTGAGACAGGGTCTTATCAAATTGTCCAGGCTGGCCTGGAATTTGTAATCCTGTCTCAGCCTTCCTAGAAACTAGGATTACAAGGATCTGCCATCACATCCAGCTTCAGGTATACAATGCTTTACATGTCAACTAAAAAGTAAACAGTGAGGCTCCAGTTATGAGTCCTAAAGTATTTATATAGAACTGTTTTTCTAGCTGACTAAACCATAAATTGCTAAAATGTGTTTCCAGAATGTGTTACATGTGTCATAAACATATCACATATAAAAGCTATTAATTTTTAAGGCTATTTTATGTGTACAAAAGTAAAGAACATCTTTTCATTTTAAATTTCATTTTACATGATGAAAAAAAAACCTCAAGATGTTTAAGAAACCTGTCATGATCAGATTTTAACTCTAAACCTGCTGAGTTTTAAGCCCATCTCCCACAAGTCACATAAGTGCTGCCTTGAAGGTTTAGAAGCCCCATCTGGAACCTTCCATGATAGCCTCTCCTTGAGGCCTTTCAGAGGTTCAGAGCATCTGTCCTCCTCTGACGTGGCAGTTCCAGAAGGCTGTGTTATGCTAGCTGGTGATTCTTTTGTCTTTGTCTTACTGTCAATTACCACTTCTCAGTAGAGTTGCTTTCAGAAACCTTTATTATCCCATTCACAATTCAAAACATAAACATGCTTCTTTATAACTTAATGTGTAACACTCAAAAAGAACTAAAAGTTGCTAAAAATATAAAGCAGTCTTACATAAATGTTTTCATTTAGTGAATATTACATACATGGTACTGACACAGAAGAATCTGGGCAAGGGAAGGGAATATAGCAATGAAGAAAATCTATCCAGGAAAGGCTTACAGGTTATCAATAGAACGAAGCCTTGTGCTGTATCAGTTATGTCCTGCAGCAATATTTTTTTTTTTTTTTGTCTTTTTGAGACAAGGTTTCACATGCAGTTCAGGCTGGCCTTAAACTCACTTTGAAGCCCAGTTTGACCTCAAATTCACAATTCTCCTGCCTCAGTCTCTCGAATGCTAGGATTATAGGAATGTGCCACGATGCCCAGCTCCTTTAGCAATATTCTAAAGCACTAACATGAAACATTTTTGGTGTTAAAATCATTTATTCACTCAAATATTTATCACATCCTAATCTACGTGCTATTACCTATGCTTATAGGTATATAGAAACATCTGCTCATGGAGCACACATTCTAACAAAAACAAGTAGACATATATATATGTATCAGATATAAGACAGAAGAAAAATAAAGTAGGATATGGGAACAGAACATTACACAGAAACATCGTTTTTCTAACAGAAGTAAGTGATGTTCCTATGATAAGGTTATACTTTAGCAAAATCTTGAATGAAGTGAGGGACCAAGCCATGTAGGTTATCCAAATGGGTAACATTCCAGGAGAGGCTGGCATATTTAAGGAAAACTAAGGCAATGAACTGAACCACAGTGATAGAGAAAAAATGGTAAAATTAGTTTGAAAAGGCAGCCAAAGACCAAATTATGTAAGACCTTCCTACCAGACAACAGAAAAAGCTTGGAATTTTATTGTAATTTAATATAGGAAACTAAGCAGGTGGACAGTTCTGAGGAGAGTAACATGATCTAATTAAAGTTGAAATAAAAATTACCTGGCTTCTATTTGAATCAGATGGTAGGGGAGCAGCATGTAATCAGAGAAATCAATTAGGAATTTATTGCAATAAGTAGGTAAGGAGATAATGGTGGCTTGTAATGGGATAGTAACCGTAGATTGTGGGTGAAGTGGGGGAATTATAAGTATATTTTAGAGGTACAAATATACATAGTAATTATAGATAACTGGGTAATACAGGCTAAGAAACAGAGTGTCATCAAGAAAGGGAGCACATTTGGGGAGAAGAATATATGTTCAATTTTGCACCTGTTAAGTTTAAGGGGCCTATAAGACATACAAGGTTGCCTAAATAACTACAGCTGTTTGTATGTATATTAGTTTGCATGTACAGACATGAAAAATGTCTTCCTTTCCTATTGAAAACATTCACTTGTTTTACATCAAACATTTAATACAGTAAACATGTTGAATATCAAGATCTTTTAAATTCAAATTTTAAAACTGTATTTTTTTATTGTAAAGAGAATAAAACCTAACAATACAAAACAGAATAAAGCCAATCAAAACAAAGCAGTGAAACTGGTACAGAACTTCAAAACAGGACAATAGGTTATGACAATGACTACCATAATGCATTTTGTTATCTTCACAATAGCTGTCCATTCCCTTTGACATAGTAAAATCAAATAAAACCAATCAAAACAGAGCATTGAATAAAAGTAAACAATAAAATGGAACAAAAGAAAAGTGAGAACAATATTGGATTTCAAAACAAGACACAAGGAAATTCCCCATATGTGCTGTACTGCATACCATAAACCTCCCAATAGATGCTCAGACTACCTGCAAAGTCATCAAAAGATACAAATATTTAGTTGTTTTTGTCCCCCAGTTGCTATCAACTCAGCCTGTCCTCTGAACTAGCCGGCTGTTTTACAGTGGGGCAGGTGGCGTGGGGTGGAGGGGTTGTTCTTGCTTCTCGGCCCACATACCTGTCAGCTCACAGGAAAGGAGACCTGGCTTCTCTCTTCTGGGGCCTGACCTGGTTTGTGTGGCCAACAGGAAGCTTGAACTAGCTTCTCAATGTTATCGTCCCAGACCTACCAGGGACTCTGCTGAGTCACAGGAAAAGCAAATTGGCTTCTCTCTTTCTGGGTCCTGCATGGTCTACACAGCTTATGGGATGCTCAAACTAACTTCTTGATGTGCTCATCCTAAAATTGTATTTTGAAGTAAACAGTACTAACAGGTAAATTTCTCTCCATTTTTTTATTTTATTTTATTTTATTTTATTTTATTTTATTTTTGGAGATAGAGTCTCACAACATAGTTTAGGCTGACACTGTATAAACCAAGTTAGGCTTGAATTTGCAGTGATCCTCCTGCCTTGGCTTTCCAAGTACTAGGAATGTGGGTATGTGCCACCACATTAAGCACCAACAGGAAATTTTAACACAACAGACATTGTTTCAACCTGTAATTTATAGTTTAGTTTGAGAAACAAAAAAACACACAAGCATTAAAACACATGCACTAAGTTCTTTCATGGGAGAAGTCCAAAATGGATTATGAAACTTAGGAAGAGCTAAAATTACTTGGCTAGATGTAAGAGTCTTCTATAGAAGAAAAAGAATATCCAAAAAGTCACAAATATTTGACTCACAAATGAATTTAATAAATGAGTATTGTAAATGTCCTATTAAGTAAGAAGTGTGGTAGTGTATGATTAAAATCAAGCATTCTAGAAGGCTGAGGCAAGAGGAATGTAAGTATGATCTCTGTCTGGGCAACTTACTAATTTATCAAGACACTGTTTCAACATAAAAAAAATAGGAGAGGGGAATGTAATTGAGTGTGAATTCTCAGTACACACACACATAAGTTACTGGAAACTTTTAAGATCTCATTAACGAAACTGTGGTAATGAATGTAAATTCAATTTAAAGAAATATACATGAAACAATGCAAAATATAAAAATAAAAACTAAAAAGTATTTCTAGAATTTAAAGAAATAAAAAGTAAACAGTTGCCACTGAACAAACTGGATTCCAGTCTCACAGTCAGAAACTACCGTAAATTTCAGTGGAACTAAAAGTTCAGGCTTATTTGGATTATCCACTATCGCACCATAAATTTAGAGGAGGCTGGTTTGGCTTAATTGCCACACATCTGGGCTCTGACTACCAATTCTGTCTACCAGTTACAACACAGACATGTCTTGTAGTAGACATATTTTCTTCCTTTTTTTCTTTTCTTGCTTTTTCTTGTTTTTATGACTGTGAACACTGTTTCTAGAATTTGTTGTTGGTGTTCTTTTTATTTCTTCCTTCACATTTTCCTCCTGTCTTCTTAAACAGTTTCCCAAAGTTTACATAATCTTCCTTTGTCCTTCAGCCTTGCAGCTCTTCCTCTTTTATTTTTCTATTTATTTTCCAATAACCCCTTTTAAATTTTCTCCATTGATGGTGAAATCATCATACTTACAATGTAGAATTTTCTGGTTTGTTGTAGATTTTGTTATATAACTACAAATATAGTTCATAAAATTAAAAGTGGCAAATTAACACCACAATTCATTATTTTCATGGTTTGTCAGTTTGCTGATCGTACTACTTTAGCCAAGGTCATGAAACTGTTTTAACTGTTTATTACTCTTAAGACTGAACTTCCCTAAGAGTAATAAACAATGCTATAGGCCAGTGCAAAGAAGCAGGGGTTAGGCCAAACAGGCAATAACTTCTTATCCCCAATTAATTGAAGAGGTAGGATCTTGCAGCACATTAAAAACCCCCATTTATACCTGAACACATCTCTGAGTAGTTATTTTCTAAGGACTCTAAACACTAGCAATAAAACTACCTCCCATAAGGAATTCACAAGCATCAACCCAGGAATTAAACTTTAAAAAAAAAAAAAGAGAGAGAGAGAGAGAAAGAGAAAAGAGGGGAGAGAGGAGACGGGAGGGGAGGGGAGGAGAGGGGAGGGTGGAACAGGGAAACAAGACGCAACTTAAACTTTCAGCTCCCCAAAGGCAAATACAGGGTGCAATGAGGTGAAACAAAATGAAAGCCACCCACCTGAATTCACTGAAGTGCAACAGTAGAAGTAGTAAAGCAGATGAATGAGCTGAATGAATGAGACTCTAGAAAAAAATCAAATCAGAAATAATTTCTTAGATAACTACAGAGATGGTGATCACAGTGAAAGACATGTTTAGTAACTCTAAAGTAAATATAGATTTAAAAAACAGAGGAGCTTAGGAAAACGTTGAGAACCCTGAACATCCAACATACGAAAGAAATGCAATCCATGAAACATTCAAACAGATATGCACAAGACTAAAATAAAAATTCCAATCAAACTATGTGCAGCAGAATGAGCCAACATCAGGAGAAAATCACAGATATACCAGACAGGATGGCAATTACAGATCATAAAAGAAAAATTCTCTAGGGGCTGGGGATTTAGCTCAGCGGCATAAGCACCTGCCTTGCAAGCAGGCGGTCATGAGTTCAATCCCCGGTACTGATAAAAACGAAAAAGACCAAAAAAAAGAAAAAATTTTAAAAATAGCAAGGAACCAAGAAAAATCAATCAAAAAGCTGCTAGACAGTACAAAGGATAACATTAGATACAACAGAGTCAGTGGAAAAGCAGGAGATAGCAGAAATGACATAAAATCTGTTCACAGAAGTTATGGCATAAAACTTCTAAGGAGACAAAAATAATTTGAAATATAGGTAAGTCAGGCATATAGAATTCCAATTAGAGATGAAAAAATATCTACACCAAGGCATATAATAATAAAGATACCAGATATTCAACACAATTATAGAATGTTAAAAGCTGTTAAAGAAAAGCAGAAAATTACCTAAAAAAGAAAGCCTATCAGAATCACCTAAGACTTCCCAACATAAACCCTAAAGTGAAGGAGAACTTGGAGTAAAGTATTTTAAGCTGTAAAAGAAAACAACCTCAAACCCAAATTAATGTACCCCACAAACCTATCTTTCAAAAGTGATGGAGAGGGGCTGGGGATTTAGCTCAGCGGCATAAATGCCTGCCTTGAAAGCAGGCAGTCGTGAGTTCGATCCCTGGTACCGATAAAAACGGAAAAAGCAAAAAAAAAAAAGTGATGGAGAAATAATATACTCTCATGAAAACAAACACCTTCTGAAGTAATTCATGACCACCAAACCAACACTCTAAAATGTTCTGAAGGACATTCTAGAAAGAGGTAATAGGGAAAACAACTCCACAAAAACCAACAGAAAGAATCTACCAGGCAAGGCAAATACTTAAAACAGAGAGGTAGGAAAAAAAAAAAAAAAAAAAGAAACCAAGAACAGGAAAATAATATGAGAAAGTTAAGTCAATACATACCAGTTAAAGCTAGCAATGTAAACAATCTCAAGTCATCAATCAAAAGAAACAAGACTGGCAGAATGGATGAGGAAGCAAGATCCAACAATATGATATATACAAGAAACACATTTAATTAAAAAAGAAACTCATGAAACACAAAGGATGTGACAGAAACCTGGAAAAAGTAAGAGTAGCTATTCCATTTGCAGACAAGGTGAATTTCAAGCCAAGACTGATTAAGGAAGATAAAGACAGTCACCTTGGAAAGGGAACAAAAAGGAAGAGAAAACAATCATAAATATATAAACAACAAAAACCAATGCAACCAACTATATAAAACAAATATTAACAAAGATGAAAAATCAAATAAGCACTAATACAATTCTATTGGGAGATCTCAATACCCAACTGTCACAAACAGATCACCTAGACAAAAAAAATCAAGAATGAACTATAAGAACTGAACTAAATTTTTGAACAAATAGACTTCACAGATAGTCAACAGTGTTTCATTTCACAATATCATAATATACATTCTTCTCAGGTGCACATGGTAAGTTCTCCAAAATAGCCCACATACTAACTCACAGAACATGCTTAAGTAAATGTAAAGGAGTTCAAATTACCCCATGCAAATTATCAGACCACTGAAACTGAAAATGCATGGCAACAGAAACCATAGTCATCATGAACACTTGGAAATTAAGTAACATCCACCTGAACAACCAATGGATCACAGATCAAATTACATAAAGTATGTATTTAAATAACACTAATATAACATATTAGAACTTATGGGATGTAATAAAGCAGACCTACATGGAAAATTTATAGCAGTGAATGCCCATATCAGAAAAAGAGCAACTTCAAAAGATCAACCTAATTTTAAACCTGAAGCTTCTAGAAAAAGAGCAAGTCAAGGGAGGAAATTATAAAGATCAGAGTAAAAAACAAAAAAATCAATACAACGGAAACAAAGAAAACAATACAAAAAATAAATACAAAGAGTTGGTTCTTGGAAAGATTAAATAAAATTGACAAACCCTTATCCAACCTTATCAAAGAAAAGGAAAAAGAATCAAACCCATACAAGTAGCAATAAAAAGGGTGAAATCACAGCATTCTGTAGAAATTCAGAAGATCAATAATTACTGTGAGAATATATATTCTCATAAAATGGAAAACAGAAGAAATGGACAAATTCCTAGATACATATGGATTACCAAAGCTGAATCAAGATATAAAACTTTTAATTAAAACAGGATCACCAGTCACAAGTTGAACTAAAAACTTACCAAAAACAAATACACTTAGCAACAGATACTCTCAGGCCCTTACAGATTCACTACTGAACTTTGAAAGAAATTTAGAGGGACTTAACGTCACTACTTTACAAACGCTTTAATGAAATAGAAAGGGAATAAATATCCCCAATTTCATTCCTTAAAGCAAGTATTACCCTCATATCAAAACCAGACAAAGATCCAACCAAAAAAAGAACTACAGGGCATTTTCCCTAAAGAATACAGAGGCAAAAAGGCTCAAAAAGAAACTGGAAAACACAATACAGCAAATCATCAAGAAGATTATACACCATAACCAAGAAGGGCTCACCTCAGGGATGCAGGGATGATTCGATATATGTAAAATCAATAAATGTAACACACCATATTAACATGGACAAAAACTGTATGATCATCTCAATAGATGCAAAAAAAGCTTTTGAGAAAGTCCAGCACCCATTGATGATAAAAATCCTACAGAAAATTGGGACAGTCTTTATTTCAATCTGATAAAAAGCCATCTATGATAAACAGCCAATGTCATACTAAATGGAGAAAACTTTAAAGCTTTCATTCTAAAATCAGGAACAAGATAAGGATGTCCACGGTCACCACTTGTATTCGATATACTTCTAAAAACTTTAGCTGGAGCAATGAGACAAGAGAAAGAAATAAAAGGAATAATGATACAAAAGGAAGAAGTTAAATTATCATTATATGTGGGTAACATGATACTGCACCTAGAAAACCCCAGAAGTCCAACAAAAGAATACAGATTTAATAACCCTATTCAGTCACATAGCTGGATACAAAGTCAACACTCAAAAATCTTTAGTGTGCCTGTACACAAATAACAAACTCACTGAGAAAGAAATTAGGGAAACAACACCTTCCATAACAGCATCCAAAAAATGAAATACCTAGGAATCAATCTAACAAAGGAAGTAAAAGACCTTTACATTGAAAAGTACAGTACTCTGAAAAATAAACAAGATATTCAATGTTCTTGGGTAGGTAGAACCAATGTAATGAAAATAGTCATACTATAATACAGATTTAATGTGATCCTGATCAAAATACCAATATGATACCTTGCAGAATTAGACAAAACAATCCTAAAATGGATATATAACCAGAAGGGACCTAGAATTGCTTCTGTAATAAAAACAAGATGGGGGGATCACAATTCCTTACTTGAAATTATACTATTAAGCTACTGTGGTAAAAACATCATGGCACTGACAAAAAATAAATTAAATTAAAAAAGCAGACCTCAGGACCAACTGAACAGATCAGAAGATTCAGAAACAACTTAAAACACACTTAGATACCTTATCTTTGACAAATAGACTAAGTATCTTCACTAGAAGAAAAACAGCCTCTTTAATAAGTGGTGCTAGATAAACTGGCTTTGCTGAAGATTAAAACTGGGCCTATATCTTTCACCATGTACTACACTAAAATCAACATTGGTCAAAGATCTAAATACTAAAACTGAAACACTGAGATGCCACATCTTTCAGTGCTGCTTTATAAGGCGGCCATCTCCCTGACATTCTAGGTTGCTCCGAATGCAGCTGCCCTAGAACAGGTTGTGGCAAAGGGCAGGATAGCAGCCAGCTGAGATGGATGGTCCTGCCACATGTCATCCTAGCATTAACAGAATATACTAGTGTCATACATCATTCCCCTCTTCCTTAAACTGTTCATGCAGCTAAATGACTCTTCTGCAGTGAAGTTCTCCAAGTATTTCCATTCCAACAGCATATGGCCCCACTTTCTTTCCACTGAGCACTCACCCTTCCTTGCTTAGACCAGGACCCCACATAGTGATTGCCAGAGCTTGATCTTTCACCCTGTGTGTGCTCTTTATCTTCAGAACTACGTATCTCATGCAGCCTTTCCATGACACAGGAGCCCAGGAAGACTTCAGGTGAACAGTGGGGAGGAGAGCAACCCCTCCTCTCCCAAAGCCTCTCCCTCACTGCAAAACACGTGAACTGCACTGCAAGGCCCAAAGAACAGCTCACCCCTCAGTACTGCTATCACTGAGGTGAACTGCTTGGAAAGGTCAAGAGATCAGAGAGGAACACCAGCTACACAGAAGGATCCCAACAAGGGTACACAGGATAGTAGTAGCATGAAAAGTTCAAAACAATAAGAATAGTATGAGCCAATAAGTGGCTGAGGCCTCTGTGGAACCAGTAACTAACTTGTCCTAACCGGCTGGGGAGAAGTCCAGTCACATTCTCCAAACCAGAGACCAAGTTCAGATAATCAGACAAGAAAGAAATAAGGATAGGAAAGAAAGAAGTTAAATTATCATAATTCGCAGATGAGATGATATAGTACATAAAAGATCCCAAAGGACTTCCAGAATTAATAACCAATTCAGTAGCATAGCTCAATACAAAGTCAACACTCAAAAATCAAAAGCATTCCTGCAAACAAAGAACAAACTCATTCAGAGACAAATTAGGGAAACTACACCCTTCACAATAGCATCCAAAAAGTAAAATATTTAGAAAACACTTTAACAAAGGAAATAAAAGATCTATACATTGAAAATTATAGCACTCAAAAAAGAGATCAAAGGGCTGTGGATTTAGCTTAGTGGCACAAGCCCCAGCCTGGCAAGTATGAGGTCAATCCCCAATTCCAAAAAAAAAAGGAGAGAGAAAGAAAGAGAAAGAGAAGTAGAAAGATTGAGATTAAAGAGGTTATCAGAAAGTAGAAAGATATCCCTTGTTCATGGATAAAAGAAACAACATTGTGAAAATGGCCATCCTCCCAAAACTGTTACACAGAGACATCAATCAACAGATCATTAGCATACCTCACAGACCTAGATAAAACATTCCTAAAATTCATCTGAAAATAGAAAAGACCTATAATAGCAAAGGCAATCCTGGGCAACAAAGGCAAGGCAGAAGCCATCACAATCCCTGACTTGAAGTTATACTACAAAGCTACTGTAATAAAATCAGCATGGTACTGGCAAAAAACACACAAAAAAGACGTGAAGACTGAACAGATTAGAAGATAAAGATACAACTCCAAACACACTCAGCCACCTTATCTTTGACAAAGGGGCCAAACATTCAGACCCATGTCTATCACCATGCACTAAAGTCAAAATGGATGAAAAATTTAAAAAGAAACACTGAATCTACCAGAAGAAAAAGTAGGTAGAAACCTGGAAGACACAACGGTAGGTAAAGAGTTCATGAACAAAAACCAAACCGCACCAGAAGTAATTCAAAGAATCAACAAGTGGGATCTCATCTTATTAAAAAGTTTCTGCACATTAAAGGAAATCACCAACAGAGGAAAAGAAAACCTAAAGAATGGGAAAGAATTTTAGCCAACTGTCCCTCAGACAATGGTCTTCTACCTAGAACATATAAAGCATTGAAAAAAAATAAGACCTCCCAAATTCAAAGACCCAATCCGAAAACAGGCATCTGAAATGAGACAAGATAATGCGTGCTCAGGGTGGTAAGGCTGTAGACGCGCATCTGAAATGAACAGACATTTGTAAGATGAAGAAGTAGAAATGGCAAACAAATGAAAAAATTTCAACATCATTGGTCATTCAAGAAATGTTTAAAACAACACTGATTCCATCTCACTCCAGAAAGAATCACTATTATCAAGAAATCAACCAGTAACAAATGCAGGTGGGGCAGTGCAGTAAAAGGGACCCTTTTCTAGTTGGTAGAAGTGCAGACTGGTGCAATCACTGTGGAACTCAGTGTGGAGGTGAGTAGTAGAGGCTCAGTTGACCTAGTTATTCCTCTTCCTGGTATCTTTCAAAAAAATTTAAAACATCATACCACAGCAATATACACACAATCATGTTTGTATACCACAGCAATATACACACAATCTGTAATAGCTAAATCTTGGAAATAGTGCAAACGCCTATCACTTATGAATGGGTAAAGAAGATATGGGGCTTTTTAAACAATGGAGTACTATTCAGTCACAAAGAAGGATAAGCTTGACCCATTTCCACTAAATGGATGAACTTGGAAACTATACTCTTAAGTAAAATAAACTGGACACACGGTTCAAATTCCACATTATTTTTCTGGTATGAGAAAACAGAAAGTATACAAATGAGGACCAAAATTTATAAAAGGATATTGGGAAAGAAAAGGTTCCAATGAGAAGAGGAACAAACAGAAGGAAGGGAAAGAACAAAAAGAATATAAAGGAAAAATTTAAACAAAGCTTTTGTAAACAAGGAGGGGAACGGGTAAAAGAGAGAGGATGGGAATGGGCAAAAAGGAAGCAAGATATATAAAGGTACAAATTCCCTGTGATGAATGATACCATTATTATATCTAAAGTAAGAATGGTGCAATAAAAACAGAAGAAGGAAATACCTAGAACTGATTATCTAAGGGGATCCAAATAGGGAAAGCTTTCGGAGGGATGCTGGAACCTTAAGGAGACATAAACAAAAATGAGCTACACTAAGGTAGAGCTCACGGGAAAGGGGTCAGAGGCTGGCAGGAATGCTGCATCCGGAAACAGAACAAAAGCCAGAAACAATTGAGCACTCAGCGGATGAGGAATTATGCCTTGGCATAACTTCACAGGGGCACAACCCAAGAGTTAACTAGGGATGAACAAACAATCAGAAACCTGACCATAAAAATGGTTTTGGGGGCATGTTAAGAAATGTAGACTCCATGCTAAAGATGTTTTAAGCATCATAACAAAGTTTAAAATATCAAGAGACCAGATTATCTGTAGAACAAAGTTTAAAAGTAAGCTCATTTGTCTACAGAGTCTAGATAAGTACTAATTATAAAGAGTATAGTGTGATGAAACTCAGGAGACAGCAGGGAATGAGAAACACAAAAAGGAGACACCTCAATTAAATGGTGCAAGTATTAGCTCACTGAAAAATCTGTGCCTATATTGTTGGATCAATTTTTCACGCCTACATCTTGTAATATGAGCAACTACTTTGGAGGTAACAATACACAATGCATTAACCATTGTTACTGTTCTATCGTTTTGAAATTTTGTATTGTTTTTATTTTCTCTTTAAGATAAAAACAAATCGTTGCAGTGAACAAGTCTGACTTAGCATGTTAGATGTTTTTAATATTTGAAAAGAAAATGGAAGCCAGAGGTAGCAATACATGCCTACACCTCCAGCTAGTTGAGAGGCTAAAGCAGGAGGATCACAAGTTTGAGGCCTGCCTGGGCATCTTAGCAAGATTACTTCAAAATGAAGTTTAAAAAAAAAATTTTTTTTTAAAGGACGGTGTCTTAGTTACTTTTTATTTGTTACTGAGACAAAATACTTAAAGCCCAAAGTTGGGAAAGAAAAGGTTTATTTCTTACAGTTTTTGGAGATTTTAATCCATACTTAGTTGGCTCCAAGGCAGGCTGGCATGGCAGGGCCGCAGTTTATGGCGGCCGCAAACAGCAAGACAGAAACCCGCAAAAGAGCAAGACACACCTTCTTTCTGCCATTACATTACATCCTGGCTCCACCCCTATGTGGGCGCAGCACTGACACCATCGATCTAAGCACTAGACAATGAACCAATCACAAATGCACAATGTAAACTCATGAGGCCTGGGGGCCACAGACATTAAACCATGACATTTCACCCCTGGCCCCCAGGACTCATATAAAAAGACACTTAGTCTACCCATAAGAGTTGTCAAAGTCCTAACAGTTTCAGCATTGCTGAAGAGTCTCAAGTCTCCTCCAAGATCTATGGTAAACTCTTAACTGTAACCCCCTGTATAAATGAAATAAGGTTAAACATTTTTAAAATGCAAAAGCACAAGATAAACATTACCATTTTAAAAGTTACAAACGGGAGTATAAAACATTGGAAACAAAGCAAGTCCAACATCCAGTAAGAGGAACATTAAGTCCTAGAGTTTTATATTCAGCGTCTGAAGCAATCTGGTTGCAAGCTCCAAAAGACTTGGATGATTTTCACCCCACAGCACTTTTAGGGATTTTAGCTCCCGCAGCTGTTTTTTTAAATCCTCTCTGCTCAATTTTTGTAGCTTTCTTTGGATCATCCACGTTTTTGGCTTTTCTAAACTTTTGGGGTCTCCACTACACCTTTGGCTTCACCTTTACATCTCCACAAACTGCCCTCTCAGGGACATACTGCTTGGCCTTCCAGGCCCTTCGTAATTGAGGTAGAAGCTGGTCTTACCCTCAGAATTTGTGTAATTTTTTTTGTACCTAAAATCAGCACCATGTGGATGCCGCCAAGATTTGCTGCTAGCTGGAACAGCAGCCAGGCTTTTTTCTCTCTTGGCTGTAGAGGGTCGATTGCCTGGATGGTTGGGCTCTGGGAACCTGATTGTGAAGAAAAGCTTTTTTATGTTGCCACCATTTTGGAACCTCATATGGCCTCTGTTGCCATTTGAGAACCTCATGTGGCCTCAATCGCTATTTTGGAGCATGGTGCTCTGCAGCTTTTTCCTCTGAACAAATTTTTTCACTTTTGCAGTTTTGACCAGTTGCTTTCTGGGATGCCCTGGGGCCATTTTTTTTTTCTCTCTCTCTTGTTTTTCTTTAGCAATCAAAGTCTCAACTCTGTCTTTATAATCCACAGCATTCCTGGAATTTTTCTTCTGGCCAAACTCACAGTATTGCAAATTATCTTGCTGGGCTCTTTGCTCTTGATTTGCAACATATAGCTGGCTAACAGCCCCCAACAATAGCCATGCCACAGCTTCAATATTCGATTGCTTTGAAATTTCCTTTTCTAGATTAATCAGTCCATTGCCCTTTGTTTCAGTCTCAGGCAGTCTCTCTGGGCATGCGCAAAATGTAGACAAACTTTCTGCAAAGCCATAACATACATCCTGGGGAGTCCAACAACCAATGCAGTCCTTTTTTCCTGCAGAAACCTCCCAAGCCTGGTCTTTATCATGAGGCTTTCTATCAGCGTTTTGGTCTCCTGAGCTCTGACCAGAATCTCCACTACAGAACAGCCTAGGCTGCTCCAGCTCTACGTATCTAGGCAACATGTCCGAACTCTGCCCACAAGCCATTTCCAAAGCCTCTCAAAAAACATGGTCAGGTATAGTCACAGCAAACAACCCCACGTCTGGTACCAAATTTTGTCTTAGTTACTTTTTATTCGTTGCTGAGACAAAATACCTGAAGCCCAAAGTTGGGAAAGAAAAGGTTTATTTCTTACAGATTTTAGAGGTTTTAGTCCATACTTAGTTGGCTCCAAGGCAGGCTGGCATAGCAGGGCCACAGTTTATGGCGGCCACAAACAGCAAGACAGAAACTGGCAAAAGAGCAAGACACACCTTCTTTCTGCCATTACATTACATCCTGGCTCCACCTCTATATGGGTGCAGCACTGACACCATCAATCTAAGCACTAGACAATAATCCAATCACAAATGCACAATGTAAATTCATGAGGCCTGGAGGTCACAGACATAAACCATGACAGACTGGGATCAAGGCATGGTAATACATGTCTGTAATCTCAGTACTTGAGAGGCTAAGGCAGGAGAATTGCCACCAGTTTGAGGCCAGCCTGGGCTATGCAGTGAGTTCAAGACCAGTCTGACCTACACAGAGAGATACTGTCTCAAAACAAAAACTACAAATAAAAGAGGGGGCTGAGAGATACAACTCAGTATGAAGGCCCTAGGTTCAAGTCCCAGTACTACAGGAAAAAAAAAAAAAAACTGGGAATGTAACTCAGTGGTAGGTTACCTGCTTAGCATGCATTAGGCCTTGGGTTTAATACCCAGTATTGCAACAAAAACAAAATCCAAAAAAGGTGAAAATCCATAAATCCAAGAGAAATCTCTTGATTTCTTTAATGACAGCAATTAAATTTCTTTGAAACATGGTACAAATCAACACTGAGGTACAAAAAAACCCAAACTATGAAAAAGCTGCTATCAGCAAATACTCATAGAACCTCTAGGAGCTGAGGGGTACATTTAAACTGGAATGCAGGTCCTGAAGAGTTCAATAAGGGTAGCAGATAACCACCCCTGAAAAGGAACAATGTCTTATACATTTGTAGGTAAGTACCTGACATTTAGTTGGCCTCAGAAAATTATATAGTGATGACGCTTTTTCTCTAAATTAATGTCAGAAGCTACTGACATCAATCTCAGTAGCAGAAACTAGGACAAACTGAAGAACACAATATGTAGGAAAACCAATCTAGTGCTCCTGTGCTCCACCCCAGCCTTCTCTTCCTCCAGTGTTTACTTTCATTCAGAGGCAACTGCTAGCAGATGCTGCCTACATTCTTGGGAAGCTGCCTAGTGTTTCTTCTTTGGCTATATAACTGTCTACAGCTCAGAAATTTAGTCAACACATCAGTGACCATGATTAGCAACTATTAACTTTCATCTGGCTAGGGGCAATGAAAGTGAGTGGGATGAATGATCACAGTAGATGGGATAAGAAAAGTATTCTTGACTCCACTATAACCTAACTTAATGTTAGGAACTCAAATGTTAATTGTATAACCTAACTTACTGTTATCAGGGATAAGTAAATTAAATGCTACACTAATGTGCTGGGCAATATCTAACAAAATAATGAACACACCTGGATGACAGTGTTCAGAAAAAAGTAGGGTGGGGTTTGACATTCTGCCCGACTGGAAATGATGAAAGGAGGAGGTAGAGGTTGAAAGACTGGGAACAGAGGAAGTATGGACATTAAGCAGTAGTCAAGACAAGAAAACATATTGAAGAGACCAAGAAAGCCCGTTCCATCTGCTGCTTCCCCTCCCCTTCTCCCTTCAAATCTGACTAGGTTAAGTTTTAACTTCCTAAAGGCCATAAAACAAAGGCCTGAGGTAATAGCGCCTGACAACCCGGGTCTTCCCTACCCGGTAGCCCCATCACAAATTGTGTTAATTGCATCAGATTGTATTAGATTGTACATTCTTCACAAAAATAGCTTCGCTTATAGCATAGCAATACCTATAACTTGGCCTTACTGTAAATGTGTGTCTTCCTTTTCCTCTGGGCAAAGGATTGATATGTTAATCAATGCTCTCCTCTGTAAAGAAATATAAAATCTTACCTAATTGATATGCTAACCATTGTTGCCCTCTACAAATAGAATGGTTGTGGTGCTAAAGTAAGGTAATTAAGGGTGTTAATTGCTGTTAGACTTTTCTATTCAGGAGGCCTTGTGGTGCGAGTTTCGAAACTATGTGCAGCTCCACCCCCACAGGACCCAGTGTTTCCGGGCCATTTGGGATAAACAGGCTGTTTTCTCAGTCATGGGACAAACGCCTATTCCTAAGAAGCGCCACCCCTTCTTGCGAGAAGACCCCCTCGCCCCACAAAGAAACCCAATCCCTTGAGGACAGCTCACAATTAGCCCAGCTCTAATCGCTATGATTGGCTTCTGTAACAATGCTTGCTTGCTTTGCGGTTTTAGGCCTTAAAAGGCACAGCCTTGCTCGAGTAAGGGGTTCTCCGTTCCCACCTGTTTGGAGGACCCCGTGCGCTTGGAAAATAAAACCCCTTTGTTCTTACATGAGAGCTGAGTCCTTGGGGTCTTCTTCACGACACCGGTCTTACAATATAACCCAAGAGAGCTCTGTATATGAACATTTATCTACCCACAGTCCAGCAAATCTTATCTTACAAGAGGAGCTGGACATGGTGAGGCATGCCTGTAGTTCTGGCTACTCTGGAAGCTGAGGCAGGAGGAGTGCTTTGAGTTTAGGAATTCAACCTAGATAACACAGGAAGGTCCTTTCACAAAGGGAAGGGAGGCAATACGGCGCTATTTGAAATAAATAATAAAAGTATAGACTCTGTTGGTGTAGGGACATACGGGTAACCAATATTTGCAGTTATAAATTTGTTTACTTAGAATAATCTTAAATGCCCCTCATCTTAGGAAAGATGAAACCAACCAGCTATAAAAGTATTAAGCTATGTTATTCCTTAAATAGGGTTCTATTTTGTAATATATTCACTCTCAAACAGTATCTATGAGGAAACAAAGGAGAGAAAAATTGGCTGTTTTGAAAATCTTTGAGAGGCCTGGATCTTTAGCTCAGTGGCGTGAGCCCCTGCTTAGCAAGCCCAAGGCTGTAAGTTCAATCCCCGGCATCAAAAATAAATAAATAAATGAAAAGCTCTGAGCAATTAATATCTAGGTCACCTAATCCCCATAAAACAAAATGAAGGATCTCACTTTGTAAAAAAGAAATCCTTCTGATACAGAGCAATGACTTTAAAGCAAGAACGCAGAAATCTGTTACCCTGCTGCAGCAGTAACAAATAATAATGTATAAGCCTTCTTTATGGAGAAGGTGTGGGTTAGATATCTGTATAAAAAGCAGGAGCCAATATTTTGTGATTAAAAGCTTAGAGGAAGGAAACTTCACTCTTCATCTAAAAAAGATTATGTAGATTAGGGCATTGTGGAGCATGCCTGTAATCCCAACACTTTCTGAGACCAGGGCAAAAGGATCACAAATTCAAATCCTGCCTGAGCAATGTAGCACAACTCTGTATCAAAATAAAAAAATAAAAAGGGCTGGGAATATAACTCAGTTGCAGCATTGCCTCGGATTTGATCTCCAGTAGTGAAAGAGAGAGACAGACAGAAAAGAGAGAGAGAGAAAGATTAGATCTAGGCATCAGGCAACATTACAGAAAAACCTGTGTTCCCTCAGATATATGAACAGACCATAAAATTTTAATTACCAACAATAAAGCTGAGTACCCATGAATAGGTGACCCAATAAAAGAAAAATAAGACAACCGAGGCCTCTTTAATGAGAAGTAACACAAGGAGAGTTATACAGAAGCAACGTTTTTTTTAGATGATCTGAGTCTACACTGTACAATACAGAAACTACAGGTGGGCACTGAGTACTTAAAATGTAGCCATCTGTGTTAAGATACACTATAGGTATAAAACACACCTTAGAGTTTGAAGACTTGGTTTAAAAAAATATTACTATAACATCTCACTAATAATTGAAAGGATAATAGTTATAATATATTGATCTCAATAAAACATAATGCCATAAGTAATTTAAAACTGGGTGTTGGTAGCACATGTTTATAATCTTATAATCCCAGTTGTCAGAGGCTGAGGCAGGAACATTGAGCAAGTTCAAGGCCAGCTTGGGCTTCACAGTGAGTTCAAGGCCAGCCTAGTAGTGAAACCCTGTCTCTCAAAAAAATAAAAATAAAAATTTCACCTGCTACATTTTACTTAAATTTGGCCACAGAGATTTTAAATGACATATATGGTTTCCTTTTGTGGGTTGTATTATATTTTCACTGATCAGTGCCATTTTAACTAGTCATGTTTAATGTGAAGCACTGAACTCATAAAACTCTTAATATTTATATTATATTTCGATTATTATGATGTTCCTCTTAAGTATATCTTGGATAAGATGATTGTAAGGTGAAAACAGCTGACCAGAATATCCAAAAAAACAGAATGATCTGGATTTCTGGGGAGGGGCATGAGCCGGCCGGGTTGTTCCCGGCTCTCTTCTTGTTAGGGCCGACAAAAGGGTTACACAACAAGACAGAAGCACTAGGTACACATGCAACAGGATTCAACCAAGTTTGACTACATCCAACAGAACAATATGCTTTATTTTCAGACCTTGTCATTGTTTGCTATTACTTATTGAAATTTACCCCTTCTCAGCAATTTTCTGATATTTAACATTTGCTCTTTTGTCAGGCTGTCACACATATACATTGAGGTCAATTTACCATGAAAAACAACACACATGTCTTCCTAGATTAAAATGAAAGGCAATATTACTTTTTAAGTGCTAACTGATTTTACTATAAACATTAGTATCATCTGGAAACAGTACATAGTCCATCTAGAAACTTCAAGAGAATATAGTTTTAGGAAATTAAGAATTTCATAAAAACAGAACATAAGCAGCTTTATAAAACAGCACTGATAACAAAAAAACAACTGCACTTTCTCAATGTTATAAGAGTATTAGTTTTAAAAATGTATTTGATGCAGCCAAATAAAAAACAAATGAATTTCTGACATTCAGAATTTTTCACAATAAAAATATTATGTAAGTTACAGTTCTTCAACACAAAAACAATTCAAGGTTTCATAAAGTATTCTCATTCAGATTACCATAGTCCAAACAATCAATGGGAGATGTGGAAACACTAGAAGAGATACCAAATAGTCTAAGGAGAGCTCTGGATCAATGGGCACAGGGCATTATAGTAAATCCTAGAGACATCTAATCACTACAGAATCTATTCTGTGGTAGCTTTGTAAAAGAAAAGTAGGAGCACTATCCATATTTCATAATGATCACAGGTGGCACTACTAATATTTTATTACCTGTTTCCAATGCCTCAAATCAAGACACTAGCCCTTCTATTATGTGTATGTGGAGGGAATGTGGCAGGGATAGAGAAACAAGGGTGGGGGTGGAGGAGGAGAGCAAGAGGACAGAAATCTGCACATAACAACTGAATTACATTATTTTCATTCTTTCCCTGTAAAACTGTGAATTACTTAGAGACTGAATTTTTAAAAAGAGCTAAAATCTATTCACACCTCTCTCCCAAGATCTAGTGCTTATCTGCTAATCACTACCACAGAACTAAACTAATTTAACTATTTACCAAAGCCTTTATTTTTCTGTTAAACTCTAATCTACCAAAGAAATAAGTTCAAGGTGGTGACGCACACCTACAATGCCAGCACTTGAAAGGGGAGGCAAGAGGATCTCTGCAAGTATGAAGCCAGCCTGGGCTACACAGTGAATTCAAGGCCAGTTTGAATATACAACGAAACTCGTCTTGAGAAAAACCAAGGAGAGGAAAAAAAAAATGGTAAGTGAAGATTAAAACAAAAAAGTCAATCCTTGGAGTATTCTTTTATACGGATAAACTATAACACATATTTTTTAAGGAAAATACGTAGTCCATGAAAGCTGTTTCCTTTTAACCACCATCATGGGATCTATGGCAACTACCAAGCCCATCCTGTGGCGGCCACCATGGGTTTGATGAGTTTGCTGACAGTGAGATCACACTGTTCACATCACTCTGCAATGAACTTTTCCTTTCTTTATGAGGTTTCTTCACAATCAGACATCAAAGGCAACATGGAACCAGTTAACTAACCTGGAACCCTAACCTGGACCCTTAGCTCTACTACTTGCTGGCTCTGAGAGTGGGTGAAGTACTATGACGCTTTGGACATGGTTTCATGCCTCTACGTGCTGAACATGTGTTGTTTCACATGTTGGACACAGGCCCACAATGTAGCTGTCTAATGGTCATAGGCGGCAAAATCTTTAGGAGTGGTAATGACAGCACGGTGAGCATGACTTTTACATAAGACTCATGCCACTCTTACAGAGTTAATAAATACAGAGCAAGACCAGTCCCTCCCCATTCCCAGCTTCCTATCACACCGTATGATGGCATCCTGGACATTCAAGCCACAAAACTGCATCCTAAATAAAGCTTTGTTTACAAAGCACCCAGATTCAGGCATGGCATCAGAGCAACAAAAAACAGACTAAACTTCTTTTCCCTTTATGCTACAATATTCTCATATATAAAATGGAGATAATGAGAGTACCTATTTCTGCAGTCTCATCAGGATCGAAATAGCTCATGCTCATAAAGTGCTTAACACAATATCAAGACCCACAAAGCACATTCTGTTTCTTGGATTAAAATAATCATTAATAAGAATATAGGTCCAGATGGTGCTCTATAATAGTATCTTGCATCAGTTTTTAAGACACTTTTTTTTAAACCAGGCAGTTCAAGTTGGCTTTGAACTCATTATGTAGCCTACGTTGGCCTCAAATTCACAGCAACCCTCTTGCCTCAGCCTTCTGATCCTGTATCTTATTTGTATGTGTTCTCCTACTGAGAGATTTTAGTATTTTTTCTTCCCAAATGAATATTCATTACAACTCTGCCTAGGCAAATGTGTAAATTCCAATACTCTGAAAAGTAATTAACTGGGGATTTTTTTGTTTGGTTTAGTTTGGTTTTTTGTTTGCTTGTTTTTGAGACAGGGATTCATTATGTAGCAATCCTCCTGCCTCACCTCCTGAGTGCTAGGTTTACAGATACGCACCACCATGCCGAGCCACAAGTAATTGACTGTTGAGTACTACAGAAAATATATTTTCAACTGTGTAACACCCTGTCTTGGGCTCTGCAATGGATGAAAACTGATAGCTCGTGTTTTAAACTGTTTTCCCTACAAATAAGATTGAGCATCTTTTTAGTTCATCAGCCATTCCAACTTACAGTTTGCTTTGCTTCCAAGTGCCTTTATATTCTCTATTCAATTCATTAGTGTCTTATCCTATTTTTTTCAATCTTTGCAGTCAGAACAAAAATCCATTGACAATTACCCAGGTGTACAGGCTCACACCAATAATACCAGAAATCATGAAGCCAAGGGGAGAATCACTGTGAGTTCAGTATCAGCATGGGCTACACAACGAGTTCAGGACCAGCGTAAACTACATATAGTTAGACTTTGTCTCAAAATAGAAAAAAAATCCATTGGATATTAAAGATATTATACAGATCTACTCCAATTCATGGTAGTTATCTCTTAATTTGGTTTTATGGTATCTCTTACTATCTGTAAGTTAAATATTCTTCTATATTTTCCTCTCTTTCAAAAATGGTTTTTGATGCTTATTATTTAAGTCAATTAAAATTTATTTTTATGTATGATTCATAGTAGAGATCTAGTTTTTCTTCCATATAAAAATTAATTCAATATTCTTCCTTACTGACAGGAAGCACCATCTCCATCATTTGCCAGTTCTCTAAATATGTAAGGATCCATTTCTGAACTCTTCTGTTACGTTTTTTCCCAGTACTATACTCCTTCAAATATCATTAATTCTCACTTTTTAAAACTGGGGTGTAACTTACATATGGCATATAATTACTGAGTGCACCATCTGATTTTAAAGTATTTCATATACTCCCTCGTGACTCAGTTCTGACCAAGACAGTAACATCCATCACACACCAGAAGGTTTTCCCCGACCTTTCCTAATCATAACCATGCATCTAAGTCCACAGCTGTGCCTGTTATCATCACAGATCAAATTTTTGAGCTTCCTATAAGTAAATAAGGTAATCTTGTATGATAATCTCACATATTCACTCAGCATTAAGTCTAGAAAATTCATTCCATGCTGTACATAACACCTTGCTCTTTCTTACTGCTCTGCAACAGCCTACTCTACTGCAGTTTTTAAGTGAGTCTTGATATCCACACCACAAGTTCTTTTTCATTCTTTTTCTTCTATACTTATCTTGGTTATTCTTGTGTCTTTAGTTTTGTACTCAGGCATTTACAAAAAAATCCCACTGGGACTACTGTTTTTAACTTCATATAATCAGAGAAGGAACTTTGGTGGTACATTATTAAATAAATTTTCTACCCACAAATATAGTCCTACTTTTTATTCATGTCTAATTTTAGGTTTTTCAGTAAAATCTGGGAACTCTGTGAATTTTTTTAATTTTTCAAATGGGTATTGCAAATCTGAATGCTGGCCTTGCTCCCACATTGCTTTTTTTTTTGCCTTGTAGAGTCAAATTTGAAAAGATTTTTTCTTATTAAAAAGGACTTTTATCTTTATTTTAATATTTATGTATATAAATTCATGGTTTTGTATATGAAAATCAATATTATACTCATATATTTCTTTTCAAACTGTATTACTTGTGTCACCTCTGCTTTTCCTGAGGAATACTTCCAGAACAGCCTGAAAAGAACCAACCTGGACTTGGTAACGATACTTTTAATGTTGCACATCATTTTGTATGTTATCAAATTGTTTTAATTTTTATTACTCCCTGTCTCTTCCTTCTTTGGTTTGACTCTCTTTTAAGGGTATTTGGTTTGGTTTAGTTCAATAACTGGCTTATTTTTCAAAAGATTTTATCTTTTAATCTAATATATATATACATATATATATATATATATATATATGATCATAAACTTATCCCAAACACTTTTCTTGCATCTCTCAAGATTTGATTCAATATTTTTAGTGTAATTCTATACTAATCATTATATAATTTCCACTTTTGTTTGATTTTGATGCAAAGTTTCACTGTGTTGCCCAGGCTGGCTTCAAACTTTGGTGATTAAGAGATCCCCCTGCCTCAGTCTCTCTACTAGCTGAGATTATAGGTTCATATTACTGCACCTAGTTCCATTCTTCTTTTGTTGTTGAATAGAGCAAAACAATTAATAAGAACAAATCAAAACCGTGAAAACATTTGACTTCAAAGACAAGATAGAGGGAAATCCCCCACATTTGTTATATTGCATACTGTCATCCTCCCCAGTTTCATTTTTTAACTGTTGAAAATTCTTAATCAATTTTTACCTCAGTAATGTTTCTATACTACTGTGTTCTCACTTCTGAAACTCAATTAGACACATGTTAGAGCTTCTCAGTCTACCATGTAAGTTATCTTAGTTTTTCTTCCCTATTTTTCATTTCTTTATCTCCCTGTGCTGCCCTGGAAGAATTCTATTGCTTTCTCCAAATTAATAACTTCTCTCCTCAGCTATGTCTATTTTTCTCATTTATGGAATTACATTACAATTATATTTATTTTTGAGATTTCAATTATATTTACTTCTTAAAATGCTGATCTTATTAAATCATAATCCCTAATTATAAAAAGAGAATAGTTACATTTTAAGAAGCTTTTAGGTAAAATATGCTTGAAAAGGTCTCCATCATAAAGCTCTTCTTTAATGACAAGACAAAACAAAACAAAACCCACGTCAGCGTCAGAAGCTTTCTCCTGGATGCTTTTTTGCAGGTGTCATCCTACTGTGTCTATCTACATCCAGGCGTGGGAGGGATAGGTTCTGTCACTCCCACTTTAGAATCACAAAAGCTGAAGCACAATGAAGCTCCTTTATAAATACTTTTGCAGCTTTTTAAAATTTCAAAGTCACAGAAAAGTTCAAAGTAAAATGAATATGCATATATCTTTCAACATGAACTCAAAGTTATCAATATTTACATTTGCTTTCTTACCCTCTCGCCTTGCACAACCCATGCATGCCACAATGAAACATCCACATACCTTTTTCCTTTTATTTCATGATTTTGCTTTGGATTTTTGAGACAAGGTCTCGCCATGTAGTCCAGGCTGACTTGGAGCTCACTACGAAGCCGAGGCTGGCATAGTACTCAGCGCAATTCTCTTGCTTTAGCCTCTGGAGAGCTGGGATTCCAAGCATACACCAACCACATCTAGCTACCCCTGCCTTTCTTCTAACCCTACCAAGATACTTCACTATCAGCATATGTTTTCAAAGAATAGGGGCACTGTGGGTACACCTATGGCATCACTATCACACCAAACTATGAGATTTAGGAGAATCATACATAGCTGTGCAGTCACAAACTCAAACTTCACAGTTAAATCATTTGATGAAATGTTCTTTATCTTGGACTGCATTATTTCTCTGGTAACTATTTAGAAGAAAAAATACGTCAAAGAACATCTTTCACGTATCTTAACATTATATTTCATTTAATCCTCTGTAAGACAGGTGTCCTTAAAAATAAGCACTTTTGAAAATCAAGTAATAATCTAAGACATCTAAGCCTTAAAAATCAACTACAGTGTACTAAATTTCCAGTTCGTTTAACACTACATAGCAGTCTTAAAGTAAAGCTATTCTGATGAACACTGTCAAAACTCTATGCTATTTTTATGTGCCATAGAAGTTATTACACCGAGTAGAATTAATAGAATATCACTGTATAATTTTAAAGGAAAAACATTATTCTCCAGGGGAAAAAAAGAGCACATAGTATTTATAAGACAAATAAACCTCTTTATCCGTGAAAAACTGCTAAGTATTTGTGTTAATCCAAATGGAAAACTTATTTTTCAGTGGGCATGATTTAATCTTAGTCACTAATGATTAGAGCTGAATACAAAAAACATAAATCTTATCTTTGTAGAACATGACAACACACACCTGTAATCTCAACATTCAGATGGCTGAAGCAAGAAGATTGAAAATTTGAGGCCACCTTAAGACTACACAGCAAGATTCTGTTTCAAAACAAAACAAAATCCTATCCTTGCTCTCAGTGAGGACACAACTCAGTTTAAGAGTAGGTTGATATTAAAAAAAGAAAGTAACAGCTTCAGATACAACCTGAAGCTAGTATCTAATGGGTAAGCTGTGTCGTATAAATAACTATAACCACAGAAATGTTTAAGATCAGTGTACAGGCAAAAACAAGCAAAGGAGACTATTTACTATGTGCTATGAGACATTGTAGTAAGCACAATACATGAATTAGGACATTCTCAAGAAATTATGCCTTAAATATCAGCAAATGGATGAAAATTTTAACAAAATAGCCATCATGTTACATCACTACAGGCTCTATGTGCTTAAAAAGAAAGCCCTTTTAAAGGCCAAAAACACATATACTGGAAGAAAGACACCCTCTTCAATAGTGCTAGGAAAATTAGCTTTCCACATGCAAAAGACTGAATATCACCATACTAAACTAAAATCAAAATGGATCAAAGATCTAAATATTAAAACAGAAACACACAATCTACTGGAAGATAAAATAGGCGAAACTACAAAAGACACAGGTGTAGGCAAGGACTTGCTTTTTGTGGTTTTTGTTTTGCTTTATTGGCTTTTTTTGTTTGTTTGTTTTTGTACCAGGGATCAAACTCCTGACCTCACGCTTATAAGACAAGTACTTGAGCCACTGAGCTAAATCCCCAGCCCAGCAAGGACTTTCTGAACAGATCCGCAATCATACAAGAAATAACATTAAGAATCAATTTTAGTATATGTGCTGCCAAGGAAGCACATCATTGAGAACCAACAAATGGGTTCACATTTGAAAGATTTTGCACAGGAAACAACCAACAGAGTGAAGACACAACCTAAAGCATGGGGAAAAGACTTTTCAGCTACTCCTCAGACAGAGGACTAATATCCACAATATACAAAAACTTTTAAGAAATTAGATTCCCCCAAAATAAAAGATCCTATCAAAAAAAGGGCAATGTATACTCACAAAAAATGAGTACACATTTAACAGAAGAACTACAGATGGCCACTAAATACATGAAAAAATGCTCAACATCTCTGGCCATTAGAGAAATGTAAATTAAAACCACAATGAAATACCTTACTGTCAAAAGAATGACTTTAATCAAGAAATCAAATAATAATGAATACTATAATCCTAGTACACAGGAGACCAAGGCAGGAGGATGGCCGCTAGTTTCAGGCCATCCTAGGTTACAAACTGAGTTCAAAGCTAGCCTGAATTACATAGGAAGACCCTGTCTCAAAAAGCCATTTTTAAAAATCCACATAAACAAAAAAACAAAAAACCCCTGGAGAGGCTGGGGTTGGGGAAGAAAGAAACCCTTCTACAACGTTGGTGGGAATGTAAACTAGTACAACCAACTATGGAAATCAGTGTGGAGATTCCTCCAAAAATTAAAACTAGAAATTCCATTTGACCTATTCCCCTTTTAGGTATCTTCCCAAAAGTTAAAGGCATCGTATTAAAAATGATACAATGCATACCCACGTTTATACCAGCACAATTCATAACAACTAAATCTTTTTGAAACAGTCTGTATGCCCATCAACAGATGAAGGGATAAAGTGTGGTTTTATACACAATGGAGTACTACTCTGCTATATAATACGATGAGTTACTGATAGGAAAGTAAGTACTCCTTGAGACCATAATGTGAAGTGAAATAAATCAGATACAAGCTTAAACACCATATGGTTTCTCTTATATGAGAAACCCAAAATATAAATAAAGAGGAAAAAAAGGTAATTAATAGGAGAGAGATAGATCTTTTGCAAAAGAGGAGACCAAGAAATGGGGAGGGTATTGAAAAAAGAATTAACATGCATCTTGTACATGTACCTACCCCCACAAAAAATGCAAACATTAACAAATGTTGGCAGGGCTGTGGGGAAAAAGGAACCCTTCTCTACTGTTGGTGGGAGTGTAGACTGGTGCAACCACTGTGACAATCAGTGTGAAGATTCCTCAAAAAATTAGGATTATAAGTCCCATTCAATCCAGCTATTTCCCTTCTGAATATTTTCCCAGAAAAATTGAAAATGTCATGGCACAGCAATATGTGTGCATCCATGTTTATAGTAGCATAATTTGTAATAGCTAAATCTTGGAAACAACCCAAATGCTCATAAGTTGTGGAATGGATAAAAAAGATGTGGTATTTTTGTACAGTGGAACATTAGCTATAAAGAAGGATAATCTCGAGGCTTTTTATAGGTAAAAATGGAGGCAACCTGAGACCTTACTCCTAAATGAGATAAATCAAAGAGATGTTTGTAAATATTGTCTCCATAGTGTAAAAAAAACAAATCTGAAAGAGTAGTAAAATCCAAATGTAAAAAAAAAAAAAGTACAATAGATATTGTGATAATGAAAGGGAAAGAAAGTACTCAAAAGAAAAGAACAATGAGATGGGAAAAGGAGAAAAGGAAGAAGGGAAAAGATGATATGTATATAGGTATACATATGTGTGTGTGTGTGTGTGTGTGTGTGTGTGTGTATAACAGTCTGTGCTTTTGCTGTTTGATCATTTTTATGCCTAAATCTTGTAACCTGAACAACTATAACAATATGCAATATACTTAGTGTTAATTTCTTACAATTTTTTTGAAATTGTGTATCATTTCTATCCTTTTTTTGTTTTGCTTTTTAAAATTAAAAAAAGAAAATGATAAAAAGAAATGCATAAAAGAAAAAAATTGAAAAAAAATTTTAAATCATTTTCAGAATAACCATCTAGCAATAAAAAATGCACAATCATAAAAAAATGCGTAAAAGAAAAAATAAAAACTGAAAAAAAATTTTAAATCCTTTTCAGAATAATCATCTTGCAATAAAAAAGGCACAATCAAACAGAAATGGGAAACAAGGTCTAATTCTATCATGTATATGTCAACTCAAGAAATTATCTGCAGAATAAACTAAACTAATTCTATTATACTTTGTATCAATAAAGCCTTTCATTATAAACAAAGAAGTGGTAAATATAATTTCCACATACCCGCCATTAGTTCTCAAATAGATCTTCAATGTAGTTAAAAGACACACTGAAAACTACATCATTAAAAAGTGCTGATCAGGGGGCTGGGGATTTAGCTCAGTGGCATGAGCGCCTGCCTTGCAAGGAGGCAGTCATGAGTTCAATCCCCGGTACCAATAAAGGAAAAAGACAAAAAAAAAGGGCTAAAAGTGCTGACCAAATGGTGGATGCAGCTCAGTTGTGGTAGAGCTCACACTCAATATGCACAAGGCACTGGGTTCCATCCCCAGTACCACACACACACACACACACACACACACACACACACGCGCGCGCGCGCGCGCAAGTACTAACCGATTAACATAAAACTATTCTTACTATAGGGTGCTACTATGCCAGAATAATTCAACCAATTATTCTGTGTGTAAATTTTACAGTACATGTACTTCAATAAACATCACTGATATTTATAAAAGAATTCAACATACAGCTTCTCTACATTGCTTTAGTGTTATCATGCTATTTACCAAAACCTAATAAACATATTTTAGAAAGTTATGTGAATCATACATTTGAAAATTAGTCATATTTTTATTTCTACAGCTATTAATAGTTTGGTATATCATCCACATACAGTAACTTTTTAATCCACATCAAATACAAAAAGCTATTCCACACAGCTTGTTTTCTCTCTAGCAAATGAACAGGAGGTTCTCCAAAAGAGAAGAAATTTGAGAAAAAATTCTCAAGTTTGTGAAAACTAGATTACTTACCAGTGACTTGAGTTCTCCTATTGGGTCTTTTCCCTCACAGATCCACCTCTTGCCTTCTGTCCAGCAGGAGAATCTTCCTGATGGCCTCCACAGGAACTGAGGGGCATGCAGTACAGATGCACAGGTGAGAACGTGGCAGGGAGGGGTTTGGAAGAAGCTAGAGACATGCTTCAGTGCACTTGCTTACCTTCCAGACATTGGAAATTTCAACGGTTCCTTGGTCCTCGAGGCATTCTCAATAACTTCAAAGAATGTGGATCTGTGGAGATTACCCAATAGGAGAACTCCAGTTACTGGTAAGTGATCCAGTTTTTTCTTCTCTATCAGAATATAAGAAGGTTATTTTATTTTATTGGAGATTATTAGTACACACAGAACTACAGAGAAAAGGCTGAAAATTTACCAGATACATAAACACACAAAAGCAAATACAGAAACAATTTGTAACTACAGTGTCAACAGAAACTTCTGTCACTATCAAAATCATAAGGAAAATATTTGAATGGTTTCATCTTTAAATGTCCACCATAATGGCAGTTCTATGTTAACATCCAACAAAAAAACCAACTGTCAAACTATCCCATTTCACTGAAACATTGCCATTACATTTTCAGATTAGTACCACAAGAGTTGATCAAAATCTCTCATTTCTTTTTCTCTCTCTCTCTTCATAGCTCAGGCTGGTCTTGAACGTGCAATGATCCTCCTTCATCAGGCTTCCAAGTGCTAAGATTACAGGCATGCGCCACTATGCCCAGTTTAGAAACCTCCCATTTCTTAACTAGCTATTGTTCACTGAACTTTAGCATTCGTCTTGGTGAGCTATTAGAACTCACATTAAAAGAATGCAATTCCCATTTATCATTGTAGAAGTCTTTTAAACAACTATTTTTTACCTATTAACAACTATGTATACACATAAAAGCATGCCAGCCACTGATAATGCTGATTATAACTTATATACTTGCACAAAGGGAAGAAATACAATTTTAAATAAATTTTTATGGTCACCTAAAAATGAACCTGCCATTTAAAGAAAAATTTCTAATCAAAACGGAAAACAACTTCAACAGAATTTTCTTATCTTCAAATTTACATGAAGATATATCTTTAACTTAATATATAAATCATGCTTATTTTAATGTGCCACAGCAATGACTTCAAACATCAATGCCTGTTAGTAGATAGTAGATAGCTCTGAACTCCTTTATATCATATGCTATTAAACACATGCTACTGTCAAGAAATTTGTTGTTTCATGATTCTTCATCCTATGCAAAGAAAATGTGTAAAACTTTTCCTTTTAGAGTAAACAGGAAAAGATGTGTATGGCAGCACACACCTGTAATCCCAACACAAGGGAGACTGAGGCAGGAGGACTGCTCCAAGTTTGAGGCCAGCCTGTGCTACATAGTGAAGTCAAGGCCAGTCTGAACTGCCTTGCAAAAAAACAAAGAGGATAAAATAGCTTACAAAATCATTATTCCACAAAAATTCAAAATGTAATTTTAATAAAAATCTTACATTTCGATCTTGTTATGAGGTAATATTTGTATTTAGAAAAGCTTGACAGCACACTGGTTATGATTTTTATTACATTTGTATTTAATTTTAAGACATACATTTCATTAGGTAAGTTAATATTCATTTGCCTATAAATCTGAGCCTTAAGAGTATAACAATAAATGTCATTTTTAAGTGACAAGGCTGTTCTCTGTTCACTGCTTTGGTCTAATGTAGTTGGAATACCCTCCTACCCATCTCGAGTTCACTGGTAACAGTCCTCTGTGTGGCAATGTGGCAAGATGGCAGAACCACCTCAGTGACCTCATTAGGTGACCGCCCTCAGAAGGGATTCATGGCAGAAGTTGCTATAAAAAGATGAAGACTGCTGTGCTAGGCTCTGTGTGCCCCTCTTCAGCCCAAAAGTCAGCCTCACTTTCTGCAGGCCTCCCAGGCCCTGCTCCAGGGCCAGGCTGACCTAACTACTGGCACTTCAATGGTGAACTTCCAAAAGGTGGACCCATGAGAGAGGGCACTATGGAGTTAGGTATAAAGAGAAAAGTAAGTTGACATGAGAAGTGGTAGCACTTAAAAAACCTGGACACGTGAGTGGCCTCTGTAACAGGGAGCTCCTGATTTACCCCACCCCACCCCAACAGAAGCAAGCATAACCATCCAGGGATCAGAAGAAGAAACTGGGTACATGGAAGGACTCTGGAGGGTTTCCCTGTAGGGAGTGTAGGGCACTGTAGAACCCATAGGAAACTTCCATACTGAACCATGTGAGGTTCCCAAATGTGCAACCAGAAACTCAAGAAGAGAAAGGAAGTCCTGGGCTGGAGATTTAGCTCAACGGCATAAGCGCCTGCCTTGCAAGCAGGCAGTCGTGAGTTCGATCTCCGGTACCGATAAAAAGGAAAAAGATGAGAGGAAAAAAAAAAAAAAAGAAAGAGAAAGGAAGTCCTCTGGGATGGGGTTCAGTATTCTCCAAGGGTACGTGGGGATCACCTGAGGCAATGAGGAAAAAAGCACGGAGGGGGAGGGGGGGTGTCATCATCCCTTCTTATGATCTGGTTCCTGATTTCCTATCTCAAATGATCTCCTGAGGCTCTCAACAGAAAGTCCAGAATTGTGGACTTTAATTTATAAATCAGTAAACTAAATAAACACTTTTCTTTATAAAATACCCAGCTTCAGTTATTTTATTATAGCAACAGATAACAGACTATTATTATAGACTTCCATCCCTGCTTGTATTATAAAAATATTCTTTTTTTTTTTTTTTTTTGTCTTTTTCCTTTTTATCGGTACCGGGCATCGAACTCACGACTGCCTGCTTGCAAGGCAGGCGCTTATGACGCTGAGCTAAATCCCCAGCCCCTAAAAAATAAATATTTTGAAAAGGTCATCTAATTAACTGAATTTTTCCTTAACTTCTAGTCACTGAAAAGTAAAAGAACTTACAAGTTTATACTGATAATATAGAAACAGGAACAGTAATTCATGCATTTTTCCCTAACGGTATCAGCTAGTATAAAAGAAATGATAGAAATTAAATGATAATTTTTCATTTTTATTTATAACAAACGTAGTCACTGTTTAAATTTGAGCATATGAACTTAGAATCAATGGCATCTGAAAAACAATTCAAGAGAATTAGAACATCTTGGAAATACTTTAAGGTGACCAAAGGGCCACTTAAGAGACTGACACTGAAAGCCACATTTTGTTACCATTCCATACTCATTTAAAAATGAATTTTTTAAAATAGGTTTTTTTTTTGGGGGGGGGGGTGTTTGTTTGTTTGTTTTTGGTACCAGGGATCGAACTCACAACCTCATGCTTCCCAGGCAGGCGCTTATGCTGCTGAGCTAAATCCCTGGCCCAACTTTGATGAATTTTATCAGAAAAGCTTCCCAAAAAATTCCAAAGAATGGGGACACCCTATTTCAAAATATCCTGAATGAACACTAATAATTATCACATTCATCAATAAAAGCACTGCTTAGCAATCAAAACCCAAATCAAGCATTTCATTAATGAAAAGTTACTTTATAATATCAATCAATGTGAACTTATTATATTAAAAAAAACTGCTTAAGTTAAAATGCAGTATCCAATTTCCCTGCCCTGAACATTACAATTTGTTTTGAAGATTTCAGATACATTATTTCTAATTCTCCATTAAGACTTAAAATTCTGTAAGGTAATGTGGCTGCAGAAATTTTTCTCCATGTATAACTTGGATTTGGAATTCTGTTAACAGTACAACAGATGTTAACATTATACATATATTTGCACATATTCAAGTGATATTATTGACAGCTCATGAGTAGAATACTTACATGTATTTATATAGACATACACAAATACAATCAATTAACCAAAGTAAGGTTAAAAAAAAAGTATAACTTTACCTATTAATTTATTTAAAGAAATTGTCACACACACACATACACACATACAGACACACACACACACACACACACATACACACACACAATCTCGCTTGTAACTCACAGCAGTCCTCCTGCTTCAGCTTGGGAGTACTGCGATTATATGCATGTGCCACTATGTCAAGCAGAAACTGTATTCTTTTTAGCTCTTTTCATTTGTCAGAGAATTTGTGTATAGTATCTTGCATTATCTGACTTTTCTTATCTAGACCACCCCTCTCACTATCATCCATAGAGAAAAAGCCCTAGCAGGCATATTAGTTACAAAAAAGCAATTTAAGATTAATTCTTTGCTTTTTGTTAAGTACATCTGACTAAAATGCACTGAGTTTATTGTGCCTTATATCCCTGTGTAGTTGCAAAAACTGTCTCATTTCTGCATCAAAAATTTCCTTTCCCTCAATTTATTCCACTACTTCTTCCTATACCAACCCATAAAGAAACAAAAACTGTTATTATTTCCTTATTAACCCAAATTAATCTAAAATCACAACAGCAAAATTACATTCATCTACAAGACAAGGTAACAACTGAATCTATTTCATGGGGAAATTGTAAGGGTTAACTGAACTATAAGTAAGGCATTTAGAAATAATGTCTAGAATTCAGACATACATCAAAGTATTAACATAACCAGAAAAAGGATTATTCTCATATGATTGTATATCTTTAGTGGAATGTAGTCTAAGGACTAAAAGAACTCATTACAATCTAAACTTCATTTAAGTTTTTGTTTATATTACTATTACATTGAAACTATAGTCTTCATATTGTAGGATTAAGAAACATAATGTATGTTAATGATACTAGGAACTAGTTTACAGCAGCAAAGAGCCACAAGAACCCATTTATGTTAAAACTGAATTGAAATGCCACTATACACTCATGATTTTTTTTTTGCAGCACAGTACTGGAGATTAAACTTAGGCTCTTAAACTGAGTTTCCTCTCCAGTCCTATTTTACTTTTGAGACACTGTCTCATTAAATCACTAACTTGCTCACACTAGGTTCAGCCTTAAAAGGGTACACCACCTAGCCCGGCTTACATTTACGATTTTTAACAAATATGTATGATTTGAAGGTAGTAAATGAAGTATTCCAAACAGCAAATAAACCACTATAATCATCACACTAGTATATTAATTCTATCTATAAAATAAGTCATTCTATTAGATTTACATTAATTCACAAAGCTCCTCAGATTTTAAACATGGCCAGAAATATTGCTGCAACCTTTGCCCATGTCTGACTCTGACAGACTCTTAGAATTGCAACTGCTGACAAATTCTAAAACAAAATTATGAGAAAAACAGAATATATCCACATCCTTGACTGACATTTGATGGCTGAGACACTAATATCAAAGCTGTTGTGAAAAGCTGAAAGTGAAGGACGCTAAGCAAGTAAAATCTGTTCTAGCAGAAAAACTATTTTTATATTTTGGGTTTTCTTCATTAGCTTCTTGCTTTATGAAATGATTCTATAACAAAGTTTTAAGTATTGGGAAATGTGGCAAGCAGGCTCTAAAATAGTCCATAATAATCCCATTTCCTGTATTGGGGCCCTGTATAATCACCTCTTGAGTGTGGACTAGATTTGGTGACTCATTTCTCAAGAAAAAAATTTGGCAGACGTAATGGGATGCCATTTCCAAAAGTAGTTAAAAGACAGTGGTTTCCATTTACCTTCCTGTCTTTTGGCTATCTTGCTTTGGGACAATCAAGCTGCCGTTTTCAGAGTAGTCTTGTAAGGAAGCACAGGGCTAGACCTAGCAAAGCTGCTACAGCCAAGTGAGTATACCATAACTTGGAAGGAGGTGCATGGAGGCCTACTGACAGACATGAGTGAGCTTCTTCCCTTACTTCTGTCTAAGATGACTGTAGATTTATGAGAGATGACAAAACCAACATATAATAAATCATATTTTGAAGCCCTGCACTAATTTATAGATCAATCCTTAATGGCCACTGCTAAAATATAAGTGCATGTTTTTTATGTAAAACTAATCCTTTGAAATGAGCAACTTTTTATCATGGTAAATATCAACATACAATTCAATACTGATAGCTACCATGACAACTTAAAAGTGGCTGGCTTATTTTTCTTTCCTATGAAAGTTAATTCCTATTTTATTTCAAATGAATAAACTTTTTAAAATAGCTATCCCTCTACTACATTTCCCCATAGTCATGTGACTCTTTCAACTTTAATCAATTCTATTCTCAATTAAAGTGCACAGGGCTCGGTTTGTAACTCTTTGGTAGAAGGTTTACCCAGCATGCATCACATCCTGGATTCAATCTTCTGATAATGGAAAACTAAAAAGCATGTAAAGCCATTAAGTACTAAAATGTCACTTTACAGTCTTCAACAGGTATTGCTATGGCATAGACCTAAAATGCCACCCTCCCAAAATGCTCCCAAGGTCTTGTATTCAGAGGTGGAGTCCGATCTAAGGGTTGAGCCGCTGTGGGTATGACGTGGATGTGTGTATTCTTTTTTCCCAAACAGTAAATACACTCATGAGAGAATTTATACAAACATATGTCACCTTAACTTTTTTTAGTTCTCCTTCCCTCCTCTTTCAACCATCCCCAAATCGTTCTTATGCAAAGAACCAACTCTGATTCACTGATCTTTTGCATTGTTTTTTAATCTCAATTTCATTAATTTCTTATCTTTATAATTTCTCTATTATTTTCAGATTTGGAGGGTTCTTGTCTTTCTAGGACCTTGAAATGCTCAATAGGTTATTTATTTAGAATCACTTTATCCTTTTTATGTGTGCATATTACAGCTATAACCTTCCCTATCAGAATTGCTTTCATTGTGTACCCTAAGTTTTGGTACATTTTGCTTGTCATTTGATTTCAGAAACTTCTTCTTTCTTTCCTGAGTTCTTCTATGACTCACTGACTACTCAGTAACATATTATCTAATCTCCATGTGTTTGCAAGGTTTCTGTGGCTTTACAGTTGGCTTCTAGTTTCATTATGCTATGATCTAGTAGCAATAATGCAGGCCATTATTTTAATTATTTGTACGTAAGCTTGCTTCATGGTCTAAATTGTGGTTCATTTTGAAAAAGTTCTATATAACACTGAGGAAATGCACATTCTGTTGTTGTCATATAAAACTGTTGTGATTCAGGGTTATGGTTTAACATTGATTCATAGTTCTTTGTGATTTGTCTGGTTGACTTTCTAATTTTAAGAGTAGGGTACATGACTGTATTCATGTCTTTCTGTCCTTCTGTGTCTAGTAGATTTGTTTAATGAGGCTGACTGCACCAATATTTGTTGCACATATATTTACAATTGTTAACTCTTCTTGTTTAATTGTTTCCTTTACTGGTAGGTAGTGGCCATCTTTGTCCCTTCTGATCACTTCTGGAGTGAAGTCTGCTGTGTCTGAAAATAAGACCTCTCTGCTCAGGCTCCAGTTGAATGGAGTATCATTTTTCATCCTTTCACTTCTGGTCTATGTACTTCCTTTTGGATGAGATGCATCTTCTATAGTTAATACATGGTTGCATTTTGGGGATTTTTTATCTAGTTTCCCCATCTGTGTCTTCTGATAGGGAGTTGAGGCCACTGAAATTTATGTTTATTGAATCCTGACATTTCATTATTTTTCTAGGGCTGATTCCTTTGACTATTTTCCTCTTGTGTAACTTTTCTCAGTTAGATCTATACTTTGGTTTGGGCTCTTTAGTATTGATGGCCTCCTTGGCTCTGCCTAAGATGTCTTTGAGTATTTTCTGCAATGCTGGTTTAGTGGTCCTTGCTGTGGAAAGTCTTTACTTCTATGTCAATCTCAAACGCTAATTTTTCAGGATATTAAAGTATAGGTGAGCATGCCAGGGCTGTTTTTATCTTTGAAAGCTCTAAAAGGTTTGTTCTTACTGGTCTAGGTTAACAATCATTTCCTTTTAGGGACTGAAAAAATTCACTACAAAACTTTCTTGGCTTTTGAAGTTTGTGTCTTGCCTTTACGGATTATTTCTAGTTTTTCTCTAACAACTTTTAGTATTCTCGCCTCTTGAATTTCTGGATATCTGATTATGATGTGTCATGGAGAGGTTATTTTCTGGTTATGATATCTGGGATCCTATATGCTTCCTACAATTGAATACTAAATTCTTTTCCAAGTTTTAAAAAACTTTCTGCTATGTGCCCAGTGAATAAAAAATTTTTAATCATTTTTAAATTTTTCTTTATTCCTATTAATTCTGAGGGTGGTTTTAAGTCATTGAAAAGTTCTTGGATTCAACTTGCATGGTGGCTTATCATTTTTAGGGTGTTACTGAGTTTATGATCTACTACACTCACCTTGTCATCTATTTCTGACAATGTTCAAGTTAGTCAAGTTTGCTACCCATTGAATTTTTCATATTACCTATCCATGCTTGCTTTCTTTTTCATTCTAATTCTTTGCAGAAGTAGTCATTCATGTCTTATATCACGTTGTTTAATTACAATCTATTGTTTTTCTTTAAACTTGTTGAACACTCTATCAGTAAAACATTTTATCTGTTTAATTGAATCCACCGAGCTCATTAAACATTTGGGTAAATGTTTCTTCTTTTATCTTTTCAAATATTTTAAGCATCTAGTTTTTGAGTTCTTTGCATACAGCTTCCTCTACCTCAATGTCATGGAAATGTGTATCATTATACTCAGCTCCTTCTTTCTCTCACTGCTTCCGGGCCACTGTAATGAGAATAGCTTTTTTCCACTAGCCTATCATTCTGTGTTTTTGCTTTGAATCCAGCTGCCACATTAAAAAATTTTATTGATAAAATTATCATAAATCATATCAAATTCAGCACAGTAGGAGATAGCTATTATTTTATACATCAAAAAGCTTATATAAAATGCCATAATTTGCTTGCTTAGCTGATCAACAAGGGATGCTACAATTCCTCCCTCCTAAAAAGACAGAAGAGATTTTTCAAACATGCTTCCTTAAAATTAACTACACAAAAAAAAATTAACCATGCAATTTTCCAAGAATGTTCAAAGTTTCTTTACATTTACTTGCCAGTTAAAAACTTCTCATATCAAGATTTTGGGTTTTTCTAAAAATTACATCCATTACATTCTGTACCTAAACTAAGGAACTACTTTGAGAAGATGTCTTGATTACTTTTCTCTAGTAGCTAAGACAAAATACCCAGAATTAAGGAAGAAAAAGTTTATTTTTACCTTTAGACATAACTCAGAATTATTAGAATTATCATGAAAAGCTTAGAGCAAGCACTATGCAGGATTATTATCTTGTTACAATTTAAAATATGAATCTTAAACAAATAGTACAACATCCTAAAACAAATATTACATGATGGAACTTGGCAGAAAAATTAAGATTATGTCTGATAAAAGTAAAGCCCATTTATATGACAAAACATACCCCCTTCCTTTTTTAAAACATGCTCTTCCCTCTGTAACACTATAATGTCCTGTTTCTTACTCCATAATGATTCTTCTTTTTTCTCTTATATTTCTTTTTCTTTTTCGTTTTTGTGGTATGCTTATCTTCTACTAGTAAGGAAAAAAATCTGTTATCACTAAAAAGTCTACTCTAGATCTCTTTTCTCATGCTATGAAGTCTATTCTCTCTCTGATCTGTGTCACCTACTACTCCCTTAGCTTCAACTCAATTCATATATGGTGAGAACTGTCAAATACATACAGTATTTATATAGCTCTCTTCTCCTAAGATTTACCCAACATGTAACAAACCACAAGTCTTTCTCCAGATCTGTCTCAGTGGCAAGTATTATCATTCACTCAGCTGTTTAAGCTAGAATCCTGTATTCATTCCCAATTTCTCCTTCTGTACAATTCAGTTCTACATTCCTTTGGTAACAACTCAGTTTTGCACGACCATATCCCATCAGCTATCAAATCCTGTAACTCTTCACTCAAACATAATCTAAAATCTACTGGCTAGCTGTGGTGGCACATGCCTATAATCCCAGCACTTGGAAGGCTGAGGGCAGGAGGATCGCCTCAAGTTCAACACCAGCCTGGGCTACACAGTTCAAGGTCAGCCTTGTCTCAAAAATACAGACAAATCCATTAATCTTCCTGTCCCCACTGGGACATCATCCCTATTTAGGCTACTATTGTCTCTTCCCTAGCCTACTGCAACAGCTGCCACTAAATGGTCTCTCTGCCTGCACACTTAGTATCTGATAACTAAGTATGGAATAAGATAGAACAAAAGTCTCTAGGCCATTGTTCCAATCATGCACTGCATTCATTTTAAAAACTGTTGAAGAAGTTAACACACAGGTATTGTAGGCTGGCATTAAGTTCCTATATTTAGTAAAATGGGCAGAATTAAATATATCCCACCTGCAGAATTATGAAATAATTGTTCCACAGAAAACAAGAAATGAAAAACAGTTAAAAGCAACAGCAGAATCAGACAAAAGATAAGACTTTTGCAATTCCACTAAGCATTGTCAGTACTTGTGTAAGACGTGACAAGTACTGAGAATTTTTACTAATATTTGATCAATATTATTACAATCACCATCACCTAAGAGTTGTTAAATTCACTACATCACTCATCACATTTAGTCATTACCAAAACATCACATGAGCAAGATGAGGATTTATACTGAAACATGATTCCCAGACCAACGGCACTACCCTTAGGAAAGTATCAGTCCATATAGGGAGAAAAAAGCAAAGCCAACATATTTTTAATTCACTGTGTCATAGTTTATGCCAGTGCCCCTCCCCCCAAGTCCCACGCACTCATGGACATGGCTGAATCTAGCATTTGTGACTGGTTCATTCTCTAGTGCTCACATTGGTGGAATGAGTGCTACATTCACCCAGTGGTGGAGCCAACATACAGTGTAAGGAGAGAAAATGATGTGTTTCTCGCTTGCCCAGGTCGTGCTTTGCTGCAGGGGCAACCATGAACCACACTGCCCGTCAGCCATGTCATTTTGTCTTGCAGTCAACCAAGAATGGACTGAAACCTCCAACCTGTAAAAAATAAAACTTTCCCTTCCCTAACATTGGGCATCAGGTATTTTGTTTCAATAAAGAGAGAGAAAAGTAACTAACACACTGTAAATGCAGTCATTTCTTTTTGCACAGAATATTTTAAGATTAACTGAAAGGGGATTTATTATGGCCTAGGGACAAGTGAACACTTCTTGGGAGAGATAATGCCTCTGGAATCATAAAGAACAAAAAAGAAATTCTCAATTCAAAGGAGCACAGAAGAGTCAGCATAATACAGTGGCCTGAGAAAGACAGAATACTCAGACAATCCCTCACTATAGCAAACTGTAAAAGAAAAACAAAACCCTACTTTTAATTGCTCAATTCTTAAATCTATATATGCTTACCACTATTATACTACTAGGGTAGTTCCTAGATGTTAAACTTACTGCTAAGGTCCAAATATTTATGTGACAGTCCACACCAGGATATTTGGAAATACAAATGTACTCATACTCCATGTGTGCATGCATACCCAGGAAGGAGAGAAGAAGGCACAGAGAAGGAAGGGGTGAGTCAATATAAGTATATTTGAAGCAATCTGGGGAAAATGTTTTTAGTAGAAATCATTCGTGCTCTGGTTTTGCCAGTTATGCCACTAGAACCCAAATCTTTTACAAAAGGGACTGTTACATACCTATACAGACATTTACTGTTATGTCACTGAAGGAATCCACCCACCACCCTGATCTGAGACCCCGCTTAACCACCCCTCCCAGCACAGATGCACCTAGAGACTCACAACTGTGGCCCTGAACCTGCAGTGGACTGAAGCCACTGCTCCCTGCAACCACCACGACTGCAGTACTCTCTCAAGCCTTGTGATTGGCAAGGAGCCACAAGCCCCTCTTACTGAACACCCTGTGACCCTGCAGGAGAACAACTGGTCTGGTCTAAGTGCCAGACTCAGTCCCTCTCAGGTTTGTGCCGCAATAAACCTGTCCTGTTGAACTTATACCTCTGTTTCTTTTCCTTTTTCCTACAGTCACCACTTCTGAATTTGACTGTTTTAACTAACATTTTTTGAGAACTTTTATATACCAGGCACTGTGCTAAGTACTTTACAAGGATTATTTCATTTAATCCTTACTGAAACAACTCTGAGTTAAGTGTCATTATAATGTCTGTTTTGCAAATAAAAAAACTGATACTAAATTAAACAACTTTTTTTTTTTTTTTTGTCTTTTTCCTTTTTATCAGTACCGGGGATTGAACTCATGACTGCCTGCTTGCAAGGCAGGCGCTTATGCCGCTGAGCTAAATCCCCAGCCCTAAATTAAACAACTTTTACCAAGTTACACAGCCATAAGTGGTAAAATCAATACTGAAATTCAAAGAAGACAGCTCCAGAGTCCATTCTCTTATTTCTTTTACTACATGATAGCAGGGAACTCTTATCAAAAATTGTTCTGTCCCTTTTTGTTTTACACTACCAGACTGAATATGCACATAAAATTAGAAACAAATATGTAGATATAAAAATAAAACCAGACATTTTCTGACACTAAAAATATGAAAACACAATAAAAACCCTATACAAGGGAAGATAACAAGATTACAGTAAAAATTACAATTAAAATGTAAACTACACGAGTGTTTCAGAAAAATACTATGCACAATATAAAAAATGGACAAGGGAATACTATATAGTTTGATAACCATGTTCACACAGTGGAATTATTAAATGTTAACCAAAGACATTTTAATGACACTACAAATTCAATACATCTTTCATTTGTTAATTACACTGCTCATTATTTACCTGATCAATTATTATGTAGCTCTAAGCTTTATTAGCCTTGGTTTTTATAAAGAACAAAAGTAACTAAGAGTAATGGGAAAAAGGAAAGACACAGAGACAGGGAAAAAGGAGTTTTGAAGAAAGCAAGCTTCACCTTTCTCCCTCACCAAACAAAACTCATGATTAACTCTGACCCTGGAATGTGAGGCTAAGAAATCCAGCCATAATCTACCTGGTTGGTTCAAGAAGAGCTTGAGTAGAAGAACAGGACAGTGCTTTTCAAAGATATTTTGTAAAACACCTTATAAAGAAAGAATTTTTAATCCTTTTATCTTTCTGCAGTGCTGGGGATCGACTTTCACACTGAATCCTTAATCGCATCTCTTGTCCTTTTTTCATTCCTTATTTGGAGACAGGGCCTCTCTAAACTACAAAGCTGCCCAGGTTGGGCTCAAATTTGCAATCCTCATGCCTCAGCCTCCCAGAGTGCTAGAATTATAGGTGTGCCACCATGCTTCTCTAAAAAAATTTAAATCTTAATAAAAATATGTAAGATCCTAAATGATTTGGCCAAAGTACCATGGACAAGCATGGAGGCTTGGTTACTCTAACTGGCAGCCACTGAGACGATTCTATGAAACTCAAGGGCTCCAGGGAATACAATTCACAATCTCTGGGCCCTTCTGAGGGAGGGGGGCAGGTCTCTCCCACCCCCAAGAAACTTGTTAGTTGAGTTTGACTGGCAAAATCATCTTGTTTTCATCCTGTTTTTTTCCTGCAACTTGTTCAAAGATGGTCTTGTACAAAGTATATATAGTTGCAGGTCTATGTATGTGACAGTACAGGGATATGAGGGAGAAGATTTAACAGGGGAAGTGTTTTTTGGACCTGACAGTCCATTATGATCACAGAGGAAGGTGTCAGCCAAATAGCAAAGGAGTTCCACAGATAAAGAAACAGAGAAATGCTCACATCTACACACCTGCATATACATGCAGGTCCACATACATCCACACAAGCAAGCCTGCCTGAGTGCATGTCACACACAAAAAGGGGGAAGTCGTTTACAAAAAGCAGGTCAAAAGCTGGGCTTGGTAATGCACACCTGCAATCCCAGCACTCAGAAGGCTGAGGCAAGAGGATTATCACAAATTTGAGGTCAGCCTGGGCTACATAGCAAGTCCAAGGCTAGTCTCAACTACTAGTGACATGGAGAACCTGTCTCTAAAAATGTAAGTAAAAAAACAGTTCAAGTGGAATAAATACTTCAGAGCCTTGCCTACCTCAATATCTTACTGTGAAAAACCTACAGTAGTGTTTCTCAAACTTCAATGTCCATAGAAATGACCTAAGGAGCCTACTATTTAACAAAGAAACAGGTTAGAAAGATTGTGAGTTGTTCAAGGTCAACAGCTGGTTAGCTTGAGATTCAGGTATCTGGATGCCCAGTCATTTTTTATTTTCTTCCTAGGGTAGAATTTAAATTTTCCACCAAGCATCTCAAGAATTTCTTCTTAGAATTTTTCTTAATACCTAGGTCTACCATTGAACATCATGATAACTTCCAACATTAAACCTACTGCTTAAAAATAAGAACTGTTAAAATACTAAAATCTGTGCTACAAAATGTTAAACGAAGAAGAAAATGGCTATTTTCTCTATGTTAACTAAGACGTTTTAAGTACAAATGTTATCAAACCTTAATTTTGCTGTCCTTGTGGGGGGGAGCATTGAGCTATATCTCCAGTCCTTCCTTTATTTTAATATAGAGTCTTGCTAAGTCTGTAAACTGCCCAGGCTAGAGTCAAACTGAAATTCTCCTGCCTCGGCTTCCCGGAGTGCTGGGATTGCAGGCATGTAGCACCATGCCCAGCTCACTTTATAGTGACATCTACTTTCCCATATATCCTAACTGCATTGATACAGTAATCCTTAGAAGTCTAGGTAAATAGTATCACTTTTTTAATGAAATAAATATTGAGTCAGTAATAGTACAATCAATGCTCTGAGTTCATATATATATATATAAATCTATGTGCGTGTGTATGGTATAAAATTTGCATTGACATAATGAGTTCAACCACTTCATCTTTGTATGTTTTATAGTTTTGTGTAACACTGCACTTTACTTTTATCGGAAGTGCTAGGGCCGGGGATTTAGCTCAGCGGCCTAAGCTCCTGCCTTCCAAGTGCGAAGTTGTCAGTTTGATCCCAGTCCAAAAAAAAGTGCTGGGGAAATCAGGCCACATCAGCATGTAGATGGTATCTAATACTAGGGAGGCAGCAGCTCAAGAAGTAAAGTTCTAGGTATATTTGCAGAATAAGCAAAATGGTTTTAGTTTCATCTATTTTTCCATCAATTCTTCTCACATTATACAGTTTTATTATAGAAGTTATTATAGAAGTTATTATAGAAGTTCAGGACACTTCAAAGCACTTTATACTTCTAATCAGATTTTTGGTACCTAGTTTTAAGTGTGCTACTTGAAGCCAGGTGAGATGGGGCAAGTCTGTAATCCCAGCACTTGGGAGACTGAGGCAGAAGGATCAGCATGAATTCAAGGTCAGCCTAGGCAATATTGCAAGACCCTGTCTCAAAAAAACCAAAAGGATGATTTTACAAACAACAGTGACATCAACCCATTTTAAAAGTGTAATACCAACATCTTACCACAAATTCAAGATCTTCCCTTGAAGACTGCCTCACCCCTCAAAAGGCATAAAATAATAAAAATTAGGAAACAACCAAACACTATTGAAAGACTTTCTAGTTCTAAAATTCTCAGTAATTCTGTAATTTTCCATAATAAATATTATAGAATATTTATTTTACAGAATATTTTAAAAATAATTATAAATTGTAACTCATCTATCTAGAATATTTAGTAGTCATGAAATCCAATAAACATTATAGGTATTTGGTTAAATAATCAAATTATATTTTTTATTAAATGTGTATTTTTAAAAGTCATAAAGATATAACTTTGCATATATTTGTAGTAACACTAAAATTACAAGGTGTAAAGGAATTACTGAAGGGAATTGTTTTATATTTTTATTTTAAAGAGAGTAAAACAAAAGAGAATAGAACAAGGCAATCAGAACAGAACAATGCAAGGAACTTTTTTTTTTAATGTAAGGTTTCATTTAAATCCTTGAATGAAAACTTAATGACCCTTAGAACACTAATCTACAAGATGCTGGCCCTACATTGAACCTTGAAGGAGAAAGGAAAAGGCAAGTAGTATAATTTTGTAAACTTCTTTACCAAAGGAGAAAAGATTAAAAGATCACCTAGTAGTCAGATGATCTCAGTTTCAATCTAGGATCTAGTAATAACTTTGTGACTAAAATGACCATTTCTTCACCAGCCACATAGGGTATTATGATAAGCAAACAGAAATGCACTATAAGCACGTGCATAATAAAGATACTACTTTCACTGAATTACTACCCCAGAAAACACCAACAATAACTGAAAATTAAACTGCATAATATATTAAACTGCATAATGATGTCCTTAACACCAGAGGACATCATTTACTGATCACTTAATCTGTGTAGATCACTATATGAAGGCCTCATAGAAATTCAATCATTTAATTTTTCAATAATGATTTTTTTTTACAGGAAATCACTGCCAAAATAACCAACAAAACAACTCTAAGAAATAGACATTAAACTTGCTAACTACTTTTAAATTAGTTTACTTCCCCAAAAGTTACTGGAGTAAGTTTTTTAAACCCAATTTTTAAAATTATGAATGCACAGCAACTGTGCCTTTTCCCTACATGCAACAGGTAATGCTCTGGTTGCATCCACCCTCCAACTTTCCCCTCCCTTTCCTTCTTCCCCCTGCTCTTCTTATCCCCTTCCTCAAAATAATTTTTAAAGTTAGATATGTGTACATCTTTAGCACAGACAAGGCGCTGACAGAGTGCTTTACTCTGTTTAGAAGGTGTTCCTCGTAGGCTTGCCTTTGCTCTCTAAAGACTAGTGAAAAAGATGAATTAAAATGGGTATTAGAGCCTAGATTGAAATCCAGGTTATCTACTAGTCGGTCTTCTCACTCTTCGAAAAAGAGGTTTACAAAACTATCCTAGTTAGATGAAATATTTCACATATCTTTCCTTCAAGGTCAGACACAAGGCCAGCACACTTGGTAAAACATTTCAATCTACTGAAACATTACTTCAGTTATATAGTAGCTATCGTATTAAAAATAGTAGGGTTTTTTTTTTTTTTTTTTTTTGGTCTTTCAAAAACAGGGTCTCACTATACAGTTCAAGGTGGCCTTGAGCTCACTTTGTAGACTGGGCTAGTCTCAAACTTGCAACTATCCTCTTGCCTAAGCCTCCTAATGCTGGGATTACAAGCATGTGCCACCAGACCAGGCTAAAAATAGCAGTTCTTTTAACATATACATACACAAAAAGAGAAAAGCTACAACCAGCAATGAAGTAGCAGTTGTTTCAAAGAACATCATTTAGTTGAAAGTTCTTAAGGAAAAGGTGATCAGTCAAATTAGAAACTGACCACAAAGCTAAGGCACATTTTACCAGATGTGTTTTATAAACAATGACCACAATAATGGACTTCATACTAAATCTGCGAATAGGTCTCTGAAAACTAGGACTATGCTAGAAAATTCATTTTCAACTCCTTTGGAGCTTAATCAGTATCAAATACTATCTTTTGTGCCAAAATTCAACTATTATAGGGATGGAACAGGTAGTCATCCAGTTTTGTAGTTTTAGCATAGTTTATGGTATATATGTCCAACAAGCATGTACAAAATTCTAGAATTCATTTACTGCCACTTTTAAAAATGTACACATCTAAACCGGGTGTGGTGGCTCACATCTGTAATCCCAGCACTTCGAAGGCTTAGGCAAGAGGATTGTTGCGAGTTTGAGACCAGCCTAGGCTACAAAGTGAGCTCAAGGCCAGCCTGAACTGCATAGAGAGACCCTGCCTCAAAAAGACAACAACAACAACAAAAATTTACACAGAAGGCATTTTTCCAAAGTTATTTATATATCCTGTATTACAGCTTTTCAAAGGTCTCCTTCTTATTCTTTTAAACCCCGCAACTTATTGTTTTAATGCTCATATATTTGACAAACCTCTACTGAACACTCATTATTTCCCAAGTACTCTGCCAAGGGTCTGCAAAACAAAAAATATGAAAAACTCCAATTTTCCTTAAGAAACACAGAATACCAAGAAAGCAGATGTAGACATGTAAATGAACCATAGGATGCTAAACAGTGTAATGTAAACAGGCATTGTAAGTAGACTTTGAGGAACTTACTGAGTGTTTAGAAAGAGAACATAGCTACTCTCATGGCATAAGCCATCCTCCCTCTGTGGTAATTTGTCCACTTAGAGAATACTCAGCCTTATGAAAATAGGAGTATCAACTTGGACTGATGAGGAGATCTGAAGCTAGATGAAGAGTTCAGTCAGAGGTACACACAAAAGGTTTGGACCGGGCCTATGAAAATGTCACAGGGAACAGATGCGTAACTATTACTGGGTCTTAAAATAATAAGCAGTTCACTAAGCAGGCAAAATGATTTATGTAATTCTAGAAAACCATCAGTGGACAGCCCTGTTAGCCTGTGCTAGGAAAAGTGGAACAGTGAAGAAGCTCTGCTGGGGAGTGCAGCTCCTGATGGAGCACTGCCTATGATCCACAAGGTCCCAAGCTTGCTCTCTTGCACTGGGAGGAAAAACAAAAACCCAGCAGCAGATGGAAAATTCCATTGTTTTCTTTACATGTGTTTAATTTCTGTACAGTAATATCTATTTAGATAATTGATTTATATTTTAAAAATGTAAGTTCATAGATAAAACATTACTGCCTCAATCATAAAACTGTTTCATTTTAATAATTTCTTTCCCAGTACTAGAAATTGAACACAAAGCCTTTATCCACAAAGTTATATCCCCAGCCCTTTTGAGACAGGAGCTCACAAAATTGTTGAATATGAGCTTGAACTTGCAGTCCTCCTGCCTCAGCCTCCCAGAGTGCTGAGATATTAGGCATGTGGCAATTTGATTTTAAACTCAGGATTACTCAAGCAAATATAAAATCTGAATGCTTAACTATTTTTAATTAAACAGTCTCAACTAATACAAAATCTATGTGCAGTATGTTTTAGTTTTTAATAGGCTCTCCCTCCCTCCACAATAGCTTTCTTAAAGTCATTCAACAGAGAATTTACAATTTGTTGACAAGGAAGAGACATTTCATAATACAACACACTATTACATGGCTTCATTAGTTTACTTTTGTCAAGAAATACTTCTCTCATTTTTAGTTATACTGCACAAGTTTCAGTAATTGAGTAATAGGACCTAAGTCGTCACAAATGAGGTTATAAAAATAAAAATATACTAGTTTCCAAAATTGAACTTTAAAAATGTTAAACTATTCACACAACAGTATCATTCCTAACGCAATGCTAAAACAATTCATATAAATCTTCAATCTACGGACAAAATTGACTGACTGTATTTCTATAAATACAATCTCATTTCTTTCCTGCAGAGTAGATATACATCCAGACAACGAATCCACAATTTGTTGATTCTCTGAAATTACAAATACATACATACATGAACACATACAGTTAGGGCAAGGAAAGAGTAACCCAAGGTCTCTTGACAAGTACCATCTGATAAAAACACTAATACAACCAGGCTTGATTGAGAGAACCAACAGGAAATAAGGCCAGGAATATAGTTTAGGAACAGCTTATGACAGCTTTGAACAGCAGGTTTAGGAGCTCGTCAGTTATTCAGTAGCTAGTGAAGATGCCTCGATTTTTATTTTTTAATGTACAAAGACTGACATCACAGATAGGTTTCAAAAAAGACAATGTTAGCAGCACTCTGGAGATCAATTTGTTCAATAACTCATGAGAGAAATGGTACGGGTTTCTGAACTACATAAACTTGAAAAAGGATAGATTTAAAAACAATAGGAGGAAGACTGTGCATGAGGGATGATAGTAGTTTAGAATGAAATTTGAGACAAGTTTATGCCACAAATTTATACAAGGTAACGAATATAGAGAAGTCAGATATGATTAGGCAGAAACAGATTTCAGAGATTTTAAGAAAAAGTGTCAGAGACATCAAAGAAAGAGCATTTCAATTAAAAAACAAAAACTACCAACAAGTAACACAGAGGTGATATTAAAAGGAGAGAGAGATTAGGCCACTGAGTTTAATGATCAGTTAGGTCATTAATTATCTGTCAGAGCCAAGACACTGAAGAATAAAGGAAGCAAAATAGAATATCTGCTGAAACCAATGTACTGTAAGTAGAAACACAGAACAGCAAACCTCTAGTCCACCAGTTCACAAACTCTGTGGTCTCACAGACCACAGAGCTAAAAGCTACAAGAGCTTTTATGTGGTTTTACCTATCTATGTTTGTTATATTGGAAATAAAAAAAGGGACGTGGGGCTGCATCTCAGTGGTATAGTGATTGACTACCATGCACAAGGCCACCAGCATCGCAAAATACATAAATAAATGTTTATTAGTTTATTTTTAAAATAAAATATATCACATTAACATTTTTATGAAAAAACACTACATTTTCCAAAATAAGAGTAATTTTGTTTGAAAAACAGCATTGTCTATTTTTGTATACCCCTAAATAACTGGCTTAACAGAAGATATCTGGAATATCGTTTCTGTTTCTGCATTGAATTTGTTGCAATATGTTGCTCTAATCCAAAAATATAAAGACAATCTAGACTTGCCCAGATACATAGCTGAAAAAGAGAGGAAGTAGTTGAATAATCTTTTCAGATAATTATGAATATTATTCTCAGATAATTCAAAAAAACACAAGTAATTGTTTCTAAAAATTTAGTTGCAGGATGAAGTTTGAAACCACATTAACAAATATTTCATAAGGTTCCCTTAAACCTCTTCAGTATTTTGTAATTCACATTAAACATGTATACGTTGATTACTAGGAAAAATTGGTTCACTGAGTTACCCAGATCTTCCAAATGTTGATGTGTTTCAGGATAAAGTGTAAAAAGTTACATTCAATGATATCAGCAAAGTCTTTACATAGAAAAAAACTCAAAAACCTAAAAGTGAAAATATATTCAAAAAACAAACAAAAAGTGCTCAGAAACTCTAAAGTTCTCTGTTGTAGTCACAAGTTTTCAAAATTTTCAGATTTCCCTGGAATGATTTTTATTATTGGCAACAAGTATTGTCAATTGTTTCCAAAAAGTGACAGATTCACTCCATCCATTTTCAGAACACTATCTGCTAAACCTTCAAGTCCAAATAAACACAGTTCATCACCCAATCTTTCAGGTACAAACGATGATCTTTGAAAAAAATAGCTAATGCTTCTTGCAAGTCACATAAACACACACTGCCTCACCTTTACAATCAACTACTATACCTTCATATGTAGCAGAAATGCTTTATATGTACTTCCCTGTTTTGACAGATACAATATTTTGGTGAGATTTAGTAAAACCGGTAACTTTTACTGCTTTATCAAGGGTATTCCTAGGTCAAACTGGCATTATTTTTACTGCACACACATGGAGGTGAGAATTACAAGGAATCCAGCAATTTGGTGTCATTACTTGGATTCACTGCAAAGTGCCAGGACTTAAGTTTTACCTACCCTGAATTCTGCATTATCTCTACAGGTGTCAATACAGTGAAAGGGCAAGATAACAGCCTACTTTTGCTATGAAAATCATTTGGACCTCCTAGAGTCCTCAGGATCCCCACAAATCGTCAATCTACACTTTGAAAACCACTACCAGACTATCCAAAACTAGTCATTACCACAATTTTTCTGTGAACAATGAACTGGTTAGTTTAAGTAATCCAAGATGAAACCAGGAGATAAACAAAAAACAGGAGTTTCTGAGTGACACGTAAGAGGGCACTGCCTCAACTAGGTAGAGAAGGATCAAAAACAATTTCTAAAATACCAATTTACTTAAATGGCTCCCGCTTTTTCCCCCCATCCCCATACCAAGTCTACAAGAGCTGTACCAAACTACAAATTAAAAGACAAAAAACAGGTATGACAAGACAATAATAATGACTAGGTATGGTGCCACATGACTGTAATGACAGCACTGCAAAGACAAGGCAGGAAAGTCCTGAGTTCAAGACCAGTCAGGGTTTACACCTGTCTCAAATAAGTATGTACACTAAAATTTAAAACATTAAGAAAATATAAAACAGACAATGATCCTGAGAAGATTTTTATCAGCATTTCTTCAAATGTGAATTTCAGTTTATTTGCATGTTATAGAAATCAAAACAATTATTTTTACCAATAGTCAGATCCTAACCCTAAAACTGTTTTGACTTATAAACAGTATTTTTTAAGAAGTTTCATCTCTTTGTTTCACTCTTAAAGTAAAGATGTCTTAATACTACCTCATACCTAATATTTGATGTAGTTCAAAGTGCTTCTCATTTAGCAAGAAAATCATTAAACTTTACAGAAGAAGCAAAGAAACATCTACTAGCTCACCGCTATGCATCCAGCACCTAGGTCAGCCTTTGTACAAGATGCTCAGTAAAGACTAGCTGAATATTAAAAGACCCTAGTATAAGACCCATTGTTCTTTGTACTGTGTGACATCATTTCCACAGCTCTCTAAAATGTCACCTGTGAGAAACTTAATGGAACTATCACAACACCCTGAGAAAACAGAACATTACCTGCTATACTTGAAAGTTTCAACAGACTAAATATTATTTAATATATTGTCACTTAGACCATAGCTTGAAACCAAAACAGCACAACTGTTTTTAATCCCTAAATGTTTGCTACCTGAATTAAAGCAACAAAGTGATTTTCCATTCATACACAAAGGGACAATTAGGAAAAACTGAACTCAATCACATACTGATCGCGTTCACACAGACTTCCCTAAATATTTCATTTTCTCTGATGGTTCAGAATGGTTTTTAAGTTCCTAAACTTTAGACACTCACTGGCTTAAAAAGAACATCAGATATAAAAAGTAGACTGAGCACTGTGGTATTCTTTGTTCTTTTAAAAATGTTCCCTGTCAGTTTCACATTTATTCCTATTTCTAACAAAAGCACAATGCAGAAAAATTCAAGTACTTGATCTACCTTATGTTTAATCAATTTTAAACTACCTGAAACCACCACTAAGTATAGAAATGAAACTCAATCATAGAAACAGCACAAAAATTTAAAAGGATAATTTATCAGTTGAGGAACTGAATTTATGTCAAATTACATTTTATTCTGATACATGCACTATGAATGTAACCCCAGTCCACAGAATGATGCGACTTGCCAAAGATACAGCGATGGCCTTCTGTTGTAATACAACACATGTGAAACAGATACGCTTTTAAAACGCAAGAAAAACACTGAAAAAGGGAGACCTGGACTCAGTCTTCTCTGATGGCTTAGAAAGAAAAGAAAATTTCAAATGTCGGAGCCTAGACTTGGCCTCACAGTTTGCAATCCAGACAAAATCAGTTCAGAGGTCAGTCTGACCCAGAAGACTCACATCCCAACTGCTGATCACACAAACAAATCATCAGCAAACCCCTATCATTCTGCTGCTCTGTGGCTACCCAGGTCCTATCTTGGTTCCTGCCCATATTATCCCTGAAATTTACCTAAATGCTAATTCACATGTCAGCTATGAAGATGCATTTCTTCCAACTACTGAAACTTTTGCATCCTTCAACTCTGTTTTCTTAACATTAGCAGGAAGGGAACTATTTTGCAGCACATTCAACATTAGCCTTGTTCCATTTTTCTATCCAAACCTGGATTCCACTCTCAATTTCAGATTAAGCTGTAGGAAAGTAACAGAAAATAGTGAAATTAAAGCTCTTAGGTTTAACTTTGGGCCACAGTCAAAAGAGAAGAGAAAATTGAGAACGAGGAAGGAAAAATCTAAAGAGGGTCATAGTGTAGAACACTTACTTTTAGGAACAGAGTGTTCCTTAGACTTCTGGTGAGTTGCCCAGAGCCTCTTCAGTTTCAATCCAAATGACAATGCTTCTCTGAGTCCTTCTCAAGTACTGTCTCCACCACTAAAACTTGGATCTACAAGAGCTCGATGTACTGGTAAAAAATGTCAGGGGCCCCCACATGGGCCTCAAGCCTCTTAAAGTAGGCCCACTTCTCTGTCCTGGGCCAACTCCCCTGTGTACTATAATCCTTCTTCTTCCAGGTGCCAGGTATTCAGCCTGTTTCTTCTCTTCTGAGCTGCCACCACCTACTACTCTATTTCTCAGGGTTCCTCTAACCCCAAGTCTGGCTGTGGAGGAGGACACCAGCTTCCCCCCTTCCTTGCTGTCCCTGCAAATAAACATATAGGCTCTTCTAGTTCCAGTATTTTTCTAATGGCTATAAGAAAATAGAGGGAACAACAAAAAGCAACAATATAGTACCAGAGATTAAGATTATAATAATTGTCTCCATGTTAAAGTTCCTGCCTCCAAAATTTAAACTTTCTAAATATTTTGTATTGAACACTTTAAAAATACAAACTAGTAACATGTAGGTACATAAATATACTCTGAATGAAATCCAACTTTATACAAAGATGCTCTATTTTCCTAAATATTGTACTTAAAACACGGGTCCAAAAAAATAGCAAACAGGTAATTTATTTTTATTTTTGGACTATTCTCTCATCCTCCATTGAATTTAGTATACGTTTAAAGCTTGCTTTAGAATGAGTATCAGAAAATTGTTCAAAACATTTTATCCAATGTAAACAGAAATTCATATTTCAAAATCACATTATGTTTTTTACAAAGACAAGCATGTCAAAAGCAGCTAATCTCCAAATTCTGAGAAAATGTTAATATTTTGAGATTCCATCTCTAATGCTAAAGTTTTAATTTTATAAATGGTGCTTAGAATCAGAATGCTTTGACATTTTAGTAAATATAACAAGGTCAAAATTATATTCTCTTTTTTAAAATAACAGTAAATTTATAACTGGGTTTATTGTGATAATTGAAATTCTAATAGTTCTTCTAATACCAAAGTATCTTATCCAAATATTAAGCTGTAAAACATGGAACTATAATGAATTAAGCAGTTATATTCCTATCAAGGCAAAGGAACTCTCAGTGCTGGGAGATCAAAAAATGCCACTGACTAAATTTCCTCCATGATCCTTTATTACACTTAATTCATTTAAGTGGTTTTTTAAAAAGACAGTTATAGCCCAAGACCAAAAATAGAGATCTTATCTCATTTGTCCAGTAGACGGTCATTTACTCAAACTAAATAAATTCTGATACTTTTTAAAATGTTCCAGTGACTATGCTCCAGCTACTTATTTATAAAATATTACAAATCTGGACTAAAAACACAAATCCTAACCTTAGTGTGACTCTTCCAGACGTCTATACATAAAAAAGTAGTTTAATCTACTTCATATTCTACAACCACATACGTTTTCCCCCTCAGGGCTGAAATTAAATTACATTCTTTGCTTCTAAAAAGGGTTCTATGCTCTCTCCTTGGTTCTGGCACCCTAACACAATGCGGCCACCATTCGTTCGAATGCCAGGGGTGGGGAGGGGGCATTACACCCGGCGATACGAATTGAATCGCAGCGGCTAATGCCTCCCTTCAATAATTTATTCTGCCCAAAAGCATAAAAAAAAATCACGCCACCGCTTCAATTACCCTGGCCGAAAAACGAGGCGCGGGTGGCGACCAATGTGACCCGGTGCCCACGGCGCCCGGCCCCGGCCTCGCGAGCTCCTGCCGGGGCGCGCGTGTGGCAGGCGGGCTGGCGGGGCCGGGCGCGGGACTCACCGGGTGGAGGTGCCCTTCCGCACATCGCACATCATGCACTTGAAGGCCTCGGCGCTGTTCCGGAAGGTGCAGACGCTGCAGTCCCAATACCCCTCATCCGAGGACGGCTTCGGCTGCCGCTTCGGCCTGCAGGACACAACCCGGACACGACGCAGCGCGGGGTCATCACAGGCCGCGCCCGGCGCCCAGGCCCGCGGCCGCCCCCGCCCCGCCCCGCCCCCAAGTCCGCGCCCCCCGCCCCGCGGCCCCGGCGCAGCGCGAAGCTCGGAGGGGGAGGGCGCCGGCGTCGCCGCGGCCCTGACACCCGCGCTACCGCCCGCGCCGCCGCCATCGCGGCTCCATTGTGGGGCGGCCGCGCCGGCCCCTCACGCGGCAAAGCTCTGCGAGCCGCGCCATCCCCGTGCTCGCCCTGTGCCGAGCGGCGAGCGCTGCGGCCCCGTGCCTGGCGCGAGGCCTGCGGCCCGGAGTGTGGCCCTGCGGTCCGGCGCACTCACCTGGTGGGGCTCTTCTTGTCTCCCATGGCTCGGCTGCCAACGCTTGCCCGGAGTCACAGCCGCGGCCGCGGTGTTTGTCAATACGGAGGGTGAGGAGCCGGACGGAAGCGGGCGGGGAGGAGACGGGGCGGGGAGGCCGAGCCGCGAGCTCGCGAGCCGCCGCCGGAGCCCACGCAGCCGCCAGCTGTCGGGGAAACTCCGGCCCGCACCACGTGACCCGCGCGCGCCAACCGGCGGCCGCGCCGGAGACTTCAAACGCGGCCAGCGCGGCTCGGCGCCCCTTCGCGCGCGAGCGGGCGGGCGCTGCGGCCTCGGGCGGTGCCGCTGTCCCCGGCGTCCGGCCGGCCCGGCGCCGCTGCTCCAGGGCCCGGCCCAGCGCGCGCTGTCCCGTGCCGTGCCGTGCGATGGTGGGGACGCCCGGTCCTAGCTGCGGCCGGCGGGCCCCAGGCGGAACGGCTGCTAGGTTTCGGCCGCCCCCGGCCTCTCCCGGGTAATCTGCGGGGGACTGGACCTACACCAAGCGCCATTGCCTGATGCGCTCAGCGTTGCCTGGTTTACAACACAAAATACTTCGCAAGTAGGGATTGTCACTCTTAATTTAGGAAAAAAGAAGCCATAGCTGGAGTGAGGTTAGGTGACTTCCCTTGGGTTACATAATTAGAAAACGACAAAGCCGGGAATGTACACCCGAGTTAATTAATTTCAAAGCGCCTCTTTTGGCCTCACGGAGTCTGCGGTAGCTTCTTTTAAAAGAAGAGGAATGCACCTAGTCCTTTGGTTAGAAACGAGTTTGTGTAAGTCCTGACAGTGTTGAAGAAGGAAAGAACACTGTCCTCCCTGGTCTCATTACCTCGATGTGCTGGAGGCCCGCATCGTGAACGCACAAGACTGCCTTTAATGAGCGGCAAGCTCCAGACTCGGTAACCTGCAACTGGATTAAAAGTAAAATGCTGGTTAGTTTATGCCACCTCCTTAGCCTGACATTCAAGGCCTTCCGTGCATTTTTCCTTATCTCATTGTCAGACAAGCTGCCTCCTGATATAATCAAACCCATTTCCTCCCCATAACCATTTTCTCCTTCGTGCACAGGCTTACTTCTGGGTAAACTATAGTCTTTACCTTTTCTGTCTGTACTTTTTGTGCTCATCTTTCCGAACTTGAATCAGGCTCACCTCAAGCCCAGGGTCTCAAATGATAATTATCTAGGAAAACAACAAAGGAGATGGTGTAGTCAAAAGGCTGGTGTTCTCAGCTTGTTTCTCCTTCCTTTGTCCATAGTCTTTGAACATTCTGCTTAATTTGTGTAATTCTCAAAATCCTCATCGATCAAAATGGAATCCATATAAGGTGGTTGTGTGGAGCACTATTAGCCAGGGCCTGTGTAAATCTTACTTAAAGACTTCAAAGTACTATGCAAATTTTCTCATTAAGTAGTCTAACCTTTCATTTTAAAGACAAAGAATTTAGGACCTGGGGTAAGTGGCTTTTCTTTAATGTAAAAGCCAGGGTTAGAACTCAGGTACACTGTTAGTCTTTCACTAAAGTGTGCTTTCTGAATAATCAGTCATCACAGCTGATACTGGTCTCTGCACTCTGCAACATCTGTACTTTTTAAAATGTCACTTTTTGTGTATCAGATTCACTGATTAACCCTGAAAAGAATGTGATTAGGGAAATGTACAAGGGAAAGAGATCCACAGCTTATTCTTAATCTTTAAGTAATGCAATAGGTAAATTTGTTATAAATCACTTCAATTTTTTCATCTGTAAAAGAATAAAAGCTATTATCACAACTAAATCCCTTTCAAATCTAAGAAACTGTGTTGTTTTCGTGGTGCTTGTGATAGAACCTAGGGCCTTATGTCATAAGTCAAGCATTCCTCATCAAGCTGGGGATACAGCTCAGTGGCACAGGGGCCTGCTGAAAAGTGGGAGATCATGAGTTCAGTCCCTGCTACAAAAAAATAAAATAAAATTCTTCATCGGGAAGAACTATCAAGGAAACCAGGCAAAAACCTCCCTGTTTGCAAAAATAACAATAGTAATGTTTTTCTGTTATGTTTTGTTTGTTTTGTTTTGATGCTGGGGATCATGCATGCTTGGCAAGAGTGTACCACAGAGCTACATCCCTGCCCAACAAAGTATTGTAAATCAAAAGAAAAGTAAGTCAAACACTTAAAATTCCAAGTATACCTATTCACTAGACTATAACATCTACCACTACAAAAACTCTACCTCTGAGTCATAAACTAAAGGGCAAGAACTTTTGTTATCTTAATTACTGCATCTCCAGTTCTGTAACAGTGTGTCACATAGTAAATACTGAGCATTCTGAGCTTGAACAAATTAAATTGCATCATAATTCATGAATGAGGAGATCTTCTGAATTGAGATTTGTAACCTGTTAAGCATATTGCATGTACTAGGTGGTCAATAAATGTTGTAATGTATAACAGCCCTTCAAACTGAACTTTAAAATTCCTCAAGTTCGAAAAGCCAAGAACCTAGTTTTGGTGGAACGTAAAAGCCCATGCCTTTGCACTATACCAGCTACCACTTACTTATTGGCATTTCTTTTAGAAAAATCTCTGCCTGTACTAGGCTTAAGTGAAAAGAATAACTCCAGAGCTACTCCTGTTTCTCCATAAAAAGTCACATACTTAAACTGTTTCCCTATTAACCTGGAGAGTGGGATAGAAAAGATCTTTATCACAAGAGTGGCCTGGGTTCTTACCCATTCACATATCTTTTCAATACACTAACAGAGTTCATTACTTTAGATGTACAGTTCGTTAGGGTCACTTGTAAAGTGACACAAGCTATTTGGCAATAAGAGTTTTCTGATGATTCACCTTTTAAAAATTAAATTAATCCCTAGGTAGCTGACATCATAATATCCATTGCCATTCTAATATGCTTCCTATAATAGGAGAGACTGGGGATGTTACTGAAACGGCATGAGATCCTGTGCGCAGCTAAGCAGTAATCTGTTTTCTATGGAAATGAATGAAAAGATTTGAGAGCCCTTAGATCAAGTAAAACTGTGGAATCTCAGAGACCTCAGATTGTTCTGATTAGCCCTAATTCATTAGGCAAACACAACAACTGTGAAAACCATATAGAAGCTGGGAACAGTGGCACATGCCTGTAGTCCCAGCACTCTGGGTGGCTGAGGCCCAAGGGTTAGAGTTGGAGGCGGCCTGGGCAATTTAACCACTTAGCAAGACCCCATCTCAAAAACAGAAAATAAAAAGGGCTTAGGATGTGGTAGTTCAATCCTCAGTAACAGCAAAATAACAAAACAAAATGACCACCATAGACAAAGGTCTCCCTTATCCTTGTGGGGATACTTTCCAAGACTCCTAACCAATGTCTGAAACCACATGTGATACTAACCCATATATATGCTGTTTTTTCTATACATATCTATGATTAATTTATAAATTAGACACTATAAGAGATTAATAATAAAGATGATAAAATAGCACGGTTACAAGTAAGCTTTTTGTGAATGCCATCATTGTGATGATGTAGTGCCTTCCTGATGGAACACAATGAAGTGAATGGCTCAGGTCTGGCAGCACTGAAGTGGATATGGGCTCCTTGAGCACAGGCAACAGGTGATCTGATAACAAAGACAGCTGCTATGTGACTGTAGTGCAGTTAGGGCATACAGCATGGAAGAGCTGGACAAAGAGATACTTCATGGCGTCAAGGGACACTGTAGGATGGTGTGAGATTCCATCACACTAACAATGGTATGCAATTTACTTATTTATTTTTGGTGTGCAATTTAAAACTTGTTTATGTCTGCAATTTTCCATTTAGTGTTTTCATAACATGAATGAACGTATCTAAAACAGGAAGGCAAAACTCACAGGTTAGACATACTGTTGTATTATAATTGAATACATTTATTAACAGTAATCAAAATGATAAGTGTCACCTTGGCTGTCAAATGGTATTTGAAATAAAATAGTATTATTAAGAAAGAAATGAGTGCCAGGGGTGGTGGTACACACCTGTAATCGCAGCACTTGGGAGGCTAAGGCAGGAGGATCATTGTGAGGTCAAGGGCTACTTAGGCTACGCAGTAAATTCGAGGCCAGCCTGAACTACATAGTAAGACCCATCTCAAGAAAAAAAGAGGGGCTGGGTATTTAGCTCAGTGGCATAAGCACCTGCCTTGCAAGCAGGCGGTCGTGAGTTCGATCCCAGTACCAGAAAAAAGAAAAAGAGAGATAGACTGTAAACCTTCCCTGAGTGAAGGAGCTAGAAATGAAGTATTTCAGTTGACTGTTAAGGATGTGTGTCAGTGGTAGAATGTTTGCCTAGCATGCAGAAGACCATGGCTTCACTCCCTAGTGTTCAGACAGTGATAGGAGGCGCTATAATAAAATCAACTACATTTTGTAAGGTTGATTTTTGTGGGTTTCATTTGGTTAGTATGCTTTGTGTGTGTGTAGTTTTGTAAGGTTTTGTTTGTTTGTTTGGTACTGAGAATTGAACTCATGACCTTGTACTTGCCAGGCAGACGCTGTACCACTGAGCTATATCCCCAGCCCTAATTAGTATTCTTTTGATTTTGCAAAATGAAGATACCTTTACTGATTTTGGAGGGTATAAATTTTACATGTTACCAGTTCAGTTACCGGTTATGTTGCTTGGGTGCCATTAACAAAGTTTTTGCAGGCTGGGTTTTTTAAATAACAGAAAATTATTTCTCACATTGTAGAGGCTATGAGATCAGAATGTCTGCAGCCTTGGTCTCTTCTGAGGCCTCTCCTGGGTGGCCAAATTGTCTGTATGTCTTCACGTGTCTTCCCTCCGTATGTGTCTGTGTCCTGCTGACCTCTTCTTGAGGAAGCGCTACACTGGAGCAGTACCAGCCTCAAAGACTTCATTTGAATTGAGGCACCTCATTAGAGACTGTCACAATACAGCCAGAAGACTGCAACAGTGAATTTGGAGAGAGATAGATTTTAGCCTAGAATATCAACGTAAAAGTTACAAATATCAGCAGATATTTTAAAAATTAACCTCACCTATCACTTCTTAGCTTTTTGTGAAGTGTGTGTTCTTATCAGTTTGAAAATTAATCTCTTCAGCACATTCCTGTCACACATTCATAATCTGTGTATGAACCTTGTGGGTTAATATGTTTGGTAAGACATTTGTTTTGTTTTGAGACAAGGTTTCCCTGTGCAGTTCAGGCTGGCCTTAAACTAACTTTGTAACAAAGGCTCTCCTTGAACTTGGCAGTGATCCTCCTGCTTTAGCCTCCCCAGTGCTGGGATTACAGGTGAATGCCACTACACTCAGCAATTTGGGTTTTTTTTTAAAGGCAGTACAGTGTAAATACATTATTAATTTACACTGTGAGAAGTTTCTCAGATAGTGACCCATAATCAAACACATTAATATTTCTGAAAAACATAAATATTCACTTTAAGTGGGAAAAAGAAAGCATATAAACTATCCCACACTATATTTATTCAGATTTTGCTGCTAAATGAAAGTAAGTCAGGTAAAACATAAAAACACTCTCAATGTTTTCCTTTATGGAATTGTGGGCAAAGAATTGTGGCTGTGCAAGAATTTGAGGAACAATAAAGATTTAAAAGATTGAAAATTTCCACACTTGTTAATATAGTACTTACACTCTGAGGAATAAATCCTAGAGAAACAACCTACAGCTCAAAAGCTTCTTCTTAGAGACAGTCACAGAAGCTATTTTAAGAAACACTAAAGGCCAGGAATGGTGGCTCATGCCTGTAATCTCTGCACTCAGGAGGCTGAGGCAAGAGGATCACTGCAAGTTTGAGGCCAGCCTACACTGTACAGTGAAACCCTGTCTCAAAAAAACAAGGAAAAAAAAGATTTAAAATAACCTTTATGCCCATCAGGAGGCAAAGTTAAATGAACTGTGATCTGAACAGAAAACTGGATGTTTAACAGTCATTAAAAACACAATATTAATGAGCTTGTAGCGAGAGAATGCTATATTTTGAATATAAAACTGAGTATACAAAGTAGACTAAAGTATATGAAAAGCACAGTAAAAGCTCAGAAGAAAACACACCAAAGTATTAATGATGGTTCGTCAATCCCTCAATTTCATTTTACCACAGTTACGACTTTTTCTCGTCTGCCCCTTGCCACCTTAAGAACTCACTTTACTCTTCAACTGATGCTCTGTCATCAACATCTCCACGTCTCTCTCCCTTCCTCACCCACCCCCTTCTAAGAGGGCTCATTTCACCCATCGTCTGGCCATAACTAATGGCATCACTGACCAGGGCTCCATTCCTGCTGCTTCGGCCTCTGTAGTCCGACTCAGTCTACCACTAGCTTAAAGGTAACTTCGGCGTCTAGCACATTGGCTCCCATCCTATTGGACGTGGGATTCATTAGTGAGAGTCCCTGTGCGCAGACATTTAGAAGACAGTGTTTCAAGGCTGCTCCACACCTCTGAAGAGGGAGTGCCAAATCTGCAGCTCTGGTGTCCCAGATGTGAACCTGTAAAGTTGAGTCTGCACCTGAGGGGAAAACAGCAAACTGTCTTCAACTTCTGCCAGAGATAGGAGCTGCCGTGCTGCCATGATATACCAAGGAGCAGAAAGAGGACTGGAAGCCAACAAAAAGCCCAAAATCATGTAGCAAAGAAACAAGTCCTATCTTCCTCCAGCCTTACAGGCCCCTCACGGTCCCTTCTACCAGCAGAGGTCTCAGCAGCAAGCTCATCTAGCCACATATACCTCCTGTCACCAGGTCGAGGATAGAAGACAGGCTGGGCTTGAGGCAGAAAGAAGTGACTCCTCTGACTACTCAGCATCCACATAAGCTCTTCTCCATGTATATGAGCTTATATACAACATGATGCCTCTGGCTTTGCCCCTGGATTCTACCATCAAGTGAATAAAGACATTCTCACCCGCTCCTCCAAAGTGAGGGGCACCGTGTCCAGTGCTCATTAAGTCAGTCTGGAAGGCAACTGCTCTTCCCATCTCTACACTGCTTTAGTTACTTTTAAAATTCAGTAACAGTCTAACTGGGTTAGGACTAAATTTTGAAGCTACCTTCTAACTGGACTTAAGTAACAAAAAGAAAAAAAGAAGAAAATAGCCCACATGTACCAATCCACACACATATATGCAAGGAAGAAAATACGTGGACATGGTCCAGTTCATTCTGTATCAGCCCGTGGGACCATAGTTGTAACTTTTTCTCACTATTTCATGTTTCTTTTTTTGTTTCAGTCTAAACAGTTCTGTAGCTGGTGAGGTGACCAAACCTTCATCAGCAATCAGGAATAAAGCTAGTCTGTGAATGATTGCTCAGTGGTCCCAATTTCATTTGGTTGATACAGTTATCAACCAAGATGAACAAAGACATACCAATTTTTGTGGTGATATTTCTGTGTCTCCCCAAGTATACATTGTCATTTGGATGCTTTTTTTTTTTTTTCTTTTTTTGGTACCGGGGATTGAACTCACAACGTTGTGCCTGCCACTGAGCTAAATCCCTGGCCCTGGATGTTAACTTTTGCCACAGGACTGAAGTATTAAAAGTTCCTCATAAGAATTCTTTGGGCTGACAACACTCGTTTTTACCTCCAAAGTATATCAGCAACCCAATTTTAACCTTCATGGTCAAGTTCAGTCTTCTTATCCAACTTCATTATTTAGCTGTTGGAGCTGTAGCATGAGGACCACTGAATATCTAAGTGGCAGTTCAACAGAACCATTGCTGTGGACTCATGGAAGCATCTCAGCCCTCGGATACACAATTCCCATTTTTGTACAATTCAGCATTTGGGTGGAAAATAAAAGTTCTCCAAGTGGACCTAATAGTGAAAAGAGAATCTTTAGTTCAAGTTCCCCAAAATCCATGTTATTTCAAAAAGAAAAAAACCCAAAATTTAAAAACACATCATCCAGGGGAAATAACAGTACATACGTTGCACATCATTGTCATCCCGAAATCATTCACCCAGGACACATCTGTGTTCATTTGTCTGAACAATACCAGCAAAAATCTTTCTCTTTAGTGAACTGAGAGAAATCAGTTTGGTAACTATCTTGAATATTTAGATGTGTGTGTATATGTTATTTCAGCTTCTCACCCTAATGAGACAATATGATGTTTACATATGTGTGTCTTATTTCACTAATGAGTATGTGCTCAAGTTGCATCCATTTACCTATAAAAATGTCCAGTTTATCCTTCTTTATGGTTGAATAGTATTCCATTGCATAAAAATACCACATCTTTTTTTATCCATTCCTCAGTTGCTGGGCATTTAGGTTATTTCTAAGATCTGGCTATTATAAATTGTGTTGCTATAAACATAGGTGCACATATATCACTGTAGAATGATTTTTTCGATTCTTTTGGGAAGATAAGCAGAAGGGAAATAGCTGGGTTGAATGGGACCTCTAATCCCATTTTGAGGCATCTCTACGCTGATTTCCACAATGCATGTACCGGTCTGTATTCCCACCAACAGTGGAGAAGGGTTCCTTTTTCCCCACAGCCCCTCCATAATTTATTATTGCTTGATTTCTTAAATTATTTCTGGGTGATGTGGTTGAGGTGGAATCTCAGTGTTGTTTTAATTTGCATCTCTCAAATGACCAATGATGTTGAACATCTTTTCACATATTCATTTGCTGTTTGTATTTCTTCAGCTGAGAAGTAAATTTTCATCTAAGATGTCCATTTCTGGATTGAGTCTTTAAATCTGAGAGGGCTGATTTTTTTTTTAGTTCTTTGTATGTTCTTGATAATAATCCTTTGACAAACAGCAGGAAAACATTTTCACCCACCTGGTAGTTTCTCTCTTCACTCTGTTTGTGGTTTCTCTTGCTGTGCAAAAGCTTTTCAGTGACATGAGATCCCAGTTTTGATTCTTTATGATAGCTCCTGTGCAATCCAAGCTTTGTTCATAAAGTCTTTGTCTACACCAATGTCTTCAAGAGTTTTATCTATTCTATCTTCCAACAGATTTAATGTTTCACTTTTAAATCATTGATTTATTTTGACTTTGGCTTGGTACATGGGTTCAATTTTAATCTTTGGCATGTGTAGAACCAGTTTTTCCAGCACCATTTATTAAAGAGGCTGTCTTTTTTCCAGGGAATGTTTTTGGCACTTTTGTCAAAGACAAGGTGGCTTGGTGTATGTGGAATTGTTTCTGCATCCTATAATCTGTTCCACTGATCTTTGTGTCTGCTTTTTTGTTAGTACCACTCTGTTTTGTATCATAGTAGCTTTATAGCGTAATTTCAAGTCAAGGATTGTGATGCCTCCTGTCTTATCTTTGTTGCCCAGGATGACCTTTGTATTCTAAGTCTCTTATGGTTCCAGATGAATTTTAGGACTGTTTTCTTTAATTCTGTGAGACATGCTATTGGAGTTTTGATTGGGATTGCATTGAACCTGTATAAACAGTTTTGGAAATATGGCCATTTTCACTATATTGGTTCTTCCAACACAAGTGCATTGGATATTTCTCCATTTTCTAATATCCTCTTCAACCTTTTCAGAGTACTGTAGTTTCAAAATAGTTTACCTCCTTTGTTTGTTTCCTATGTATTTCTTTTTTTGGGATGCTATTGTGAAAGGTATTGTTTCCCTGATTTCTGTCTCAGTGAGTGTATTATTTGTGTACTGGAAGACTACTGATTTTTCAGTCTTGACAGTAACCAGCTATGTTACTGAATTTGCTTATTAAATCTAAAAGTCTTGGGACTGGGGATTTACTTCAGTGGCCTAAGCACCTGCCTGACAAGTGCAAGGTCATGAGTTCAATCCCCAGTACCCCCCAAAAAACACAATCTAGAAGTCTTTGGTGGAGTTTTGGGGGACTTCTAAGACGAGTATCATGCTATCTGCAAATAATGATAGTTTAAGTTCTTTCTTTCCTCTCTTTATTCTTTTTCTTTTTTAAATTTTTTTAAATTTAAAAGAGATTAAAATAAAAGAGGACATAACAAAGCAGATCAGAACAGAACAATTTAAGCAACACAGTATGTCACCACAAGACAACCCGATATAACAGTAGCTACCATTTTTTGTTTCTTTTTGCTGTTTCATTGTTCTAGCTACTGTTTCCAGGAGAGTGTTGCATAAGAGTGGAGACAGTAACATCCTTGTCTTGTTCCTGATTTTAGAGAGAAACTTTCAGGTTTTGTCCATTTAGTATGATGTTGGCTGTTGGTTTGTCATTGGTGGCTTTTATCAGATTGGAATTAAGACCATATATTCTAATTTCCTATAGGGATTTTATCATGAATGAGTGTTGCATTTTGTTAAAAGCTTTTTCTGCACCTGTTAAGATGATTATTATATGATTTTTGTCTGTGGCTCTGTTAATGTGGTATATTACATTTATGAATTTATATATGTTGAAACATCTCTGCTTCCCTGGGATAAATCCCACTTGATCATGGTGTACAATCTTCTTGACTGTTTGCAGTTGTGACCCAAGTGGGATGCTTGAGGTTCCTGGGGATGAGAGACCAATAGAGGATGAGAAAATAAAGAAGAGACTAGGACCAGAAAATAAAGAAAAACTAGGACCAGGTAAACCCCTTACTGTCCTGATGGAAGAGAAGGAATTGCTCAACCACTGTAGCACATTTATTTATTTATTTATTTATTTATTTATTTATTTATTTTTGCACATTTATATACCGTACACAATCTGAAGAAGAATGTCAATCAACCCCACTGCTTAGCAACTTGTTTGACTGGCCTGGGCCCCCTGCCTTCTTGGAGCTGGAACAGCTATTTACTTGGCTTGTTTTGGGTTCTCTTGAGTTTTTAGGAATGGCCTTGCTTTAGCCCCACATGTGATCAATCTCCAGCTTCAACAGCTCCCTACAGTTTGCTGCAGTCTTTTTGCCAGTATCTTATTGAGGATTTTTTTTTAAAGCCTATAGCACCCAGTATTCCCAGGCAGTCTCCCATCTGAGTACTAACCAGGCCCAACCCTGCTTAGCTTCCAAGATCAGAGGAGATCGGGCGCGTTCAGGGTGGTATGGCCATACACTTTACTGAGGATTTTTGATCCATGTTCATTAGAGAAATTGGCCTGTAATTCTTTCTTAGTTAGGTCTTACTTTAGTTTTGGTATCAGGATAATGCTTGCTTCCTTTTGTAATTTGAAATATTACTTCCTTTTCAATTTCATTAAAGGTTTTGAGAAGTAGTGGTATTAGGTCTTCTCTAAATTTCTTGAAGAACTCATCAGTGCATCTGTCAGGACCTGGACTTTTCGTTTGTTGATGCGGTTTTTTTTTCCCAAATCCATTTTATTTCAAGGATAAAAAGAAAGAAAAGGAGGAGGAGGAAGAAGAGGAGGAGGAGTACAACCACAACAAAATTTCAAAACACATCAATCAGGGGATAGTGGTTCATACATTGAACATTGTCATCCCCAAATCATTTACCCAGAACACAAGACATTTGCATTGAGTTGTATGCATATTCATATACATGCACATATACATACATTTTTTTTTCCAGCTTTGACAGGTTTTTCCATGTGCTTAATGGCACTGGACAGTGCCTCCCTGTGTTCTTCTGGGTAACCCAAAAGTTAAAGCCAGCATTCCTCCAATTAGCTGTCAATACATCATTCTGCCTGCACCTTTAACTCTGCCCTGTCAAATTCCAAGTAACGCCCATGTTTTTTTCCTGAAGCTTTCAGAGGATTCTTGCCTCTTTTCAGCAGCCCTCTCTTGCCTGCAATAAAGGCCTCTTTTCTTTTTGGCCTCTTTTCTTTTTTTCTGTTTTTTGTTGTTGTTCTTTTCTCACACGCATTGGAGATCCAAATAGATGGTGTGGTGACTAATGATGTGGTGACTGGAGCAGGGAAGTTTCTGCCACTCCTGGGGGTTACCCATTGTTCGAGTCTGCACCTGTGTGGACCTGTCCTTTCCTCTCCTTTCTGCCTATGCCATTGCTATTACTGGCTTCCATCCACCACTGGTCCCTCTAAATCCTCCCAGGTCCACACAGGTGAGCCAACTCTGGTTTCAGAGTGTTCCTGTCTGGTAAACCATGTGCTGGGTCAGGACAACCCTCCCCCATCTCACCCTCCAGGGCTACCCTTCCATCTCACCAGTGATGACTTTTCGGCCTGGGTGTGGGGTTCTCTCTCGCTCTCTCGCCCCTTCCCCTCTTTCCCCCCTCCCCCTCACACTCCCTGTGGGAGTGATGACTCTTTTGGCAACTGTGACTCAGCATTTTTACCTGTTGGCTCACTTCCAATTTAGGTCACCATGTAAATTGCCAAACCATGTGGCTAGCCTGCAGTAACCATCAAGGCTCACCAGAGGGCACTACCCTTTCTGCTACCATAACAGCAACTAGTCTGAAGCATCCAGGCCTTTTTTGCTCTTAGGGCACATCCCTCCCCCCTTCAGGCATATGGGGCAGCCCAAGCTCTTATTGGCCTACTCCACGCTGCCAAACACCCTCCCCCATTTCCTGGAGAAGTTTCCTGCTCTTCTCCATCACTGTCTTCTCCCCCATCATCCATTCTTCCTCCTGCTCCTCCTCCGCCTCCTGTTTTCATTTTGCCACCTGCCTATCACACCTGCTGTCACTCTTGCCAACTTCCACTCATAACTATCTTTGCTTTAATAGCTGTTTTGCTTTAACAGGTATATTATGTTTATTCCTTTGATTCTTATTTCAAGACACCTCTGTTGATTAACCTATAAAAGGTTCCCACTAATTTATTTATACTCACAAACGTAAAATTTGTAAGAGTTATTAAAATTCAAATTGGTCAAATATATTTGAGTGCACTCTGATTTGGTAATTTGTCTGTTAAGCTATTTATGTTTCTGCATTCCATCTATTCAGATCATCTATATGTTCTTGAGTCTGTCATATCGATGAACAGCTATTTTTTATTTAAGCTCAACAATTTTTTCCTTTCCCAGTTTTGGATCATTTGTTCAACATTTAGTGTGGGTTAAACAGCTAAAAGCATGCTTCCACCTGAGTTGCCAGTGGGTAACATGATGTTATAATTAGTTGAAAATTTTAATATATACTGTCTTTCATATCTCTTGACTTGAGAGTCCCATTGTTCAAAAAACAATATGTTAAAGGTTCTAATTAGGTTTTTCAAAAGTCACTGACCTGAAAAAATTAGTTATTTCATTAGACAAAATCCCTTGAGGAGGGAGAGATTATTGGATAGGACTTCAATTAATGAATAAGAAAGCAGCCACCTGGTAACATTTTACCAGTTATTATTCATTGATCAGAGGGCTTAATGACCTCCATAACCTTATGGGAGACACCAACTAAAGCTATAAAATATATTATTGTATTATGTTCATATAAGGTTTTAGGATTTAAAGATGCTCTGATACAAAGGTTTCCTTGACTAAGACAATTCATTGTTCCTGATCTTATGGTATATTGAATGTATTCATGCCTTCAAGCATACAAATCTTTTAAAATGTAAAATTGGGATTTTTTTATGATTATCGACATAATCTTTCAGATTCAGACATCTGACTTTCTCTTATATTCCAGCTACTTGTGATAGGAGGTTTAAGTCAAATCAACAGGAGGTCACCATTCAAATGATAATTTTTTCTGATAGATCTGACCAACAGTGACCCCACCACCACCATTGTAAAAGCCCAAACATAAGGACAAAAAGTCCATTGCCACGTTGCAAGAACCTAACCACAAGAACAAGGAAATACCCACTGTAATGGAGAGCCTTGCTGCCAACCTCCTCCAGAGAAAGACGCGTTACATAGAAAGTACAAGAGACACCCACAGCTCTAAGCCCATGACCGAATTAATACCTACCTTCCTGCCTTTTAACTCTTGATAAAAACCCTGTTCAGCCCTGCCCTGTGTACCTTTTCCTGGTCTTCTGGGTAAAGTGCTACATCTGCTTCCTTTGATTAAAACTCTTTGTGTTAACTTTGCAATGTGTGTTCTGGTCCTTGGTGGGCAGTTTGGTTGCTTTATCATTTTCAACACAAATTTATGTAATGTATATGTTACATATGTGCTGCTATACTTAGAAATGAGCAGATACTTGTCCCTTATTCCATTTCAGCTCTTTCTCATCGCCTCTCATGGAGGCTTCTTTGATGCTGACCCTTTCACCTCTACCAAAAGGCTTAAATGTGTCTTTCAATCCTATGATTTGACATACAAGTATACACATTTTAAAATCCACTCTCTCAAGCACAAAAGGCAAAATTTGGCCGTCTATACAGGCAGCAGCTGATGAAAAGCACAAGTTAGACTGTGATCATCCCTTTGGAGTAACTGCTGTTCCCATGCAGATCCCTAATGAGATTATCAACACAATGCGGAAGGTTCTAAACATATAGCTCAGATGTTAGAATGCATCCTGATAGGCCTCCACAAAATTTCCTGGACTCAGCTTAACTATCACAAAATTCATGAACAGATATTCAAGATAAAAACCCTGCAGAGTTTATCCCCAGTTTGAGCTCCCGCCAGCCCGTGAGCCACACTCTCTTTCACTCTTCCTTTTCTGTCTTACTGGGAATCCGCGCCACTACCATACTGGCTGCCACCCGCCCAACATCAGCCCAGCCTCGTCACTCCTCTGCCTCTGCCCCGCCACCCCTCGTCCCCCTTTGCAAAGTCGGTTCATATCTCCGTTTTCTATAGGTGATCTCTCAGACATTTCAGAACTTGTAGACTCTTGATAAAGACACTTTTCATTTCACAAAACACTCAAATTCATTTTTCAGGCATATAAATAAACTTATAAGGATATTCAAATTATTCTCTGCCCCACCCTCTCTCCTGCTCAAAAATCAGAACTATGAATAGTGGCTCAGGCAGTAGTAGACAAAAGACATGGACTAAACCAAGAGTTTCCTATAGGTGTGATAGCTTCCCAATAAAGACCCGAAACAGAGCTATCAACCTGATGCTGATGGCTCCAAGGATATAGCCTTGATTGAATGTCTTACTCAAGGACTCTGCAAAATTTCTCACAAACAAGTTATCAAAAATCAAGAGAGCAAACCCAATGTGCACACAAAAACTCAGTGGCGTTTACAGAGGCCCTTACTCAGTTTACTGACATGGGTGCTGTAATCCTGAAGGAATTACTCTACTTAATCTCACTTCATTTCCCAGGCAGTGCCAAATATAAAAACCAAATTTAAAAAAATCTAATCTAGGCCCTCAGTCCCCAAAAAAGGATCTTTTATATGCAGCCTTCCATGTTTTTAACAATAGAGAGCAACAGCTTAAACAGGACAAACTAGAAGAACTCATATTACAAGCTAAACAGGATTTAGAATACATTAGAATCAGGCCAAACTCCATGGTCAGTTTTTCCCTGCTACTCTTAGGGCTCCAAGAGATGCACCGACTGGTGAAATTGCCAATACGATTTTCAAACCCCAAGTCCCTCCAGGACCATGCTTCAGATGCAGCAGGAAGGACACACAAGCTTCTCTGACCTGAGGCATCCTCTGGGACCATGTTTCCTCTGCAATTAGAAGACTACTGGGAGGTCAACTGCCTGTCCACCAAAGAGCAGTAAATCATCAGCTTACCTGCCTGCCGCTACAGGAGCCAGTAACATTATCACCTCCACCTCCAGGTTCATTGTTGACTGATCTGCTTGGATTGGCCAGTGGAAAAGAGTGACGTGCTTTGGGGTCCACAGCCCCCACCAAGGTGACTTTCTTGGAGCCCTGAGTCTGACTGGACGGCTCAGATAAAACACTTCCTTTTGTGTGTATTGACACAGGAGCTAAGTATAGTGTCATACCTCAGTTTTTAGGCCGATGCTCTCAGTCACATGTTTCTGTTGTGAGGACTGACGGTAAGCCAACACAGCCCTCCAGATGGGCCTCATTCCCTGTTACTTCCAAGAATCTTCAATTTTGGACAAATCATGATGATTATATCCAACATAAATATAACTACCACACATACATACTAAACACGTCTTAAATGTTCACATAAAAAATTCAGAAACATTTCCACTACTTCCCTGCAGTCAAACTTGGAGATTTCAACTATGTATCACCTCTCTCAAAAAAACTCTGTAACCCTTCACAAAAAGCTTCTCCCTGCCATACACCCTATCATGGACACTCTCTTATCTCCATCTTTACCCTCCAGGCTTGGTCCTATACCTCTGCCCCTACCTCGCCTTCTCAACAACACTTACCAGTTTCTAAGAATAGCACTCCAACTGTCAGAGGACAAGGCTCATCTCCCTGACTGTTGGCTATGTCTACCTTTTCAACAAGATCTATCTATGGCTTACCCAGTGCAAACAGACCAATACATCTTTGAAACACATCTACTAGCCAAAATTATTACCCTCACACTAGCTCCTGAACAGCTCTGGCCTGTAATCTTACCTGTATGACTCCAAGGCCACTTCACATGTAGGTACTTTATCTTGCAATAACTTACAAATTGTATCTCATAAGTCATCACCAATATGCCCACCCTATGGGCAATTCTTTTTCTGTGGGCACAGAGACACCTCCCATCTGTCCAGCAGGGCTCTTACACAGTAGCAATAGTGGCTCCACAAGTAACATTCCATACAAAACACAAATCATACAGGGACCACACACCTCTCTCACTTATACCCCAAACACTCATATAGAACTTCAGTAGCTCTTATCTTGACAAGAATGGGTGTCTTCAGCTATAGGAATGGGGCAGGAGGACTTGGAGTGAATGCCCAATTTTATACTCAGTTATTATATGATCTAAGAACCTCCATCAGTACCATCTCTAAATCCGTTGAATCACTTCAGGACCAAATTGACTCACTGACTGCGGTCATCCTCCAGCAGGGACATGTGCTCAATGTACTTACAGCTGAAAAGGGGGGGACACTGCATGATGTTGGGGGAAGAATGTTGTTATTTTGTAAAGCAATCAGGTATTGTAGAAGGATAAATAAAGAGGCTCGGAGAACTTGTGGTGGAACTTGGTAAGAGAAAAATAGCCTCCAGTTTTACTCCCTGGACTCTCCGTCCTCTGGTCCTTTTGGTGACCTACATTAGATTCATGGGCCCATATCTTGCTTTGCACCTTAGGCCCCATCGTTACCATTATCTTTTTTTGCTCATAGCTCCTTGTGTCTTTAAACTTTTTTAAAGGTTCATTCAATCTGGGATCTATGCATTCACTGCCAAAGAACTCTTCTTCCTCAGCAACATCTCCACCTCCTTGAGTTCATGTGAAGCCTAGCTGTCATCCTGTCAATCCTCCCAACCTCCAGCACAGTGCCCCTGTTCAGCAGGAATTAGCCAGAAAGACACATTGTCCCTTAGGAATCAAAACACAGAAATGACAGGATTTTCCTATGTGTGGGTTAATATGGCACTGGAGAGTGCCTGCCTTCCACACTGGACATCACCTCCTTGTGTTCTCACGAACCCAAAAGTTAAATCTTCCATTGTTAGTGTATCGACAATGTTCCTTCAGTCAGCTCTGAATATATCACTCTGCCCACCTCCTTAACTCTGCCCCCTGTCAAATTCCAAAAAAAAAAAAAAGCTTATGGTTTTTTCCTAAAGCATCCAGAGTGTGCTCTTCAGCAGCTCTCCTGTGCCTGCAATATAGGCCTCTTTTTTTCTGCTTTTGTCTCTCTTTTTTTTCTCTTGTGTGTCAGAAAACTGAAAAGCTTCTTACACTAATGAAACAACATGATGTTTACACATGGAGGTCTTATTTACTTCACTAATGAGTATGGTCTCAAGTTGTAACTATTTAATTATAAAAGTGTCCAGTTTATCCTTCTTTAAGACTGAGTAGTACTCCACTGTATAAAAATACATCTTTTTTATTCATTCCTCAATTGATAGGCAGTTGTTTTATTTTGTTTATTTTAAAGAGATTAAGACAAAACAGGACATAACAAAGCAGATCAGAACATAACAATCTTACCTGTATACACCATGCCAATGACTCCAAGGCCACTTCACATGTAGGTACTTTATCTTGCAATAACTTACAAATTGTGTAATTTGTGTCTCATAAGTCATCACCAATATGCCCACCCTATGGGCAATTGTTTTTCTGTGGACACAGAGCATATACCTGCGACAATGTAAGCAACACAGTATTTCACCACAAGACAACCCTTAATTAACAGTAACTACAATAATTTTTCTTTCTTTGACATAGTTGAGCATAACTTCATATACAATAATATCAAACATAACAAAATAGAATAAAACCATTAAAGAGAATGAAAGTATTACAGGGCATTCAGAACCAAATAACAGAAAACGAACAATGGCTACTATATTATCTCATTTTTCATAGAAAATTTGTTTATACTATCACACATAATACAATCCAATAAGATACAATGTGATAGAACCAATGGAAACAGAAGAACAAAAGCATGATAGGACTTCAAAGTAAGATGATATTAAATCAGCACTGGCTATTATAATGTCTTGTTTTCTTCAAAATAGCTATTCATATCATTACAGATAATTTAATTTCCACTGGTTCTTCAGTATGGTGCTATTTATTTTCATGTGTTTATGAAGTTCTTGTGGTTTCCTAATTTCATTGCACTGTGGTCTGTTACTATGTACGAATAATTTGAATTCTTTTGCATTTACTTAAGCATAGTCTATGAGCTAGGATATGGTATATTTTGGAGAATGTTCTATGTGCAGCTGAGAAGAATGTGTATTCTGATGGTGTAGTGTAGAACACTATATACACATTTACTATGTCCATTTATTGAAAAGTTCAATTTAGTTCTTATATTTCATTACTGATTTTTTGTCTAGTTGATCTGTTTTTTTGTGACAGTGAGGTCTCCCAATACAATTGTATTAGGGCTTATTTGATTTTTCATGTCCATTAGTAATTGTTTTTATAGCTGGGTGCACTGGTATTTGTTGCATAATATATTTAGGATTGGTATCGCTTCCTCTTAGATTGTTCCCTTTATAAAGATATATTGACATTTATCTGTCTTTATCAGTTTTGGCTTAAAATTCACTTTGTCTGCAAATAGAATAGCTTCCCCTGTTTTTTTTTTTTTCTAGATTCCTGTTGCATAGAGTATTGTATCCATCCTGTGACTTTCAGTCTATGAATTCTTTTTTAATTAAGTGTGTTTCTTGTATGCAGTATATTGTTGGATCTTGCTTCCTGATCCAGTCTGCCAGTCTACGTCTCTTGACTGGTGAGTTGAGACCATTAACACTGATGGTTATAACTGATCACATTATTCTCCTGTTGTGGGCTATTCCATGTTTTCCTCTCACTCTAATTATTTACTTTTCCTGGTGGATTCCTTCTGTTGGGGTTCTTATTATGTCTGTAGTCCTTATTATGTCTTTCTAGAGTGTTCCTCAGAACATTTTGTAGTGCTGGCTTGGGGTTATAAGTTTCCTCAAATTTTTTTTTTTTTGTCATGAGAGGATCTGATCTCCATCAATTTTGAAAGATAGTTTTGTAGGATACATTAATCCAGGTTGACAGTTTTTTTCCTTTAGAACTTGGAGTAGTACTTCACTCCAAGCTTTCCTTGACTTGACAGTTTGTGCTGAGAAGTCAGCTGTAAATCTGATGGGCTTCCCTTTATAGGAGATTTGTTTTTTTTCTCTAACAGCTTTTACAATTCTATTCTTGTGTTGAATTTGTGGAATCTTGACTATGATATGCCTGGCTGTACAGTTTCTTCTCATCATGGCTAACAGAGTTCTACATGCCTTGTGTAGCTGAAAGTCAAATTCTTTTTCTCTACCTGGAAAGTTTCCTGTCCCAATGTCTGTGAACATTTTATGTGATTTGTGGTATGTCCTGCTTGGTCATTGACTCCAATTAATCTTTTTTTTGGTCTTTTTCCTTTTTATCGGTACCAGGGACCGAACTCACGACTGCCTGCTTACAAGGCAGGTGCTTATGCCGCTGAGCTGAATCCCCAGCCCCAACTCCAATTAATCTTAAGTTATTCTCTGTCTCATATAGCAGCTGTTGGATTGATTACTCATGATCTCTTGCTATTTTTTTTAACTTTTTTTTTTTTTATCGGTACCGGGGATCAAACTCACCAACCACCTGCTTGCAAGGCAGGTGCTTATGCCACTGAGCTAAATCCCCAGCCTCTCTTGCTCTTTTTGACAAAGCTTTCTTTTTCTGGTCACCAACTGCGACCTGGTCTTCAATATCTGAGATCCTGTGCTCACCTTGGCCTATCTGTTTCAAATATTTTCAGTGGATGTTCATTCTCCTAGATATCTGCTTGAATCTTCCCTATAGATTCCATTTTTTTCTTATACTGAGCTTGCATAATTTTCTTAAACTCATCCTTTTTTTTTTTTTGTCTGTGTCTGCTTGAATATTGCTAAGCATGATATATATTTTGGTAATCCCTGTAATTATGTGAGATTATTTTGAATCTTATTTTTTAATTGTTTTGTTGTTACCACTTTAAAAAGACCTGTGGAGGGCTCTTGGATTCTCCTGCCTCATTGGCCCCTGGATTTGCCTTTCATGAATTGGATGTATGAGGTTGCATTTTTTTTCTGAGTATTTTTTCATTTTATTTTGTCTCTTTTTTCAGTTTAATTCCTGGGGTTATGCTTGTAAGTTGCCTGTGGTGGGCTGCTTTATTGGTAGTTGTTTAGGACCCTTAGGTGATGATTACTTCTCTGAGGTATCTTCGAAGTAAAGCTGGTTTTTGGGTTTTGAGTCTGTTGGAAGATATAACCTCTTCAGCTCATTGGAGATGAGAAGTTGTTGCTTTTTGGCCTAGTCTTTTATTTTTTGGTACTGTGCCACTGTATTTTTTGTGACCCTTATTCAATCTCTGTCATGGATTATCAAGACCAACAACTGTTTAGAACAATATGTCAATTTTGGCCATAGTGGTACCAGTAGCATCAAACAGAGCCTAGAAAACAACAAGCACTTAATTTGAAACTTTTAATTTTGTCAACTAGATTTGTGATTATATAATAAAATATAAAATCAACCAGATAATTACCTGCAATATATAAGTCCATAATGTGTCAATTTTGCCCTGAAGGGTTCAAATTTAGAATGGATTAAGGAGAAAATTGAGAAGTAAAAAAATGAAAGAGATTAGAAGCAAGGTTGGAGCACAAAGGGGATCACACCAGCTTCCAGAAACTGGTGCAGAAGACTGAAATAAAACAGAAATGGAAGAGATAAAAGGAATAACAGAACCATACCCACAAAGAGGTTAGGGACCACTTTCACAATCATATAAAAACAATGAAGGAAAAAGGGAAAAGAATAAAAATGAAAAAGAAAAGAAAATCAAACATTCCACTTCCAGGATTCTTCCAGGATTCATTAGCAGACATCCTGTGTAGACAGAGTCCCAAATCATGCCAATCTATCCCAGCAAGCCAGCAGTAGTTTCCTGGTGGGGTAGTGGATAATTTCAGCTGGCCTGCCCTATGACCAGACTCATTGGACTTTCTGCAATCCAAGCAATTTCCATGTGTCTGTGCCCAGCTGGCAGCTGCTAGAGGAACCCAGCAGCAGTTCTGAATTCTGGGCTTATCTGGCCTGTCTCCAACATGGCTCCCAGATAATTGCCTTCTCCATAAGAGGACTAAATCTGCACTCACCACCAGCCAGTGCAGTCCTCTATATCTGCAGCTCCCCTCCACTGCCACATCTCTCTGCACAGGCCTCCAGGGTCACCAGCCATTGCCATCATTATGACTGTGTATCTCCAGGTTCAAACAGCACTTCTCACATTGAGTCCCATCTCATGTTGAAGGTGTCACTGGCTACCACCTTCTTTCTCCTTAAAAGTTTTCTTCTTACTCTCTGTGGGCTTCAATTTGCACTTCAGGTGCTCCCTGTGTCCAGAGGACCCACTTCCTTCCTTTTTGTCTTCCTCATGATGCTATATTCCAGCATCCGGACAGTGACTGTCAGAGCCAGTTTTCTCTGCTGCTTACCACTTTGCCATCTTCTCAGAAGTCTCAAAGAGAATCTTTTAGGGGCTGGGGATTTAGCTCAGCGGCATAAGCGCATGTCTTATAAGCAGGCAGTCGTGAGTTCGATCCCTGGTACCAATAAAAAGGAAAAAGACCAAAAAAAAAAAAAGAGAATCTTTTGTAGTTCGGAATCTTGCATGTATTTTGACTGTGGGAAAAATGGAACCACATATTGGCCTTTGCTTTGAAACATACACTACATCTTACAAGACAGCTCTACATTCTTTCTGAAGCTTGTGTGCAAGTAAGCTGAGTCTTTAGTGGCTGTTTCACTTTTGATATAGGCCAGATGCTTCTGGGCAATGGAGTATATGGAATGACTAATTAAGTTCATGGGCACGAGCCTGTTTCCACATTTCCTTTGATGTGAAATAGTTCATTAAACAGAAGTAATATACACAAGATAATGAAAATGAATAAGGCATTTTATGAGTCCATGGATAGTGCCAACAGAGGCATTATAGGCAAGGAAGGCAAATCAATACACAGAATATCTGTCCATATTAAAAAAAAATCTCTGTCCCTTTCTGTGATAGAAATGTTCCAACTAAACACCAGGTAATTGACTTATTCCTCCTTGGAAGGATGTCAATGGAGACTGGGTGTTGGCTGGTATTTTGGACTGGTTAGGCATGCAGCAATAGCAATTGTAGCAAGGCTACAAAGTCAGCCTTTGTGAGAAGATCAGGCTGAGTCCACAGAGAACCTCTGTTCTGAACAACATGACCACTGTAATCTTAGGCATATTGAAAAAGCATTATATGCAAGCTGGTGGTAACACAGGCCTAAAACAAGCACTCCAATAGGCTGAGGGAAGAGGACTGAAAGTTCAAGACCAACCTGGGCAAGTTCATGACTTAGCAAGAATCTATCTCAAAATAAAAAAATAAGAATGCCTGAGGATGTAGCTCTGTAATTAAGCCTTGCGTTCCACCTCCAGTAACTACAAAAAAGTTTTTTTCATGCAGAAGAGGGTAGAGATTTGGTCCAAAGCCCTAAAAGCCTACAATATGATTTTCTTTGTCACGAAGGGTATCTACTTATCATGTAATACAGTGAATAATGTATAGTTATTATCATTTAAGTATTCAGTATCATCAGTTTTACTGGAGTTTTTTGTTGTTTTTGTTTGTTTGTAAAACTGGGAATTGAACCCAGTGCCTTCACACCAAGCTATGTTCCTACACCACCTTTCATTTATTTTGAGACAAAGTCTCTAGTCCCTAAGTGACTAAGTAACTAAGGCATTAACTCTAATTAAATCATTAAGTTGCCCAGGATGGGCTCCTATTTGCAATCCTCCTGCTTCAGCCTGATGAGTACTGGGATTACAGGCATGGCCCACCATGCCAGCCGTATTTTATTTTTACTAGTTTCTTTCTGGTACCATTGAAAACATTTTACACATCCTCCATGGATAAGATTTTTATATTTAATAGGATTCCAAAAGAAAAGGTACCAACATGTAATGCTATATATGAATATTTAGTGTAGTATGGTTTAGACTCATCATTAATAAGGCTGAAATTATAAGGTTACTATCCTTATAAAGCAGAAAGGGTCTCAAAATCTCTAATTCTTGGTTCTTTGTAGTTACACTGCCTCACTAACTCTGAGTGCCCTTGCAAATTTGCATCTTCAGGTGTTAAAGGAATGCAGAGACAGCAGTTCTATGTGCATACCAAGTACAACCAAGTACTTGTAAGTTAATAGTGTTATGTTTATTATGGAAAGAAAGCATTTTAATAAACTCCAGTTAGAAAGATTTCATTCCAAGTCATATATGAAGGATTTTATGAGCTTTCAGTATAAAATATAAAATATAAACATTTTAGCTACCATTAGGACCCTTTAAAAGGCCAAATATATTTTAATCATTTTTACATGAATGTGTTGGACAGAAATGTCTATTGTAACATATCTGAAAAAATTTTAAGTACCTAAAATCTCTCTACCAATAAGTAATAACATAGTTACAATATCAATATTCTCAGTTTGGGAAAAAAGTATTTCCATGAGGCATAATCTTGGAGAGTAATATTTAAGGAGACATTTCAAACCATTGTCAAAAATATCTTCATAAGAAAATGTTTGAACTAATATCACTTTTTTTGCAGTAATTTAAATAAAACTTCAGTGATCTCTACAAGAATTTCTTGCAACACATTGCCATTGAAATACACATTTACTGCCCTCAGGAGGCTGAGGCAGGAGGATCACTGCAAGTTAAAAACCAGCTTGTGCTACAAAGTGAACTCAAGGCCAGCCTCAACTGTATGAGACTCTGTCTCAAAAAAAAAAAGGAAAACAAAAGAAGCATATATTTTATTAGTACATTCTAGAAGCAAACATACTTTATCCTACCAGTAGTACACTCAGATAACATCTTTGTGTTATATATTATTTTGTAGGTTAAATAGAATTAAGATTTTTTAATATGAACAAATTTTGCCCAGGCATAGTAGTATGTGTCTATAATTTTCAAGGCTAATTTATTTGATTGAACTTTTTTTTTTTTGGTACCAGGGATTGAACTCAGGACTGGGCACTTGTAAGGCAGGCACTTAGGCCACTGAGCTAAATCCCTAGCCCCAAGGCTAGTTTATTTGTTTGAGCAGTGCTTGGGAGTAAACCTAGGACCTTGCACATACTAGATAAGTGCTCTACCACTAAGATAAATCCTCAGCCCTCAAGGCTAGTTTGGACTACAAGGTCTCACTATGCAGTTCAGGCTGGCCTTGAACTTACTTTGTAGCCCAGGCTCGTCTCAAACTTGCAATGATCTTCCTTCCCAGCCTGAGTGCTAGGATTACATATATGCACCACCATGCATGGCCTTGTGAGCCAGATTTATTTTTTAAATTGTTTTATTATAAAGAGAATAAAACAAAAGAGAACAGAACAAAGAAAATCAGAACAGAACAATGCAAGCAACACAGCACTTCATAAGACAACTGCGCATCAACAGTAGCTACTATAATGTCTCTTTTCTTTGAAATAGTTGAGCATACCTTCACACACAATAATATCAAACATAACAATATAGTATAAAATCATTCAAAAGAATGAAATCATTACAAGGCTTCAAAACCAAATAACAGGAAATGAACAATGGCTACTATCTCATTTTTCTTCAAAAATTTATTTATACCATCACACATGATAAAATCAAATAAAACACAACAAGATAGAACCAATCAAAACAGAAGAACAAAAGCATGGTAGGACTTCAAAACAAGATGATAGTAAATCAGCAATGGCTACCGTAATGTCTTGTTTTCTTCAAAATAGCTGTTCATACCATAATAAAATCAAACAAAACAGAATAAAACCAATCAAACCAAGGAATGAAAGCCTTATAAGACTTCAAAGCAGTTTAATATGAAACCATGAATATCCCATTATATTCAAAATAGCTGCCCCTACCATCTGACAGCATAAAAATCTAATAAAACAAGGCAGAACAAAGCCAAAGCTAACAAAATTGTGTAAACAATGCAAGAGTTCAAGATAAGACAATAAGAAATTGACAGTAGTTTCCACCTTTCCCTCCCAGGTGTTTCCTCCCTTTGCTGTTACAGTAACTGTTTTGCTTTTGGATCCCATTAACTCCTTCTATTTCTTATGCTAGCATTTACATGTGTGAGTTCGAACTGTTTTGGTCATGAACATGATCTCCAGTTGTGTCCATTTATCTACAGGAGCCTTGAGACTATTCTACTTTATAGCTGGGTAGCTTTCCACTGTATGAAAATACCATATATTTCTTATCCATTCTGTGATTGATGGGCAAGTTACTCTTGCTTTTTTTTTGTCTCCTGTCACATGGAATAATTGTTCTCTCCTTTAATTTTCAGTCTATGAATTTCCTTTCCAATTAGATGTGTTTCTTGTTCACAGTATATAGATGTATCTTGTTTCTTGATCCACTCTCCCTGTGTTTGTTAGGCCATCTACATTAATGGTTATAACCAGCACACTGGTTTGTTTCTGTCCTTCTGTCCTCCTGTTGTTGGCCCTCCACTTTTCCTCTTCATTCAGTTGCTGTCCTGTTTGGTGATTCTCCTCTGCTGCTGTTCCTGGAACCATGGTCATTTTTATCTCTCACTAGAATATTCTTTAGCACTCTCTATAGGGCTGTTTTGGTAGTCATGAATTCCTCCAGTTGTTCTTTATTATGGAAGTATCTTATTTTTCCATCAATTTTGAAAGATAGTTTTTCAGGACTCGAAAAAGATGGCAGATAGATAACAGCAGGCTAGAGAGGCTCCCTGAGATAGTCAACTTAGATTCCAAAAATAATGCAGCATGGAGAGTCCCGAACAGGGGGAGACAGACCCTCCCGACCCAGGAACAAACTAAGCTGAGAGAAACCAATTAAAAATACAGTCCCGGTGCTACTACTGGAACAGCTACAGTCTCGTACTGCCACTTGAACTTGCTGCTGGAACTCACTGCCACTGCTGTGCTTGAACCCGTGCAGATGCAGACGAAACTTTCAGAGCTACCCAAAAGTCCCCCAGTTTCAACTCACTGGATAGGCATTCACACTAAGGACGGGATCGGCGGCACCTGGCAGGCAGAGACGGCTGTAAGCCAGATTTAAAAGGCTATATCCTATGCTTCCATTTGTATGACATTCTGGATAAGGCAACTGTACCCATGAAGAATGTAAACAGTAGTTGTAGTTGTGAGTTAATCTGGATTGTCACTTGACTGGATTAAGAGCCGAGTTGGGAGCCGACTGAAGTGTAAAGGTGATGACCTCATCAGTGGGTTACACCTTTGGGGAATTCGTAGTTGAAAGGGATAATAGGAGGCCGGGCCTAGTTGGAGGAACTGGGTCATGCAGACATGACCTTGGAAACTATATCTGGTCCCTACCCCCTTCCTTTCTGGCTCTTTCTCTGCTCTCTGTTTCCCAGATGCCACAGAGTGAAGCCACTTACCCCATCACATCCTTCCATCATATTCTTTCTATGGAGAAAATCCTGTAACAAGAAACCTCTGAAACTATGAGCCAAAATAAATCTCTTCTCTTTAAATCATGGATGTCAGGTTTTTTTTTTCCTCACCATGAGGAAAGCTGACCAATACACCAGTAGTTGCAGCTGGGGGCAAGTTTCCTATACAAGCAGCAGCATGAGGAAAAGTTGGGGTTATGGAACTATTCTTTATCTATTTTTTTTTAAAATCGGTACCAGAGATCGAACTCATGACCACCTGCTTGCAAGTCAGGTGCTTATGCCACTGAGCTAAATCCCCAGTCCCTAGACTGTGGTGGTAATTAGACAATTATATGCATTAATAAAATTTTGAAAAAGAGTGAATTTTACTATATTTAATTAATATAAAAAATTTTTAATTACATGATAAGGAAAGTTGGATTCATAATGATACTAAAGAGTTACTGTGGTGATTAGTAAAACAGTGAATATACAATCAAGAAGCCCATTAAAACAGAGGCTGCAGAATAAGGAAAGAGATGCATTTGTAAATGTTATGTCAGGTATTATACTGTAATTTTGTACCAAAAATAATCTTTCAAATATGCAGTGATAAATGGATCATTATGTCACTGTAAAGATAAACCCAATGTCATATATTAAATACTAGAGAATTACCATTATATTACATACTGGAGGACATAACTTGATGAACACATTTTGCCAACATATTGGTCATTCTATCTGATCAAAGTAAAAATGCACTGAGAAAATACCTTGCTATTAAAAACATCATAGGAATTTATTGGGTGTAGAAGTATATCCCTATGGCAGGGAGCTGAAAGCAAGTGTGGAAACTCAAAACCATCAGAGTAAAGCTGTTTATCCTCTAGCAACTTCTTAACTTCATACACAATGCAGCCTTACTTGGGCATCTTATCAACCAGAAGTGCTTTGATGTCAGTCTGCAATCAAGGACTTCTATATTCTTGCTAAATAACCAGAAATCTCCATCTCCATAAATAATTATTATAAAGTTCTTCTGTTAAAATAAGAACAGACTGATTTAATAAATGATCTCACTTTGCACATGTAAAATATATTAACTCTACAAAGAACATATATATTTCTTCATTCAAACTTAAAATTTGTGTTTGGATTTGTAAAGATCTAGACTTTTAAACCTTTACAATTCTGTTACTTCAAGGTAGTTCAGAAGTTTTGTAGCAATTTAGTGATGTTAGGGCCGACGCCGCAGGGAAAGAGACCCCAAGGACTCAACTCTTGGTGAGGGAAAAAAGTTTATTTCCCTGATCTGCCAAATTGTTTCCTCAGGTGAATAGCAGCAATCTGCTGACAGCCAGACTGCTGCCAGCAAATTTAGGATTTGTGGAGCCCTTTTTTTTTTTTTTTTTTAATCTTAGCTCTGGCCAAGGTTAAGAGACCTCGCTCTTAATAGATGGCTCTATGTATATGTATAGTAGCAAAAGCATATCTACTATCAGTATAGATGTTTACCCTCTTTTTTTGTGGCTAGTTTTAGTACATCAGTCAAAGCAATGAGCTCCGCCTTTTGGGCAGAGGTGCCAGGCTCTAACCCTTTAACCCAGAGTACCTCCTTTTTGGTGGTCATTGTTGTCCCGGCCACTCATCTGTCTCTGTCGTTCTGGATGAAGCTGCTTCCATCGAACAGTTGTCGGCATTTTCCAAAAGCTGGTCAGTAAGATCAGCCTGTAGGTTCCGCTGTAGTTTGAGGATGTCAGCACACTCATGGAGAGGTGTCCTTTGTTTCTCCAGGTCATCATCAGGCATAAGGGTGGCTGGGTTTAAAGCTGAAGAAGTCTTGAATATCACTGACTCTGGGTCTAGAAGCAGGGCTTGACAGTAGAATTCTGGCATTGGAGAGCCTTTTTTAGGAGGGGTTTTGATAAGAGTCTCTAAACTGTGAGAGGTTACCACAGAAATTACTTGCCTAAAGCGAGTTTTTTTTTGTCTCCTTAAGTAGCATTGTCACAGTAGCTAGTATTTTTAGGCAGGGGGCCATACTCCTGTTACTGGATTCAGTCTTTTGGAGAGGTAGGCTATAGGCCTCTTTTAAGGGCCAATGTCCTGAGTGAGGACTCTTTTGGCAATGTCCCTGAGTTTATCTATGAACAAGATGAAAGGCTTGGTAACGTCAGGGAGTCCCAGGGCTGGGGCCTCTGTCAAGGCCCGCTTGAGCTGTTGGAAGGCCTGTTTACATTTATCAGTCCAGTTCAGCGAATTTTGAGTTTCTCCCTTATGGGAGTCATATAGAGGCAAGCGTTTTAGTAAAGTTTAGCCTACAGTATCCAATTGCCCCCCAGAAACTCTCGTCTGTTTTTTAAAAGTTTTTTCTCATAGAGCAATTTTAACATCTTGGCTATCTTTTTGTAAATTTTTTAGTTCTCAAAGACCTTTTTGTGCTATCTCTATTAACTGGCTGAGGGGCATTTTTTTAAACCTCTCAAACCTTTGTAATTTTTGTCTAACATGTGGGGCCGACTGAGTTATAAAGAGAACAACTGGCGATACTGGGAAACCTCCTTACCTCTGGATGTCCAGTCAGGGTAGCACAAAAGGAGAACATGGTTTTGGCATTCCGGATCAGAGTGCCAGCTTCATCTGGATGGCACACTGCTTTTTGTCCAAGGGTGTCACATGGCAGGCCATCATTTTATTAAAATTATATTCTTAACAAAAAGGGCTTTTTCACAGGTAACAAAATTGTGCTGTATAATCTCCCAGATGTTTACAGCACATGTAAGAATTTGTATCTTATTTTCAGTATCACCTATAATCTTATTTTAATGAAAACATTTTGCAGCAAAGTACAATCTTATGTATACTTTTACCAAAACTGATCTAATACTGTCAAATTTTAAACACATTTACTTTTTGTCAAACCTGTTATTTGCAGTACTATAAATCAAGACAAATAAAATTCACATCCTCTTGAGCCTTCTACAACTTACAATAATACCTCTCAAACTAAGCTTTAATCTTTTTTCATATTTTGGCATAGCCAGACACCTTTACTTGAAGACCACTCTCTTTGTCCCTCTTTTTACTATTACCAGTCAATTAACTTTTTTTTATTTCTCAGACAACATCAAAACTCTCAACAAAACCCTTGAAGTCACCTTTTAGTAGTCCAAAACATACTTATTTTATGTCTTTTTACCACATAAAAATGCTGTATTTTAAAAACAAAACTGTAACTTTTTAACTGGCTCAAATATACTACCATCTGGTTTTTACTTGGTAAAGTTGATATGATTTTTAATAACCATAGATATACATATATATGTGTACATGTTTACATTTTTACCAGAGAGGAAAAAATACTCCTTTTAAAAGGTATGTTGAGGTTGCAAGCAATCAATTGAAGTCTTACATATTAAACAAGGCGCCACAACATTAAAGACACAAACAAAGGGAGCTTCTTGCATAGTTTGGTCAGCTAAAGGAAATAATTTTTTTTATCATGAACCTTGAATCTAATAAGCCATATGGATCCTGCAACAGAAATGGGCAACAAGCCCCTAAGTTAGTAACAAGTTTAAACAGGCAATCAAGGAGAGGGTGGAGGAAGGAAGGGTTTTACCCACGGTGGGGGCTCCTCCCTGAGGTCCTGTCATACCAAGATGTAGGCGATCCGGTCGGGGTGGCCCTCTCGTCCAGGGCAGAAGATGATGTTCTTAACTGCTAAGATGAGGGGAAGGTGGAAAGTCCCCTCTGGTGGCCATCCCACAGAAAAAGTAGGCCACTCAGTCGAGCAGAAATCCTGTTATTTACTCTTCTTGACCTGTAAGGAGAGATTGTGAGCCCTCTTCCGCACCTCCGACCAATGGTCGAGGGTGAGGGACAATGGGGATGAGGTCAACTGTCCCATGATGTTCTATAGTCACAGGGCGGTTAACGCAAGCACGATACAACAGATAACCAATCACAACACCCACGACACACAGGACAAACAGGCCGGCCACCTCACTCTCACGCATCAGTTTCACTCCAAACGAGCCACCTTACAGGGTGTCTCCGAATTGGCCCGGACGGACCACAGATTGGGAACGAAATTCCCCGAACGAGTCACCTCAGAGGGTGTCTCCGAATTGGCCCGGACGGACCACAGATTGGGAATGAAATTCCCCAGATTGGCCCAGACGGACCACAGATTGGGAATGAAATTCCCCAAACCGATAGGAAAATCCTATCGCAGACGGTGAGTCACGGAAAACCGTGTGGGGCGTCCCCCGGTCACCAGAGAACAGAGAACAGATAACAAAAACAGGTAACAAAAATTGCCCGGTTGGCTCGGGGCGTAAAATACCGGTAGATTGATCCTCAGAGTAAAAATAAGAAGCAACCGGTCGTACTCACCCGCGGTGTAAGGCGGAGCCGTTGAGGTCGTCTCCCGTGAGACGTACTATCTCGCTAGGGCCTCCATATGTAAGAACCGGTGTCGCAGGGGAGAAGACCCCAAGGACTCAGCTCGTAGTGAGGAGTAAAAAGTTTATTTCCATGCGCATGGGGTCCCCCAGGCAAACAAGTGCGGAGGGCCCCGAGGGGGAATTGTGTAGGGTTTTTAAGGGCGCAGGGAGGCAAGCGAATTTACAGAAGCAGATTGCATTGGTTAATTTTGAGCAGCATAGGATTTGGCAGAAATTGATTGGAGGGGTTTGGGGTTGAGTAACCATGGAGACTGGGGGTCCTAGCCCAGTCACTATGTGCCCAGAACAGAACAGTTACTTGTCTTACTTATCTCGTTGAGACAGAACAACCTTGCAGGTGCATTCTTTCTTTTTTTTTCTCTGCTCTGATAGCTCTGGGGAGTTAGGGAGTTAACCCTTTTATTCCCCCGCTCTGGGGAGTTAGGGAGTGAAACATTCTTTGCTGCTTTTTATAACTTGGGGAGGGGGTTATAGCAGGGGGGTCAACTCTCACAGTCACAGAAATACTGATCTCCTTAAAAAGGTTACAAATTATTTTCATTATTCATTTCCATAATAACAAGAACTATAGGATTTGTTGAGAGCTACAGTTTAGTAGCTATTATCAGTGGTATTTGACCTTCATTCATATTCTGTCTGTCTGTCTGTCTGAATCTCACCCAAACATACCATATATCACATACAATGCTAGAATTTTAGAATTCTACAGCTGGAAGGGGCATGAAAGAATTTTTTGTAAAATATTTTCATTTTTGCAAGTGAGAGAATTGAGGCCCTGTAGTGGATTGGTAATTGGTCAACTTAAATACCAGCAGAACTGAATCAGTATGATGCTAAGCATGGATGGCCCACCTGAGCATAAAAAGGAGGCCTGGAGAGAAATAGTGTGGTGGGTTCTCCTAAGGGGTGTTGTTTGGAGCTGTTGGTTCTCCTAGAGAAGTCTGTCATGCCAGGTGGCCTGAAGGTGGCCCCATGTGCATGTTTTGCAGGCCTGGGGGCAGGTGTGCATTCCCTAATAATGCCACCAACTCACTTGGGCTTTCCTTACTGAAAAGAATAAATAAGTAATGGTTTTTCATGAAGGGCCCAGCACTCAAATGAGCAAGGAAGTTGGTAAAAACAAACATTTGTACAAAACTTCACTGTGTGCCAGCCTGTCTTGGTTACTTTTCTCTCATTGTTGGGACGAAATACCCAACACTCAAAATTAAGGAAGGAAGAGTTTATTTAGTTCACAGTTTGTGGAGGGAGGTTTCAGTCCATAATCTGTTGGCTCCGAGGCAGGGTGGAATGGCACAAAGGCAACACTTGAAGGCGACAGAAGACAGCAAAGCAGCCAGAGCAAAAGGGGAAAGAACAAGCCTCTTCTTCCCTTATATTTTATGCAGGCCAACACTTGCCCCTCAGAGCAGATGCAGCACTCACAAAATCTCTGTGCACTCCTCTTGCACAGAGTGAGGATATTACAAAGTTAGTTCCTGGCTCCCTGCTGAGTCTCTTAATTAAACTTCTAAACTTCTGAAGTTGACACAATGTATCAATTATAACAGCCCTAGCAGTTCATGGACATCAACCCAAAGTAATTCTATGAGGCAAATATGATTAGCATTTCCCTCTTAGAGCTGAGGAAGCGGAGGTACAGAAAGATTAGGCAATTTGTCCAATATTATTCAGGCAGACCTAGGATTGAAAGCTCTTGACTCTACAGTGTAGCCATCCTGCTGAGCTACCTCACAAAAAACAAGTGGCCTTTAGATACTATTTTAAATGCCATACATGGTTTCTAAGGGCTTTCCAAGTACTATTTGTTTTAACTTTCATAATTCTGTAAGTATGTACTATTATTTAGTTCCATTTTATGGATATGGAAACTGAGGTACAGATTAAATGCCAAAGATTACACCACCGATAAATTTTGAGTACTGAGGATTTAACCCAGGCCCTTTGCATTAAGCTATGCCTCCAACCTTTATTTTTCTTTTCACTTTTATTCCTTTTTTCTTTTCTTTTCTCTCTCTCCCTCACTTTCTCTCTTTTTAGAGACAGGGCCTTACTAAGTTGTTGAGGATGGGTTTGAACCTGTTGGAAGGTGCCATCACACATCCCAAAAGACAGACTTACTTTTTTTAAATTTTGATGTGCATTGTTCTAGGTCTATTCATATTGATACTTTTTAGATTATACCTTACAAAGTTTATTTTATTTTATTTTATTTTATTTTATTTGTGACAAAGTTTTGAGACAAAAGTTTTGAGACAAAAGTTTTGCTATGCAGTTCAGGATGGTCTTGAATTCACTTTTGTATTCTAGGCTCACCTCAAACTTGCAGTGGTCCTCTTGCCTCAGCCTCCTAAGTGCTGGGATTACAGACATGTGCCACCACACCTAGCAAAAGTTTATTGGTTACTAGTCTGAAATTTCCCCCATCTAACATATATGTTTTATACATAATCACATGTATTTTATTATATAATTCATATTTTCCATTGTTACATTGTTGTACATTTATTTTCCATAATTTAGGAAGAGCATATGACTTTTTTTTTTTTTTTGAGACAAGGTTTCCATTTGTAGTTCATTCCTATTTGAACTGACCAGGCTGGTCTCAAACTCATAGCAGTTAGCCTGCCTCAAAATTTTGAGTGCTACTTCAAAAGAAATCACCAACAAAGTGAAATGAAAACCCATAAAGTGGGAAAGAACTTTAGCCAGCAGTCCCTCAGACAAAGGACTTATATTCAGAACATACAAAGAATTGAAAAACATCAAGTCCCCCAAATTCAAAGACCCTCTCCAAAAATGGGCATCTGAAATGAACACACATTTCTCAGATGAAGATATACAAATGGCAAATAAATACATGAAGAAATGTTCACTATCACTGGTCATTCAAGAAATGCAAATTAGGGGGCTGGGGATTTAGCTCAGCGGCATAAGCGCCTGCCTTGCAAGTAGGCAGTCGTGAGTTCGATCCCCAGTACCGATAAAAAGGAAAAAGACAAAAAAAGAAAAGAAAAGAAAAGAAAAGAAATGCAAATTAAAACAGCATTGAAATATCATCTCACTCTGAAAAGAATAGCTGCCATCAAGAAATCACCTGATAACAAATGTTGGTGAAGCTGCAGGGAAAAAGGAACACTGCTCCACTGTTGGTAGGAGTGGAGACTGATGCAGCCACTGTGCAAATCCGTATGGAGATTCCTCAAAGAACTAGGATTGCAAATTCCATTCAGTCCAGCTATTCTTCTCCTGAGTATTTTCCCAGAAAAATTGAAAAGGTCATGTCACAGCAATATATGTGCACTCACGTTTGTAGCAGCACAATTTGTAATAGCTAAATCTTGGAAACAATCAAACTGCCCATCAACCACAAAATGGATGAAAAAGATGTGGTATTTTTTTGCAATGGAATATTACTCAGCCACAAAAAGGATTATCTTGAGGCTTTTATAGGCAAATGGAGGCAATCTGAGACTTCATAAGTGAAATAAATCAGACTCATATTTGTAAATATCACATTGTCTCAGAATAAAAATAATAATAAAAAACTGAAAGAATAGTGAGATCCAAAATGTATAATAGATATTGTGATAATGAAAGGGAAAGAAAGTGCTCTAAAGAATATAACTGTATGTATGTTTAAGTGTTCAAGATAGATAACAATACTACTAAGTTTTTGTTCGCTCATCGAACAGAATGGTTTGTACTGTCATTGTTTGATTGTCCACTTTTTATGCTTTGATTTTGTAACTTGAACAACTCCTTCTAAGATAACAATATGTAATTTGTCAACTAGTGATTTCTTAATTTTTAAAAAAAATTATATATTATTCCTTCTCTTTTTTTCTGTTTTGCTTTTTTTCTCTAAAGAAAAAAAACAATGTGGCAAGATGGATATGTGCTCTAAAGGAAAGTGGCTATTTTGATGAGGATAATGGCAATGTGTCTGTTTCTATACTAAGTTTTTTAAATTTAAAAATTCACCATATATTTTGATCATTCCTTCGCTCTCTGTTTTTTTTTTTTTTTTTTTTTTTTTTTTTTTTTTTTTGTCTTTTTCGTTTTTATCGGTACCAGGGATCGAACTCATGACTGCCTGCTTGCAAGGCAGGCGCTGATGCCGCTGAGCTAAATCCCCAGCCCCATTCCTTCGCTCTCTGCATGGCTCTCCATCCCCATTATAACATCTGGGTCATTTCCAGATTTTCTTTTCTCTTCTGTGGCACTGGGGATTGAACCTATGGCTTTCAAGTGAGCCATATCCCCTACCCTTTTTTAAATTTAGAGACAGGGTCTAACTTATTCACAGAAGTTGCCCAGACTGGGCTTGAATGTAAGGTCCTCCGGGAATCATAGCTCAGCCTCCTAGTGGTAAGATTACACACATTGGCCACCACATTCAGCTAGTTTTTTGTGATTTTAGGAAAAGCTTCAATAAACTTTTGTATGTAGGGTTTGTGCAAATATAAATTTGCATTTCTGTTGGATAAACACTTTGAAGTGGGACTGCTGGGTTGCATGATTTTTTTTATGTTTAAATTTATCAAAAGCTGTCAAACTTTTTATCAAATTGACTGTACTATTTTGCATTCACACCAGCTACATACGAGAGTTTCACTTGTTTTAAATATTCATCAACATTTGGACCACTGATCTTTGTTTTTAAAATGGTCATTCTTGTGCGTATATAGTAACATCTAATGTGACTTCAATTTGAATTTTGTTTATGGCAATGCTGTGTGTTGTTTTTACCATGGGCTTGTCAGTCATTTGTATCTTCCTTGCCAGGATATCTATTCATAACTTTGCTCACTTAAAAAGCTTATTTGTCTCCTTGCCACTGAGGTTTTTAAAAATTGAAATAAAATATATATTATGCAGTATTTATAAATAGGCCATTTGACAGCATTAAAGGTGGTCACACTGTTACGTAATCATTATCATGATGTAAACATTTTGTCATCCTCAGCAATAACTCTATCCTTATTAAGTAATGATGTGTCTTCTCTCTTTCCCCAGTCTCTAGACCTCTGTTCTACCTTCTCTCTCCACTAAGTACCTCATATAAGTAGACACAAACACTATTTCCCCTCCTATGTCTGGCTTAATTTTCACTGAGTATGATGTTTATGAAAGTCATCCATGCTATAGCATGAATCAAAATTTCATTCCTTTTATAGCTTAATAGTCCACTCTACCTAATTATTGATCTTAAGATCTCTTTTCATATTGTACAAACAAGTCTTTTGTTAAATATGTAATTTGTAAATATTTTATTCTCACCTGTTACTTGTTTTGTGATTTTTCAAAGAGAAATAGATTTTAATTTTGATGAAGCTTACTGTATCAGTTTATTTTCTTAAGGGCACTGATTTTGTTGCTTTATTTAAGAACTATTTGCCAAGCATGGGGGAGCACTCTGGAATCCCAGCATTTGAGAGGCCAAAGCAAGAGGATCATTGCAAGTTTGAGACCAGCCGGGGCTATAAAGTGAGCTCAAGAGCAGCCTGCACTGCACAGTGAGACTTTGTTTCAAAAAGACAAAAAACAAATACACAAACAAAACCAACTCTTTGTCTAACCCAGAATCTTAAAGATTTCTCCTGTGTGTTCTAACATTTTAAGATGGTACATTTAAATCTAAGATCCATTTTAAGTAAACTTTCATGTAAAGTTTGTTATAGATCAGATTTGTTTTTCTTATGAATCCAGTTGTTCTGGCACAATTAGTTGAAAATATTCATCTTTCTGCATTTAATTGCCTTTCTATCATTATTAAGAATCTATTGACCTCTGGGGATTTTGCTCAGCAGCAGAAGGCGCCTACCAGGCAAGCACAACGTCTTGAGTTTGATCCTCAGTACAAAAAAAAAAGAATCTATTGGCCATATCCTGGACAGCTTCTTGCTAAACTTTTAATTCCATTACACTGTATCTCTATCCTTTTGCCCAGGCAGTCTCGATTGTTATGATTTATACTATCTTGAAGTCAGATAGTATGAGTCTTATTTTCTTCTTTTTCAGAATCATATCAGCTATCCTAGTTACTTTACAAATAAATTCTAAAATCTGCTTGTTGACATCTATAAGAAATCCAGATGAGATTCAGATTGACATTGGAGGGAATCTGTAAATCATTTTGATGATAATTAATATATCAACATTTCAAATTTTTGAAAAAAACTCCTTCACATCTTTAAATAAAATATAGCATTGTCTTGTCTTGGCTAATCTAACGCAGATGTTAGAAATATAGTACTGTATATCATTTGTGTTGTTCGTGTTTTTATTTTGTTTTGTTTTGTTTTGCTTTGCATTGTTGTTTGAGAGAGACAGGCTCTATGTAGCCCAGGCTGGCCTTTAACTCACTCCGTATCCCAGGTGGCCTGAACTTAGAAACAATCCCCTTGCTTCAGCCTCCCAAGTGCTGTGATTACAGGCATGTGCCACCATGTCCAGTGAGTCAATTTTGTCTTAAGGGATTACTTTTTCTAGTTTTAGTGATATAAATCTATAGTCATTTTAATTTATTGGTTTATTTGCCTATTAAAATGCTGGTTTGTTGTGTTTTGAATTTTTTCTTTGAAATGAAATGGATTTTTTTTAATGGTGGTTTTTATTTGATTTTGCAACTATTTAAATCTTTACTTAAAATAAAATCTGTTTGACTTTCCGGTACTGGGGATTGAACCCAAGGCCTTGTGCATGCTGAACACATGCTGTCCACTGAGCTATACCCCAAAATCTACAATGTGCTAAAATCTCAGCGTATTTATGTTCTGTGGTAAAATGCACATAAGTAAAATTTACCATTTTAACAGTTTTAAAGTGTACAGTTCAATAACATGAAGTACATACACACTGTTGTGCAAGTATCACTGCTGCCCACCTCCAGAAATGTTTTTCTTTTCACGAACTGAAGCAGTGTACTCATGCAACATTACCTTGCCATTCACCCAGTGTGTATCAAGCACTGTTTTACTTTCTATATCTAAGAATTTGACTATACCATGTTCTTGAATAGAACATACAGTTTTTGCCTTTATTTCACTTAATGTGTCTTTAAGTTTCATATATGTGTCTGGAAATTCCTTCATTTTTGCTATTATTTTTTTTTTTTTTGTCTTTTTCCTTTTTATTGGTACCAGGGATCGAACTCACAACTGCCTGCTTGCAAAGGCAGGCACTTATGCCGCTGAGCTAAATCCCCAGCCCCAATTCCTTCATTTTTAATACTGAAAAACATTCTAATATGTGTATATACTACTTCTATTAATTTATTCATCTATGGATGGACACTTAAATTACTTCCACCTTTTTTGACTATTAAGAATAATGCTGCTAGGAATATGAGTGTATAAATTTTGAGTCCCTGCTTTCAATTCTTCTAAGCATTTACCTGGAGTAGAATCACTAGTTTATATCATAATTTTGGGGAACTGTCATGCAAATAAGTCATAATTATTTAATGTTGCTTTTTGCATGTTATTGACAGACTTATGAGTAAGATGTAGAAAAGAAAATGAATTTTGGATATTAAGAGACAATATTTAGATGAATAGGAAGGACACAGTGAGAGGAGATAAACTTAAAGAAATAAATTATAACACTTGGATGTCTTTTACACTACTGTTGGGGGTGCAGTATGCTCATAGTATCATTCTTCACGCTCTAAAATTCTAATGTCAGAGGCATATTTAGTATGTAGATTTTTTAAATGTTTTTTATTTGTATGTGAAAAGAAAATATATTAGAAATTCCTTAGCTCTGGAAACAGCTTTTACACCAGGTTTTTAAAAAATTAAATATTTTATGGCCTCATTGAAGATAATCACAATATGATTCTTTAAATGTCTGTGTGGGAGGAGGGCATGGGTAGGGCTTGGTAGAATGATTGCCAGCCCAGGGCCCTGGATCAATCCTCATCACCACACAAACAAACACAATAATTATCAATTGTGTGCTAAGCAAAAATGGAAGAAAACATTGCCTGAGAAACAAACAATAGAAAAAGCACAAAGAACTAAATATACATTAAGAAAAGGAAACATATTGAGCATTCTGCTACATGATGGGAATTTGAAAAAGAGATTCTTGGGGCTGGGGATTTAGTTTATCAGGCATAAGTGTCTGCCATGCGAAGACACAGTCGTGCGTTTGATCCCCAGTACCCAAAAGGCAGAAAGAGAGAGAGAGAGATCCTTATTTATCTGGAATCTACTGAAGGCATTTTTTTTAAAAAACAGGTAATTAAATTTAAAAGATACTTGTGTCTTAGATGCAGTAGTACTTCTGTGATTCTCAAGTAAGAAGCAGTACAAGGTACCTCCAAATTTTTGTTCATGAAGAAAGTTTTAGGGATGTACTACTTGTACATTGATAAGAATTTCAAATTTCATTAAAAGGAAACTGTAGCCTTCAAGTTTCACGGGGTTCCAAATTACAGTGAGGGGTGAGTACTTCAGATCAACAACCATCCTGCTTCCTCTTTCTGATCACTCAATAAGAGAGCACTTCAGAACCACTTCATGCCCATCTGGCCAGATCTTTCTTGAGGAGCTGGCAACATGGCCATGCAGAGCTCTATGTAGAATACGAGCAAAGCTGAAGACTCCTGGCTGAGCTATTTCAGCTCATCTGGTCTAACACCATATGTACTCTAAGCTTGAGGCTACTTAAACCTCAAAGCCAGTAAATCTTGAAATTTGAGCCAACTCTGTCAATCTCATGACCATCATAATTGCCTTCTGTTGCCCTACTGTTGAAAATATTGCTAGCTAGTGTGGTGCAGCAATAATGCCAGCACTCTAAGAAGCTGGCATAGGCTGACTGCAAACTACAGTCTACTTTGGGAAACTTAGTGACTCACTGAGACCCTGACTTAATATAAAAAATAAAAAAGGAGCTGAGGATGTAGGTCTGTATGAAAGCCTGGGCTCAGTGCCCAATCCCCTGTCTCTCTGTCTCATTCTCTGGCTTTTTCTCTCTCTCTCTGTCTCTCTTTGTCTCTCTCTGTCTCTGTCTCTGTTTCTCTCTCTCTCTCTCTCTCTCTCTCCTCTCTCTCTCACACATCCACACACACGCACACACACATAAATGCTGCCATACTGCTGCTTTTTACAGGTGGTATGGTACTCTATATTTGTGGGTTCTGAATCTTAAGATTCAACCAATTGTGGATTGAAAATATGTGGGACAACAACCCAGTCATCCGGGAACCCTCAGTGAGACTCATGAAGACTGGCAGTCCACATCCAGTGTCACAGAGTCACCCAGGAACCCTCTGTGATGCTCACTGGGACTGGGAGTTCACCCTCAGTGACATGCCCACACCCAGGAACCATCTACGAGGTGCTGAAAGACCAAGAGTCTGTGCCTTGCAAATTTCCGTCATCCAGGAACCTATAGTGAGGCCCTCAAGGATTAGGAAGCTGCACCCAGCAACCCACCCCCACCTGGGAAGCATCTTCTGAGGGCTTCAGGGACTGTAAGTACACCCTGAGCTACCCACCCACAGCCAGGAGCCATCTCTGAGGCCCACAGGGACCAAGAGTCTGTCCAGTGACCCACAGTCATCCAGGAAGCCATCGCAAGGCCCACAGCACTGGGAAGCTGTGCCCAGAGACCTGCTCACACCCAGGAACCGTAGGTGAGGCTCACAGAGACTGTGATGCTACACCCAGAGACCTACCTACACTCAGGAACCACCTCTTAAACCCACAGGAACCAGCAGTTTGGACTGAGGAACAGAGCCATTGGCCACTCTCAGTGAAGCCTGCTGCCAGATGGACTGCCAGTGTAGAAAACAACTAGTACTTGATAGCCAGCTGATTCAGGGGAACACATGAAAGTGCCAAAATGAAAGAACAAAATGCAATCTCAAACATTCAGCCCATCCAGATCAAGTACAGGAAATATAGATATATATTAAACTGGAAATAATACACTTGAAATTTCTGAAGTGATAACAACAGCAGTGAACTCCAAGAAGCTATAAAGGAAATCAGATGAGAATCACTCATGTAAAAACAGAAATGATAAACACAGTGAAAGAATTGGTGAGTGTATCCAAAGAAAAAATAGATTTTTAAAAATAGAGGTGCATAGGAAAATGATGGAAACCTCGAATGAAATTTTCAAGAAACAATTAAAATGCATAAAACAGATTTAAGGAGATATGCAGGAAATCAAAAATTTCATTGAAAGCTGACAAAACTACATAAATGAAACTGAAGACAGACTCTCAGACCTTGAAAACAGGATTGCAACTAATGATCATGAAAGGAAAGAGCTTTTAAAATAACAAGGAAGGAGCAGCAGGTATGCCAGGGAGAGAACAAGTCAGCATCCCCCAAGATCCAGCCATGTTGGAACCTGGAGGCTGAACAAGAAAACAACAAGCCTTCCATCCTCGTAAGCAAGCAGCTGCATGAGCAAGCAGTGGGTAGGCCATGGAGAGCACAAGTCAGTGTCTCCTGAGATCCAGCCATGTTGGAACTTGGAGGGTGAGCAAGAAAGCAATGAGCCCTCCTTCCTGGTAAGCAAGAGGCAGCACAGAAGAGCAGCAGGCACAGGAGGAAGAGAACAAATCAGTGTATCCGGTGACCTACTGGCATGTGGGCTGAGAATGAAACGTCCCATCTCCCCTCCCCTAGTTAGCAACTGGATGGTGTCCGGACAGCTGGAGTTGATAGCAACTAAGGCACATAAAAGCAACTAATGCTTGTATTGTTGGGTTGATTATGCTGACCTGAGGGCAGAGGTCTGAGTATCTCTTGGGAGAATGACTATGTAATATGGCAAATACGAGGATTTCCTTCCATGTTCTCTTTGAAGGCAAATATTGTTTTCACTGTTTTGCTTTGTTGTGATTAATTGTTTTGCTCTGTTTAATATTCTGTCTTGATAAGTTGTATAATGTTCTGTTTTTGGCTTGATTTTGCTATACCGGGTTAAATGGACAACTATTGTGAAGATAACAAGATATACTATGGTACCTATTACTGTTATCCCAGTATCCTGCTCAGAAGTTCTGTACCAATTTCACTGCATTGTCTCAATTGGCTTTGTTCTGTCTTGTTTTGTTGTATTTTATTATCTTTAAAATAAAAAATAAAATAAAGAATAAGGAAATAATTCAACAGTTACAACATGATGCAAAGAGAATATAAGGCTGATAGGGATAAACAAAAAAGAAAACAACAGACTTCCGGGAGAACATGGCGGATAGTTAACAGCAACTACCGGAGGCTCTCTGAAAGGCTCAGCTCAGAAATCAGGAATGATGCGGACTAAGGAGACACAAACCGGTAGAGATATGCTCTGCTGACTCAGGAACGAACTGGGCTGAGAGAAACCAACTTGGAATGCAGTCCTGGTGCTAAAATAGGAACAGAAAAGTCTCGGTGTGGAGGCTGGACCCCGCGCCATTGGAAACCGCGGTTTGGATTTCCCGCCACCCGGCGGCTGGCTGCCTCCACAGCGCTCGGCAAGGAGAGACGCGCAGAAGCTCTGGGAACGGGAGTCTGCTAACGGAGTCGAAAACAGGATGGACAAGGATGCGTACACTGACTGGTGGCGAGGTGAGTGAGAGAAACTGACACTCCACCACAGTTTGACTCCAGTGGAGGACTTTCTGGGCTCGGGCAGTCCTGTAAGAGCAGGGCGCGGTGGCGACTCCAGCCACACATTCCCCTCTCAGACGGGATTGGTGAAAAGTGCCTGGCCTGTGTGACGCTGCGGGCGGACTTAGTAGGCTGGCCTAACCCAGATCCCAGAGCCTGACGGTGGCCCGGAGGGGTGACTCCCGAGTAGGCTGCCTAGTCCGTAACTCCCTGGTGCGCAGCGGTGGGCGGGAACACCTAGCCAGCGCAATTTGATCAGGCTGTGGCTGACAGGCAGGGAAGCTGGGCCTCCTATGTAAGCTTGCATTTTATAAGGAATGGAGAAAATGGGGAAGGGAAGCAACAAGAAAGGCTCCTCCGCCCCCAATTCTGAGAAACAGGCAATAGCGGACACCACACCAATAGACATTAAGTGCCATATAGAGAGCCTCATAGACCAATTCAGGAATGAAGTTATCAACGACCTGAAGCTAGAAGTATGCAGAATAGTTAGAGAAATGCTAAGCACCACCCAAGAAAAAACAGATGGTGGAATGGAATAACAGAAAAAGAGAGGAGAATTGTTTGATGGAGAAAACAGAGAAAGCATAGAGTACGTGAAGCAGGTTCAAAGGGACTATCAAGAAATTAAGAAGTCTACCCAAGACTGGCATAACAGCTTGAAAGAAACTAAGGACAGACTATCTGAGCTGGAGGGCAGACTCGTAATATGGGAGAATGAAATGAAAAACTTCTTAAAAATAACAAAGAAATAAACAGCAATAATACAAAGACAAGAAGATGATAAGAGGAGCCATAACTTAAGGATTAAGAACATAAAAGAAGAAGTAGGGACACAAACAAGTGAACTACAAAAGCTACTCACAGAAATAATCCAGGAGAATTTTCCTAATTTAGCAAAAGGTAAAGATACTCAGATGTATGAGGCATACAGGACCCCAGCTACCTACAACCCTAACAGAGAAACACCCAGGCATATAATAATAAAAATTCCAGAAATTCAATACAAGAACAGAATATTAAAAGCTGTAAGAGACAAGAAACAGACCACTTACAAGGGAACACCCATCAGAATTACAGCAGATTTCTCTGCACAAACCATCAAATCACGAAGAGCATGGGGGGAAATAATTCAAGCTTTGAAAGATAATATTCTCCGGCCAAGATTGAGATATCCTGCACAACTGTCCCTGGAAATTGATGGAAAAACGAGGTGCTTCCAGGATAAAGAGGAACTGGGGGAATTTGCAACCACCAATTCAACCCTACAGAAAGTATTGCAGGATATTCTAAAAAAAGAAAAATACAAAGAACCCAGAAATAGTGGCGGGGAGGCCACAACGAATGGAGCAGAGAACAAAATGAAGAAGACAAACTGACAGCTACTGACAGAAAAAGAGCTCAACAGAAACGAGACAGAGAAGATTGGATGATAGGAACAGCTATTTTGGAGAAAATGACATCTTAATAGGTAATACTGATGTAGTATCATCTTGTTTTGAAGTCTCAGCTAGCTTTTGTTCTTCTGTCTCCAATGGTCTAAACAGGTTGTATCTTATTGGATTTTATTATGTACGATAGTATAAGCAAAAACCTTTTAAAGACAAGGAGATGATACAGAAACCATTGTTCATTTTCTGTTAGTCGATTCTAAATACTCTGTAATGCTGTCATTCTCTTAAATGGTTTTACATTGTTTTGATATACTTAATGCTACAGTATACGAAGTTGTACTCAAGGACTTCAAGGAAAGAGTCAATATGGTAACTACTTTTGGGTCAGAATTATCTGGTGGTGAAACACTATTCTGCTTAATTGGTTATGTTTTAATATGCGCTGTTTCGCTGTTATGCCCTCTTTTTTCTCAATCTCCACTCCATTGTTTACTTTTTTATTTTTATCCATTTAATTAAAGGGGAAAAATAGCAGGATATAATATAGTAACCCACTTTGACTTTCTATTATCTCGATTTGAAGCCCTGTATTACTCTCACCATCTTGTTTTTGACTGATGTTTTTGACTGTGCTTTTGAAGTCCTGTAATGTCGCCAATGTTTTGGTTTTATTGGTTTTGTTCTTTACTGTTTTGTTCAATTGTATTATAACTAATGATATAGGCAATTCTATTAGAGATAGCGGGAGACATTATGGTAACCATTGTTGATCACCTTGTATTATGTTTTTATATTATCTATTATGTCCACCCTTTTGACTTGACCGATTCTGTTCTGTTATGTCTCATTTGGTTTTACTCTCTTCCAAAAAAGCAATAAGAACCGTGGGAGCAATGAAACCCAAAATGTGTAATAGTCATTGTACAAAAGAGAGGAAAAGAAAGTGCTCTAAACTATATAACTGCATGTATATTTAAGTGAATAAGATAGAAAATGATATCACAGAGTTTTATTGGATCATTGAACAGAACTGTTTGCAGTATCATTGTTGGAATGTCCACTCTACAAGCTTTAATTTTGTGACTTGAACAATTATTTCTAAGATGGCAATATGTAATCCATTAACTAATGATTTCCTACTGTTCATTTTTTTCTTCTGTAAATCTGTATAACTTGTACCCTTTCACTGTTTTTTTTCTTTTCTCCTTAAATAAAAAAAAGAATTGCCTATATCATCAGTTATAATAAAATTGAACAAAACAGTAAAAATTAAAGCCAAAACATTGGAGACATTAGAGGTCTTTAAAAGTAGATAATAATCAACCAGAATGGGCATCATAATGAATCTTATTTTCTTTACAGTTGTTGCCTATACTTTCGAACTTGGTACTATTAAGCAAAGCAGAATAGAGGAAAATCAGTCAAAGCAAGATGGTGAGGGCTATACAAGGTTTCAAAACAAGTTAATAGGAAATCAAAGTGGGTGATTATAATGTACCCTGCTTTTTTTTATTTTGCCCTTAATTAAAAACAAAAAAATGAAAAAGTAAATAATTTTAAAAAAAAGGAGACTGAGATAAAAGAGGGCATAACAACAAAATAGCACAGGTCAAAGCATAGCCATTTAAGCAAAATAGTGTTTCACCACAAGACATCCTGACATAAAAGTAGTTACCATAATGTCTCTTTCCTTGATATCTTTGAATATAACTTCGTATACTGTAGCACCAAACATATCAAGACAATGTAAAACCATTCAAGAGAATGACATTATTACAGGGTATTTAGAACCAACTATCAGAAAATGAACAATGGTTTCTGTATAATCTCCTTGTCTATAAAAGTTTTTGCTTATATTATCACATATAATAAAATCCAATAAGATACAACCTGTTAAGACTGATGGAGACAGAAGAATAAAAGCTTGAAGGGACTTCAAAGCAAGATGATACTAAATCAGCACTAGCTATTATGATGTCTTGTTTTCTCCAATATAGCTGTTCCTACCATACAGTCTTCTCTGCCTCGTTTCTGTTGAGCTCTTTTTCTGTCATTTGTTATCAGTTTGTCTTCTTCATTTCGCTTTCTACTTCATTCATTGTGGCTCTCTGCCACTGTTTCTGAAGTCTTGGTATTTTCCTTTTTTAGAATATCCTGCAGTATTCTCTGTAGAGTTGAACTGGTGGTTGCAAATTCCCGTAGTTCCTCTTTATCCTGAAGCACCTTGTTTTTTCATCAATTTCTAGGGACAGTTGTGCAGGATATATCAATCTTGGCTGGAGGTTGTTATCTTTCAAAGCTTGAATTATTTCCCCCCACGCTCTTCAAGATTTGATGGTTTGTGCCAAGAAGTCTGCTGTAATTCTGATGGGTGTTCCCTTGTAAGTGATCTGTTTCTTCTCTCTGATGGCTTTTAGTATTCTTTTTTTTTTTTTTTTTTTTTTTTTGTCTTTTTCCTTTTTATCGGTGCCAGGGATCGAACCCACGATTGGCTGCTTGCAAAGCAGGCACTTATGCTGCTGAGATAAATCCCCAGCCCCTAGTATTCTGTTCTTATATTGGATTTCTGGAATTTTGATTATTATATGCCTGGGTGCAGCTCTGTTTGGGTTGTAGGTGGCTGGGGTCCTGTATGCCTCATACATCTGAGTATCTTTACCTTTTGCTAAATTAGGGAAATTCTCTTGAATTATTTCTGTGAATAATTTTTGTAGTCCATTTGTTTGTGTCCCTTCTTCTTCTTTTATGTTCTTAATTCTTAGGTTATAGATCCTCTTATCATCTTCTAGCCTTTGTATTATTGCTGTTTGTTTTCTTGTTATTTTTAAGAAGTTTTTCATTTCATGCTCCCATATTACAAATCTGCCCTCCAGTTCAGATAATCTATCCTTAGTTTCTTTCAAGCTGTTATGCCAGCTTTTGATAGAGTTTTTAGTTTCCTGGTAATCTCTTTGAACCTGCTTCACATATTCTATGTTTTCTCTATGTTCTCCATCAAACAATTCTCCCCTTTTTTTCTGTTCTTCCATTTCACCATCTGTTTTTTCTTGGGTGGTGCTTAGCATTTCTCTAACTATTCTACTTCTATCTTGCTTTATTTCGTTAAATACTTCATTTTTAAACTCATCTATGAGGCTCTGGAGATACCGCTTTATGTCTATTGGTGCCATGTCTGATATTGCATGTTTTCTGTCTTCCTATGCATTTCTCTTTCCTGGATCAGTGTTCTCAGGATTGGGGATTGAGGACCCTTTTTTGTTGCTTCCTCTTCCCATACTTTTTTTCCTTCCATACAAGCGAATGTAGGAGGCCCAATTTTTTTTCTCTTTTTTGGTTACAGTTTGTTTTTTGCGCCAGCTAGGTGTTCCTGCCCACTGCAGTGTACTAAGGAGACACAGACCTGGGCAGCCTCTGCTGGGCCCGCCCCTTCAGGTCAACCTACTGAAGGCTTCACTGCTAGGGTGTACCTCCAGGTGCTAGGACCTGGTTTGGGCTAGCCTACTTGGTCTTATTCAGTGGTGTCACGCAAGTCAGGGACTCCCCACCAATCCTGCCTGAAAGGGGAATATGTGACTGAAGTCACTGCAGCACCCTGTTCTGGCAAATTTGCCTGGTCCCAGTATGTCCTTTGCTGGAGTCTCCTGCAGGTAGGAATTTTTTTAAAATTATAGGATCTTAGAGAAATAGTGGAAAACATGAATACCCCACATAGGAAATAAATGGAATCCATAAAAACAGATTCAAGCAGATACTTGGAGAATAAAAATTCTATGGAAAGTATCTGAAGCAGAATGAGCCAATTGGAGAGCAGAATCTCAGATATACAAGACAGGCTTGTGATTAGCAATCATGGAAATAAAATTTCAGAAAAAATAGCAAAGGACTATGACAAATCAATCCAACAGCTGCTAGATGATGCAAAGAATAATAATAAAAGATTCATTGGACTCGGTGAAAAACAGGAGACAGCACAAAAGAAAAAAAAAGCCACATAACTTCAGAGATGTTATGGCAGAAAACTCCCCTGGCAGGGAAAAAGAATTTGACATATAGTAAGGCATATAGAAATCCGAATAGCCATGATTAAAAATATCTACAGCCAGGTACATCATAGTCAAGATTCTAAAGGATGATTTTATCAATACTGGGGATCAAACTCATGACCATGTGTTTGCAAGGCAGGTGCTTATGTCACTGAGGTAAGTCCCCAGCCCCTCCTTCTTTCTTTTTTTTAAAATTTAATTCTTGGTTTGATCCTTGTAAAGTCCTTATGGTGAGTTGTTTTATTGCTAGTATTTAGAACTCTTAGGTAAGGGCTATTTCTCAGTGATGTCTTCCAGGTTTGGTTGGCTTTTGGGTTGTGAGTCTGTTGAAAGATTCTATCTCTTCATTTTGTTGGGGATGAGAAGTTGCTACCTGCTTAGCCCAACCTTTGGTTCTCTGGCACTGGTCCACAGAATTTTCTACAACCCTTAGTCAATTTGAGTCTTGGAATATCAGGAAGAACAGTTAAAAAAAAAAAAAGTTATGTCACTTGGCTAAAGAGGTACAATGAATAATGTGGAGAGGCCACACTGACTCCATTTTGTCCTGGACAAATCTGGTCAACAATGTTTTGGGAAAAAGTGCAGGCCTTGGGGCTGGAGGTTTAGCTCAGTGGCATAAGCACCACCTTGGAAGCAGGTGGTCGTGAGTTCGATCCCCAGTACCGATAAAAATGAAAAAGACCAAAAAAAAGAAAAAGTACAGAACTTGAAACATCCCCCACCCCAAGGTAAAAACATGAGGTCCTGAAAGACAAGAAGCAAACAAGTTATCCGATCTAAACATGTGCAATTGGAGTTTCTTTGTTCTTTATCTCAATAAAAGCTGCTTGCTTATGTTGGCCAGCAGCAGCCATTTGGCTGACCCTTAGTGTGTGTGATCCTTTATTTTCCTTTTGCTCGAAGAAACCCAACACAACAATAGCAATAATATCAAAACAGTCTAAAAAATGACTAACTGAGGTAACCATCAACTTATCACCTTTAACTATATGAGCTAGATTTAGTTTTATAATAAAATCTAAAATCAGCGAATTATATGTATTAAATGAGTCCTCAGTATGACAGTTTTACCCTCAGAGAAGTAAATTTAAAAGGGGTTAGGAGCAAAAATGAAGAAATAGAGGGAGAGGAAAAGATTAGAAGCAAGGCTGGAGGACAAATAGGTGTCGCACAAACTTTGGGCAATTGGTGCAGAAGACAGGAGGGAAAGGGAAAAGCAATAAAAGGAAGAACCAGACAGAACAACACCACAAGGAAGCTAGAAATCATGTCCATACTCATATAAAAAGAAGATCAAATAACAAAGGAGAAAAAAGCAAAACAATAACAAGAAACAAACGAAGAGAAAAAAACAAAAGAAAGTCCACTTCTAGGGTTATCTTTGCTCCCCTTGGTAGACAACGTGTGGAGCCAGAGTCCAGCACACTGGCAGGTGCTTTAGGGTGGAGTAATGGATACTTTCAATGAGCCTGTACCTTTATTTCCCTTGAAGTTCAGACTGGATTGTGAAACCAGACCCAGCCAGCCTGCAGCAGTCAGTGCACCTTCTGTAGCTCAGGGCCACTACATGGACTCAGCAGTTGTTCTGAGTTCTGGGCTCCATTGGCCCCTCTCCAAGATGGCTCCCAGCCATCTCTCTCTCTCCTGTGGGTTTGACAGAGCCCTCAGCACTCATTCCCATCTAGTACAGTCTTTCAACACCCACTATTCTCTTCCACTGCTGCATCTCTATGGAAGCCTCTTGTGTGGCCAGCAGTCACTGTGTATCTGCAGGTTTGAACCATTTCTCCCACACAGTGAGTCCCAACTGAAGAAGAAAAATCCCCTGGATACTTCCTTCTTATTATTATAGTTTCTCTCTATGCTTTCTCCATGGGTTTCACTTCTCAATTCTGGACTTTCCGGGGTCCTGGAAACCTACTTTCCTCCCTGTCTTTCTTGCATTGTTATATTCCAGTGTCTGCATAGCAACTCCCCCACCAAACTTTTTGCAAAAAGTTTTCACTAAATTGCCCAGGTTAGCCTCAAACTTTCAATTGTCAGGCCTAAACCTCCCAAGTAGCTGATTTTATATGTGTGCTCACCTATGTCTTGCTATTCTTAGTTGACTTTTTGATTCCTGTGTGTTGATTGTGAGAATTAAATCATTAAATCATCTACACTAGCACACAGCATAGATGTTTGCTGCTAGAATTTGTTAAATATTATAATGATGGATTATTATCATGGTGCTAAATTGTATTTAGCTAGGAACATCTCAATTGGATCTTGGACCTTTTACTCCCATCTGTAGTACCACCGAAGAAGCTATATGCACAAGAATAAAACAAGAGGTGGACACCTGTGATTCCAGCATTCAGGAGGCTGAAGCAAGAGAATTGCTGCAAGTTTGAGGCCAGCCTGGGCTACAAAGTGACTTCAAGGTCAGCTTAAATTGCATAGTGAATCCCTGTTTAAAAAGACCAAAAGAAAAAAAAAAAAAAGATAGCGATTCTTCATCAAAGCCAGCAGTTTTCTGAAGCTGTTGGTTTCAAGCAGAAGCCTAAAGCATCTTTCTATGGTCTGTAGGCCATTTCAGACCTTTAGAAATGTAATGGTCAATTTAGAAACAAGTTGTGCCCCCTCCCCCCTGAGCCATTTGCTGTGGGTCCAGAGCAGCCACCCCATCCCCCAACCCCATGAGCGGCAGCTGCCCTGACCTCGGAGGAGAGGAGGCCACCAAACCCAGTGAGCCTGTCGCCACCCAGCCCTGAGAAGAAGCCATGGCCCTTGGAGAGCCAGTAGCTGCAGGCCTGGAGAAGAAAAAGTCATGCTCCCCAGTGAGCCTGCTGCCACAGCCCAGAGAGGTTCATTTCTTTCTGTTTTCAAATAAAGGCTGTTTCCTGTTTTTACTCTATAGTAAACAAAATGTTTTGCCCTAATATAAAGTTATGGCGATGGTCTAACATCGTGGAAGGCCAAAGTGAAAACGCTTACCCTGACAACCACTCCCTCCTTTTCCCCTTCAGCTCAAATTGTTACTTTCCCATTTGCACACCAAGACAATTCCAATCAGTCCCTCACCCGTCATCAATGCCCGTCCCATGCGCCACTTCCAAACAGAGGTCATATAATTCTGCACCTCTGTATCCTGTCAGAGACAAAAAGCCAAACCCTTGTGGGTTGTGGGCTTTTCTCCACGTCCTCAAATAAATGGCCACTTTCACTCTTTCCTTTCTTTTGCTTCTCTAGTGCACCAGAAAAATCTAACAGTAAATATTTTTGTACTGCCTTTGCTTAATACTGTAAATCCTGCTCATGTCACTTTCTGGCATGTCCTGAAAATTCTTGTTCTGTAACAGGAATCAGGAAGCTTGTTGCAGCAGTGTTGGTTAGACATGGACACAGACCCAGCCCAGTGACAATTTCTGTAGCTCTGGCAGGTGTCCTTTTTACCTTACTGGCACAACAGGTTTCAGTATCTGAATATGATTGACAGCATGAAGAAGGAAGGAAATTTTGTTCATCCACTTGTCTACTGATGGGATTTAAGTGTGTCCACGTTTGGCTATAACAATAATACTGCTGAAAAAAAATAATATTGCTGAATGCATTTTATATATGTTTCTTTGTAGATATATGCTTTGTTTTTTTTGAGATAGGGTCTCACTCTGTAATCCAGGCTAGCCTCAACTCATGGCAATCCTCCTGCCTCAATCTCTCATATGCTGGGATTCCAGACATGCACCACCATGCCTGACTGGACATGATTTTATTTCTTTTTTTCATGACCTAAGAGCAAAACTGCTCAATCTTATTGCAGTTGTTTAATAGCATGCAAGACTTTTAGACTACTTTCCAAAGTGGCTGCCCTTCTTTAAATTCCCATCAGACCCCTGGATACATCCTTCACAAACTCTCTTTCTCTGTCTCTCTGTTTCTGTCTCTGTCTCTCTCTCTCTCTCTAGCAATGCGTGAAGGTTCCAATTTCTCCACATCCTTGCCAATAATGATTTCATTTTATGTGTCAAAATTTCAGGGAGAGGGGCTGGGGATTTAGCTCAGTGGCATAAGCGCCTGCCTTACAAGCGCGCAGTCCTGAGTTTGATCCCTGGTACAAAAAAAAAATCAAAATTTCAGGGAGAGCTCCTCTGAGAAGCCATTGCTTTGGTTGTCTTGTGGTTGCATGGATACCAGGCAGTGCTGCAGTTTTCTGAAGGCTCATATGTGCTCATGTCCAAGATCATTCTTTTATAAGGTTGCCAGTTGATGCTGGCTGTTGACTGAGGCACAGCCAGCTGTTGGCCAGAGCCTCTGTATGTCCTATTATCTGCAGTGTTCTTCTTGCTTAGTGGGCAATGCCTCTGAGTCCGTTTGTTGCTGACTATTATGTTTTTATTTCTATTACATTTTACCCTAAGACTCTGCTGCTTGTAATTTGGATTTGTTCATACAGCTACAAAGTGAATATAACATATTACACCTGTGAAAGTTTGCTTGAATGTTCCTAAATCGGGAGCTTATTTTTTGTGCTTCTTGTTTTTTCTTGATCCAGTTTTGCAATTATTGTGGTCTTTTCTGTTTCCATTTTTGTTTGTTTTTACTGCTTTTTATCACCCTTATAGAGTATATAATATTTCTATCTACATTCTTGCAAATCTAATCTCCCTGTTCATTTTACCCACTGACAGTTGTTCATGAAGATTGTTTCATTGTGTCGTTTGTTTGATTTTGTGACAGGGACTCTTTACGTTGGCCAGCCTGTGACAGAATTGCAATCCTCAGCCTACAAAGTGAAGGGATTCCAGGCATGTGTCACCAAGCCTGGCTAAGTTATTTTCATTCATTTATGGTGCTGGGGATCAAATCTGGGGGGCCCATGCATCTCAGGCAAACACTCCACCACTGAGCTATAGTTCACTGCAGTGATAGGTACTTCTTTAAAATGCTATGCTAGCGGGGCATGGTGGTGAATCCCTGTAATTGCAGCACATGGGGGCTGAGGCAGGAGAGAGGATTTCCAGGAGTTCAAGGACAGCCTGAACTATCTAGCCAGACCCTGTCTCAAAACAAAAAAAAAGCTATGCTAAAAATAAGTTATATTCAGGGGCTTTACAGAGCTCTCATCACTAGTTACCTAAGAACTCACTATGACAAAGTTGCTACCATGTTGGACATTGCTTATCACTATGCCAGCAGGAACAAAGAACTCTAGAATACCTACTACCACCCATGAAATGCTGTTTCAGAAACACACATTTCTGTTCATAAGTCATTGACCAATAACTTGACACTTTCCCAACATATTCACAAGCAGGCCAGGGAGTACAATCCTATCAACTGCCTGGGAAATGGAGATATTCACTTAAATATTTATGCTATCAATTGGATATCAACTTCAGCTAATGGCTGGTAACTCCCAAGGTCATAATATGGTTTCAACAGTGCTAGTCAACACATCTACAATAACAACACTCAGAAAATAAGGAGCCCATTACTGTTTTACCCCATTTCTGTGTGTGTGTGTGTGTATATATATATATATACATATATGTATGTATGTGGTATTGATATAGAATGATTTTTGATATTATTAAGAAATCTTTGTAACATAATGCTTCCTAATAACCTATCATTTTGCATATATCATGCTTCTAGTTTGCTGTTGACAATTTTGTTATGAATCATATCTGTATTTCTGATTAAAACCATAGAATTGAATTTCTGGTTCAGAAGTTAGAATATACTAGATATTTGAAACATTCTATTAAATACTTGTCAGCACTAAGCCACCATACAGTAGAGTACTTTATTCTATTTGTAATTGTTCTGGTTAATATCTAGATGCTCCTCCAAAGGCTCATGCACTCATACGCCAGGATCTTGGGAGCTGATTGGACCTGGGGCACTGTATGTATCCGTGGATTAGTCCACTGATAAGTGTAGGGAACCGTGCTATTAGCAGGCCATGGTCGCGCACAACTGCAATCCCAGACCCAAGTCACTTTCTCCTCTACCCTTCTGCATAGCCTGAGGGCTCATGTGGGACCTCTGTTCAAGCCTCCCATGAGCTGCGCATGGCCACTGTGGATGCAGTGACGCAGGTTCAGGCAAAGTGTGGGGCACTGGATGCTGAGACTCCTGTGGTTTGGGCCCACCCCAGCCCCTGATGTCTGATATTCTTGTGGCTTTGGGGCCAGCTCAGAACACCAGGGGCTCTGGAGAGCCAAGTGAGGTTGAGCCTATGTGAGTCAGGACTCAGAGTGCAGGGTGCTGGGCCATGCAGCTGGGGCATGGAACAGCTCAGTGGCTGCTCAGGACAGTGCCAAACCAGACACCCTATAAGGTCTCAGAGTCAGGGCTAATACTGGCAGTGAGGGCTGAGGATCTCAGGGTATCAGGCACCAACTCAGACTTGCCTTGAGCTCTGGGTTCCAGGTGGGTCCCTCGTGGGTGGGGAGGCAAACTTGAGGCTGGGGTGCTCCCATGGGGTGGACAGGAGCCACTATCGCACTGCCAGACACCAGGAGATATGCGCCTTGGGAAAGACTCCTGGGTTGCAACCCCAAGTGTCCATCTGAGGATGATGGGGGTGGTGGTGGGGTTGTCCTGAGTCAGTGCTGGGAGCCCGCAGTCAAGGCATCTTCCTGGGTACTGGGGGGTGGGTGTGGACCCACAGACAGCCCCACTACTGCCAATGGCCCATTAGCCCCTGTGCTAGGTTACTGTGACCTGCTAGGTTCCTATCTCTTCAGCTTGGGGTGAAATCCTTCTCCAGGGGCCTGTGATGTTGGTTAACTGCTTCTGTTCAGCCATCATTGTCCTGGCACATCCCTGGGAGCTCTGCTGCCCGGCTGTCCTGTGATCCCAGCTACATGAGGAGCTGAGGCAGGGAGGGCTGTTTTAACCCAGGAATGAAGCTAGCTTCAGTAACTTAGCCTATGTGCCAAAGGAAAATTTATTAAGGACTGGGGACATTATTGTTCAGTAACAGAAACATACAAAGTAGAAAATTAAAGACTCCATAATCCTACTCTTTTATAAATAACTATGGAATTACAGGCAGATTTGACCATGAATACAAACAAATGTAATGAATACGTGAAATGGAAAGAACTGTACTTACAAAGGTTTTTTTTTACAAAAACTGAACAGTGGATATAGATTTAATCGAAATTGTAACATAGCCACTTTGGGGAGATGGAGGAAGCAAGGGGGCATATGATGAAAATCCTGTGCCATGCTTTTATGAACTGACCAAAATATCTGCATTTTACTGCAGGGCACATATACAAAAAAGCAACGGGAAGTGGTTGCTTCTGGCAACAGAATTTGGGATTACAGGCAAAGCAGACAGGTAAGTACTGTGTTTGGTAATAAGCCTTTTAAAGCCACTTTAAAAGTGTTTTATTTTTGCTTTTTTTAGATGAAGTTTTGCTCTGTAATTTAGGTTGGCCTTGAACTCACTGTGTAGCCTATACTACATACTTTGGAATTCTTGTCATCCTCCTGCCTCAGCCTTCCAAATGCTGGATGACAGGTATGTACACCCATGCCTGGCTATTTGATATTTTTTTGTTTTTGAGACAGGTTTTCTTTGTATAGTTCACACTGGCCTTGAGTTCACTATGTAGCCTAGGTTGGGCTGGAGCTTGCAGTAATTCTCCTGCCTCAGCCTCCTGAAAGCTGGGATTATGGACCTGTGTCACCATACTCAGTTTCGGATATTTTATGGATATTTATCACTCACATACTTCGAGACAGGGATAAAGCTAAAAGAATTAAGACCATGAAGCACCCATATTTAAAGACAATATCATTTGAAAAATTTATTGACATTACTACTAACAAAAAACCACTAATTTTTTCAGTTTTTATAAAGTTTTTGTCTTAAAGATTGTCTTTTAAAAGTAATTACAAAATAGTAAAACATCAATAAAGCATTTACAGTAAAATTTTCAAATAAATCATTTTAATGTTTACCTTTTATGGAATAAAAATAGCATTACCATCACAGTATTTGTTTTTCTTAACAAATCCTGGTCTTTCATACAGGCAGAGTATCCCTTATCCAAAATACTTGGGATCTCTCAGATGCAGAGATGTGCACCTTCTAATCTGAGCACTCAAGAAGCTGAGGCAGGAGGACTGCCACCAGTTTCAGCCACCCTGGGCTACTATGATGTGAGTTGAAGACCAGCCTATACTGCATAGGAAGATCTTGTCTCAAACACAGGAACAACAAAATAAATTGGGCCCACAAGTATTTTGGAATATATACATATGTGATATTTTGGGGATGGAACCTCAGTCTAAGCATGAAATTCATTTATATTTTATATATGCCTATGTACATATCCTGGAGGCAGTCAAATACAGTAATTTCCATAATGCTGCACATCAATCACAGTTGCATGGTGTGGAATTATCTATTCGAGCCATCATGTTGTGCTCAAAGTTTTGGACTTTAGAACATTTGGGATTTCTGGACCACAGATGTTAAGTCTCTACTATGCCATGGCAAGGTAGAAATACGATTTGTTTTTTATACTGGTGATTGAACCCAGGTCCTTCGCACTGATCTACGTCCTCGGTGTAACTTTCCAAATTGTTTGAATCAGGGTTTTGCTACATTGCTGAGTTGCCCAGGCTGCACTCGAACTTACAGTCCTCTTGCCTTAGCCTCCCAACTGGGATCACAGTTGTCACTGTGCCAAGCTCCAAACACAATAATTTAAAAAATTGTATTTCATCTTCTGTGCACTATTTTGCAGTAAAAAACACTATTTCGTTAACAGTGCCCTTGTATGCACACACTTTGTACTGCAGCTGGTTTTCATTTTACCAAAGTTTGCAGTGCATAACTCTAATCACTGAGTTCTTCCTCATCACTGAAGTAGGCACTCTTCTTTATCCTTGGGCGCCGAGAGTCCTCGGAGGTCGAAGGGCCACCTGCACTGGGTTTCCATTTGTTTTGTTCTTCCACCTTGGCTTGCTGGAATGGGATTCAGAACACCAAACCAAACTGAGCTTTTATTTAGGATGCGCTCATTTCTGCATGGTGACATTACACTACAACAAGAATGCCTGGCCCCCGTCCCCACAGACCGGGAGCCACCTCTGTGACCGCGTCCAGTCCCCATCACAGCATTTTGCTCCAAGTCATCCCAGGCAATGTGCAGAGCTGAGCATGGAGCTGGGCTGCATGGGTGCAAGGCCAGCACTCTAACCCCTGAGCTACACCAGTTGTGCCTGCTATTTCTTTATTTTTTTTCACTTTTGAGACAGGGTCTTGCTTTGAGGTCAGGCTGACTTTGAACTCCATATTTAGACCAGGCTGATTTGAAACTCGTAGCAATCCTCCTGCCTCAGCCTCCCAGGTACACTGGGATCACAGATGTGTGCCACCATGCCTGCACTTGATATTTAAATTATGAGACTGAGTCTGGCCTTGAACTCTCAATCCTCCTGCTTTAGCCTCCTTAGCAGCCATGATTGTAGGCATGCATCCTCATGCCTGGCTGTTGGAGGCAGCTCATCATTATGATGATCCTGTTACCATTTTCCAATACTGAGGACTGAACTCAAGGCCACTCTACCACTGAGCTACATCGCCAGTGCTTTTTAGTTTTTATTTTGCGAGAAGCTCTCACTAAATTGCCCAGGTGGGCAATTTGAATTTGTAGTCTTGCTTTAAGTCTCCCTCACCGCAGGATCATAGGTATATGCCAACATCTTTTTTTGTTGTGTGCAGGATCAAACCAGAGCCTCTATAAATGCTAGAAAAGGTCTTAACGCTGAGTTAAATTCCCATCCTAGGCAGTTTCTAGAAAATCTTGTTGGTCGTTTCAAACTCAATTTAGTCATATAGTTCTCAATTTTATAACAAAAACAGATAAGGTGCAGGGATAGAGTTCAATGCAAGATCCCTGGGTTCAATCTTTTTTACTGCATTAAAAAAATTTTTATTTAAAGTATCATGGAACCCTTGAAATCCAGAAAGAACAAATGGGAATTTCTGAACATTGGTGTGGTGCTGTGCACCTCTAATCCCAGACCTCTTGAGGGTGAGGCAAGAGGATCATTGAGTTTAAACCAGCCTGACTTTCCACAAGGAGACACATAAAACAAAAAAACAAAAAAAAAAAAGGAGGATTTTCCCCACACGAAGCCTTTAGATCTTCTCATACTTAGGAGATGAAGGGAGGGACAGAGTTGCCATGAGAACTAAAAAACTATAAAACTTTAATCCAAGGCAACGATCACACAAGACCATATAAAAGAACACTTTACTCTAGTGTGGATTCCCAACACCACAGAAAAAAAGAGAGAAAGAGAGAGAAAGGAAAGGAAAAAGGGAAAGGAAGGAAAGCAAAAGAAAGGAGAAAAAGGAAAAGGGAAAGAGAAAAGGAAAGGAAGAAGAGGTCAGTGGTACAGCACTTGCCCAGCAGCAAGTGGCCTTGGGTCTGAGCCCAGCTGTGCCAACACAACCCACTTGGTACCTGGCATGCGATGGCCTGGCTGAGGCTGTCAAGAGCAGGGTCCTCCCCCTCATCTTCACTGCCTGCTGGGTCCTCACTGCACGGTGGGGAAAAACAGCAGTGTGAGCAGCCAGCACACACAGAGCAGCACACTGACGTGCTCAGGAAGAGCAGTTACTCACATTTCTTCCTGTTCAGTGGTTTTCTTTTTCTTTTTTTTTTCTTTCTTCTTTGGAGGTTCACGTTCTCCAAGCATATTCTTTGGACAAGCATAACTTAAGTGTCCACTTTCCTTTTGTTGTGGATTGGAAAGGAAAAGAAAGATACTATATTTGTTAAAGAATGTATCTAGAGATGCATTTTCCACCCAGTTGCTATGGCACCTGCCTATCACCCCAGCAGTTTGAGAGGCTGAGGGAAAAGGTCACGAGATTGATACATAGCATACTGGGCTCGATCCTCAGTCTAAATAATAATAATAATAATAATAGTAATAATAATAAATTCCCAAACTGTGTTTTGGAATAATAGTATACCAAAAAAAATGATAACATATCCTATATTGAAAAAGGTTTACTAAGGAAATAACTTGGGAAAAAAACTAGGTCAAATAAATGTAAACAGATTTTCAGGGACATTAAATATAAAAACGTAAAGTACAATGTGACAAATCTATTGATCCATAACAAAAGGAACAAATTAACGGATTCATCTGTGGCACTGGTAGTGAACCTATAGGTACCTCAGTGTGCTGTTTCTATCATTGACAGTTCTAAAAGGTTAGCCAGAAGCTATTGAGGGATTCTCAGATAATTTAATATTTCATATGAACATGAAGAATGAGGAACAATTTAATCTAAAAATAACTACCCCTTATCCCTTTAATATTTATTCAATTTTTAGGGTTGTTATTTCTTTTTCTTTTTCGGGTTGTAGTTGAGATAGGCTCTTGCTGCATATCCCAGGTTGGTCTTGAACTTGAGATTCTTCTGCCATGGCCTCCTGACTGCTAGGATGGGAGGCATGTGTCACCATGCCCAACTCTTATGTATATTTTCATTTTGTATTTGTTTCTTTAGGTGGTAATGACTGAACCAAGGCTATGTGCATGCTAAGCACACCTCCTTTCTAAAACTTTAGGACTCTGGAGTATACTTTAGACAACGTTCTCTCAAGAGGATTTAGACACCAGGGGAGCTGACAGTGTGCAGCTGTACCACTGTCTGCTCCTCTTTGCAGCCGTCTGTGTTTCACTGTCCGCAGATTACACTGTCCGCAGATATCATTTCTTTGGAGAAGGGATCTCAGCTGGCCTTGCATTCTCAGTCCCCAGTAGCTGGGTTGCAGCATACTGTGCCTGGTTGTGTATGAGTCTTTGTTGGGTGAGTGACAGTGGGAAGGGAGCCAGGCCATTTCTTCCTAGATGACTGCAGCTAGGACTACGTCTCTCACTAATGCTCTCTCCAGCTCCCCACTGGCCTTTGCACTCAAATTTCTTCAGTATGTTACAAAGTCATTTCAGAAAGGTACAGCTGGGGGAGACAGATTGAAATGCTCTTGGAACCATTATGGGTACTGCAAAAACACTCATCTCTGGCTGTGCATATCTGATCACTGAAACCTTGAGTGGATAACAGCAGGTCATGAGAAGAATCAGATAAGAAAACAGAGGCACAGTTCATTTACAAAGCATCAGCAGTCCTAGTAGGAAAACAATTCCAAACAGCCATATGATGTTGCATGCCCTGTGATCCCAGCTATTTGGGAAGCTGAGACCAGGAGGATCACTTGAGTCCATGAGCTTGAGACCTACCTGGTCAACATAGTGAGAATGCATGTTGACAACAAAATTCAATGCCTAGTATGTTGAAGAGGATGGGACATATGATAATGGTGCTTAACGGTGTTAACATTGGCCATTGGCCAAATGACACAAAAATAGGCAGCACCAGATTGACAGACATTGATGAATCATTAAAACCTTTCCAGATACCCAAGTGAGTAAGTAACACCTTTTAGAAAAGAGTTTTAAAGTCTTAGAAACTAGACAAAAATACGACTCCATATTTTGGAGAGGCCAATATGATGTGATAATTGGTATTTCATATTTACCTAAAAATAACTTCATATTTACCTTAAAAAAAAAAAACTATGCTGTTGTTATTGTAGTCTGAGAAATTGAACCCAGGGCCTCAGCATGTTAAGCAAGCTCTCCACCTCTAAGCTACATTTCAGGACTAGGTTTTTTTGTTTTGGTTTGGTTTTTATTTTTTTGAAACAGGGTCTCCTGTGTAATTCAGGCTGGCCTCAAACTCTCAGAGAGAGTCTTGTCTCAACCTTCCAAGTGCTGGAATTATAGGCATGCGCCATCATGCCTGGCTTCCAAGGCCCAGGTTATCTTTCATTTAATTATGTTTTCTTTTCTCTGTGTTTTCTGTCTCTGTCTTTCTGTTATGGTACTAGGGACTGAATTCTGGGCATCTTTACTACCGAGCAACAGTGCCAGGTTTTCAATTTTTGAGACAGGATCTTGCTAAGTTGCTTAGGCTGGCATCAAACTTGCAATTTTTACTGCCTTCTCCTCCCACGAATCTGGGATTGCAAGCCTACACCAACGCATTTCATAAATACATGTCAATTCCAGCTACTTAGATGACCCTTGAAGTAAAACCACTTTCAAAAGCTGGGGATATCCTGCTAGAAATTTTGGCGAGCACCAATAAAAGATGTGGGAAATACCGGGAAGTAAACTGCAGAAGATTTCCTGAAGGTTTAGGTATACTTACTCCACATTCATAACACTTAGATTTATCGAAGTAATTTCGCCTTCGGATGAATTCAGCTGCTCTTCCATTGTCAATAGCGATGCTTGCCTTTATCACTCTACCAAATAACTAAACCAGAGAAAAATGTAAATGCAGAAGTTCGTATTTCACTGGAATGTAAAACTAGTAATTTAATCTTATTCCCACAAATGTTCAATTCCATTTGTAGGGTGGGTAATTTAGCAACTTCCTTACTTAGCACTGATAAAGTCTAGCCTGCAGTATTTCCTCACATATTGCCAGTGTTTTGGGAACCCAGTACAAGTGTGACATAAGTTAGATATTCTCTGAATTTACTGATAGTCATCACATTTGAACATCCCCTGCCTTTTGACATATTTTACATATTTTCAGACATATTTGTGTCTGAATGAACAAAAAAGCTTTGGGGCTCAAAAACACTGAGGCAAATGAATGGCTTACCTGTTTGTTGTTAATGGCTCTGGTGCAGTTTTGCGCAGAGTCTTTGTCTAAAAACAATATAAATGCAACCCCTTTACTCTTTCTCGTATCTTTGTCTTTCATTATAGTAACCCTGAAAGTATAAACAAAGAGTGAATTAAAATAAAACATTAATACTTAAAAAGTTGAAGCTTTTACTTAAGGCTTAAACAAAAAGTTGAAAAATAAGAGAAATACATAAAATCTAGCTATTCCTTCAAATCCATGGGATAGCAGAATAGTGGAAATAAAGTGATACTACAAGTGAGCACAAGGAGTTAATTCACTTGAGAGATAATCAGAAGTAGAAGGGTGGAGAGTTTACAAACAGTGGACTCTTAAAGATGAAGTACAACTCTAATTTTCTCAACCTAAAAGGGGGGGAAAAAACCTCTGAAATAAAACTTGAGATATTCTATTCTACATAAAAACTAAGATGATTAAAATTACCTTTCTATGGTTTTAGACTCTGATTGTGTTTGGAGGAAGGTATTGGGGACACAGCTCAGGGGACTGCTAAACTACGACCCCACTCCCTTTTTGAGAGTCTTGCTATAGGATGCACAGGAACTCACTATGTAGCCTAAGTTGGCCAATAGCTCTGTCCTTGGCTCTCTATTCTTAGAGTTCTTTTGAAGCAGTTGCCTCCAGTTCAGTGGTTCTTAGGCCAGCTCCAAGTTATTTCAGGGAAAAGCAGGATGATACAAGCATTCACTTTACCCTTTCTTCTGCCTCTGGAATTTGGCTAATGTTGGCTAAGCACATGCCTTTAGTGTGGTTTAGGAACAATGCTCGATAGGGTTCTCTGGAGTAAAGATGGATTCCAAGGTAGGATCAGGATAGGTATAAGATGAGCTTGTAATTTGTTTACTGTGTCATAAATCAAGCTTGCAATGATGAAACAAAAACATGGGCCATGGCATAAGTGTATAGAAGTCAGTAGGAAAGAGATACCTACCACTGGTCACTTTCTGAACCATTTGAGTTTTAAAAAAAGTTACAGTACTGAATTAAACACAGAAAAGGTAGGACTTCTCTACAAGCAACCAATAATTTAACGGAGGAAGGAAAGTTCTTACAGAAGAATGCTAACGCGTGGCTGATGAATGAACAGGGAATGTGGTGATGGAAAATCATCTTGTTTGTTTGTTTGTTTGAGATAGTCTTACTATGCAGTACAGGCTGGCCCTGAACTCACTATGTAGCCCCCGTGACCCTCCTGCCTCAGCCTGGATACACAGTGCTGGAATCACAGGCATGTGCTACCATACCTCACCAAAAAAATTACCAGTTTGCAACATCATGGTAGAATTTAAATTAGGAAAGAACCAATAACACCTCTTAAGTCTAAAATAAAATTTTTATGTGAGCAGGATATTTACATTGTCTTAAGAGTGCTGAAGGCGGTGGCTAACCATGTGCCGTTCAGTGTGATTTAACAACATTGCTCAACAGAGTACTTTATATTAAATACAGCTGATTCCAGGGCTGATCCAGGTAGGTACAAGATGAGCTTGTTATTTTTATTTACTATGTAACTATGTTTACTAAACAGATCAAAAACATGCAACTGAGATCAAAGCAGTAATATCTCTTAACCATAAAAAGCCCAGGACCAGACAAGTTTACTGGTTAAGAACTAACACCAATCCTCCTCAAATTAGTTCATGACACAGAAAGGAAAGGAACTCTGCAGATTCAGTGAGAGGCCAATAACACACTGATACCAAAACTGAAGGACACAACAAAATACACCAATATCCTTCATAAAGACAGACGCAAAAATTCTTTTCAATAATACATTTAAAAGATTCTACACCATGACTGAAAGAGTACCAGTGTGTTCAACATGCAAATTAGCACATGTAATGCACCACATAAATAGGTTCAACAACCCTTTATGACAGAGTCCTGAAGAAACTAGGTATTAAAGGTATAGTAAAAGATATGCCTGACAATCCCATAGCCAACATTACTGTAAATGGAGCAAAACTAAAAGCACTTCCTCTAAAATCAGAATGAGGCAAGGATGTTAAAGCGCACTACTACTGTTCAATATAGTACTTAAAATATTAGCAAGAACATTTAGGCAAGAAAAAGAAAAGGGATGCAAATAGGAAGAAAGATTTCAAATTATCCTTATTTGAAGTTGATATTCTCCTACACTTAGAAACACAGACTCGGACTTCCGGGAGAACATGGCGGACAGATAACAGCAACTACCAGAGGCTCTCTGAAAAACTAGGCTCAGAAGCCAGGTATGGTGCGGACTAAAGAGACATAAGCAGGTGGAGTTATGCTCTGCTGACTCAGGAACGAACTCGGCTGAGAGAAACCAACTTGGAATGCAGTCCTGGTGCTAAAACAGGAACAGAAAAGTCTCGCTGCTGAGGCTGGACCCTGCGCCATTGGAAGCCGCGATTTGGGTTTCCCGCTGCGCGGTGGCTGGCTGCCCCTACATCAGCTCGGCAAGGAGAGAGATGCAGAAGCTCTGAGAACGGCAATCTGCGAACGGAGTCGAAAACAGAACGGGCAGGGAGGCATGTTCTGACTTGTGGCGAGGTGAGTGAGAGAAACTGACACTCCACCACAGTTTGACTCCAGCGGACTTTCTGGGCCCGAGCAGTCCTGCGGGAGCAGGGCGCGCTGGCGACTCCAGCCACATATTCCCCTCTCAGGCGGGATTGGTGAAAAGTGCCTGGCCTGCGTGACGCTGCCGGCGGACCCTGTAGGCTGGCCCAACCCAGATCGCAGAGCCTGACGGAGGCCGGGAGGGGCGGGCCCCGCGTAGGCTGCCTGGTGCGCAGCGGTGAGTGGGAACACCTAACCGGCGCAATTCGATCAGGCTGTGGCTGACAGGGAGAGAAGCTGGGCCTCTCATATAAGCTTGCATATATAAGGAACAGAGAATATGGGAAGAGGCAGCAACAAGAAAGGCTCCTCGGCCCCCAATTCTGAGAAACAGGCAATAGCGGACACCGCACCAATACACATAAAGCACCATATAGAGAGCCTCATAGACCAATTCAGGAATGAAGTTATCAACGACCTGAAGCTAGAAGTATGCAAAATAGTTAGAGAAATGCTAAGCCCCACCCAAGAAAAAACAGATGGTGGAATGGAAGAACAGAAAAAGAGGGGAGAATTGTTTGATGGAGAAAACAGGGAAAGCATAGAATACGTGAAGCAGGTTCAAAGGGGCTACCAAGAAACTAAGAAGTCTATCGAAGACTGGCATAACAGCTTGAAAGAAACTAAGGACAGACTATCTGAACTGGAGGGCAGAATTGTAATATGGGAGAATGAAATGAAAAACTTCTTAAAAATAACAAAGAAACAAACAGCAATAATACAAAGACAAGAAGATGATAAGAGGATCCATAACTTAAGGATTAAGAACATAAAAGAAGAAGTAGGGACACAAACAAATGAACTACAAAAGCTACTCACAGAAATAATCCAGGAGAATTTTCCTAATTTAGCAAAAGGTAAAGATACTCAGATGTATGAGGCATACAGGACCCCAGCTACCTACAACCCAAACAGAGCAACACCCAGGCATATAATAATAAAAATTCCAGAAATTCAATACAAGAACAGAATATTAAAAGCTGTCAGAGACAAGAAACAGACCACTTACAAGGGAGCACCCATCAGAATTACAGCAGATTTCTCTGCACAAACCATCAAATCACGAAGAGCGTGCGGGGAAATAATTCAAGCTTTGAAAGATAATAATCTCCAGCCAAGATTGAGATATCCTGCACAACTGTCCCTGGAAATTGATGGGAAAACAAGGTGCTTCCAGGATAAAGAGGAACTGGGGGAATTTGCAACCACCAATTCAACTCTACAGAGAGTATTGCAGGATATTCTAAAAAAAGAAAAAATACAAAGAATCCAGAAATAGTGGAGGCCACGACTAATGGAGCAGAGAACAAAGTGAAGAAGACAAACTGACAGCTACTGACAGAATAAGAGCTCAACAGAAATGAGGCAGAGAAGATTGGATGATAGGAACAGCTATTTTGGAGAAAATGACATCTTAATAGGTAATACTGATTTAGTATCATCTTGTTTTGAAGTCTCATCTAGCTTTTGTCCTTCTGTCTCCAATGGTCTAAATAGGTTGTATCGTACTGGATTTTATTATGTACAATAGTATAAGCAAAAACCTTTTAAAGACAAGGAGATTATACAGAAACCATTATTCATTTTCTGTTAGTCGATTCTAAATACTCTGTAATGCTGTCATTCTCTTAAATGGTTTTACATTGTTTTGATATACTTAATGCTACAATATATGAAGTTGTACTCAAGGATTTCAAGGAAAGAGACAATATGGTAACTACTTTTAGGTCAGGATTATCTGGTGGTGAAACACTATTCTGCTTAAATGGTTATGATTTGATCTGTGCTGTTTCGTTGTTATGCCCTCTTTTATCTCAATCTCCACTCCATTATTTACTTTTTTAATACTTTTTTAAAAATTTTTATCCTTTTAATTAAAGGAAAAAAATAGCAGGATATATTATAGTAACCCACTTTGACTTTCCATTACCTCGATTTAAAGCCCTGTATTACTCTCACCATCTGGTTTTTAACTGATGTTCCCCTATTCTGTTTTGCTGGATAGTATCAGGTTCGAAAATTTAGGCATCAGCTGTGAAGATAATGAGATTCATTATAACGCCCATTCTCGTTGACTTTTATCTACTTTTGAAGACCTACAATGTCTCCAATGGTTTGGCTTTGTCGGTTTTGTTCTTTACTGTTTTGTTCAATTGTATTATAACTAATGATATAGGCAATTCTATTAGAGATAGCGGGAGGCATTATGGTAACCATTGTTGATCACCTTGTATTATGTTTTCACATTATCTATTATGTCCACCCTTTTGACTTGACCGATTCTGTTCTGTTATGTCACATTTGGTTTTACTCTCTTCCAACAAAGTAATAAGAACCGTGAGAGCAATGAAACCCAAAATGTGTAATAGTCATTGTACAAAAGAGAGGAAAAGAAAGTGCTCTAAGCTATATAACTGCATGTATATTTAAGTGTATAAGATAGAATATGATATCACAGAGTTTTATTGGATCATTGAACAGAACTGTTTGCAGTATCATTGATGGAATGTCCACTTTACAAGCTTTAATTTTGTGACTTGAACAATTATTTCTAAGATGACAGTATGTAATTCATTAACTAGTGATTTCCTACTGTTCATTTTTTTTCTGCAAATCTGTATAACTTGTACCCTTTCTCTGCTTTTTTTTTTCTTTTCTCCTTAAATAAAATTAAAAAAAAAAAAAAAAAAAAAAAGAAACACAGACTCTACAGAGAGAATTTTGTTGGGGTTGAGAAGTTGTTGCCTGTTTGGCCTACCTCCTGGTTCTTTGGGACTACCCCAAAGTATTTTCTAGGACCCTTAGACAATCACATTCTTGGAATACCAGGAAAAATAATTAGTTAGAACAATTGTCACTTTGGCTAAAGTGGTACAATCATCAATAACAATAGCTTCAAACACAGCCTTGAAAATGGCACACTGAGGTAACCACTAATTTGCCACCTTTAACCATATGAACTAGATTTGAGGTTATATAGCAAAATCTAAAACAAACCAGAAAATTATATGCAGTAAATAAGTACTCAATATGTCAATTTTACCTGTAGGACAGACAATTTAAAAGGAATTAGGGAAACAATACCAAAGTAGAAGAGGAAGAGATTACAAGCAAAGCTTGGGGACAAAGGGGGATCATGGAAAGTTTGGGAAATCATGTAAAGGAGGGAAAGAGAAAAGGAAGAAATAAAGGGAAGAACAGAATAAAATAACAACCACGAAGTTAGAAACTACGTTCATACTCATATGAAAACATGATCAAACAATAAAGGAAAAAAACAAAAAAACAGCAAGAATTTTGATAAACTTAGAAGTAGGACAACATTGCCTTTTCTATATACCAATAATAAACTAGCTGAGAAAGAAATTAGTAAAGTAATTGCATATAAAACTGTTGAAAGAAAAAAAAGAAACCCAAAGGTTCAACCTAACCAATGAGGTGGGAAAAACTAGAACAAAAATTATAAAACATTGAACAAAGAAAACAAAGATACAAAGTTGGAAAGACCTCTCATATTCATGGATCAGCAGAATTAATAAATGGCCATTAATAATTAAAATGGCCATATTGCCAAAAGTAATCAGATGGATTTAATGCCATCATCATCAAAATTTAAATGACATTCTTGACCAAAGGAGAAACACCAATCCCAAAATTCATGTGGAAGCATAAAGAACCTGATTAGCCGGGGCTGGGGATTTAGCTCAGCATCATAAGTGCCTTCCTTTCAAGTGTGCAGTCGTAAGTTCGATCCCTGGTACCCATAAAAAAAAAGAAAAAGACAAAAAAAAAAAAAAAAAACCTGATTAGCCAAAGCAATCTGAAGCAAAAAGCACAAGACTAGTGGCATCACAATTCCTGATTTCAAATTACAAAGCCACAGTAACAAAATCAGCATGGTATTGGCACAAAAACAGACACAGAGACCAAAGGAGTACAGGTCACAGAAACTGATGCATGCAATTACAACCGTTTGATTCTGGACTGAGGAGCACAACACACTGGAGAAAACATAACCTCTTTAGCAAATGGTGCTGGGAAAACGAGGTATCTGCTCATAGGTGAGTGAAGGTAGATTTATGCATCTAAACCTAAAAAAAGTGAATTGAAAGTGGATCCAAGACCTACGTATATGACCAGAAAGTTTAAACTCCTATGAGAAGACACAGGAAATACACTTGAAGCCAGGGGCTCTGGTACAGACTCTCCATAGCACTCCAGCAGCACAGCAAATCTCACCAAGAATCCACAAATGGAATGACACAAAACGCAGTTTCTGGACAGCAAGGAAAACAAGCAGCAGAATGAAGTGGGAAAACATATCTGTCAGCTAAAGATGATTACTATCTAGAAAAATAATGGTAAATCTTTTAGAGCTTTCCATGGTATAAACAAACCGCTGCAGTATCCATTCAACTCCATGAACCCCAATAGAAGGAATCTACGAGGTGAGGCAAACAATTAATAAAGGGAAAAGAAAAAAGGAGCCAACAACACAAAAATAATGTGACAAGGATAAGTCAATATATATCCATTATAACTATCAATGTTAATGGTCTCAATTTACCAAGCAAATAAGCAGACTAGTGGAATGGATCAAGAAGCAAGATCCAACAATATGTTGCATACAAGACACACATTTAATTCAAAAAAGTTCACAAAGTCAAAGGATGAAAACCAATATTCCATGAAATAGGAAAAAACCTGGGGTAGCTATTCTATTTGCAGACAAAGTGAGTTTCAAACCAAGACTGATTAAGACAGACAAAGGTCACTCCATCCTTGTAAAGAGAATAATTCAAGAGGAAGAGATATCATAAATATATATGCAACAAGTATCAGTGCACGCAACTGTTGGAGACCACTATGAAGTGGCTCTGAGCAGGATTTTAAAAATTAATTAATTGGCTTTCTATGTTTATCTGTGAGTCTGTCCTGGGCCTTGACCCCTTGCCTGGCGACAGGAGTTGATTCATAGTAAGTAAACCTCTATGAATCACTGGTCCTAGCTGAGGCCTGTAGTGGCCTGTGAGGCCAGAGATACCTCAAAGGGCAAGATAAGGTCACAGCTGAGGACACCTTGGCTCCAGTACTAATTAAGTAAAGAGAGACTGCAGCTAAAGGAATCTCATTCCTAAATTACACTCCTACCATAAATGTCATCCTGGAGATAAGACAGTTCTCCTTAATTGACATAATTTACTACTTGGAGAAGTCTTTGAAGTGACTCCCAAGGTCCTGCTCATTTCTGGTGCTTTCCTCAGTTTCCCCGCCCTTTGTTTTCCCCTCTGGGCAGTCCAGAGAAGTCTTTATCTTAGCCTCAGAGTCTCAAACTCAACTAAGGGTTTTGAGCCTCCTGGAGCCTTCAAATCATACCACTTGTCTCATTTAATGTGAGCCTTCACCATATATTCGTTTGAGAGACTGGGGATCTAGGTCAGTACCCAATACTCAACTATATAACAAACATTAACAGACATGAAAAATGAAATCAGCACTAACACAACTCTAATGGAAAACCTTAGTACAACTCTATCACGAACAGGTAGATCAACTAGACAAAAAATCAACAGTGAAACATTAGAACTGAACCAAACTTTTGAACAAATGTACCTAATTAGATGTTTACAGAGTATTCAAACACATGGCATTGGGGCTGGGGATTTAGCTCAGCGGCATAAGCGCCTGCCTTGCAAGCAGGCAGTCGTGAGTTCAATCCCTGGTACCGATAAAAACGAAAAAGACCAAAAAAAAAAAAAAAAAAAAATCAAACACATGGCATCAGAATACATTCTTTTCAGCTGCACACGGATGTTCTCCAAAACAGAACACATACTGGCTCATGTACTTAAGTGCAAAAGGATATGAAATTATCCCATGTGTATTATCAGACCATAGTGCAATGAGTTGAAAATCAATGGCAAAGAAAACCACAAGAAATTAAATAACACCCTACTGAGCAACCAATGGGTCACAGAAGAAATTTAGGAAGAAATTAGACAGTTTCTACATAGTTTCTACATTAAAGGATAATGCCAATACAAACTACCAAAACATATGAGATGCAATGAAAGAAATCCTACGAAGGAAATCTGTAGCAGTAAATACCCATATCAGGAAAACACAGCAAGCTCAGATAAAAATTTTAATGTTGAACATCACATTTCTAAAAAAAGAACAGGTGGAACCCAAAGCTTGTATGGGAATGAACTATAGAGATCAGAGTAGAAATTAATGCAGTGAAGAGTAAAAAACAACACAATCAATGAATAAAAGAGCTGGTTCTTTGAAAGAATAAATAAAATTGATAAATCCTTAGCCAACTTTGTCAAGAAAAGGAAAGACTCAAATCCATGCAATTAGGAATGGGAAGGGAAAGGTCACAATAGATCCTGCAGAAATCCAGAAGATCAATACCACCTTCAAGGACTTCTACTCCAATAAGATAGAAAATGTAGAAGAAATGGACAGATTATTCGACACATATGAATTACCAAAGCTGAATCAAGAATATAGAAAAATCCTAAACAAAGTATATCAATCAGTGATGTTGAAGGTGTAATTAAAAATCTACCAACAAGGGGCTGGGGATTTAGCTCAGCGGCATAAGCGCCTGCCTTGCAAGCAGGCAGTCTCAAGTTCGATCCCTGGTACCGATAAAAAGGAAAAAGACAAAAAAAAAAAAAAAAAAAAAAAAAAAAAATCTAACAACAAAGAAATGCCCAGGTCCTTATAGATTCACTGCTAAACTCTACAACTAATTTAGAGAAAACCTTGTATAACTACTTCTCAAACTCTTTAATGAAACTGAAAGGAAAGCAAAATTCTCAAATTTATTCCTACATGTAAGCATTACCAAGACCAAAACCAGAGAAAAATCTCAACCATGAAAAAGAATTACAGGCCAATCTCTGTAATCAGCATAGTTACAAAAATCCTCAGTGATATAGTGGCAAACAGAATGCAGTAAATCATCAAGAAGATTCCATATTATGACCAAGTAGAATTCACCCCAGGGATGCAGGATGGTTCAATACATGCAAATCAATAAATGTAATTACACCACAGTAACAGAGCCAAGGACAAAAACCATGTGATCACTCAATAGATGCACAAAATTTTTGACAAAGTTCAACACTGATTCATGATAAAAACCCTACCAAAAAATGGAGTATCTTAATCTCAATCTTAAAAAAAGCCATCTATGATAAACCAACAGTCAATGTAATACTAAATGGATAAAAACTGAGAACTTTCACTCTAAAATCAGGAACTAGACAAGGATGTCCAGTCACTACTCTTATTCAATACAGTTCTGGAAACTTTAGCCAGTGCAGGTAGACAAGAGAAAGAAAAGGAATAAGAATAGGAATAGGACAAGTTAAATTATCATTATTGGCAAATGACATGATACTCTACAAAAAGACCCCCAAAACTCCACCAAAAGACTTCTAGATTTAATAAGCAAATTTAGTTGCATAGCCAGACTCAAAGCCAATGCTCAAAAATCAATAGTCTTCTGGTATATGAATAACTGAGAAATTATGAAAACAACACCTTTTGTAATAGTAGCCAATCTCTACATTAAAAACTACAGTACACTGAAAAAAGACTAAAGAAGTTATCAGAAAAAGCAATGATCTCTCTTGCTCTTGGGTAAGAAGAGTCAATAAAGTGAAAATGGCCATAGTTTCAAAATTGTTATACAGATTTAATGCAATTCCCATCAAAATTCCAATAACATAGCTCACAGAATTAGAGAAAATAATTTCTAAAATAGAACCAGAAAAACCCTAGAATAGCAAAGGCAATTCTGGGCAAGAAAGGCAAGGCAGGGGCATGAAAATCCCGGACTTCAAATTATACTACAAAGCTACTGTGATAAAAACAGCATGGTAGGCCAGGATACAGCTCAATGACACAAGTGCCTGCCTGGCAAGCATGAGGTCCTGAGTTTGATTACTGATACAAACTGCCCCAAACTCAAAGCAAACAAACAAAAAACAAGAAACCTACAGGATAGTACTGGCAAAAAAACAGACCCAAGGATCAATGAAACAGATTAGAAGATGTAAGAACATACTTAGCCACCTTACCTTGACAAAGGTGCCAAACACATTCACTGGAAGAAAGTCTCTTTAGTAAATGGTACAAGAAAAAACTGGCTTCCCACATGCCAAGGATTAAAATTAGATCTATATCTTATACCATGCACTAAAGTCCAAATGGATCAATGGTCTAAATATTAAGACAGAAATACTAAATCTATAGAATTCTGGAAGACACTTATATAGGCAAAGAATTTATGAGCAAAACTTCAACCACATAGGAACTATCACAAAGAATTAACAACTGTGATTTCATTAAAAAGCCTTTCTATAGCAAGAGAAGCTAGCAGCAAATTGAAGAAATGACCTACATTGTGGGAAAAAAAAATTGGTACCTATTGCTCAGATGAAGGACTACTATCTAGAAAATATAAAGATCTCAAAAAAAATCAAACTCCCAAAATTTAAACACTCAATCCATGGGCAATAGAAATAGACACTTCTCAGATAAAGAAATAGATACAGCAAATATATGAAAAAGTGCTGAATAGGATTGGTCATTCAAGAAGTGCATATTAAAACACTGAGATTCCATCACATTCCAGAAAGAATATCTATTGTCAATAAATAAACAAATAAAAAAATGATGGAGAGGCTGTGAGAAGGAGTGTAGATTGGTTCAACCACTATAGAAATCAGTAGAGAGTTATCAAAAAACTAGGACTAGAGGTTCCATTTCACCCAGCTATCCTCCTCTTGGTATCTTCCCGAAATAATTAAAAACATCAAACATACCACAACAATATATGCATACTCAAGTTTATAATGGCCCAGAGTATAATAACTAATCTTGGAAATGGCCTAAATGCCCATCAACTGATAAATGGGTAAAGAAGATGTGGATTTTTAAAATATAATGGAATACTACTCTGCCGTAAAGAATAAGCTTGAGTCATTTCTAGCTAAATGGATACACCTTGAGGCAATACTGTTTTGCTTTGTTTGGTACCAGCAATTGAACTTATAACTTCATACCTGCCAGGCAGATGCTGCGCTGCTGAGCTATATCCCTGGCCCTCCTAGCTCTGTTCAGTGAGGTAAATCAGATACACATGTGTAAATCCTGTATTGTTTCTCTACTGAGAAACAAAAAGTGTAAATAAGGACCAAAATGTATTTAATAGGCCTTGGGAAATAGGAAGCCAATGTTCAAATGGGAATGGGAACTAGGGAGCGGGAAGTGAACTAGAAGGAAAGGAAAAGAAAAAACAGATTGTGTGAAAAAGAAGGAAAACAATGGAAACAAAGCTTTTGTAAATAAGGAAGAGGGATTGAAAGAAGGGTAGGAGAATAGGGGAAAAAATGAGATTGAAGTTGTATCTTATACAGGTAAATTCCCTATAATGAACATGATTATGTATATCTAAAATGTACCAATAAACTTAATTAAAAAAAAAACAGTATTTTATAAAATAGGCACTCAGAAGCTTTTTAAAAAGAAAAAGCTACCTGGCAAGTGTGAGGTTGTACATTCTGTCCCCAGTACCAAAAATAAAAATAAAAATAAAAATAAAAAAATAAAAAGAGATATATGACTTCAAAAGAAAAGATGTATGCTGCATACGGTGGCACACACTTTTACTGTCACCTGCTCCACAGGCTGACACAAGAGGAATGAGTTCAAGGCCAGCCTAGGCTACACAATGAGATCCTGTGCCCAAAACACTTATAGCAGATGTGAGGCCCTAGATTCCATCCCTGACACTGCACCAGGGGGTTGGGTAGGGAGAAGGGGACATGTTGGTCATTTAAAATCTTGAAATGATTTTGGGGAAAATGAACAACTGCAGTGGCTTTGCTTCTCTAACGTGTATTAAACCAACAGCCCACATATCAAGAGATCTCTGATATACAAGGGTGTATTGAGCTGTTGTAGATAAAGTCAGGGAAACGATCAGGTTTTGGGCTAAGTTTCCATAACCACCACAGCAAGGCTAGGTAACAATTAAAAACGCCAATTACCTAAGAACAAAGAGTAGTTTTATAATGAAAATGTGAGGAGGAAAACAGAAGCTCCTTAACCCTACACTGGCTTTTAGATTTGAGGTTTGGGAGGGCAGCCAATAAAAAATTAGCTCTATATGTAACAAGAGGTGGGGCCCTGGTGGTCTTCTGCAATGTAAGCAGAGCAACAGTGTTAAAATAAGTAATCTGAAACAGTTACTTTGACCTGAAGAGGATGACTTCTTAGCTTATCTCTTCCTTTCTTTGGTCCTTGTGATTAAATTTAGGATATCTGAAAATTTTTCTTTGATGGAGAGCACCTGTTTACACAATGGAATTAGAAGGAAAGAAGAAAAATCAAGCACTAGAGTGAGGGTAAAATTCTCTCTGGTTATCTTGCTGCAGTATCACGTGAAGGTATTCAGTAAAATGTTCAACTCACTTTGAAAAAAGTATCAAGATATTTGCTTTTACTTTTTGAAGTCTATTTTTATGAAAGTTAAGTCTAGATCATTCTGCTTCTGTTTCCTGAGGTCGTTTCCCTGACTTTTCCTGTCTATGCCATAGGCATAGAGCACCATGGCTGGCTTTTGTTTCTTTTTGGGTTTTTTGTTTTGCTTTGTTTTGTTTTTGAGATTGGGGCTCACAATGTAGTCTATCTGGCCTTTAACTTAGGACAATCCTCCTGTTTCAGCCTCGAGAGTGCTGGGACTCCAGCATATGCCACACTGCCCACCTGGCTTCTGTTTCTTGGTCTTATAGTTTCTTGACACAGGCTTAACCTTTACATTTCAACTGAAAGATACAGACCTAAAAAAGTCCCCCAGAACTGTTCAAATCAGGTCCTCCCTGTACGTAAGTCTTTATAACTCTGTATCTTGAATGTTATCCCATTCTTTTCACAGAGTCCTATATTTGTATAGAGATTCTGGTATTTTAACAGAGAAGAAAAAAAAAGAATAGGAAATTGGGACATTTAGGGGAAAAGATGTGGGAATCAGACTGCTGGATTCAAATCTTGACTCCATCATGTAACTAGCAATAACCATAAGTTTACTGTGTGTCACAGTTTCATCATTTGTAGTATTGGATAACAGTAACACCTACCTTAAAGGGCATGTGAGAAGAGACCATACATGTGCAGAGATGAGAACAATGCCTAGTATATATAAATGTATATGCTTTCTGTATAAGTATCTGTCTTATAATGTATAAGTGTCTTTCTGTTGTTTGAGACAGGGTCTTCTATGTAGTACAGGCTGGCTTTGAACGCACTGCGATCCTCCTGCCTCAGTCTTCCAAGTGTTGGTATTACAGGTGTATACCACCATGTCCATGTCCATGTCTTTAAGTGTTATAGTAGCAGCATTACTATTGTTTTGATTCAACATGATTATTCAAAATTCTGCACACATTTACCCAGAAACATTTTTAATAATGATTTCTAATAGCAAAATAAGTTTAAAGTAAGTCCTCTTGCACTTCAACTGTTCAATACCCATCTATGGTAAGAAGAAAAAAAACTATTTGAGATAAATATGCTTAATTCTTGGGATTTAGAAAGGATATTACATTTATGCCAGAATGTATTTAATTCAAGAAAATTAGGAATGATAGCATTTTGCTTTTATTTTTTTGTCCCATAATACAGTTGCTCAATTTATTTAAACAGCAAAATAAATGAGCCTCAAATTCTTTCTATCCTTTCTCAACTCTCAGCTTTGACTAATATCCATTATCATTTTTATATTTCCAGTCTTCTCGATATCTAAGCTTTCTATGAAAACAGAGAACAGTTTAAAAGCACTTCGAAAGCCATAAGCATTGAAACACTGGCTTTTACTGTCTTTCTTTGCTAAATGGGAAACAATTTATTGTACACTTGTTAACAGTAGTGACTGAAATATTTGCTTCATCACTTTATACTAGACAGCAGAATTACATTTAGTTCCTAGTAATACGGAAGGAAATTATAAAGAGTTGTAAAATGAATGATAAATACTGAAAAACCATTAAATGTGAGGCTATATCTGTATATTATAGTACATGGAAAGCTACTTATATTACCAAGTTAAGAAACTGAAATAGCAGGACCAGAGATTTAGCTCAGCAGCATAAGTGCCTGCCTGGCAAGCATGTGGTCATGAGTTTGATCCTGGCACCGGAAAAAAAAAAAAAAAAAGGAAAGAAAGAAATTGCATGTAGAATCTTAACATAGAGTACAGGTTTAAGTACAGAAAAATAACTAACATATATGTTAAAACATGAACATTAGTATTTTTCTTTGTTATATCAAGTATCTTGTACCACGAATACTTACTTCACAACTTTGCCATACTTGGAAAATATCTGAAACAAAAGACCATACAATAATGTATAATTCGAAATACACATTTTCAGGCTGCATGTACTGATCAAATTCTTTGCTATAGATTATGAACAATTTTGACCTTCAGTCTATTAAAAGGATTGTACAAGAAATATTTAAACTACAACAATTAGATAACTACTTTTGTACATGCAACTCCCATAAAAAAAAACACTATGTGCAGGAGATGGCAGGGAGACACACTGGATAGCTGTTTCTGTGTTATGTCCACGGCAACTACCAACTCACCACATTTCCAGGTACCTTTGTGCTTAAGTATTAAGCTTCTGGAGTATTATTGTTATTTTTCTGCACCCACAAAGCAGTCACTGTTAAAGCAGATAAACCTTAGGCTTCTTATAAAGTAAATGTTTTTGTAATGGAAAACATATTTGCAGAGTCTCCATTTTCTCCCCTTATTAATATGTCAGTGGTAGTCTGCAGCGGCCCTATCTTCCCTTCTATGTCTGTACCCTAAGCAACTCAATTTGTAAAGTTCCAGTCAGTACCTGTCTACTTATAGTTCCTATTTATAAATTTCTTAAAAGTCTTTAAGAATATTTCTATCATGTAAAAATACACAACCAATATTAAACAAAATTTTGCATTCTCTGATGAGTTGCATAGAGCCACCATGCTGCACAACTGAATGGTAGTACTGGCACCAGTAGCCTATGAGAGTCTGTAAGCTTCCTACCTAACCCTTTCTCAGTGACTTCTCACTTCATTCCCAGTGAACTGAACCATTTCTTGGACTAAAAATAAAATGTATTAAACTGTTAAGCTTCTCCCCTGTATGAAAAGTAAAACACTCATGCTCTGAGGGTTAGGAAAGGCAACTGTTCACTTTCAGCAGTTTTTATCCAAAATCCCTATCCTATTACCAGTTTCAAAAGTCAGCTGAGCCAGGTGTCCTGGTGTAAGCTAGTCATCCCAGATGAAGCTGAGACAAGAAGATCACCAATTTGAGTCTAACCTGGGCAATTTAGCAATTTAACAAAATTTGTCTCTGTAAATATACAATAAATAACAAAAGGCTGGATTGAGGTGTGGTGGCACACATCTATAATCCCAACACTTTGGATGTTGAGACACAAGGATTGCTATCATTTTGAGGTCATCCTGGGCTACATACTGAGTTTAAAGACAGCTGAAACTACATAGGAGAATCCTGTTTCAACCAAGAAAGAAAGAAAATAGAAGGAAAGAAAGGTAGGCGCTAGACAGATTGACTGAAGATGTAGTTCCACGTGAAGTCCCTCCATTCAATTCATAGTACTAGTCTCCTGCACTCCCAAAAGGCTTTAAATTTTCTCTGAAAATTACAAGTTTTAATTTTTTTCAATTATGTTTGCAAAAGATATGGATTAAGTGCACCATAATGTATTCATTTAGGTGTTTCCCAGGGAGAACTAGAGGGGCAAGATACATTGCATCTCAAATATAGTTCAATACATAAATGTGTGAACATTAAAACTTACCCGGTATAAGTCATTGTTTGTCAGGGAGAAAGGCAAATTGGACACATACACTGTGCTCTTACTTGGAGCCAAGCCACCACTCATTTCTAAAACAGAAAACAAACCAACACATGAGCACTCTAAACAAGGTAATCCTCATTCCATGTCAAACCAAATAAAAAGTTAATCCCTGATTCAATGATAACGATTCACAAACCTTCCTTACATTTTAAGCAGTTAGAATGACTCCATCTGGGTGAATTAAGACTCCCCCTTTTGCCAGCCACTACCCAAGAGATGCAGGCCTCTTTTCAAAGAGTTTCTTTAACCCTGTCAGTGCTGGCTGGCTGTGTCAAGGGAAAGGAGGGACTTAAAAAATAAATAATGGAGAAAACGGAAGCTATTCTTAACCTCCTTCAGAGATACTCAACCATAAAGAAGGATAAACTAGAGACTATTACAGGTAAATGGATGTAACTTGAGACCATATTCAATGAAATAAGACCCATGTGCAAACATCATATTGTCTCAGTGTAAGAAGCTGAAACAACATATGTGTATGTATATGTTTACAAAAATAGTTAAGATAGTTATACTACTGATTTCTCTGAGTTCACTGAAGAGAACAATTTGTGCTGATACAGTTCGGGCAATAGAATGCAGATGTCTTGTGCTCTGGGTGAATGATTTGGGAACGACAATGCGCAATGTATGTACCACTGATGCCCAGTGATTAATGTGTTTTGAAATTCTGTTTTAGTTTTTTCTTTTTCTCCTTGAAATAAAATGGATTTGGAAAATAAAATCACTCCAGAGGAAAATAGTAAGACAATGTAAAGTCCTTTGGAATCTTTAATTATTGCCCAAATTGTGAAAGGATACAGTTGATTTTATATACATTCAGCACAATGAAGGAATGCTGGCTAGAAAAATTGATTAATCGAACGATAGATAGATATCTTGTACTTTATTTTGACGCCTTATTTTACAAACTAAATTACCCATAAAAATTATCATTTGTAATCCCAGCACTCGAGAGGCTGAGGCAGGAAGATCACTGGGAGTCCGGGACCAGCCTAGGTTACAAAGTTAGCTCAAAGTTACAAAGTGAACTGCATAGTGCGACCCTGTCTCAAAAAGACAAACTAAAATAGTCAAGTTTTGCACCACTGGGAACAGAACCCAGGAATGCTCTACCACGGAGCTACACTCCAGCCTCTTTTTTTAAAAAGCTTAAAGAGGTTTAGCCAAGTTCAAGGTCTGTCCTCAAAGTCTACTGCCTTTTGCCTCAGCCTCATTTCTGGGGTTCCAGGCGCGCACCTGGCCTCGCTGCACCTGTGAAGCCTACATCGGATCAATTCCGCTCAAAAGTGCGCAGTAAATCGCGGGTGTGGAGTGCATCTTTGGGGGAGGAAACGGTGGCAAACTGCAGAATCCGGGGCAGAGTTGCGCCGACTCGCGAGGGAATGGAAAGACTGTTTGATGGTTGGTGACTGAGGCGAATCATCCCTCGCTGTAGAAAGGCTCCAGTCAGAGACTGCAGTAGTTAAGACTTTTGGAGAGAAATACGCCGCAGGCAACGGTTGAGGTCCCAGACTAAAAGGCTGATGGGAGGCAAGAGGAACCGTTTGGGCTGCGGGGTCGGACAAGGCCGCAGGGAAGGAGACGTTTACCTTCAGGCAGGGCGGCCCGGAGCGCAGCTGGGGATCAACCCCGACTCTTCCTCACCCTCGCAGCAGCTTCTTCATCACACGCCCGCGCGGAGTCGACACAGAGACCGCGAGGTCGCAGGGCAGCTGAAAGGACCTTTGGTGGCTTCCTTTAGTCCGGCCGCAGGGCGGGCGCGCTTGGTGACGTCACTGCGTGCGCCGGAAGTGCCTCCTTGGATTGCGGTAGCGGTGGTGGCGGTGTTTGGGTAGGTTGTGCTGAGTTTGCTGGCCGTCCGGGTCCTCCGGAGTCGGTAAGAGCGCTTTACTTTCCTGAGAGGTAAAGGGACTGGCGAGTGGGCTGGAACATTCTGGGGGAGCGGAAGCGCGCTTTCTGTACCCGAAGCACAGTATTCTGCGTTTGAGTCAAGTGGCAATTCTGCGGTCCAGAGTGGAGAGACTGAGTTTTGGTAAAAAGGAAGGCGTGGCTTGCAAGATATCTTTGCTTCCCAGCACTTTATTAGGCAAAAGGAACAGTGTGCTAGGTATTTGAAGGGACTCAAGGTCAGAAAGTCAGTAAAATTATTGAATGTGTTCACCTATCGAGCTTGGTATTAGGCACGTTGAGAGACGCCTCCCCTCCCCCAAAATAAAAGTGCCAGATAGACCTCTTTGTGGCGGAGATTACTGGTTGGGGAGATAAGGCCAACTTCGGGGGAGTTGGATATTGCATGGACCAATATTGGATTTCTTGACCTCTTGTTTCTTTTTGTAAATCTACAATGGGCACATGCTGCAGTTTGTCTAAGAGGCTGTAAGGGGCCTTTAGTCTCACCCAGAAATCAGAACATAAGGCAAGGTGGGTTATACTTCTACCCACTAGGTCGTAGCGACCAAGCCCTAACTCCGTGTCAGCCTGCGGGCCAGCAGCTTGCGTTGGAGCCTGCTCAATACAGACTAAAGCGTCAGATGCCTTCCCGAGAGAGTGAACTGCAAATGCATCCAGGGCACAGCTGAAGTTCGAGAGGCTTCAGTGCCTCGGTGCTCGTCAAAGGACCGTGCTTCACATATCTATTCCCCGCCCTCCCTCCAAGTTGTAAGCAAGCCTCTTTTGTTTGCCCTGTACCTTTATGCCCGTGCTGTTTCACTCTTTTTTGGGCTATTGCTACTTTTGCTTCCGTCCCCCAAATCACTCCATTATCTCAACAATGCTTCTGAAACTTCTCTTTGCTCAAAGTCTTCCATACTGAATTTCTCTGACCTTAACAAGTAACATCGTTTTTGTTGATAACCCTTTCAACTGTGCCGATTCAGTGACACTTGCACTTGAGGTTAGTTATGTCTTCACTTTTTGCAGGGTAGGTGGGGGATATCCAGAATCGAGCTGCGGACTTTGAGCTTGTGATGTAGCAGGTAGGCAGGCAGGTGCTTGTGCTATATCCCCAGCCTCTGGCTTCATTTTCTTTTTCTTTTCTTTTTTTTTTTTTTTTTCCTTTTGGAGACAGGAGCTCAGTATGCAGTCCAGGCCAGCCTTGAGCTCACTTTGTAGCCTAGCCTGGTCTCGAACTCTCAATGATCCTCCTGCCTTAGCCTCCCGAGTGCTGGTATTACAGGCGTGAGCCACCATGCCCGACTCCCTGACTTCATTTTTCTTGCAATACTTTTTTTTCTTTTTGAGACAGGGTCTGGCTATGTAGATGAGGGTGGCCTTGAATTCATGGCAAAGTCTCCTGAGTGGAATTGGAGGTATGCGCCACCACGCCAGGTAGAATACTCTTGTCCAGTGTATTTGCAGATTCTTTTCTGTGTCTGAGACACTTGTTTCCCTCTTTGGGGGTAATTATTTCATGTGTGTTTGAGACAGAGTCTCCCTATACAATTCAAGCTGGTCTAGAGCTCACTTTGTAGCCTGGGCTGGTCTCAAACTCCCAATGATCCTCCTGCCTCAGCCTCCTGAGTGCTGGGATTTCAGGTGTGTACCACCATACCTGGCTTGGATAATTACTATTCTTTTTTTTTTGAAAAGAATAAAACCAAATGAGAAAAGAAAAAAAAATGACATCATTCAAAACAAAAGGATGGACATAGTACATAATTTAAAACCACAATACAAGGTGATCTACAATGGTTACCCTGTCTCTTGTTATCGTCAATAGAATTGCCCATATCATCAGGTACAATAAAATTGAATGTAGCAGTAAGGAATAAAATCAATACAAACAAAACATTGGAGACGTTATAAGACTTCAAAAGAGGGTAATAGTCAAACCAGAATGGGTAGCGCAGTGAATCTTACTGTGTTTGGGGTAGTTGCCTATACTCTCAGACTTGATACTATCAAATATAACAGATTAGAATAAAATCAGTCAAGACAAGACAGTGATTCAACAAGACAGATTCAAATAACACTAGTCAAAACAAGGCAGTGAAAGCAATACAGGGTTTCAGATTAAGTTGAAAGGAAATTAAAAATGTTTACTGTAGTATATCCTGCTATCTTTGGAACAGGTGTCTATGCCCTCAAATCTAGTACAAATAGACAAACAGAATATAACCAAAATAACAGAGCCATGAAAGCAATATAAGTTTCAAGTCATGATACAAGATTATCAATGTCCTCTGCCTTACCTATTTAGACAGTTCCTCCCCATTCAGCTCCCAGAGTGCATTGTACATTTTTGTATCCCATTAACTCCTTTAGTTTTTAGATTAGGGAAGCAACCTGCTGTTTACCTAAGTGGTTGTGAACCTTTTTACTCCTGAGCTTATCTCAGGTTGTATCCAGTTACCTATAAGAGCCTCAAGATTTTCCTTCCTTATAGCTGAGTGGTTCTCCATTATATAAAAGTGTCTTTCCAAACAATCTGCAGCTGATTGGCTAGCTACCCCAACTTTTTTCTGGTTTCCTGTCACATAGAGCATTATTTTCTCTCTCTCTTTTTTTTTTTTTTTTTTTTTTTTTTTTTTTGTCTTTTTCATTTTTATCAGTACCAGGGATCGAACTCATGACTGCCTGCTTGCAAGGCAGGCGCTTATGCTGCCAAGCTAAATCCCCAGCCCCTATTTTCTCATCTTTGACTTTCAATCCATAAATCCTTTTTCAGGTTAAATATATTTCATATATAGAGCATCTTGCCAGACTCTATCTCCTGATCCACTCTGCCTGTGTTTCTTTTTATTAGTGAATTGAGGCCATCCATGTTAGTGATTATGTCCAATGTTCTCTGCCATGCTATTTTTCTGTCATTGGTTGTCTACTTTTCCCCTTCATTCCACTGTCTGCCCTATTCAGTGAGCCTCCTCTGTCGCTGTTCTTAAAACCATGTTTTTTTTTTTTTTTTCTCTCTAGAATGTCCTTCAGTACTTTTTGTAGGGTTGGATTAGTGGTCATGATCTTCCCCAGTTCCTCTCTATGATGGAAGCATCTTGTTTCTCCATTAATTTTGAGGGATAGTTTTGCAGGGTGCATCAATCTGGATTGGAGGTTATTTTCTTTCAGGGTTTGGAATACTTTGCTCCAAGCTCTTCTTGATTTGATGGTTTGTGTCGAGAAATCTGTTGTGATTTTGATGAGTTTTCTTTTATAGGTGATCTGTTTCTTTTTTCTGATAGCTTTTAATATTCTCTTGTGTTGTATTTCTGGGATTTTGATTATTATATGTCTGGGTGTAGATCTGTTTTGGTTGTAGCTGGTTGGAATTCTGTATGCCTCATATATCTGAATATTACTTCCTTTTCCTATGCTTGGGAAGTTTCTTTTAATTATTTCTGTAAATGCGTTTGTATTTCATTTGTATTTACCCCTGCTTCTTCACTCACGTTTTTTATTCTTAAGTTATAGATCTTCTTGTCATCTTCTAGCCTTTGTATTGTTACTTCCTGGTTCCGTGTTATTTTTAAGAGATCTTTCGTTTTGTAATCACATGTTGCAAACCTGCTTCAAGATTTGATAGTCTATCTTTAGTTTCTTTCTAGCAGTTTTGCCAGCTCTCAATGGAGTTTTTAATTTCCTAGTAATCTCTTTGAATCTGTTTCATGTATTTTAGATTTTTTAAATATTCTTCATCAAAAGTTTCTCTCCTTTTTCTATGCCCCTCCATTCTTCCATATGTGCCTTCTTGAGAGGTACTTAGCATTTCTTTTAGTATTTTTCTTATGTCTTCCTTTACTGTATTAGAATATCTGTTTTTAGTTCTTTTATAATGTAATGAAAAATTCTTTATGTCAGATGCTGCTTTTTCAGGTACCACAGGTGTGCAACCCCCAGTTTCTTCTGTGTTTATCTCTCCTGGGCCAGTATTGTTTGGGTTGGGGGTTGGAGACTTCCTTTTATTTCTTCCTCTTGTCATGTTTCTAGTTCCTTCCAGAGGAGTGGATAGTTGGGATCCTTGGCACTTCTTGTATTGGCTAAGATTACTCTGAAATGTGCTGACTAGGGATTGCAGCCCTGCCATCTGTTGATGACCCCTGATGTACAAGCAGGGGCGGGGCAAGCTGGCCCCTCCCTTCTGAACTGGTCAAGCTCTGGGAGTCTTCACCACATTAATGTGTGCCGTCCTTCGCCACTGGATCATACACAAGGGCGAGATTCAGTCCTAGCAGGTCTCACCAGTATGCTCTGTGATAGGAGTGGCTGACTGAAGCTGCTACAGTTCTGATTTGGGGCCTGTCCTGCCTGGCTCCAAAATGTCACCCAGCCAGTTCCCTGCTCCTACGGGAGGACTAAGTTCCTCACACTCACAGAGAGCCAGCACAAATGTCTAAGTGGAGCATCATTCTCCATTCTGCCCCACACTACCACGTCCTCCCACCAGTGCCCTCAGGTTCACCAATCCCCAACTTCACCACTACCTGAGACTTCAGATTCCAGCAGCTTTTCCTACACAATGGGACCAGCTCCTCTGGTGAGAGTGCATCTGGTCACCATCCTCCTTCCATGAGTTTCTTTTCTTTCTTTTTTTTCCCCCCTTTTTCTCTCCTCTTTTCCATTTTCCCTTTAGTTTCTTCCTGGGTTGAGAGGATCCATCCCCTTTTGTCTGGTCTGCTCCAGGGTGTTTCATTCCAGTGTCTGAGCTGCTTCTCTCAGAGGCTCTCTATTTTGCTCCTTACTCATCCACCATCTTCCCAACAAATCCAGGTAATTATTCTTGCTCGTTGTTACTCTAAGGGTCCTCCCTATTTTTCTGCAGATAGTTACGTGTCCTTGCGATCCACAAATGTCCTTTATTCTCCTTATAGCACTAATGACATAGAGAAGTGCTTGCTTCCATCTTCCTTGCAAAGCTAGCTTGTGGTGTGAGAGGAGTTGCTGTCTTTGAAACTCCAGTGTCTGATTTCATTGATGGCACTTTGTAGACAGGTAGGCATTTCTTTTTTTTTTTGTTTTCTTTGTTGGGTTTTTTTGAGACAGGTCTCACTGTGTAGATGAGTCTGACCTTGAACTCAGGGTGATCCTCCTGCCTCAGCCTCCTGAGTTGGAGGAATCATTACCACAACCAGTTTAGAATAATAGGTATTTCTTGAAAGAGTACAGATAGTGAAGGTATGGTTTCAGAGTTCAAGGCACCTAAAAATGAGCTTGTGAACCTGTGGATAGGTCATCTACTATTATATAGGTAATTTGGCTTATAAGAATGATTGCAGTGTTGCCAGTTGTCATGGTTTATGTCGGTGGCCTCCAGACCTTATGCATTTGTATTACGCATTTGTGATTGGTTCATTGTCTAGAGCTTGGATTGATGGTGTCAGTGCTACACTCACCAAGGGATGGAGCCAGCATACAATGTAATGGCAGAAAGAAGGTGTGTCTCTCTCTTGCCGATTTCTGCCTTGCTGTTTGCAGCTACTGTGAACTGTGGCCCTGCCATGCCACCCTGCCTTGGAGCCAACTGAATATGGACTGAAATCTCCAAAAACTGTAAGAAATAAACCTTTCCTTTCCCAATTTTGGGCATCAGGTATTTTGTCTCAGTGACCAGTAAAAAATAACTAAGATACCAGTACACCTAATTTGTACTAGAAAAACTAGAGATTTTTTAAAAATGCAGTTGTCTCCTAGTTTTTAAATGTTATCAGTTGACTTTTTTTTTTAAATGAATGAGATGCAAGTCATATATGACCTATCAGTCATCTGTTTAGAATCCGCCTTAAGTGTTGTAGGGTTCAGATCATGGCTTTTGTGAACAGTGATGGATTTTTAGTTGGGCCTTGGTATATGGTTGGAAGTCAAATTAAAGAGTGGAAAGAGGTATTTTGATTTGGAAGGTGAAACTTATGCCCATTTATCACCCTTTACTATGAAGCGGTACCTCTCACTAACACTTTCTTTTGCAAACAATTTGGTTCAAAAACAGAGGCCTCTGAAAAATTGTGGCTTTTGTTTCTAAACTCTGCATTAGATTACAAATACCCCTGTGGCCACCTTTTCCAGAATGATGGAACTAATCAGGTTTTTGAACTGGTACCACTGTCCTGCCTTCCTCTTCGTGTTTCTAACAACCACTATTCTGCTCTCAACAGAAATAATCTGAAAGCATTGAAGAGTCAAGTGACATGTGAAACTAGTAGAGCATGCAATTCCAGCATGCTAAATTCTAAGATCCATCATGGATGCAGTCAGTGATCTCTCTGCCTCCAGCCTGTTTGTCCTCTCATCCATTTTGTATGCTGCCAAGCTTACTTCTAGAATGACCCCCTCATCTGCATCCCCATTTTATCCCACGGCTGAAAAGCCTGCAGTGAGCTCCTGTCTAGGGTTTTGTTTTGATACCATTGTATGCTTTTGTGTACATTTTATCTATCTTTGCTAGCATTGTGAAACAATGTGAATGTTGGAAGGGGCTTAGGCTTTAATTTTAGGCAGGCCTGGGGCTGGGGATTTAGCTCAGCGGCATAAGCACCTGCCTTCAAGCAGGTAGTCGTGAGTTCGATCCCCGGTCCGATAAAAAGGAAAAAGCCAAAAAAAAAAAAAAAAAAAAAAAAAAATTTTAGGCAGGCCTAAGTCTAACCTAAGTTTCATTTAACTCTGAAATTAAGCTTTTCAGAGCTTATATGCTTTTATATGGAATGTAAGAGATAGCATCTCTGCTGTTAGGATTGTGTAATAAGGGTTTACACATTTTGGAAATTCTTTGTGCACATTCTTGTACATAGTGGAGGAAATGAAAGCTTGTGGAACACATAAGCTGAATTCCATTCTTTTGTGGCGTGACTGTTTTGGTCTGTCATGTGTTTTTTAGGTACTTTTTGTCTTCCTTGTTATCTTTGCCTTTCTTGGATTTTACTATTCCCTCTTGTCCATGCACTTTTAAGCAATTTAAAGAGTCTATTGAAATGTTAACTTTCTTAAAGATTTTCTCAACTCCACTACCTGCATTTCCATCTTCTAGATTTTCAAACAGTGCTGAATTCTGATAGGTACTTTTATTTTGGCCACTTTAGTTAACAATGCTAAATTTCTTTTCTGAAGACCATAATGAATTCTAGTTTCAAATTTATTTTTGATTCAGTTGTCCAGAATTATAAGTATTTTCTGATAGAATTAGTAGTATGCACTTTTTGTATTTAAACAGCTAGCAAGAGTGGAACTATAAATGTATATGCTTTATTGAAGGGATAGAAGTACGGGTTTAGTGAGTATTTAGATGTGAACAATTTTGGGTTTTTTAATGACTCACATGTCTGATTTTGGTCTTCAGGTAACTTGGTGGTGTTATTCAGCAAAGCAGGTGCCTTGGTCACTTTGTCACTGCTCTGACAAAATACCTGACATTCACAGGTTAAAAAGGGAAGGTTTATTTTGATTCACAGTTTGCTTGCTTGTGCCACTGAGCTAAATCCCTGGCCCCTCTCCTTTTTTCTTTCTTGCTGTATTGCGCAGGCTGGCCTCAGACTTCTGCTGTCAAACTATTCTCCTGTCTTAGCCTCCAAGTTACTAACTAAACACATAACACCACTTAACCCAGCATAGGTTTTTTCCCCCCCAAGGTAAAATGTTTCATACATTTATACTCTAAATAATGAGTTTCTCATGTCCTCTTTTTTTTTTTTTTTTTAATGAGTTTACTGAAATGCTCCTTACATTTTTGAGGGAAGGTCATTGCAAAAAGTCCTCCATCAAACTTTCCTGTGAATTTAACATGTCCTTTGAAGAATCACAGGATTATTGCTCTGGTTTGTGGATTAATTTTGAATATCAGACCATTCTTTTGCCGAGTACAAAACTAGCAGTTTCTAAATGAGGATGATTACTTTTTATTTTTAAACTACATTGAGATATTTTAAAGCTAGTTCTTGATATTATAGCTAAAAGCAGCCTTATAGCTCATGCCATCTTCTCAGAATCATAGGAGGTGACTCGTGCATTCATCATCTGGCAAGGTCAAAAGTAATATTTGGTCCCTTCCAGCAGAGGGTGACCAACCCTGACCAAGAATCACTGTATCACATAATGACCTCTTTTCATTATCCTATTCTCATCCTTCTCTGTGTGCATTGTTTGCCTTGTCTTCAGCCTGTGCAATTCCTATTTTGATCTGTTCTTGTAGCCTTGGTTTCTTGTACACAGTCATGTTCACTGTGTACCCTGAATGTGTCAGCTCGCAAAGGAGTTAGCATTTTTTACTTGATGAAAGAAATATACTCTCCTGTCTCTCCAACCTGAATACTGCTGACAGAAATTTTATTTTAGTTTTGTAGTATTTGGCTGAGTCGAGGGAGCTGGTGAGACAACCCTTTATCCACGTCTGTCTGTGTGTCTCTGTCCCTGTCTAGCTCTCTGTCTCTCATGCCCTCACTCCAGCAAAGAATAAAGAACTGGAGTGAGCCTGCCTCAATGCTGAAAGCCTTCCAGGGAAGTCAGATCCACGGCAAAAGAGGAATTTAGAAATTAAAGTGGTGCAATGCAAACATTTATTTGGATAAGGAAAACTTACTGAATTTCCCCACATGGGATCTTGACCCTGCTCATACTTATAGAGGTAAACTGGTCCCCTAAAAATAACTGTATAATTTATTGGTGGACTCTTAAGTCAATTAGAGTTTTAGCTTTTTTTCTGTGTTGAGGAAAAGATCCGGAGCTAGGGGCACATAATGCATGCATGTAGTAATTTCACAAGAAATTGCTTCTTCCAGTACATAGCTTCTTTCAGTGTATAGTGCACACTAAGCCTGTGGTAAATACACAGAAGTCAGCCAACCACGTCACGCTCTGATTCCCTGCCTGCATCCCCCTCTAACTGTTGCTACAGTTTGAAAATTTGTTAGGATGTCTTTGTATTAAAATAAATTTATAGCATTAAAACCACAATAAGGAGTGTTTTATCCAGGAAGTACTGTAACTTAAAGTCCATTGGCTTTCTATTATTAGAACTGTTCACTTAACATTTTTCTCCAGTTAAAACCACTTTATTAAACATACAGAGAAGAGATGTAATTTCTAAGACTGCAGAAAAAGGTGAAAACTAATGTCAACACAAACCACTCAACAGGAAATAGTAGTTTTGCCAGTCCACCTTTTAAACTATGGGATAAATATAATTGTTTTTTTCCTTTATGAGAATGGAGAGGTACTTGGTATCTTTGTTTCTTTTTCCATAATTGTTGGGAATGATTTCTTAGTGCTTTAAATTATCCTGAAAATAGAAGCAAGGTGGGGCCTGGGGCTTGTTTTGTTTTGTTTTGGAACAATATTGTTTGCAAGAAACATTGCTATAATTGATCACTTTTTCCCTATTTAGTTATTTATATTTTTTCCCCAGCTTAAGATGTATGGAAAATATTTGTGTAGGGAAATTAGTCATTTGCTTCTCTACTTCCTAATAACAAAAAAAAAAAAAATCATTCATTTTGGTTTTTTTCTTTAATGGCTTATAGAACAAATGAGATGCAGTCTGAGGGACTTGACTAAGGGAAGGAATACTTCCCCGGAGTCATCCCAGTGTAAGTTCCTCCTGTGCACAGGATCATGCAGACCATAGCGTATAAGTTCATGAGATGGGGCAGAGCTTGGCCTGTGAACATCTTCAAATGGCAGAAATTAACTAATACATTAGGTTGAAAAATAGACCAAGTTCATCTCTTTTTTTTTTCAAGCTTGTCTCTTAAAAGTTAGCAAATAAATGACATTTTATTTATGTAGAAAATCTACATTCTGTTTAAGCTTCTAGAACAAAGAGTTTATATTTGATTTAATTTATGAAGGAAGTTTTAGTTTAGGGGTTGGGGATTTAGCTCAGCACCATAAGTGCCTGCCTGACAAACACAAGGTCGTGAGTTCAATCCCCAGTACCAAAAAAAAGAGTAAGTTTAAGTTTAGTAAAGGTCTGACTGTTCATTAGTAAGTATTTGAACATCTACTCTTGGTGTCAGCAGTCATGTATTAATGTTTAGGAATTGAATATACGAAACTGTAGGAGTAGGCTTTCATTTTAGAGAAAGATGACTCTTCCTGGAGCAGAAATGTGTTCCTGTCCCTAGTGAGGGCTCCTGTGGGCTTCGCTTGGTCAGGCGGCCTGGCTGGTGTCAGAACATCTGGGGCTCATGTAGGCAGCTTACTGTCTGTCCTCTTTACTATCTCAGTGGCTCTGGGAGTTGGGAATTTTTTTTAAGGTAATAAAACAATAAAATGGAACAATGTTGAATTTCAAAAACAAGACAGAAGGAAATCTCCCATAGTTGCTATACTGTATAATGTTATCTGAGCATCTAAACAGATACTCAGACTACCACCCCCAGGCCTGCAAAGTCAATCAATACAAGTATTAAGTTGTTTTGTACCTCAGTTGCTATTGTCTCAGCCTGTGTTCCTCCAAATCAGCCTGTTGCCTACATGGGGATAGGAGTGGGGGTGTCTCCCAGCCTGCACCTGCTGGCTCTTAGGAAAGGCAGGCTGACTTCTTTTTTTTCTTCCTGGGCCACTACTGCTGCTGGCTCATGGGAAGGGTGGACTCAACTAGATGGTATTTTGAGCTAGGCTTTTAAGAGTTTGCTGTTTTCTTTAATGATCCTAGTACTCTTGAGTAGTCAGTAGGAGCTCAATATTTATTAAATGAATATAGAATAAACAATATCTCTCTCTCGGTTTCTCTTTTTCTCTCTAGAATCTCCTGTAGAGGCCTAAGAGGAGTTCTGAAGAGGGTCAAGAAGGTGTCAGCACAGCCTGCTGTCCTGGTGGTTGCAGCATTCTGAGGAATGAAGCAGGAAAATCAAGAGTTGGAGACCAGCATGGCCTAAAAAGCAAGGCCCTGTTTCAAAGGCCTTGAGTGGTGGTGATGTATGGAGATAAGAATCCATTATACAGCATCAGAGGATGTAAATACTTGTTTATACAGAAGTTAGTGTTTTCTGCTTACATTGTATTATTGATTCACACCACTTGCTTAAGTGAACAGTGTCTTTTTCAAGACCTAGATTAAAGCTTACATTGGCCTAGATTAAAGCTTACATTGTAGTTGATAAGAGGTAATAGAAGATGGAAAAAATAAAAAGGCTGTTACATTTCAGGGTGGACAGACTATATTACTGCATGTCATTATGTCATTTCTTTCCAGCTTATTAGTTTTAATTTTTTTGATTTGATAAAATTAGATAGTTTTCCTAGAAGGGTGAACAAATGACACAGGTCAGTGTGATGTAGAAATAAATCACAGATGGGAAGAAATTACATTTTAAATAGTGTATCTACGGGGCTAGGGATTTAGCTTAGTGGCATGAGTGCTTGCCTGGTAAATGCGGGGTTACGAGTTCAATCCCTGGTGCCAATAAATAAATCAGTAAATAAATAGTGTATCTTGAAGATGCATAAAGTATAAATAAAACCAAATATTTAAATGTTTTGTTTGTCTCTCATATTATTTTCTGTTTATTACCTGAAAAAGAAACCTTTTTGCCTCAAAAAATATTTTCAACAGTAATAGATATTATAGGTAGGGAGATAATGTTTTCCTGAGGACTTTTATAACAGACTAGGTGTGCTCTAAACTGTCTCTTAAGATAAATCTCCCTTTCTTCAATTCTCTGGTTCCTTGTTTCTCTCAGAAGAGGAAAAACCTAGATTGCTTTTCTCTTTTTGAGATCCCAGAATCTGTCCAGATTTTTTACAGGTTCATTCCTCTCCTTTTTCTTCTTTTATTTTTGGCAATAGCAAAGTTTTATTATAGGTAAGAAAAACACAAGCTCTGCAGAACCTGTTTAGGCCATGTAAAAATAGAAAAGAAGTACACCCTACAGAGGGAAGGTGGGTCATAATGCAAGAGAGCACAGTAATAAAAACTTAGTGTGCACCGTGCTTTTTGTATCACCCACTTCTCAGACCAACATCAGTTCTAGGCCATCCTCTTGGAAACCTGCCTGAGTTCTCATGAGAAGTCCACGTGCAGAGCTCTGGGGACTGTTCTGCACCTGTTCTGGGATCTTGTCACACCTTTCCCAGCTAGTTTTAGCTGTGCCCTACCTTCCTGACTTATTTTCCCCTGAGAGACACAAATTCCCGTAATTATTTTTGGGTACTAAAGGAGTGGAGGTATTTATCTTATATCCTCTGGCTGGAAGGGACTGTAGACCCTACCTACTAGGGATTATGTACTCTTTAGGATGTTATAGTTCACTAGTTTGGTTGAAGAGAAAACCCATTACAAGACATTAAAAAAAGAATTAATGACTTTTGACTTGTCTGTTCAATGGGAGAAAGAAAATAACTTTCCTTTTACTTTGGGTATAAAGCCCAAACATGAATAGATCAGGTTTCTGCCCTTGTGGAGGACAAACTAGAGTATAGCAAAGAGATTAAGCCAGAGATTAAGACTTAGCAAGATGACCCACAAAATGGATCTGTTGTAAAACAAGGGTCTTACTACAGGTGTTCTTTTCAGCTGTGATGAGTTATGATTGTTGGTGACTATTTATCTATACCTGGAGCAATACTGGAATCTTGCATTTTGAAGTGGAGCTTCGGGTCTTCCAGAGGTTTTGAAAAATAGCTTTCTTTTTAGTCCTGTGAAAATTTTAGTGATCATTTTCCTTGTAGGATTTTTAATAGCTTGTCACTGTATCACATGAAGATAGACCAAAATAGTTCCTTCAGAACTAGGAATAAGGCTAGCATATTGAGGTGCTGTAGGACTGCCCTTCTGGCTTCCCTCCAACTTTTTGATTTCCCAGAAAGACCTTAGACATGTCTCTTTGGTGTTCCTTATAGTGCATGACTTCGACCTGCTTGAGAAGATGGACTGCCTCTAGGATTTGTAGAGTGTTCTGCTTGTGTTTCTTATTAGTCCTATTAGTCCTTCTTAACTCCTTTCCAAATTGTACCATGAGTATGTAGCACCAGGAAAGGCATATTTGGAGTCTGTATAGATATCCTCATATCAATTCCAAGTTAAGAGCTATTAGCTCTGCCTTTGATGATCTTGGACCTTTGTCCATCAGTGAAGCACAGCTCCAGAGCGGCTTGGAAGGGCAGGTCACTAATGTCTTGCCTGTTTGCATAGTTCTGGGAGATCACATGTTCTGAAAACTATAAGCTTCTGGGCTTATAAGCAGAGAGGCAGGATAAAAGTAGTGCAGGTTTTTATAATAACCTTAGATGTGTCTAAGAACATGATCTCATACTTGGCAAGCCATTTCACTGTTAACCACAAGTACCTTTGACTTCAACAATTGTTCCGACCTGACAGGAAGTTAGCACTTAATACTTTCTGTCCTAAAATGTCCTGTGTTAGCATAGATCCAGCTGGTAGTGTCCTCAGCAGGGTGATCATCCAGCGGCTCTATCTCAGTTTGAACAGTATGTCACTTGGCAGGTCCCCATTTAAGCTGTGATGTTTTAGAATCATTCAACTTTTCTATACCTGGATCAATACTGTTCTAGCCTTTAGGTCAAGACAGTCAAAGCAATTCCTCTTCTGATATGTAGAGGAAAAAGGGTTTTCTTAAGTCAGGTAATTTATTGTATCATGAAGCAGATTCTATCTCTTGGATAAGTAGATCAGGGAGACTGGGTATAGTCTCCACAGATAAAATTTGTTTTTGCCTTTGTCAGAATTTGACAGTTGCCCCAGTTGTGCTAGGAACTCTCTTCCTAGCAAGGGAATAGGACACTGTGGGACAATTAGAAGCCACATTTGACCTTCAAAGTAACAGAGCAGGAGAAAAGAATCTCTGACTAGGTCACCCATGACCCCAACTGTGGCTAAAGGAGAGTTTTCTGGAGAAAGAAGTCAAAACTTACTAAAGTAATTGGCTCACCCATGACACCCAGCATTACCCAGACTTCCTTTAGAGAAACGGTGATGTCCATGGACAGGTGCATCTTGGGTTCCCTTGTGCCTTGTCAGAGGGGGAGAGGCAGGTTTGGCTTGCCTAGGCCCCTCTCAGCAGGAATAATCAACCCTTCAGATTCAAACAGGGCCCAGGCAGCTTTGTGGTGCTTAGTTTGCAGCCTTCTTACACTTGAAACAGAAATTCTTTACTCCATTATCTTTGGGTTTTCCATTAGAAAGTTTGGGTAAATTTAAAGCATTACCAGTTGTGGAACTTCCAGGAAGATGACGTACTAGTAAGCAGCAGAAAAAACAGCCTCTCAGTGAGTCACCATCCAGATGCTGGAATGCAACATCATGAGGAAGACAAGAAGGAAAGAAGTGGGTCCCCAGGACCCAGGAAGAATCTGAGGTGTGAGTTGAAGCCCACAGAATGAAAAGAAAAACTTCAATAAAAAAGAAGGTAGTAGCTGGTGGTGCCTTCATCCAGAGCTGGACTAACTGCATGAGAAGAACTGTTGGAACTGGGGGTGGGGGGAGTGTTGCTGCTGATGGACCTAGAAGACTGCACTGGCTGGTGGTGAGTATAGAAGACTCAGTCCTCCTGCAGGAGAGAGCAATGGACTGGGAGCTGTTTTGGATCAGGGCTGGATCAGACCAGAACCAGATCTGCTGCCAGCTTCTTCCAGCAACTCCTAGCTGAGTGGAGACCTGTGGAAACTGAATGGACTGCGGTGAGCCCAGTGAGTCTGGTCTCCGGGCAGGCCTGCCAAGGTTATCTGCTACTCTACCATAAAGCAACAGCTGGCCTGCTGGAGTACAACGGCATGATTTGGGATTCTTATCTCCAGGCTGTCTACTAGTGAATCTAGAGAGAATCCTGGAAGTAGACTCCTGTTTTGGGGGGGAGTGAGTGGGTTGTTTGTTTTTATCTCTCTTTTTTTTTTCCTTGTTTGATTGTTTTGTTTTATTTTTTGTTTTTTATTTCTCTTTCACTTTTTTTTTAATGAGTGTGAGAGTGCTTCCCATCCTCTTTATGGGTGTGGTTCTGCTTTGTTCTACCTTTTATCACTTCCACCTCTTTTTGCCTTCAATCTTCTGTACCAGTTTCCCCAAGTTGGCAGGACACATTTTTGTCATCCAACTTTTCTTGTAATCTCTTTCTCTTTCTCTTTTTCCATTTGTCTGTTTTCCCCTTAATTCATTTTAAATTTTAACCCCAACATCAAAATTGACACACTATAGACTTATATATTGCATATAATTATCTGGTTTGTTTTACATTTTGTTTTTCTTTTGTGTTTGTTTGTTTTGTTTTTCTCTTGGATTTTTTTTTCTTTTTTCTTTTTTCTTTTTTTTTTGTACCAGGGATTGAATTTATGATCTTGTGCTTGCCAGGCAGGCACTTATGGCGCTAAGCTAAATCCCTGGCCTGTTTTTACATTTTGTTATATAATCACAAATCTAGTTCACAAAGTTAAAAGTTGCAAATTAAGGGTTGGTGTTTTTGTTTGTTTTGGGACCAGGGATCAAAAGACCATGCACTTACCAGCAGTTTATTATTTTATAGGCTGTGTTTGATGATACTGGTACCACTAAAGCCAAAATTCACATAATTGTTCTAAATGGCGTTGGCCCTGATCATTCAACTGAGATTAATTAAGGGTCACAGAAAAACTGTGACACAGATCCAAAGACTAGGCCAAATGAGCAACGATGTCTCATCTTCAACAATCTGAAAAGGTAAAATCTTCCAACACACTCAAAACCCAAAAACCAGTTACACTTGGAAGATACCTCAGAGAATTAATCATCACCTAACTGTCCTAAATATCACCAATAAATGGACCCACTATAGACAACATACAAGCATCAACCCAGGAATTAAACTAAAAAAAAAAAAAAAATGAGAAGACACTTAAACAAGATGCAGACCCAGACATCTAGTTCAGCACAGACAAACTCAGAGGCAATGAGGTGGGACAATCCAAAAGCCTCCCACCAGGTTTCTCCAAAGTGATGACAACAAAGTAATTGATTGAGGTTCTGGAAAAAATGAAATCAGAAATCTCTCAGATAACTACAGAGATTACCAAAATATACACTAGGTTTAGCAATGTTAGAGTAGATACAACAAAATAGACGAGCTTAAGCAAAGTATTGAAGTGCAGCATAGGAAACAAATGGAATCCATAAAGCAGATTCAGATATCCAAGAGAATAAAAAGTCTGTTGAAAGTATTTGAAGCAGATTAGGCCAGTGTGAGGATTAGGATCTCAGATACTGAAAACAGGCTTGCAGTCAAAGAAAGCTCTCTTAAAAATAGCAAGGGATCATGAGAAATGAATCCATCACCCACTAAATGAGACAAAATCAACAAGATTGTCAATGACCAAGCAGGAGATACCACAAATGACATTAGAAACATGTTTATAGACATTGTGACAGAAAACTTTCCTGGTAGAGAAAAATTAGACATATAAATAAGTGAGGCATATAGAACTACAATTAGCAAGAATGAAAAAAAAATCTACATCCGGGCATATCATAGTCAAGATTCCACAAATTCAACACAAGAATAGAATCCTAAAAGCTGTTAGGGAAAAGAAACCACTTATAGAGGAAAGCGCATCAGAGTCACAGCTGTCTTCTCAGCACAAACTCAAATCAAGGAAAGCTTGGAGTGAAGTACTCCAAGTTCTAAAGGAAAACAACTGTCAACCCAGATCAAGGTACCCCACAAAACTATCTTTCAAAATTCATGAAGAAATAAGATATTTTCATGACAACGACTGAAGAAATTTATGACTAACAAACCTGCCCTTCAAAATGTTCAAAAGGACATTCTGAGAAGATATAATAAGAACTACAGCTCCATGAACCCCAATGAAAGGAATCCACTAGGCAAAGGCAAACAATTAGAGGGACAGAAAAACAACGGGAAAAGCCAAAAACAGGAAAATAACATGAAAAAGACAAGTCAAGATATATGAGGTATAATCATCAGTGTTAATGGTCTTAATTCACCAGTTAAAAGAGACTGGTAGAATGGATCAAGAAGAAAGATCCAACAATATACTGCTCACAAGAAGCACATTTAATACAAAAAGAAATTCATAGACTGAAAGTCAAAGGATGCAAAACAATACCTCATGCAGCAGGAACCCAGAAAAAAGTAGGAGTAGCTATTCTATTTGCAGACAAAGTGAATTTCAAGCCAAAACTGATGAAGACAGATTAATAAGGTCACCACAGTACGTCCAGCACAAGCTAGGAGAAGAGCTCGTTGGTGGCTGCTGAGAACCGGCCATGGTGGAACCCAGGTGGCTGCACAAGAAGGCAATTTGGTAAGCGCCTCCCACAAGCCAGGAGGAGACCTAGTCGACAGCTCCCCATAGTCACAAAAAGACAGATCAACTAGACCAAAAAATCAATAATGAAATATTAGAACTAAATCAAACTTTTGAACAAATGGACCTACTAAATATCTACAGAATATTCCACACCACAACATCAGAATACAAGAAATTCAAATTATCTCATGCATACTATCAGACCGCAGTGAAATGGAACTGGAAAGCCATGCAAAAGGAAACCACAAGGACTTCATAAATGCATGAAATTAAATAGCACCCTACTGAACAACCACTGGGTCACAGATGAAATTAAAGAAGAAATTACACAGTTTTTAAAGTTGAATGATAATGACCATACACCATACTGCAACTTGTAGGACACAATGAAAGCAGTCTTAGGGAAATTTATAGCAGAAATTGCCTATGTCCAGAAAACAGAAAGCATGTATAAACAACTTAATGCTGAACCTCAAACCTCTTGAAAAAGAAAAACAGGCTAAACCAAAAGCTCATATGAGGGAGGATAAAGATCAGAGAAGAAATTAACACACTGGAGGCTAAAAGCACAAAGAATCAAATCAAAGAGTTGGTTCTTTGAGAGATTAAACTTCATAAACCCTTAACCAACCTTATCAAAAAAAGGAAAGAAAAGACTCAAATCCAGGACCAGGGATTTAGCTCAGTGGCATAAGCGCTTGCCTGCCAAATGTGAGGTTATAAATTCAATTCCTGGTACCAAAAAGAAAAAAAACTCAGACCCACACAATTAGGAATAAAAAGAGCAAAATCACAACAGGCCCTGCAAAAATCCAGAAAATCATCTCCACCTACTTTGAAAACTTGTATTATAACAAGATGGTAAATACAGAATAGACAGATTATTAGATACATATGAATTAACAAAGCTGATCAAGAAATAAAAATCCTATATAACCCAATATCAATAAGTGAAATTGAAGATGTAATTAAAAACCTATCAGCAGGGGGCTGGGGATTTAGCTTAGCGGCATAAGCGCCTGCCTTGCAAGTGTGTGGTCATGAGTTTAATTCCTGGTACCTATAAAAAAGAAAAAGACAAAAAAAATTAAAAAAAAAAAAACACCTATCAGCAAAGAAAAGCCCAGGCCCAATGGATTCACTGTTGAATTGTACATGAAATTTAATGAAGACCTAACACCAATACTCCTTAAGCTCATTAATGAAATTAGATGGAAAGTGTTATGGTTTGATAACTAGTGGTCAACTTAACGCCAGCTGGATTACATCAGCATGCATTGAGAGAAGATGCTCCACCTGAGGAGGGTTGCCAGGATAAATAGGTGGAGAAGAAGAGAGGTTTGGTGAGGGATTGAGGCGTTATGGAGGCATTGTTGGTCCTCCTACGAGTTGCTGTCTGAGCTGTTGTGTCTTCTGGAGAAGCTTTGGTCTTCACATCGAGCATTGCTTCCTGGCTCCGGAGGGGAAGACATGTGCTGCTTGGTCTCCAGGATGAACTCGTCACGCTGCTTCCTGGCACATACCGGACTGTGCTTGTCGTCGGAGGAGCTCGGGGGCCTCCGTGTTGCTGAAGACAGCTGTGGTTCCTTTCAGGACAGCCCTGCTCTTTGTTATGAGTGTCACTTCTCAGCTCCAGTGTAGAACCCTCATCCCACTAGCACAGCTCCTTCATCCTGCTGGCATAGACTTTCTGGCTTCCACCGCTGACCCTTGGGTCTTCCCGGCACGAATCCGTAAAAGAGACTGGCGTGAGTCCTTCTTGTGGGCTCTGGACTTCCAGTTGGACTCGTGGAGGCGTTGTTCTGAGCTCTGGGTTTTTATCTGGACTCATGTGGGACATTGCCGTGGGGTTTAGACTCTTGACTGAATAATCTATGTCATTGGTGCTGCGGATAGATTTCCTGCATTCTCCTGTGTTAACTTCCGGTGACCATTATAAAAATGTTATAAACTCCATGTCCTGATCTGAATTGTTCTCTGTGTACAACCCCTGACTACAACAGGAAGCAATACCACCAAATTCATTCCTTGAAGCAAACATTACTCTGATTCCAAAACCAGAGAAGCATCCAAGTAAGAATTACAGTCCAATCTCTCTAATGAACATTAATGCAAAAATGATACTGGCAAACAGACTACAGCAAATCATCAAAAACAGTGTACACCCTGTATAATGGGATTTATCCTAGGAATGTAGGGATGGTTCAACATATGTAAATTCATAAGTGTAATACACCATATGAACAGAACCAAGGACAAAAATCAGATGATCATCACTATAGATGTGGAAAAAGCTTTTGACAAATTTCAGCACCCATTCATAATAAAAGTCCTACAGAAAATTGGAATAGATGGTCTTTATCTCTATCTGGTGCAATAAAGGCCAGCCATCTAGGACAAACCAACAGCCAACATTATTCTAAATAGACAAAAACTGAAAGTATTCTTTCTAAAGTCAGGAATAAGACAAGGATGTCCACTGTCATCACTCTTACTCAACATAGTCCTGGAAACTAACAGGAGCAATTAGACAAGGGAAAGAAATAAAAGGAATAAAGATAGGAAAGAAAGAAGTTAAACTATCATTATTTGCATATGACCTAATACTCTACTTAGAAGACCCCAAAATCTCCACCAGAAGACTTAATAAGCAAATTCAATAACATAGCTGGTTACAGAGTCAACACTCAATAATCAATAGCATCCTCGTACACATATAACAAACTCACTGAGAGCAATCACTGAAAAAATACCTTTTACAAAAGCATCTGAAAAAATGAAATACATAGGAATCAATTTAACAAATGAGGTAAAAGACCTCCACATTGAAAGCTACAGTACTCTGAAAAAGGGGATTGAAGAGGATATTAGAAAATGGAGAGATATCCTGTGCCCTTGGGCAGGAAAAACCAATATAGTAAATATGGGCATATTTCTAAAACTATTATACAGATTCAATGCTATCCCAATCAAAATACTAATGGCATATGTTACAAAATTAGAGAAAACAATCCTAAAATTCATCTGGAGCCAGAAGAGACTTAGAATAACAAAGGCCACCCTGGGCAGCAAAGACAAGACAGGGCATCACAAACCCTGAGTTGAAATTATACAATAAAGCTACTGTGATTTAAAAGAAAAAAAAAAGACCCAAAGATCAATGGAGTAGTTTAGAAGATGCAGAAACAACTGCAGACATACTAAGCCACCTGATCTTGGAAAAAGATGCCAAAAACATTCACTGGAAAAATTATGGCCTCTTTAATAAATGGTGCTGGAAAAACTGGCTTTGGGGCTGGGGATTTAGCTCAGCTGCATAAGCGCCTGCCTGGCAAGTGTGAGATGGTGAGTTCAATTCCTGGTACCAAAAAAAAAAAAAAGATGTGGTAAGAAAAACACACACTAAAGATTAGAACGAGACTCATATCTTTCACCATGTACAAAGCTAAAATCAGAATGGATCAAAGATCTTAATATTAAAACAACATTAAATCTGCTGGAACTCTTCAAGACATTGGTATAGGCAAGACTTTATGAACAAAACCCCGACTGCACAAGAACTATCACAAAGAATCAACAACTGGGATCTCATGCTATTGAAAAGCTTTTGCACAGCAAGAGAAACCACCAAGAGAGTAAAGAGACAACTCAATGTGCGAGAAACTGTTTTCCAGCTGTCCCTCAGACAAAGAATTACTATCAAGAACATATAAAGAACTAAAAAATATCAAGCCTCCTAGATTTAAAGACCGAATCCAAAAATGGGGATCTGAGATAAACACATACTTCTCAGATGAAGAAATACAAATGGCAAATAAATATGTAAAAAGATGTTCAACACATTGATCATTTGAGATTCCACCAGCACTGAGATTCCACCTCACCCTGGAAAGAATGGCTAGTATCAAGAACCAAGCAGTACCAAACACTGCAGGAACTGCGGGGGGGAAAGGAACCCTTCTCCATTATGGGTGAGAATGCAGACTGGTGCAACCACTGTGACAATCAGTGTGGAGATGCCTCCAAAACCTAGGACTAGAGTCCCATTCAATCCAGCTATTCCCCTTCTGGTATCTTCCCAAAAGAATTAAAAACATCATACCACAGTGATAGATGTGAACCCATGTTTATAGCAGCAGAGTTTATAATAGCCAGATCTTGGAAACAACCTAAATGCAACCTCCTTACTGAGGGATGGATAAAAAAGATGTGGTATTGTTATACAATGGTGTACTACTCAGCCATAAAGAAGGATAAGCTGGACACTTATAGGTAAATGGATGCAGCTTGAGAACACACTCAGTGAAATACATAAGACGTGTAAACACCATATTGCTTCATTAGTGTGACAAGATGAAAAAATATATGTATACAAAAAATAGTTAAGATAGATTTCTCTGAGTTCACTGAAGAGAAATATCTGTACTTGTATTGTTTGGACAGTTAAAGGCAGATAATCTTGTGCTCTGGGTGAATGATTTGGGGATGACAATGTACAATGTATGTACCATTGTTACCCCCTGATTGATGTACTTTAAAATTTTGTTGTTTTTTTTTTTCCTTTTTTGTCTTTCTTTTTATGTATGAATAAAATGTTTTTTTTTAAAAAGCATTTTAAGTTGCAACAGCTAAATTCAAGCTTCTCTCTCTCTCTCTCTCTCTCTCTCTCTCTCGGTAAATTAACTTTTTTTATTTAAAGAGAAAAACAAAACAAAAAACAGTAAAAGGGTACAAGTAATACAGAATTTCAAGGGAAAAAATATGCACTAAGCAATTACTAGTCAATAGATTACATATTGTCATCTCAGAAACAGTTGTCCAGATTACAAAATTAAAGCATACAAAGTGGACATTAATACAGTGAGATTGCAGACAGTTCTGTTCAATGATCCAACAAAAACTCAGTAATATGGTTTTCTATCCTACACACTTAAATATGCATGAAGTTATATCCTTTAGATCACTTTCTTTCCTCTCTCTCTCTTTTTTTTTTTTTTTTTTGTCTTTTTCCTTCTTATCGGTACCAGGGATCGAACTCACAACTGCCTGCTTACAAGGCAGGTAGGTGCTTATGCCACTGAGCTAAATCCCCAGCCCCTCTTTCCTCTCTTTTTTACGATAACAATTACACATTTTGAGTTTTATTACTCCCACAGTTCTTATAACCTTTTCTTTGAAAAGGAAACAAAACAAAACAGAACAAACAAACAAACAAACAAAACACCAAAGTGACAAAGCAAAACAGAGTCAGAACAGAAGGATGGACATAGTATATAATGCAAAAAGAGATTACCAGGTGATCAACAATGGTTACCATTAGCCTCTTGCTATCTTAAAAAGAGTTGCCTGTAGCATCTGGTATAATAGAATTAACAAAACAGTACAGAACAAGACCAATAAAACCCACATTGCAGACCTTACAGGAATTCCAAAGAAGATAATAGTCAAAACATAATGGGCATCATAGAATATCTTGTTGCCTTCAAAGTGGTTGCCTATACCCTCAAACTTGATACTAAACAAACTTGATACTAAACAAAACAGAATATAATAAAATCAGGCAGAAAAAGATGTGGAGAACAATACAGGAGTTCAAATCAGATTAATAGGAAAACAAAAAAGTTATTATAATATATCCTGCTATTTTAATTTAGTTTTCTCTTAATTAAAAAATAAGAAATAAATTAATTTTTAAAAAAGAAAAAAAGGGGGGAGATTGAGATAAAAGAGAACATATCAGGGACTGGGGATTTAGCTCAGCGGCATAAGCACCTGCCTTGCAAGCAGGCAGTCGTGAGTTCGATCCCCGGTACCAATAAAAATGAAAAAGACAAAAAAAAAAAAAAGAGGACATATCAATAGAACCACATAGGTCAGAAGTGAACAATTTAAGCATCATTGTGTTTCACCATCAGATAGCCTGATATTAATAGTAGTTACCATAGTGTTTCTTTCCTTGAAATATTTGAGTTAAACTTCATATACTATAGCATCAAACTTATCAAGACAATGTGAAACCATTCAAGAGAATGAAAGCATTGCAGGGTATTTAGAATCAGATAACAGAAACTGAACAACGGTTTCTATATTATCTCTTTGCCTATAAAAATTTTGTTTACACTATCACATATATTAAAATATAATAAGATACAACATGTTAAAACCAATGGAAACAGATGAACAACAACTTGATGGGGCTTCAAAACAGGATGATATTAAATCAGCACTAGCTATTACGCTGTCTTACTTTCTTCAAAATAGCTATTCGTACTATCACAGACAACAAAACCAAACAACCCAGATTAAAACCATTCCAATTAATGAGTGAATACATTATATGGCTTCAAACCAGTATGACTGGGAATCATGATTACCACATACTTTTATGTATTCTTATCTTTTCTTACACTAGGGAAACTATTTGGTATTTATACACGTGAGTTTGATTTATTTCACTTATGAATATGGTCTCAAGCTGCATTCATTTATTTATAAATATCTCAATGTGATCATTCTTTATAACTGAGTAGTACTCCATTGTATAAAAATGCCACAACTTTTTTATCCATTCCTCAGTTGATGGACAATTAGGTTGTTTCAAAGACCTGGCTATTACAAATTGTCCTGCTATAAACATGGGTGCACATATATCACTGTGGTATGATGCTTTCAGTTCTTGTGGGAATATGCCTAGAAGTGGAATAGCTGGGTCAAATGGGGCTTCCAGTCCCAGCTTTCTGAGAAATCTCCAGGCTGACCTCCACAATGGTTGCCCTAGTCTACACTCCCATCAACAGTGCAGGAGCGTTCCGTTTTCCCCACAGCCTCTCTAGCATTTGTTGTTGGTGGTTTTCTTTTCTTTCTTTCTTTCTTTTTTTTTTTTTTTTTTTTTTTTTTTTTTTTTTGTCTTTTTCCTTTTTATCGGTACCGGGGATCGAAGTTGGTGGTTTTCTTGATCTTGGCCATTCTTTCAGGAGTGAGATGAAATCTCAGTGTGGTTTTAATTTGCATTTCTCTAATGACTAATGATGATGAACATTTTTTCATTTATTTATTTGCGGTTTATATTTCTTCATCTGAGAATTGTGTATTCATTTCAGATGCCTATTTTTGGATTGGGTCTTTGAATATTGGAGGTCTGATTTTTTTAAATTCTTTATATGTTTTAGACAGAAGTCCTTTGTCTGAGGGACTCTGTCTGTCTTTTTGAGGCAACGTCTCACCCATGCAGTTCAAGCTGGCCTTGAGCTCACTTTGTAGCCCAGGCTGGTCTTGAACTTGCAACAATTCTCCTGTCTCAGCCTTCCAAGTGCTGGGATTACAGGCGTGTGCCACCAGGCCCAGCTAGCTTGTCTCTTTTGACGCTCCTTTAGATCCCAATAGTTGAACACTGTAAAGGCCATAAATGTTGGGGTCCCATTTGAAGTTTCTTCATTAAACAGTTGGAATCCCCCTGAGAAGTAGATGGCAATTGAGGACAGCATCATCAAAAATATCTCTTTCTTCGAAGCCACCCTACATATTGTGGTTTCTGGGGACTTTTCCTCACATACATAAAGGGTCATAAAAGCCTGACATAAGAGATTTCACTCCACCTTAAAAGTGAAAGGAAGCCCATGTGTCCCTTGTAATCAGAGGATTGACTCCTATATGCAAAGGGGAGATTTTCTGGTGACCATGAGGTCACTTGAAACCAAATGGTGTGGAGCCCACATTACTGACCCATAATCTCAGCCAATCATGTGACAAGGCAAGATAATGAATGTGATTAAGGTAGCACCCTGAGAAAGAAATGGCCATCTAGGGAGAAAGCACACATTGGATTTTGAGCGCAAAAGGAATAAACTTGGGTAGGCAACTACTCAGGAAGGAGACCAAGTTACCAACAGCTGATTTTCCTGAATGAGTGAGAAAGCTGAGCAATGTATTGTGGAGAACAGAAACTTGAGGTCAAAAAGATGCACTAAACTTGAGGTCTCACAGTTTGTGCCCGAAAGATCTGTTCTCCAACTAGGTTGATAAAAGGCTCTCTGGCTATTCTTCACTGATTTTTATATTCAATGAATGACCAAAAAAAAAAAAAAAACAAAACAAAAGGGAGATAAACTTTAAGCAAGCTTAGATGCCTGCTATGGCTGGAAGAAAAACACAGATTTTTCTTTTTCTTTTTTCTTTTTTTTTTTTCTTTTTGAGATAGTGGCAAGGGAGCACAAAAATAAAGAGACTAGGCCGCACAGTCCCCAGCGACCTAAGGACCTCCCACCTACTCAAGGCTCCATCTTCTTTAAGGAGCACCTTTCTGCTGGAGAAGGAGAAACCCCTCAGCCTGTCAGACATCTTCCCAAACTCTTTATTCCAATCCACTCTAACCCATAGGCACCTATCAGAGATGGCTTAGACTTGGTGTGGACCTCATGCAGATCTACCAACCTTAGCATCAACCCCTTTTATATCATTTAACATTAGCATATTGTAGACCTCACAATTTAGAAGGACCCCTGTGTATTCTGGCACAATAGAGAAGCAAAAAGTAAAAAAAAAGAACAAGTTTATTGAGGACATGGAAAGGAGCACACAACTCATAGTGGTTGGGCTATCTCCTCTGACCGAATACAGAGAGGCAGAGGATTATATGACCTCTGATCAGAAGTGGCGCATGGGGCAGGCATTGATGATGTGTGAGGAACTAATTGGAATTTTCTTTCTGGGCAAACAGGAAAGGGAGTTGCAATTAGGGCTGAAGAAAAAGCAGGAAGTGCTAAGCGTTCCTGCTTTGGCCTTCTGCCATATTAGACCACTGCCATAATTGTACAGTAATTTATAGTAGGGCAAGAACCTTTCACTAATGTCTAATTCTACTGGAATTAAACCCTACCCTTTAATTACAGCTGCACCACACCTGTGGCTTGTTGAACCTTTACTGGGCCTCTCCTCAGGCACTAATCTTTCTCCTCTTAAAAAGTCTCTGGCATTTAGCTAAACCTTTTTCCCTGCATATTCTAAGACTTGCCAGTGGTGCATGCCAGCAATCCTAGCATTCAGGAGGCTGAGGCAGGAAGATCACCATGAGTTCAAGGCCAGCCTGGGCTACATAGTGAGTTCAAGGCCAGACTGAGCCACACAGTGAGACCCTGCCTCAAAAAACAAAAAAAAAACATAAAAACAAAAAAAGAATTGCCAGCTATCAGCACGTAAGTTAATTCACATTGATTATCAATGACACTTCTGATCATGTAATGATTTGCACTTCTTGCCCCATACATTTTAGTCCTTACTAGAGAGGAACCTACATGTGCAGAATACAGTTCTTCTAATTACTGTCATCAACCTCTGAAGGCCCTTATTTTATGTTACTCTGGCAGCTCATGCTAGCAATGTTGACAACCTTAATATTTCTCAAATTTTTCTCATAGTATGGTATTCAGACAAAAGCCAAAGCTTGATTCCCCACCAGTCTCACAAAAGAATGGACGGGAAAGCCAGGCATGGTGGCACACTCTTATAATCCCAGCACTCAAGAGACTAATGCAGGTGGATCGTTGCAAATTTAAGACCAGCATGGGCTACAAAGTAAGCCCAAGGCCAGCCTGAACTGCATAGTGAGACCCTGTCTCAAAAAGACAAAAAAAAAAAAAAAAAAAGAATGGACGGGAAGCTCTGCCCTTGAACAAGTTACCTCAACACTTGAGCATAACAGACAAAAATGTTTTCTTGTTGTTCTGACTGCGGCTACTATTGCATTCACAGCACTAGCAGCTACAGTGGCGACCACAGCAGTCACCTTGACCCATTCCACATGAACTGCCCAAACCAGGAACAGCTTGTTTCAAAATGTTACTTCTGCCAGGTGTGGTGGCACATGCCTATAACCCCAGCATACTGGAAGCCAAAGGATCATCTCAAGTTTGAGGCTAGCCTGGGGTGCGTAGTGAGTTTAAGGCTAGCCTGAATACACAGCAAGAACCTCAAAAAATAAGATTACTTCTAAGTTGACGACAGATCTTACCAGTGCCCTGATGCTCTTTGGGCTGCTGTCAGATGGCTCACAGAGCACTAGCAGGCTCTCTGGACTTGCACTTGTCTTAGTTTGATGCAGAATATGCTCTATGTGCGTCAAACCCATCCCATTTAACAGCTCTGATTTCTGGGATGAGATCCAACACATGCTCCATGGTGTTTTTCCCACAGATTATGGGGCGGTTTCCCATCTTTAGGTCCACCTGAAGGGCCAGCTTCACATCTTCAAATGGAAGCTCACAGTATCATTTAGACTGTGTTAATGATATTGTCTACAGCTTAGCCTGAAAAACTGGCTTTCCAGCCTCAAATTCCATATCTAGATACTTATGCTATCAGAATTACATTTTTGTTGGTTTTCTTAACAGTCCTAAAAGCTGAGTGTGTGCTGTTTCAAGGAACACTGTGCCAAAGCTGTAATGACTCCTGCATCAAGCCCAATACCTGTCTACACTGCATTCCTCTCCTCCTCCCTAATCCCTAGAGTTTAAAACACAAAAGGTGCTACGTGGGGGGCTTGACTTGAAGAGTAAATGATTAGAGTTATGAAGGGTCTGCAGGGCAAAAGCACACAGGCTCTGCAATGTATGGTTGAGGATTAAGAAAGAGTCAGGCACAGTGCCACATACCAGTATTCCTAGCACGTGGATGCTGAGGCAGGAGGATTACTGTGAGTTCCAGGTTACCCTGAACTACATAATAAGACCTTGTCTCAAAAAACAAAGTGGGGGAAAAATTTTAAAAGGACCCATGGGGCAAGAGCATGCATACTCTAGATGATATAGTTAAAGATATACTCTAGATGATATAGTTAAAGCAGAATAGGTTCCTTTGTTCCTTGGCATCCAAGCTGTCCTTCCTCTGTTTCTCTGAAATAAAAGCCAGAGAATTCTCAGTTCAGCACTGCTCCCTCAAACTCCTTCATGCTGTGTTTTTCTTTTCTTTTTCTTTTTTTTGTCTTTTTCCTTTTTATCGGTACCGGGGATCAAATTCACGACTGCCTGCTTGCAAGGCAGGTGCTTATGCCGCTGAGCTAAATCCCCAGCCCCATGCTGTGTGTTTTTGAGACAGTCCTGGCCCCTTAGTGTTTGGACCAAGTCTTGTCTCTGAGTAATCTTTTCATACTCCATGAATTTGATTCTACCTTATTTCACTTAACATAATGTCTTTGAGGTACATTGATGTGTCTAGAATTTCCATCCTTTTTAAGGCTGAATAATAGTCCAGTATGTATACATACTACTTCATTCATTCATCTGCTGATGGGCACTTCAGTCACTTCCACCTTTGGCTATTGTGTCTAATGCTGCTAGCAATATAAGTGTAGAAATAGTGGCTGCCTGCTTTCAATTTTTTAATCCTTTTAAGAATATACATGGATGGGGCTGGGGATTTAGCTCAGTGGCATAAGTGCCTACTTTGCAAGCAGGCAGTCGTGAGTTCGATCCCTGGTACCAATGAAAAGGAAAAAGATCAAAAAAAAAAATATATATATATGGAGTAAAATTGCTAAGTTATATCATACTTCTGTGTTTTATTCCTTGAGAAACCACTGCATAAACCAGTCTTAATAATGTAGTTAGCTAATGTTGCATTGTACATGTTATTGGCAGATTTATAAGTAAAATGTAGAAAACAAAATAGATTTTACATGGTAAGGGATAATGTAGGAAGAGTCAGGAAGAATGTACTGAGAGAAGATTTTTTTTTTTTGTCTTTTGAGACAGGGTCTCACTATGTAGTTCAGGCTAGCTTTGACTTGAGATCACTTTATAATCCAGGCTGGTCTAAAACCTGCAATGATCCTCCTTCCTCAGCCTCCCAAGTCCAGATGCCACATGTTCTTATGTCAGAGGTATATTTAACATGTGGATTTTTAAAATGTTTTGTTTTATTGGTGAACAAAAGAAAATATGACATTAGAAATTCCTTAGCTATGGAAACAGCTTTTTAAAAAACAGGTTTTTTTTTTTCATTTTTTTGTCTTTTTCCTTTTTATCAAAAACAGGTTTTTAAAAAATTAACTATTTTTGTAAGCCATTTTATGGCTTCATCAAAGATTAAGCACAATATGATTCTTTAAAAGTCTCTGGGAGGAGGGTATGGGTAGTGTTATGGATTAAAAACTGGTGGTCAACTTAATGCCAGTGGAATTAAATCAGCGTGGTACTGACTGTAGATGGTCCAACTGAGGAAAGTTGCCTGCACAAATAGAGACATGGAGAAGAGCTAGGCATTGCAGTTTTCTCTAAGTGTTGCTGTTTTTCTTTTTCTTTCTTTTTTATTGGTACCGGGGATCGAACTCACGACCACACGCTTCCAAGGCAGGCGCTTATGCCACTGAGCTAAATCCCCAGCCCCAGTGTTGCTGTTTTGAGCCATTGGTTCTCCTGGAGGAGACCTGCTTCCTCAGTGTGAGTTCAACCATTGCCATTGGAGGAGCTCAGGACCTTGTGGAAAAACTCATCACGCTGGCTTCCTGGCATGTACTTGACTGTTCTTATGGCAGGAGGAGCTTGGGGCCTCTGTGTTGCTGAGCATGGCTGTGGTGCTTTTCAGGACAGCCCTGGTCTTTGTTTTGAGCATGACTTCTCGGCTCCAGTGTAGAACCCCCAACCTACCAACACAGCTCCTTCACCCTGCTAGCATAGACTTTTTAGCTTCCACTGCTGACCTTTGGGCCTTCCCAACACAGGTCTGTAAAAGAGACTGGCATGAGTCCTTCTTGTGGGCTCTAGACCTTCAGTTGGACTCATGGGAGACATTATCATGAGCTCTTGGGTCTTCATCTGGACTGATGTATGACATTGCTGTGGGATTAGGCCCTTGACTGGATATTCTATGTCTTTAGTGTTGTGGATAGATTTCCTGCACTTTCTTGCATAAACTCTGGGTGACCATCATAAAATACTATTATAAATTCCATGTCCTGATTCTAATTGTTCTCCTCACAACCCCAGACTACATCAGGTAGGGACTAGTTCCCTGGTAGAATGTTTGCCAGCATGTCCAGGGCCCTGGATCAATCCCCGTCACCACACAAATAGGCACAAAAATTATCAGTTGTTTGCTAAGCAAAAATGAAAGAAAATAGTGTATGAGAAGCAAATAATAGAGAAAGCGCAAAGAACTAAATATATATTAAGCAATTAATTTTGTTGGGCATTTTGCTGCATAATGGGCACTTGAAAAACAAAACCTTTACTCATTTGTAATCTACTGAAGACATTGAAAAAAACAGGTAACTAAATTTAAAAGATACTAGGTGCCAGGGATTTAGCTCAGCAGTTTAAGTGCCTGCCTGGCAAGTGGGAGGTTATGAATTTGATCCCCAGTACCAAAAAAAAAAAAAAAAAAAAGATACTTGCATCTTAGATGTAATAGTTATTGATAGATCTGGCCAATGGTGATCAGCACCCTCCCCCTCACCACTGTAAAAGCCCAAACTTAAGAGACAAAAGGTCCAGGTTGCCATGTTACAAGAGCCTAACCACAAGAGCTAGGAAATACCTCCTGTAACAGAGAGTCTCACTGCCAACCTCCTCCAGAGAAAGACACATTAATTACATAGAAAGTACAAGAGCCACCCGCAGCTCTCAGCCCATGACCCAAATAATACCTACCCCCTACACCTTTCAACTGCCGATAAAAACCCTGCTCACCCTGCTCTGCACACCTGGCCCTGGTCCGATGGGCAAAGTGAGACTTCTGCTTCTTTTGATTAAAACTCCTCATGTCAACCTCGCAGTGTGTATTCTGGCTCTTGGCATGGGGTTCAGCCACTTTAGCACTTATGTGATCCCCATGTAAGAAACAGTACAAAGTACTCACAAATTTTTGCTCATGAGACAGTTTTAGGGATGTGGTTACTACTTGTACACTGACAAGAATTTCAAATTTCATTGAAAGGAAACTATAGCCTTCAAGTCACATGGGGGTCCAAATTCAGTGAAGGGTAAGTACTTCAGATCAACGACCATCCTGCTTCCTTTCTTTCTGGTCACTCACTGGGATAGTACTTCTGAATCACATCATGCCCATCTGGCCAGATTTTTGTTTGTTTGTTTGTTTTTGTTTTTGTCTTTTTGAGACAGGGTCTCACTATGTGGTTCAGGCTGGCTTTGGGCTCACTTTGTAGCTCAGGCTGGTCTCAAACTTGCCACAATCTGCCTGCCTCAGCCTCCCAAGTGCTGGGATTACAGGAGTGCACCACCACCCCCAGAAGTCAGATATTTCTTGAGGATCTAACAACATGGCTCATGCAGAGCTCTATTTAGAATACCAGCAAAGGTGAAGACTCCTGACCAAGATACTTTGACTCATCTGGTCTGATACCATATGTGCCCTAAGCTTGAGGCTGCTTAAACCTTAAAGCCAGTGAATCCTAAAATTTGAGTCATCTCTGTCATCCTCCTAACCACCCTAATTATTGTAATCCCAAATATTGAGTTCGGTCATCCAAGTATTGAAATCCTCTAATTTTCCTCACAATCCTAAAGGTTGTATTTGTAATCCCATTGAGTCGTCATTGGAATCTCAGCAAGTTAATTCCAGTCTACCATCACCAATGCAACCCAAGGTGAGAGTAAAAACACCAAGACATATTCCAAGTCAAGGGCAGCCAAAGCATCCTAAATCTAATCCCCATGAGGATGTGTGGACAAAGACCCTAATCCTAGGCCTCTCCCAGAATTTATTATCTTGTGAAGAAGGGGGGTGGCTCAGGGATGGGTGACACTGAGGATGGTGGGAATTACGTGAGTAACTTAAGCTGGCGAGCCAGCTGGGGGGACAAGCATTTCTGTACATTGCAGAGATAAACATATGTAGAAGGATCAATTCACATAACCTAATTAAAGTAGCAACTGAACTGTTTTGGAGGCTGTTGCTTTGGTTTCTGATATGTAAACTCTTGTGCCCTGGGGAGTCATAGCCTCTCTACCTTGAAGCTCCTACCCAGTTGACATTCCTGGAGCTATTGGCTCTGACATGCCACTATGTTCATATCTTTTACATGGAGAACACTGTTTGAGGAAACAGGACTGTCTGTTGGCTTTAGAGATTACATATCAGCACCTCAGCTAGTCTTATTTGCAATGCTTAGAGCCAGTTGAAGAGCGAAGGAAATACCACAGCCAGCTCTCTACATATGAGTGTAATGAAATAAATCTCCAAATAATCAAAGTTGCAGTAATTGTTTTGCATTCAAGGGGAGACACTGGAGTTGTCTCCAACACTAATTACCACTTATAATCCCTTTCTTCCCCCAGTCCTTACTTGCTGTCCTTTTTTTTTTTAAGAACCAAAAAATGATTTTTTTTTGAAAGTATACAACAGAACAAGTCAGAATAAAGCCAACTAAGATCGTACAGTGAAATTGGTACAGAACTTCACAGCAGGTTACCGGGATAACAGTAATAGGTATCACAGTATATTTTGTTATCTTTATAATATTTGTTCTTTCAATCACGTATATCAAAATGAGATGAAATATAAAACACAATAGAACTTATCAAAAGAGAATATTGAATAGAGCAGTACCATTAATCAGAAAAGAACAAAACAGTAATAAAAATATTTGCCTTCAAAGGGCTGGAGGTTTAGCTCAGCGGCATAAAAGCCCTGCCTTGCAAGCAGGCAGTCGTGAGTTTGATCCCCGGTACCGATAAAAAGGAAAAAGACAAACAAAACAAAACAAAACAAAAATATTTGCCTTCAAAGAACGGTAGAAGGAAGTCCCCCTTATTTGCTATGGTCAACCTTCCAGGAGGTGCTCAGACTTCTGGTTCCCATTTGCTAATGCGGGGGGGGGGGAGGGTGTGTGTAGGGGAAGTGGGATATTTGACATGTAGCAGTAGGTTCACTATTGCTTAGCAGGGAGGCAGGATGGTCATTTGTTTTCACAGCATCCTCAGTTCCAACATGGCTCGGATCTCAGGAGCTGCTGCTGGTTCTCCCCCTGGAAGGGCTGCACTCGGCCAGACCACCACCACTTATCAGGGAGGGGAGGTGCTTGTTTGGCTTCCCAGGGTCCTAAGTTCCAACATGGCGTGGATCTCAGGAGACACTGCTTGCTGTCCTATCTTTCAAAATGTTGGTATCCAGATGTGCTGGAGCAAGAGCAAAGCAAGAGTCCCAGAACTCTGGGAGACTCAGGTAGGACTGGAGTCTAGTTTGGGCAACTTACTGACCCTGTCTCAATACAAACAAAAATAATTTTAAATGGCAGGGATATAGCCAGATATAAAGGCTCTGGGCTTAATTCCAGAACCCCAGTGTGTGTTGTGTGTGTGTGCATGAACAAGTGTCTCTCTCACACACAAACACTCAAACAAATACCACCATACTACTGCTTTTTAGAGTTAGTCATCCATTTCTGGGTTCTGAATCTTAAAATTCAAACAACTGCAGATTGAAAATATGTGAGAGACCAGGGATATAGCTCAGCAGCAGAAGTACATGCCTGGCAAGCATGAGGTTGTGAATTCAATCACTGGTACCAAAAAAAAAAAAAAATTCTATGAACTAGAAAATATGTGGGAGAATATGTATGCCTGAGGTGAATATGTATAAACTTTTAGGTGTCAGAGATTTAGCTCAGTGGTTCAAGCACTTGCCTGGTAAGTGCAAGTTTGTGAGTTCAATCCCTGATACCAAAAGAAAAAAAAATCAAACAAAAAAATAAATTAATTACACAAGGGGGGAGGATTTAACTCATCAGGTGTAAGTGCCCGCCTTGCAAGTGTGTGGTTGTGAGTTCGATCTCCGGTATAAAAAAAAAAGACCCTGTGTATAGAGTTTTTTCCTTGTCATTGTTCCTTAAATCATACATCTAACAATTATCTAGTATTTACAGTATATTGGGTTATTGGATTCTGTCCTAGATCCCCAATCTCCCAAATGAGTGTACGGCGGAGGTTAAATAAAAAGACAAATTGTATGATTTTTAGGGCTCCAGGAAGGTCAAAATCATTTAATTTAGCTCAAGACTTCTAGGGTTAAGACAAAAGCTTCTCTGGATCAGTCCACTTATATTAGGCCTAAGGACAAAGGGCGGAGAGACTGAGGAAAGTGCAGGCAATGAGCAGGACCTTGGGAGTCACTTCAAGGACATCTCCAAGTCATGAATCAAGTCAATTCAGTAACACTGTCTTATCAGGAAGACATGGTAGAAGTGAGACTGTAGGAGTAATCTTTGCAGCTGCAGTCTCTATCTTGTTAATTGGGGTTGGAGTCAGAGTGTCCGCAGCTGTGGCCTTATCTTGCCCTTTGAGGTATCTCTGGCCTCACAGGCCATTACAGGCCTCAGCCAGGAGGTTCATAGAGGTTCACTTACTATAAATCAGCTCCCGTCTCCAGGCAAGGGGCCTAGGCTTAGGTCAGACTCACAGATAAACACAGAGAGCCAATTAGTAAAATTTAAATCCTACTCAGAGCCACTTGGTAGTGGTCTCCAACATTGGGTACTGCAAGTAACCTAGAAATGATGTAAAATATGTAGAGGACTGCATAGGTTATATGCAATTACAGAGTAACTATCCTTGATTTGAAAATTTGAAATCTGAAATACTCCAAAATTTTTTTCACTCCCGAGGTGGCTCTATAAATGAAAAGTCCTACATTTGACCTCATGACATGTCACACTCCAAAGGAGGCACACTGAAATTGCTGCATAGCATTACCTTCAGGCTCTTCATACACAAGATATATGAGCAGAGGAGTTTCATGTTTAGACTGGGGTACTATCCTCAACTGTACCTCATTATTGTATATATGCAGTTAAAAAAATGAAACCTAGAATTTGAGGCACCTCTGGTCCCAGGCATCTTGAAAATTGAGTCCTATGGCATTTAAATAAAAATTTTGAATTTTGGTCCTGACAAAGGTAAGGGCCTTGGAAGCAGTCTCATCTGTGTATTGAGGGGTGAGTTACTTTCTCCTGATAATTCACTCTCCCTATTATGGTTACTCACCCATTCCTGCCCTTTTTATTTTGCTTTATGGAGCACTCCCCATAAACATGCAAACCTTTTTTTTGGGTGGGAGAGGATAACAGAAATTAACAGGAATTAAACGTGGGACTCGTGAAGCTTGCAGGCAGGCACTGTGGCCCTGTGGCACTGACCTATTTTCCCAGCCCTTTTCTAGAGAACATTTGAAGTGTTTTCTTTTTTGAATCACCTAGAAAACTTAGGGCCTGTCTTGTAAATGCACTCCATCCACTTCCTTCTCTGTCTTAAATCTGGTTCTTAGTTGTCCTCTGTTTAACCCTAGTGCTTTTTTTTAAAGACATCACTCCATGATTAACACTTCAGCACATTTTAGAATAACAAGAGATTGAAATGAAAGAATACTGTGGTGCTCACTGTTAATTCCCTACCCCAAATTATGACCTCTCCCTTACTAACACAGTACTGATTTTTGCCTACAATGTCATTTTTTCCCAGTTACACTACTTTTGTTTCTAATCTCCCTTCAAGCTTGAGGTGGTCTGTTGACATGATATTGGGGAATGCTATATATAAAAAGCCTGCTTCACCGTTTCCAGGAAAGCCATTACTGTCCTACAAGCAAGTACACACTTTTCCATTATTTCCTTCACTTCTTCCTGTTTATTACTAGAACACAATGGCTGGCATCACAGATATCATGTTGGAGCCCTAAAAGCCACATGCTGAGAATGGTGTCACAAGAAGCAAGCAGGATCCTTCCCTGATTATTTTTTTTTTTTGTACCAGAAATCGAACTCAGGACCTCATGCTTCCCAGGCAGGTGCTGTGCTGCTGAGCTACATCCCTGGCCCCTCCCTGATGATCTTATCGAGCTGAAATACCAACCCTGAGATTCTTACTGTTAAACTTTCTTCCAAGATCAATAAGATCCTTTGTGATTAATCTATTGTAGGTCAGTATTCTGTCACTTCCATACCACCAAATGTGAGTCTAACACATAGTATGGAGTTGCCCCACTAAATGTCTGACCTCACCTTTGCCTTCACCAGCTGCTTTCTTAACACACTCCTTTGACTACCGCTCAGGGAGAAGAGGCTGTTCATCCTCTTCATCCATTCACACAAAGGGCAGGAGGAGGTGTCACGCCAGAGAGATGCTCCTGCTTGAGAAGTGACTGAGGATGGACCTGTACCTCAGTGACAGAGTTTCCTCCTAATACACATGCCTGGGTTCAAGAAAAAGAAGGATGCCTGTATCTACCTCTGACACAAAGCATAATGCCTGGTGGTCACAGATGAGATGTGGACTGCTCAGGACAAATATCAACCAATAATCCAAGAAGGGCTGCAGCCTGGGAGGTCTTTTACCAATGAGAAAGTCTGTTTTCTTCCCCAGAACAGTTGTGCAGGAATGGACTGAGTCCACAGAGAAGCAGCGGCCACAGAGGTAAAAGAATCATCACAGCACACACGGTTAGGTGAACATAGCCAAAGACCCTGAAAAGTCTCTTGACAGAGTCAGCTTTGAATGCCTGCAAGACCTGGAGAGCATGATGGCATCTTCCAACCATATCAAGCAAGAGCTCTGTGTCTCTCTACCTTTCCTCTCTCCTTATTTCCCAGTCCTCGAGGGACCAGAATCTATGGGTAAGAAGCCCAAGGAGGAGAAAGAGAGAAAAGAAACCAATTGTATCTGCTCCTGCAGTTGTGGGAAGCTCAGCCTGATGCAGGCTGCATTAGCAGGAAGGAGAGGAGCAGATTTCATTTCAAATCAGTCATATATTATGATTCTCATAAAGAATCGGGCTCAGCAATTTCCATACTCACACTGTTTCATGACTTAAGGTGAATAAAAGTGTACTGTTTTCAAGGAGAGATCTAGAGTCATGGAACCTTGTGGATCTAACTCCTCCAGTTGGCAAATAATAGAATAAGCAGTCAACTATGTAAAGTTCATCACTTGCAAACCTTGTTTTGCTTGTTGAATGATGTTTCAGTTCTTACATCTATTCTTTGTGTGTGTGTTTATGTATATATGATATCGGAGACTGAATCCACACAGTCTTTGCTGAGCTACATCCCCAGGCCTTTTTACAAGTTTTTAATTTTAAGTCAAGTTTTTGCTAAGTTACCCAGGCTGAGCTCAACCTTTCAATCCTCCTGTCTCATCTTCTCAGAGTGCAAGAAGTACAGACATATGTCATCATTCCTGACCTATTTTGCCATGCAGAAAGATACCAAATGAAGAGAGAGCAAACATGGAGTAATCACATATTCCAGTCTTTTTTTTTGCCTCTGAAATCTTACATTCTATTCCGGTTTCTGAAAATAGCTACTTTCCCAGTACATTTGCTGTTTCTTCATTTTTACTTCTAGGCATTGGTGTTTCCTCAACCTGTACTCCCTTGGTTTTTTTTCTCTCAAATACTGTAGTGCATCATTTCAACTTACAGTAGCATTTCCAGAACTCATCCTCCTCTTCCATTGCATCCGTTCAGTAACTTTGCTATCTGACTCTCAGGTTTATACCATGCCTGCCGAGCAATCCTGAACAAAAATCACTACAACCCAAATCTAGCAAATTGCTAGCTCATCAGATTCAGGTGAACTTCTTTGCAAAACATTTACATACTTTCTCAGTTAATTTCCTTCTTTCACTTTAGCAGCTAGTGTAATTCTCTGCCACTCATTTTGTTACTCGTATACTGATAGGTCTGACAGACAGATTCTGGATTCTTGTGATGTTGAGAAAAGAATTCCAAATATAAACCTGATGATAAAAACCAGCTGCATTTATTGACATTACCAGGGACAGGGTGCTCAGGGTGGGTGTTTTGCCAGCACGAGTGAAAACCACGGCATGAACTGGAAAAAGTGGTGCCAGAATGGTGAGGTTATGGGGAGAAAGAGAATTTAGGCTTTTGGATTTAGAAAGATATCTTGACCCACCCTTGAGTGTTTCTCACTGGAGAGCTCCTGATATGTTTGGCAGGGTGCTGAGTCATCTCAAGAGTAACTAACACACTTAAATCTCCTGTAATCATGCTTGACACACAGACCCTATATATGAACTTAATAAATTTAGGGTGGGGAAAAAGATATTGTAGGTCAGGCCACTGAATCTAAAAATGCATAAAATCTGGCCCGGAACTTTACGTATTTCTTGGGTCTTTATCATTCTTATTTCTGCTTCTCTGAGGACAATGGAATTGAATTGGCCCTGGTGTGTTGTCCAAGTTCAGGTCAATGGGAGCCTAGATTCCCAGCCCCAATTGTGCTATCTATACTAATTTCAGGCTCTATACCCTGAATAAATTCATGTGTCATAGACAATACTGAAGATATTTTTTCTGATCCTTTTTTCCTCAGTTTCATCAACAAATTTATTAGTATTTCCTTTCTCTTTCTTATACTGTCAAGTCTCAGATGGTGATTCTCCTTCTTGTAGTTGAATCTATCCTGTTCACTTGTGTTCTGGGTCAGTGCTTATGAATTACCAATGCTTCTGGTTAAAATGCAAATTTTGACTCACTAGATGCAGGGTGGAATCTGAAATTGTGCATTTCTAACATGCATTGCTGATGCTGTTAGTCCACAGAGCATTCTTAGAAAGACTGTGTTGGGTATCCAGTTATTTTCTTTTGCTCTCCCAGTTATTATTGCCTTATTTTTCAAACTCTTTTTATCCAGTCTTCCAGCATATAAAATGTTCAAATTTCTCTGATTAAAAAAAAAAAGGCAGGGGGCTGGAGATTTAGCTCAGTGGCATAAGCGCCTGCCTTGCAAGTACGCGGTCCTGAGTTTGATCCCTGGTACCCATAAAACGAAAAAGACAAAAAAAAAAAAAAAAAGGCAGTCATTGTGGCACACCTATAATCCCAGCACCTGGAAGGATGAGGGAGGAAAATGTCAAATTCAAACTCAGCCTGAACAATTTAGTGAGATGCTGCTACAAACTTGCAAAGACTAGATTTAATCCCCAGCATTTATCAGGGACCTGGCCACAATTTCCAACTGCCTGTATGAGGGGTATGGCAAAGAGTAAAATAAGAAACATAGACAAATTGAGCAATGCATGGTGGGGGACTAGGAGGTCAATTCCTCAGAATGAGCAGACCCAGATTCCCCAAACTAGTCACTGTTTATTGGGTGTGTACAATGTAATGGCTGTATACAGTGATAGGAGGGGCTAGTGGAAGAGTTAGAGGCCTGTAACACTGCAGGCGATGGATAATCCTGGGATGACTCAAAAGTGGGGAGAAGATCTTACTCAAAGAAGGATCTTGCTCTGGAGTGTTGCTTTTCATTTTAGTAGTTTTAGTTTAGTCTTAGTGGGTGGGAGAGGGTGGCCCATCCCAAGAGTGAATGGGAAGTCTCAAAATGGTAATACCATCATTACAAGCCTACATTTATCCTTTTGGGAAGTATGCAAAATTAAGTCATTGCTAATTCGTGGTCCTCAATAAGTACTGATATAGGAGAAATATAACTTCCAACATGCTAGATGTCAAATTTTCAGAGTTCATGTCCTATGAAATTGAGTAATGAATTCCAAAGGATAAGAGAATTTCAAACAGGGCAATTTATTGAGAAAGAGAGCTCCGGAGAGATAAGAGCTTTCTCAGAAGTGAAGTTTGCGGTCCTTTGTCAGGAGTAATGTATACAGCAAGTTACCAAGTGGGTCAAACTATATTCAACTAGTAAGATTAAAGTATGCTTGCTTAGCCAGTATTGATCTAGGAAGCATGTGGGGCATGTAGCAATGTCAAACAGCTAGCATTGTTAACTTTGGCTTACCTATGACCTCTGGAACAGGAACAGTTTGGGGAATGGATGGGTCCAGGTGTTCTGGTCAACCATCCCAGTGTCAGATGCATATCTGAACTTAGTGTACTATGTGGTACCAATTATAGTATAATCTCAAATTTCCATTCACCTTTTAGGGAACTATGCAAATCTGACCATTGAGACTTTAATCTCCAGGTTTCACATTCTTTAGATGCACCTCCAGTCATAGTTCTCATACCTGTATTTTTCACTCACATCCTTACGGGTCAGTCCTCCTTTGACTGTATATTAATTTCTATCTAGCTTAACTTCCTATAATATTTCCCGCTCTGAAGTGATAATAATAAGTGTGGTTGGAAGGAAATGGGCATAGTTTCAATCTTGTTGCTTTGGGGTGAGAAAGGTCTGTGTAGGGGAGATCACAGTCAAAGGTCCTCTCAAGAGAGCTAATTTCGGGGCCTTGGGTAGAAGTCATGTTTGACCTAGTGGATCTGGTGTCTTTGTCATTGGCTCCATCTGTATGGTCACTTGGATTTAGGCAGCCTCTAGGCAAGAATAAACACACTTTTCTAAGAGATTAAAGTGTGACCAATTAATCATGAGGACTAGAATGGAGATTCTAGGTTGGAAAAAGAGCCACATTCAGACATTGCTCTTAAAGAACTATAATAGAGATAACCAATTGGCACCTAGGCCTGTCTGATTATGGAGGTTATCTTTAAGTGTGATATATTTTAAGATTTTTTTTTACCACATCTGGATTATTTATCTAAAAACATCAAATTTCAGTTACTAGTGTACAAATTTCCAAATTTCCAGATTTAGCAATAAGAAGATGGAGAGTTCAGTAGTGTTGAAAGACAATTTTAGCTAGGGAATTTAAAGACTCTTGCTAAAGCAGGTTCATGCCTGTAATCCCAGCACTTAGGAGGTTGAGTCAGGAGGATCATGTGAGTTGGAGACCAGCCTGGGCTACAAAGTGAGCCCAATGCCAGCCTGAACTGCACAGTGAGACCTTGTTTCAAAAAGACAAAAACAATTTTTTTTTATAGCTTCCACTGTAGTTTTCTAGACTCATTGAACTGTAATAATCAGCTACAGGTGTAGCTTCAAAGTGACTGCAGAGGTCTGTGATTCAAGCTCTCTTTCTACATCCAGCCTTTATTAGTGTGTTATTATTTTTATGTATCTTTTGGTTATACTTTTCGCTGCATGTTTAAGACCAATTTAAAGTGTGTTAATCAAAACTCACTTCTTTGCATATCAAGGTCAGTTAATTCTCTTCAGGCATTAATTTTGGGAACATGTCTAGAGCCTCTGAGCTCCTCTCTCAGTCACCAGGACGGGCATGGTCTTGCTTGACTATCTACTTTCTTGAGAAGGCTTGGGAGACCTTTCCCTTCTGTAATACTACTCTTTGGCATACTGTACATTGGTGGACTCCTGTTCTCTGGGGTACAACAATCTCCCTACTTGGAAAGTTGGATGACTCATCAGATTAGTAGGATCTTATGCAAAGTTCCCCTCACAGCCTGGGTCCTGTTAATGTTGGAGGGCCAGGGCCAAAATGTAAGCTTTTGTCTTAGCCTAGTTACCTTTTCAGCTATGGTCCTAAACTTCAGTGGCTGAACACCTAGAAAAGAAGAATGGTTACATCAGTATTAGAGTGGAAACAGTAGGTTTAATTTAATGATCTTATTGAGCACCATGAAATGCATAGCATAAGCAATGAATTGTTATTGTGTTACCAATCATAGTTGTCTTAGAAATTAAATTCCTGTAGAATGTTAATAGATATCAATTATAAGGTTTTACAGAGAAAATTTGAGATTATGGTCAACATACAATTTAGCATAACAATCATGATGACATTATTGTACTAGAACCATGAAGTTTTATTTCTAAAACTTTTAAATCTCAATTTTGGTAAAAAAAAAAAACATTTTTAGTCATCTAATTACAAGATATTAATTAACATAAACTTTTATCTGAATTTGTTTTCTCTTGAACTTTTTTTTTTTACCACAATGACACTACAGTAGAATGTACTCATAGATGTACTTTACTGATTGTTATCACCTAATCCCTAGTCATTGAAGTGACATTGTCTGGATTGCACAGTGTTTGGGTACTTCTGACTGTTTTAACACAATTACATGACAACCAAACAAACGTGAAAATGTAGATGTATCATCTGGCTGGCTTTCTAATGCTAGAATGGTTTCTATATTTTATCACAAATAGTTGGGGACAGTAAGGAAAGCCAGATGCTTGTACCTAAAAAGTTTGCCACTACAAAGCACTTCAGCTGGAAATCACCAGTGTGATAAGATTTCAATTTTTTTGAAGGTCTGTACCCTTGGGAAGCACAAATATAGATTAGCAATAATAGGTATGATAGCTGTATAGAAATGTTACTTATTTAGTTTATACCCTTAGGGTAAATTTTAGATTCCTTTTAATGGCTTTCTAAAGTGTAACTGCATTGATAAAGAAATTTTAAACTGGGTGTGGTGCATGCCTGTAATCCCAGCATTTGGGAGTCTGAGGAAGGAGGATTACTGTGAGTTTGAAGACCAGCCTGGACTACAAAGTGAGTTTAAGGCCAGCCTGAACTACATAGTAAAATCTTGCTTCAAAATGACCAAATAAAAAAATAAATATAAAAATTAAAAAAACAAAGAATTAAGGAAATCTTTACAGCTCCAGTAAGTTTAGGAAACATTGTTAATGATCACAAATAAATGTTTTTGCTTATCAAAATATTTTATGACATCCCTCAAAAAAAGAACCTCCACATTAGATGCCCACATATACATTTTTTACCCAATGTACAGGTACAAGTATATCTCATACAGTAACAAAAATATTTGTTTAATCAAAGCCAATACATGTAGATCAAGTTTAAGTGTCAGGATAAAATCTAAAAAAAAAATTTTTTTGGTACTAGTCCATTTCAGAATAAAATTTAAAGAGATGTCAACTTTTGATCATTTTACATGTTTAAGGTCCAAATATATTGCTTTTTAAAAAAGCACCTACTAGTTACTTTGTATGTATTAAACTTATAGAGTCTTAACCCTATAGACATAACTGGTTTGTTGTTGTTGTTTTGGTACGAGAGATTAAACTCATGACTGCATGCTTGCTAGGCAGGCACTTAAACTGCTGAGCCAAATCCCCGGCCCATATAAATATAACTTTAAAGCTTAGATTCACAGCATAGTTTGTTTTTAGATGTATGCATACATCTATGCCCAAATACTCTTTGTGAGTTATGTCATAAACAAGGATAATAGTTGTCTATTTAACCAACCATGACTAATTATTATAAACATTTCATAAGTAACACTTAAATAATCTTTAACTCTTTAAAACTCACTTTTTAGTAACCAAAAGCCTAATGGTGAGAAATAACAAACTTATTCTAGTAAAATATAGAACCTTCACTTTTTTTTTTTTTTTTTTTTTTTTTGGTCTTTTTTGTTTTTATCGGTACCAGGGATCGAACTCAGGACTGCCTGCTTGCAAGGCAGGTGCTTATGCCGCTGAGCTAAATCCCCAGCCCCGAACCTTTACTTTTAAATTGTTTTATAAGTTTAATCAAGAGCATTTCAATATGTTAAGTAAACCTTATTGCCTTTGACATAGAAAGCTTAACTTTTTAACTGTAGCCATTGTAAACATCTTAACAATTGCTGTAGATCACTTGAGAGACAAATCATAATGTATAAGTACTTTAAGCTATTATGTATGTATATGTATATACATACACACACATACACACATGCACACACATATGTATCACTCTTTGTTTTTAATCTTGGTTTTCAGTTTTGTCTATTTATTTTGGGACAAGTTCTCACAACTTAGTCCAAACTGGCCTTAAATTTTCCATGTAAGCCAGGCTGCCCTGAACTCATAATCTTTCAGCCTCTACCTTCCAAGAGCTGAGACTCTATAGAGAAGCAACCAGCTTCCCAGACTGTGCATTTAATTTCACATTTTCTTGCTCAGATAGGATTCTTGCTTTCTCTCTCTCTCTGAGACAGAGTCTCACTATGCAGTTCAGGCTGGCCTTGAGCTCACTTTATAGCCCAGGCTGGTCTCGAATTTGCAACAATCCTCCAGCCTCAGCCTCACCAGTGGTGGGATTACAGATGTGTGCCACCATGCCCGGCATTCAGATATAATTCTTGCCTATCCTTTGTCTCTCTCTTTACTGGTATCTTTCCATGCAGCATCCTCCAAACCATTTGGCAACAATTTTGGTGTCATTCCAAAGTAAGTAGAATCCATTGTAATAATATTTAAATTCATTCAAGATTGCCTGCCGTGGGACCAAAAATAAAAGGTTGCCTGCCTTGCCCCCTCCCCCCTTTTTTTTTTGTTTCTTTCAGGTTCTTTTGTTTGTTTGTTTTTGATGCTAGGAATCAAACTCAACAACCTCATGATTGCCAGGCAGGCGCTGTGCTGCTAAACTATATCCCCGGCCCTTTATTTCAGTTTTTTGAGACAAGATTTCACTATATAGCTCTGACTGGCCTTGAACTCACTGTGTGCCCCTGGCTGGCCTGAAGCTCAAACAATCCTCCTGCTCAGCCTCCTTTGACTGCAGTTACAGGCTTGTGCCACCATACCCACTTTCCTTCTTTTGTTTCCTTTCCTTCTTTAGTCTTTGCCCCAGTGTCTTCTGCAGGCTGATTACTTGCCACTTTGGGTTTTTCTGGGATGAGCGCCAGTTGAAGTTCCCCGGAGATCTGTTACAACAGAAGGCCAATGTGTGCAGCTTTTGCATGAATCAAGTTCATATGCAAAGTGCTTCAGTGTCTAAACAACTGGGCTAAATACTTGCTTTGATGTAGGGGAATGACACTCTTGAACTACTATCTGGCCAGTATGAGTCCATGTTCTCTAAAATTGAAGAATGAATTTTAGGAACAACAGGGGTTAAGAGCAGAAATATTTATTGAGGGAAAACTTCTGAGAGAGAGACAGAAGAAGTCCTGAGTGGGTTGCCCTTCTGTCTTTTCTAGGGATTTTTATAGTGTAAAACCCTGAGGTGACATGGGTCTAAGGCAAAGAAAACTGGGAACTTGCAAGGCAGCTGGGCATGAGCAGGACAGAACTACAGTCAGCCAATACGTTTATTTGTTCAGGTAAAATTGACCAAATCAGGAGCAAATGGAGAAGTGAGTCACGTAGCAAGCAAGCATTCTTTACAGATCAGTGACTCTGTAGGGGATTCGGATGGTGACTCCTGGCTTCTCAAGGTGATCCATACCTAATCCCTAAAATTTATACTTAAGGATGTGATTACATTTATTTTGCCTTTTGTTTTGAAATCTGACCTACAGCAAGAGATGTGTGTCTCCTTCAAGGTCACAAGACATCTGGTTCTCTGTGCCAGCTAACTTGAGGGCCTAGCCTTATCTGACTGCCTATAATATTTCTAACTAGCTCAGCTGTCTGTGACAGCTTCATATATGTCTTATTTGGAAATCTGGCAAGTGATGAAATGTAAGTGATGAGGAAGAAGAGCAGACTGGGTGGACAAAATGGCTAGGGAATCTTGTGTAGGCAGTAGCTAAGACTGTATTATAACTATAGAAGACTATATTTATTTTTGTCTCAACTAATCAACAGAGGCCCTGGATATGAGAATGATACTTCTATTTCTCAGCTAAAAATACAAGTAGAAAGCAAGTATCTTGGCCACATATGGTGGTACATGCCTATAATCCCAGCACTTGGGAGGTTGAAGCATTGAGGATTGCTGCAAATTCATGGCCAGCCTGGACTACAAAGTGAGTTCAAGGCTGGCCTGAAATACCTAGTAAAATCCTGTCTAAAAAAGATTTTTCTTTTTTCTTTTTTTGGTACTGGGGTCTAAAAAAGATTTACAAAAAAAATCTGGACTTCTTTTCAATTAGCTTTTCCTATACTTGATTAAACCACTACAATCCCTAAAGACTGAAAGCACTCACTAATATTTATTCATCACTGGAGATACTCTTGGCACCTATTAATAGTTCAAGTAAAGATAGGAGAATTTCCAGTGCTAGCAGTTCTCCAGAACTTCAACTGAGCTTGCTTATTTAATTATTTGATTTTTTGGAGTCAGGATCTTGCTGTGTAGTTCAGGCTGTCCTTGCACTCACTGTGTCACCCAAGTAGGTTTGGAACTTACAGTAATCTTTCTGCCTCAGATCTCCAATTTCTGGGACGATAGGCACGTGCCACCACAGTCAGCCCTGTACCTTTAAGTTTGTTGAAGCCTCGAATGCTGGCTGCAGGCTGCAGTCCCAGCACTGTAGCAGGCTGAGGCCAGAGGGTCACAAATTCAAACCCACCACAGAGAAATCAGTGGCTTAGTGAGACCCTATCTGAAAAATAATAAAATAAGGTGAAAAGGCGTGGGGATGTAAGCTCAGTGACAAGGCCCTGGGTTCAGTCCTTGGTACTTTTCAACCGGGACAGCAAGGAGTCTTTTTTTTTGGTACCAAGATCAAACTCACAACCTTGTACTTGCAGGTGCTCGTGCAGCTGAGCTAAATCCCCAGCCCTTAGCAAGGAGTCTTAGTAGTGTATATTGTGCTATCCATTGTGCTTCTCTCCAGCCAGGAATACCAGGTCTCTCCTGGCTGGAAACCTCTACCACAGATGGAACATTCTGCAGAGGGCTTGGCAGGGTGCTTTGCTGGGAAAGCTGGACTTGCATGGTGGCCACAACTTTGTTCTCCACTGGCGACTGTGCTTCCTGCCAGGCACTCCATGCCCCGGTCATCTCTTCATGTGACTAGTCACCACACCAGTGCTGAACATTCCCTGCTGTGACTGGGGCTTGGTAGGAGATCTGAGATCACCTCTGGGATAAGCAGAGGGCAAGGGAATACAAAGAGAACAATCTGCATAGCACAATTGAGGTAATATCTAATAATTTGGGGTCAGTGCATCAATTCTGATGTACAATCCTGCTTGAGCTGGGAAGTCATAGCCTCTTTCTTGAGGCTCAGTCCCAGCCTACGTTGTGGAGCAAGGCTTTCCATCCCTCCTGGTTTAACTGCGTATTTGGGGAGTCACTGGTGGACTAACACCAACTTGTCACTTTGCTTCAGAGATTACACATCTGCTCCTCAGCCAGTCCAATTTACACTGCTTAAACCCAATTGAAGGCATAAAGAGATAACCTAGCCAACTCTTTACATATCAATACATGGAGATAGGGCCAAATTTATCCAAAATGGAGATAACTACTCTTCAAGTTGCAGAGGATGTTGAAATTAAGTACCCTTCTCCAGACCAGCAGCTACCATTATGGCGGTTGTATTGGGTCCAAGCCATCTGGTAGTAAAAGATCAGTTGTTCTGGTTTGTGGATCTCTTCCAGAGATCCAGAGTGTTTCGGTTTTAAGAGACAACCTAGTGGAGTGTGTTTTCATGTTCGGGAGGAAATATTTCTCACAGTGACTGAACTGAAGGTGAGCCAAAAGCAGGAGCTGGTCACAACCCCTAGGAGGACCATCACCCTTGTCAGAGGTGTGATAGAGAGTGGAACCCTTTGGTCCCTGTCGGTCATCACCTAAAGGACAGGGACATCCCGAAGGATATGAAGGAGTCCTGACATGGGCCCATGATTTTAAGAAAGAGAGATAGAGAGATAGAGAGATTGAGTGAGAGAGAGAGAGAGAGAGAGAGAGAGAGAGAGAGAGAGAGAGGAGCTCACAGAAGGAGGAATGGCGCACCTGTGGGAGGCGAAGTGGCCTGGTGTTGCATGAGGGCAAAGGCAGAGACAAGCGAAACTCTAAGAGTGGGCTCCTGGGGCGTGGGGCTCAAACTAGGGTAGCCCTCTAAGAGATGCATGCCCCAACTGATCCGAGACATAGCACCCCAAATCGCCATGGACAAGATAAAATGTATTAGAGAGTACATAGAAAGAAAATGACTAGAACAATAGGACTCCCAACCCTCCCTCCCCCCTGCCTTGGGGACCCTGAATTCCTCACTTCCTCCCTCTATTGGGGCCATTAACAGTGTTCCTGGGGCTGGGGATTTAGCTCAGCGGCATAAACGCCTGCCTTGCAAGCAGGCGGTTGTGAGTTTGATCCCCGGTACCGATAAAAAGGAAAAAGACCAAAAAAAAAAAAAAAAAAAAAAACAAAAAAAACAAAAAACAGTGTTCCTTATCCTGCTCATTGCAACCTGCTGTTTTGGAGATTTCCCTAATCCAGGATACCGGCCTTGGCTACTGCAGAACTCCTTGTCCTGGCCATGACCGCTGGCGTTTCCGTAGAAACTTGAGCCTAACCCGTCATCCTGACGACTGTAACAGCCCCACCATGACACCCCTCGTCACGAGGCCGCAGTTTGAGAGAGCGGAGCCGTAACAACAACCAGACGGGATGATGGGTTCCACTGCAATGGGACTCTGCCGAGCTCCACGTGGCGCCTGCCCAGCAAGGCACCGGCCGCTAAAACGGCAGCGCGTCCCCTTAGGGCTAACTTCTGTGTTCTTCCAAGCCCATAATAAACTTTCAACTCTTCTTTTGCGAGCACCAAAAGATCCTGCAATCCTCTCCCGACACAACGCCCTGCCCACTCACGTAATCACCATGCTCAGCTTAACTTCATAAAAATCGCTCCCCAGCTTTGCCTTTTCTGAGGGTCCTCGCAATCACCTCCGGCCCTCTAGCGCAGGCAATAAAGGCTTTTTTCTTGTCTCTGTGTCTCCCAACTGCGCCAAAAAAACCAACACTCACTATGTAGTCTAGGTTGGCTTTGAACCCAACATTGTCTTTGTTTTGTGCATTTGGTTTTTGGAGCCAGGGTCTCACTATGTAGCTCTGGGGCATAGCCATGGGATCTTCCTGTCTCAGCCTCGCGAGTGCTGGGAATGCAGGCGCGCGTTTTTTTTTTTTTTAAAGATTTACCCCCATTGCGCGGAAACACTGTCAGTAGAGGGCGCTGGAGAGACATCGTGCAAAGAAAAGGATTCTACTTCCTGCCTGCCCTGCGCTCACCTCTGAGTGTGCTGCAGGATGTTCAACTTGGCAGGCTCCAGCCCCTTCATGGCATATACAGTCCACAACCTCTGGTACTTGGCCGTCAGCCAGCAGCCGGCTCCTGTAGTCCTTGGAGGCCAGCAGCAGCCCCAGGCTGGCAACTTTCCCACTGGGTGGTGGTGGAACAGAACGCCTCCCACGAGTAGCCTCCTGGAACAGCGCTTTCCCCCGCTCCCGGCAGCGAACATCCCCGGTAAGTTGTGGTCTTACCGGACGCTCAGGTCCGGGCCGCTGGCTGCTACCCGCGAACCCTGGGGAATTTGACGAACAGGCAGAAACTTTATACACAACTGCTGCGAGGATGTGGTGGGACCTCAGGTGCCCCTCATAGTGTCCAGGTGTGCAAGGGAAGAGTTCAGAGGGCGCCGCGTGGGGACGGACAGCGGACCACCGGCACGTCCTTCCGGCCCCTTTCCCCCCTTCCGAGGGTGAGGGACGGTCGAGCCCCGGGGCCAGTACCTGCCCATTGTTCCAGTCCTCCGGGTGGAGCAGAGGGAGGGGTGGCGGCTTCTGCCTCGGGCAGGAGGAAGTTTGGAGAAGCAGCATCTTTTGCTCCTCGTGTTACTCTGTCCCTGCCTTGTGTGGTTCCCCGCTTTAGTGGTGGTAGAAATTAAAACTGGAGCACAAGTGTGCAGGACAAAACTTGAATTAAAAGAGAAAAGGGACGAGGGATTTAGCTCAGCGGCATAAGCGCCTGCTTTGCAAGTGTGCAGTCGTGAGTTCGATCTTTGGTACCTAAATAAATAAATAAATATTTAAAAAAGAGAAAAGGGAGCGTAACTCTGCACAAGACCAAGCTGGTCCCCAAACAGGTAGGTGCGAATCAAGGGGGAAGTCCTGAGGCTTGGGTGGCCGAAGGGGTGCTCTCTGAGGCGGACGTTCATACTGAGCGCCCCAGGCGAGGGCCCGCGCGGGGCCGGGTAGAGGCGCCAGGTCCCCCTGGTCAGCCCAGGATGGGGTCTCTGTCTGGATTTCTCAGCCTGCGGGGGTCGGGAGGGAGGTTTGAGCTGGACTTGTCGGAGCCTAGAGTGAGAGAAAGTTCTTCTGAACCCTGAAAATTGTGCTATAGATATTCTTTTTTGCTGACCTTATCTGGAATTCGAAGGCGAAGGAGGGTAAATTGGTGGTCAATAAACTTTGTTAGGCGATTTTTAGGCATACACTTCCTAAATGATTAACACATCTATACAGCAGAGCTGCGAAGAATGTGACCCTGAGTTTTACAAAATAAAAGCTTCGTTTTACTTTCGTTATTTGTAGGCCCAGGTGAAAGAATCCTGCACTTTTAAGTCACAATCTATCTTACAAGAAAACAGAAATCATGCTTTTTTGGCGGGGGTGGTACTATGGTTTAAACTCGGGACCTTCACACACTGAGGCAAGTCCACAACCCCTTATGGTTTTTTTCAGACAAATATTTCCTAACTCGCTGACTTGCCCACGGTGTGCTTGAATTTGAGCCCTCCTGCCTCAGCTTCCCTAGTGCTGGGATTATGGGTGGGCATCACTCTCCTCTCATTTATCCATTGTTTGGTCGAGAAACTGTTCCTCAGATTCCAGTATAGGAGGGAGGTGAAAAGAATTTGCTTACTCGCAGAGGAATATAGAACAGTTAGGAGTGTATTGATAACACACGTAAGAGAGTAGTATGCAGATTCCCAGAGAAATGCAGTGGCTGGAGCAGGATATGGGCCTTACTGTAAGTTTTGAACCAGGGAGGCAGTACAGGAACATTTTCTCAGGAATGCTGTACCAGGTCTTCAGGCTTTAGTGTGTCTGTCTGTCTGATAACAGCTGATAGGTTGAAACATTGTGGTTAGTCATACAGGTCGTGGGCCTCCATGGTCAGTAGTACATATATAAAAACCCATTACAAACTATGGCTGGAGGCACATCTGTTGGAGGCCAGGCCTCAAGATGGAATGACCGGATCTACATGGCGCCCTAAGGCATAAGTGGCAACATCTGGTGTAAGGAAGTCTATCTAGACATTGGTCATCACAGTGAGTGACTAAGCCCTTTGGAGCCATCCTGCCCTGAAAAGTTCTTTGTGCTCTCCACACACACTTGCTATAGGACCTGCTTCCCCATTGTCTAAGCAGCTATACTTGGAACCTTACCAGTTGATCACAGTTTTGCCCCATCTTGTACCCACCTCGTGATTTTGTTCCCACCTTGTGATTTTGCTCTATGAAACTTTCCCTGAAAAGTGCCTTCAGCGACACACTTTATGGGTCCCCTCCTGTCTCAGGCAGGAGCTGTATCTCCTCAATAAAAATTCCTACTCTTTACCTGTGTTCCTTTGAATTGATTCTTTCATTTTGGGGAGCACGACCAGCTCAGCATGTCAGCCATCTGACAGGTTGGGATATTTGTATTTCCCTCTATCATTTGGAGGTCTGATGTTAGCCCTGTATCCAGTCCATCTCAATTTTGAGAATGGCCAAATGCTTGAAGCCTGAGTAATGTTTTCTTTTGATAGGGTTTATTGTTCCTGGTGTTGTTAAAAGAAAAAAAAAAAAAAAGTCCCAGTAGGGTTGTGCAAGGGGGTTGGAAAAATACATATGTTTGTACTAAAAGGTGCCATTGATATTACCTCTAGATAGGAAGGAATATTCTGTAGGATATGCCAAGCCATTGGGTTATTTGACGATGCTTGTGCAGTTACTATAGGCTGTGACATTGGAAGTTAATGTTTTATTACAGACTCATTACCCAGCAGAGATGTATCTTTAAAGGAACTGCTAAAACATGGTCATTGCCCACGTTAATAATATGAAATCTACCTGTGAACATTCAGTGTGTGTTTATTTCAACTTGCGAAGGTTGAGTGATGTTTACATTTTTCAGTGTACAATCTTACACTTTTTTGTCTTTTTGAGACAGAATCTCACTATGTAGTTCAGGCTGACCTTGAGTTTACAGCAATCCCCCTGCCTCAGCCTCCTGAGTGCTGGGATTACAGGCATGCCCCATCAAGCCTGGCTAATTTATTCCCAAGCATTTTGTTGTTTGATAATATTGTGATGTGTTTTTCATGATATCTTGCTAGAGGAAAGCAGCTTTTTCCTAATTTTTTATTAAGTTTATTCGTACACTTTAGGTATACATAATGCTCACATTTACCAGAGGGAACTTGTATCTGTACATAATATGCTTTGACTCTTTCTCATCCCCGTCCCCTCTCCTCAACTGCAATTCCCTTCCTTATTTAGGAAGCTTTGTTTCCATTTTGTTTCTTTTCTCATTTTTTTTTTCTTTTCCCTTCCTTCCTTTCTCCCTCCCCTTGTTCCCCTTTTCTTTTAAAAATTTCTTCGTATTTCACCAAGGAAATACCTAGTCTGGCCTCAAACTCACAGAAATCCTCTTGTATCAGTGTCTCAAGTGCTGGCAGTACAGGCATGCAGCATCATACCCCATCTTCCATGTTTTTTCAGTCTTTCCAGAGTACTATAGTTTTCACCACACATTGGTCTTTTACTTTCTTCATTAGATTGATTCTTAGGTATTTCATTTTTTGGATGCTATTATGAAAGATATTGTTTCCCAAATTTCTGTCTCAGTTGAGTTTGTTACTTGTCTACAGGAATGCTATTGATTTTTGAGTGCTGACTTTGTATCCAGCTAGGCTACTGAATTTGGAGTCTTCCATACAGAGTATCATGTGATCCACCAATAATGATAATTTAACTTCTTTTCTATTGTAATTCCTTTTATTTATATATATTGGTGCCGGGGATTGAACTCACAACCGCCTGCTTGCAAAGCAGGTGCTTATGCTGCTGAGCTAAATCCCCAGCCCCAATTCCTTTTATTTCTTTCTGTTGTCTAATTGCTCTGGCTAATGTTTCCAGAAGTACTAAATAAGTGTAGTGATAATGGACATCCTTGTCTTTCCCCTGATTTTAGAGAGAAAGCTTTCAGTTTTGTATGATGCTGGCTGTTGGTTTGTCATAGATGGCTTTTATTGGGTTGAGATAAAGACCATCTATTCCATTTTTCTGTAGGGTTTTTTTTTTTTTTTTTTTTTTTTAAATCATGAATGGGTATGGGGTTAGACTCTTTCAGGCAGAGTTTTTTGTTTTTTTTTTTTTTTTTTTTTTTTTTGGTGTTTTTGAGACAGGGGCTCACTATTTAACCCAGGCTGGCCTCAACTCACAGCAATGCTTCTGCCTTTTTGCCTTCTGAGAGCAGGAATTACAGGTGTGCCTCCACCCTATCTGGCGAGCAGTTGAGTTTTCTACATGTGTCACAACGCATCATTGTGCAATATAGTAATTCTAGTCTTACTAGAGTTTCATGGGATTTTTCTACATAAAGGATCATGTTATCTACAAGAGGAGATGGCTTTTAGGCCACATAAGGTGGCACATGCACTTTATTTAGGAAGCTTTATTTAGAGCTTATTTATTTAGGAAGCTTTGTTTCCATTTTGTTTCTTTTCTCATTTTTTTTTTTTTCTTTTCCCTTCCTTCCTTTCTCCCTCCCTGAGAGGCTGATGTAGGAGGATTGCTATGAGTTGAGGCCAGCCTGAAAAATATATTGAGACCCTAAAAAAAAAAATCCTAAACCAGAATATTTTATTATTAAGTATGTTTGCTGTATGTTTTAGCACAGATACTTCGTTGGACTGGGAGTTACTTCTTCCTATTCTAGTTTGGTGAGAGTTTTTTTTTTTTTTAATCGTGAAAGATGTTGGATTATTACTAAGAGTTATTTCTGTGGGTATTAGTGTGAATTTTAGTGTTTGTGTCTTACTGTATTAACACAGTATACTATATTACTTGAGTTTTGGATATTAAACCAACCTTGTGCATGGGGATAAATAACATTTGGTAAATATACATACACATTTTCTTTCTTTCTTTTTTTTGGTGCTGAGAATCAAACTCGGGCCCTAGCTGTCTTGCCAGGCAGGGTCAGTGCCCCTGGGCTATATTCCCTGCCCTCCATGTTTCTGCACTTTGTCAATATTTTGTTGGGGATAGGTATATGTGTGCCCATGCGCATGGACATGCCTATAATTAGAGGGATATTCGTCTGTAGTTTTCTTATGAAATTTCTGACAGCAATTGAATGTTAGGGCAATAAAGGCCTCATAGGAGGAATTCAGAAGTGTTCCCTTATCCACTGGCACAATTAAGGTTTTGAAATAATTCATGGTCATCTGGATCTGGCTGAATGGTGGACCAATAATGATAATGATAATAACTGATCACCATGCTGATTTTGGTGCTTGGGATTGAATCCAGAATTTTGTGCATGCTAAGCATACATTATTCTTCTGAGGTACAACCACCAATACAAATTTTGAAATACTAATTGAACTGCTTGTTATAGGATATAAGGATGACCTCCTAAGGCTGCACTTTGTGAATTTACTTTACATGGCCAAAGAGATCTTACAGGCATGATTAATTAACTTTGAGATGGCACAATATACTAGATTATCTGTTCATGTGAGTCCAATGAGTGTTTTGTTTGTTTACAGTGCAGCAGGTTGAATGCAGTGCCTTGTGACTACTAGGCTAGCATTCTACCATTAGCTACATTCCCACCTCTAACAGGGATTCTTAAAAATGAAAAAGAAAGAAGGGGGTCAGAGCCATGTGTTCCATAAAGCTTTGACCTGGCATTACTTGTTCAGTAGGTGGAAGGTGTCCATGAGCCAATCAGGATTCCAGAAGCAACAAAAGTCTAGAGTACACAGCGACCCCTAGCGCCTGCACAGAGAAGTGCAGTTCTACTTACACTGCTGTTAGCCACTGAGACCTAAACTTTTTTTTTTTTTTGTCTTTTTGAGACAGGGTCTCTCTATGCAGTTCTGGCTGACCTTGAGCTCACTTTTTTTTTTTTTTTTTTTTTTTGTCTTTTTGAGACAGGGTCTCACTATGCAGTTCAGGCTGGCCTTGAGCTCACTTTATAGCCTAGAGTGGTCTTGAACTTACAACAATTTTCCTGCCTCAGTCTCCCGAGTGCTGGGATTACAGGTGTGAGCCACCACGCCTAGCTGAGACCTGAATTTTTAACCTATAGAACTGTTAGATTGTAAATTTGTGCTGTTTTAAGCCATTAAATTTATGATAACAATAGGAAATTCAATACACATACCATTCGTATTTTTTTTCCTAGTAACTCTGTAGGTAGAACCATTTATATTTTTTATTTCTTCTCAAATTACCTTTGGTATCTTTAGTCTTTCAAGTAATTTGTTTATATCATCTTGTTCACTTAATTTATTAACATAAAGTTGCTCATTGTATTACATCATATTCCTTAGCAATCATTTTATTTTTTTTATTTTTATTTTTTTTGGCTTTTTCCTTTTTACCGGTACCAGGGATCGAACTCATGACTGCCTGCTTGCAAGGCAGGCGCTTATGCCGCTGAGCTAAATCCCCAGCCCCAGCAATCATTTTAATCACTATGAGATCAACAGTGATGTTACAGGCTGCTGAGTTAATTAGAAATATTATACACAGGGAGGGGCTCCCTGCAGAAGAGGAGATATCTTGCAACCTTGTAGGAGACACACACCTCCTGCTGTGGGCCATTTCTCAAGACAAAAGGCAAAACAAATGCAGCTACAACCTAAGTATAAACATCAGGGATTGATATTATAAATAAGTATGGATCACCTTGAGGAAGCCAGGAGTCACCATCCCAACCCCCTGCAGAAAGAGTCATTGATTTTTTTTTTTTTTTTCACTCAATCCTTTTGGGGAAGAGTCATTGATCTTTAACCATGGCAGCTTGTTGCATGACTTACCCATTTGTCCCTGATTTGGTCAATTTTACCTGAACACTTAATCTTATTGGTTGGCTATTGTTTGTCCTACCTCTTGCCCATCAGCCTTGCCAGTTCCTATGTTTTCCCTGTCTTGGACCCATCTTGCCTCATGGTTTTGCTCTATAAAATCCCTAGAAAAGATAGTCTTTGGCAACTCACTTGGGACCCCTTTCTGTTTTGCCCAGACAGAAGCTTTCTTTTTCTCAATAAATATATTCTGCTCCTAACCTCCATTGTTCCTGAAATTCATTCTTTGAGTTTAGAGAACATTAACTCATGCAAGACATCTAGCAGGTTGGGAGTTTCTCTGATATAGGGGAATGACTCTCTGTATCCAAGATTTAGCTATTATAACCTGGGCCACTATAGACATAGATATGCATATATTGCTGTGGTATGATGCATTTAATTCTTTGGGAAGATACCAAGAAGGAGAATAACGGGGTAAAGTGGGACCTGTGGTCCTAATTTTTTGATAAATCTCTACACTGATTTCCATAGTGGCTGCACCAGTCTACAATCCCACCAAAAGTGGAGAAGAGTTCATCTCCCCACCCCACTGCCCCACCAGCATTTGTTATTGGTTGATTTCTTGATAACAGCCATACTTTCTGGGGTGAGATGGAATCTCAAGGTTGATTTAATTTAAATATCTCAACCAGTGATTTTGAACATTTTTTTCATATATTTATTTGCCACTTGTATTTCTTCATCTAAGAAGTGTGTATTCATCTTTGATGCCTAGTTTTGTATTGGTTCTTTAAGAATGCTGAGTGGGTGTTTTTTTTCTTCTTCTGGTACCAGGGATCCCATTCATGACCTTGCACTTACCAGGCAGGCACTTGTGCCACTGAGCTAAACCCCTGACCCTGCATTGGTTCTTTAAATGGGAGTCTGATTTTTTTTTTTTTTTTGACTTCTTTGTACACTCTCCATAGAAATCCTTTGCCTGAGGAATAGTTGACCAATATTTTTTTCACACATTGTGAGTTGTCTCTGCATTCTATTGGTGGCTATTATGTGTAAAAGTTTTCAGTAAGATGAGATCCCAGTTGTTGATTGTTTGAGATAGCTCCTGTGTGACTGGTGTTTTATTCAGTCTTTGCCTACAACAGTCTTCAGGAATTCTATCTATTCTATCAGTTTTAATGTTTGTGTGTGTGTGTGTGTGTTTTTTTTTTTTTTTTTGTCTTTTTTCCTTTTTATCGGTACTGGGGATTGAACTCACGACTGCCTGCTTGCAAGGCAGGTAGGTGCTTATGCCACTGAGGTAAATCCCCAGCCCCTAATGTTTGTGTTTTAATATTTAGATTTTGATCCAATTTGATTTTAGTTTAATTCATGTTGAATGGTATGGATCCAATTTTAATCTTTAGTATGCACAAAGCCAGTTTTTCCAGTACCATTTTTAAAGGAGGCTTTCTTCCAGTGAATATGTTTGAGGCATTTGTCAAAGATAAGGTGGCTTAGTTTGTGTGAAGCAGTTTCTGCATCTTCTAATCTGTTCCATTGATTCTCTGGTCTTTTTTTTGCTAGTACTATGCTATATTTATCACAGTAGTAGCTTTATAATTAGGGATTGTGGTATCTCCTGCTTTGCCTTTATACTATTTTCTTTTTCTTCTTTTGGTATCAGGAATTGAACTCAGGGCCTTGCACTTGCCACGCAAGTGCTGTGCTACTGAACTATGCCCGCCCCCCCCAGCCCACTTTTTTTTTTTTTTTTCTGCCCTGCCTTTTTGGTGCCCCAAATTGCCTTTGCTATTCTAGGTCTCTTCTAGTTCCAAATGAATTTTTGGATTGATTTGTCTAATTCTGTGAGTTATGCTGTTGGGATTTTGATGGGAATTGCATTAAATCTGTATAATAATTTGGAAGTATGGCCATTTTCACTTAATGGCTTTTCCTACCTAAAAGCAAGAGATGTCTTTCCATTTTGTGATATCCTCTTCAATGTCCTTTTTCAGAGTACTGTATTTTTCAATGTAAGATCTTTTGCTTCCTTCAATAGATTAATTCCTAAGTATTTCATTTTTTTGGATGCTGTTGGAAAAGGTGACGTTTCCCTAATTTCTCTCAGTGAGTTTACTATTTGTGTACAGGCAGGCTTTTGATTTTTGAGTGTTGACTTTGTATTCAGCTAGGCTACTTTTTTTTTTCCCTTTTGTGGCATTGGGGAGTTTTTAGGGTCTTCTATATAAAATACCATGTGCCATTCCTTTTGTTTGATTCTCTTGTCTAACTGCTCTGGCAGAAGTTTCCAGGATTGTGTTAAATAAGAGCAGAGACAGTGGTCATTCTTGTGTGTTCCTGATTTTAGAGTGAAATCTTTTTACTTTTTATCCATTTAGTATGATTTTGGCTATGAGTCTGCCATAGATTTAGACAAAGACCATCTATCTCAGTTTCCTGTAGGGTTTTTTTTAAAATTTTAAATCATGAATGGGTGCTGCACCTATTCATGTCAAAACCTTTTTCTGCATCTGTTGAGATGATCATATGGTTTTTGCCCTTGGTTCTGTTAATAGGGTGTATTACATTTATGGATTTATGTACGTTGAACCATCTCTGTATCCCTGGGACAGATCTCACTTGGTCATTATATACAATCTTCTTGATGATTTGCTGCATTGTATCTGCCAGTACCTTATTGAGAATTCTTGTATCTATGTTCATTAGAGACACTGGCCTGTAGTTCTTTCTTAGTTCATCCTTCTCCAGTTTTGGTGTCACATAATTCTTGCTTCTTGGAATGAATTGGGGAGTATCGCTTCTTTTTCAATTTCATTAAAGAGTTTGAGAAGTAATGATGCTAGGTCTTCTCTAAATTTCTTATAGAATACAGCAGTGAATCTATCAGGGCCTGGGCTTTTCTTTGTTGGTAGATTTTTAATTACATCTTTTTTTTTGGTACTGGGGATTGAACTCATGACCTCACTCTTGCCAGGCAGGTGCTTATGCCACTGAGCTAAATCCCCAGCCCTAATTACATCTTTGATTTCATTGATATTGGTTTATTTAGGATTTTTATATCTTCTTACTCAACTTTGGTAGTTCATATATATCTAAGAATCTGTCTTATTTCTTCTGCATTTTTCTTTTTTTTTTTTTGTCTTTTTCATTTTTATCGGTACTGGGGATCGAACTCACGACCGCCTGCTTGCAAGGCAGGTGCTTATGCCGCTGAGCTAAATCCCCAGCCCCGCATTTTTCATTTTTAATGAGTACAAATTCTCAAAAGAAATATATATGATCTGGATTTCTGAAGGATCTGTTGTAATTTCACCCATTTCATTCCTAATTGTGTGGATTTGAATCTTTTCTTTCTTTTTTGATAAGGTTGAATAAGAGTTTGTCTATTTTATTTAATGTTTCAAAGAATTAACTTCATTGATGCTTTATATATATATATTTTTTTTTTAAATTTCTCCAGTGTGTTAATTTCTGCTCTGACTTTTGTAATTTCTTCACTCATAGGGGCTTTTGGCTTAGTTTGCTCTTCTTTTTCCAGAAGTTTGAGGCTCACAATTAAGTTGTGTTTTCTGTTTTCCTGAGTATTCTCTGCTATAAATTTCCCTCAGGTTTGCTATCATTGTGTCCCCCATAAGTTTATGTGGTATTGTCACTGTTATTTAATTGTAGAAACTGTCAAATTCCTTCCTTAATTTCATCTGACCCTTTGGCTGTTCAGGAGGTGCTATTTAATTTCCATGTATTTATGAAGTTTTTGTGGTTTGTTTTGCTATTGACTTCCAATTTCATTGTCCTACGATCTGATAATATGCATGGGATAATTTCTGGTCCTTTGTATTTACTTAAGCATGTTCTGTGAGCTATTATGTAGTCTATTTTGGAAAATGTGCTGTGTGTAGCTGAGAAGAATGTGTATTCTTTTTTTAATTTTTATTTTTTTTGTCTTTTTCCTTTTTATCGGTACCGGGGATTGAACTCACGACTGCCTGCTTGCAAGGCAGGCGCTTATGCCGCTGAGCTAAACGTCCAGCCCCGAAGAATGTGTATTCTGATGTTGTGGGGTGGAACACACTGTAAACATCTACTAAGTCCATTTGTTCAAAATTTTGGTTCATTGGTAAAATTTCATTGTTGATATTTTTGTACTGTTGGTTTATGTTTTTTGTGACAGTGGGTATTGAGATACCCTAGTATATAACTGTATTAGTGCTTGTTCATCTTTGTTAATATTTTATATAGTTGCACACACTGGTGTTTTTTGCATATGTATTTACGATTGCTCTTCCTCTTGGATTGTTCCTTTTACAAGGATGCAGTGACCTTGTCTCTTAAGCAATATTGGCTTGATGTCTGCAAATACAATAGCTACCCCTGCTTTTTTTCTCAGTTCCTGTCCCATGAAGTATTGTTTTTCATCCTTTAACTTTCAGTCTATGAATTTCTTTTTGAATTAAATGCTTTCTTGTATGCAGCATATTGTTGGCTCTTGCTTCTTGATCCATTTTGTGTTTTTTTTTTTTATTGTTGAGTTGAGACCATTAACATTGATAGTTATAACTGGTATGTATTGACTTAATCCTTGTCTTATTTTCCTGTTGTTGGCTCCCTCTTTCTTTCACCCCGTTTAATTGTTACTCTTGCCTGATGGAGTCATTGTGTCTTATCTCTTTCTAGGATGTCCTTCAAAATATTTTGCAGTGCTACTTTAGTGGTCATAAATTTTCTCAGATGTTCTTTATTATGGATCCATCTTGTTCTTTAGTTTTGAAAGAGTTTTGCGAGGTACACCAATCTGGTTTGAGTTGTGCTGAGATATAATTCTGATGGGTTTTCATTTATGGGGATTTCTTTTTCTGTAACAGACTTTAAGATTCTATTCTTGTGGTGAATTTCTGGACTCCTGTGGTGAACTCTGACTCTTGTTATGCCTTGCTGTACTTTTTTTTTTTTTTTATCATGGTTAATGAGTTCTAATGCCTTACTTACCTGTTTGTCAAATTCTTTTTCCAGACAGGAAAGCTTTCTTTCATGATGTCTGCGAATTTTTTAAAAAATATCATTTGTGGTATCACCTGCTTTTTGAATTTTTTTTTTTTTTTTTTTTTGTACCAGGGATCAAACTCATGACCTCACGCTTGCCAGGCAGGCGCTTATGCTGCTGAGCTAAATCCTCAGCCCTCACCTACTTTTTGATTGACTCCAAATAAACTTAAGTTATTCTTTGCTTCTCAGCTACTGGAATGATTTCTCATGGTCCCTTCTTTTTTTTTTTTTTTTTGTGGAACCAGGGATCGAACTCATGAGCTTGCGCTTGCCAAGCAGGTTCTTATGCCGCTGAGCTAAATCCCCTGCCCTGGTCCCTTCGTATTTTTAAGAAACGTTTCTTTGCACAATTGCTAACCACAAGCCTGTCTTCTATATCTGAGGTCCTGTCCTTACATTGGCTCATTCCGCTGCATATACTTTCAATAGAATTTTTTTTTTATTTAAGGAGAAAAAGGAATAAAACAGAAAAAGGGTACAAGGAATACAAAATTTAAAAAATAAATAGTAAGAAATGACTAGTTAATAGATTACATTTCTCATCTTAGAAATAGTTGTTCAAGTTACATTATTGAAGCATATAAAGTAGACTTTTAAACAGTGAGAGTGCAAACAGTTTTGTTCAATGATCCAAAAAACACTCAGTAATACATTTATCTTATACACTTAAACATATATGCAGTTATAACCTTTAGAGCACTTTCTTTTCTTTTCTTTTGTACAATGACAATTACACATTTTGGGTTTTATTAATCCCACAGTTCTTATTACTTTTTTTGAAGAGAGTAAAACCAAATGTGACATATCAGAACAGAGTCAGTCAAATCAAAAGGATGGACATAATAGATAATGTAAAAACAAAATATAAGGTGATCAACAATGGTTACCATACTGCCTCTTGCTATTTTAAGAAGAATTGGCAGTTATAATAAAATTGAACTAAACAGTAAAGAATAAAACCAAAGCATTTGAGACATTACAAGATTTTAAAAGAAAATAATAGTCAACTGGAATGGGCATCATAATGATTCTTATTGTCTTCACAGTTATGCCTATACTTTCGAACTTGGTACTATCAAGCAAAGCAGAATAGAGGAAAATCAGTCAAAATAAGATGGTGAGGGCAATACAGGATTTCAAATCAAGTTAATAGGAAATAAAAGTAGGTTACTATAATGTATCCTGCTATTTTTTATTTATTTTCCCTTAATTAAAAAAATAAGAAAAAAGTAAATAATTCAAAAAAAGGGGATTGAGATAAAAGAGGGCATAACAACAGAACAGCATAGGTCAAATCATAACCATTTGAGCAAAATAGTGTTTCACCACAAGATAATCCTGATATAAAAATAGTTACCATAGTGTCTCTTTCCTTGAAATCTTTGAGTATAACTTCGTATACTGTAGCACCAAACATATCAAGACACTATAAAACCATTCAAGAGAATGACATTATTACAGGGTATTTAGGACCAATTAACAGAAAATAAACAATGGTTTCTATATAAACTCCTTGTCTATAAAAGTTTTTTCTTATATTATCATATATAAAAAATCCAATAAGATACAACCTTTTAAGACTGATGGAGACAGAAGAATACAAGTTTGATGGGACTTCAAACAAGATGATACTAAATCAGCACTAGCTATTATGATGTCTTGTTTTCTCCAAAATAGCTGTTCCTACCTTCCCCGATCTTCTCTGCCTCATTTCTGTTGAGCTCTTTTTCTGTCATTTGTTGTCAGTTTGTCTTCTTCATTTCGTTTTCTGCTCCATTCATTGTGGCCTCTCTGCCACTATTTCTGGAATCTTTGTATTTTCCTTTTTTAGAATATCCTGCAGTATTCTCTGTAGAGTTGAACTGGTGGTTGCAAATTCCCGTAGTTCCTCTTTATCCTGAAGCACCTTGTTTTTTCATCAATTTCTAGGGACAGTTGTGCAGGATATATCAATTTTGGCTGGAGGTTATTATCTTTCAAAGCTTCAATTATTTCCCCCCACGCTCTTCGTGATTTGATGGTTTGTGCCGAGAAGTCTGCTGTAATTCTGATGGGTGTTCCCTTTAAGTGATCTGTTTCTTGTCTCTGACGGCTTTTAATATTCTGTTCTTATATTGGATTTCTAGAATTTTGATTATTATATGCCTAGGTGTAGCTCTGTTTGGGTTGTAGGTGGCTGGAGTCCTGTATGCCTCATATATCTGAGTATCTTTACCATTTGCTAAATTAGGGAAATTCTCTTGGATTATTTCTGTGAATAGCTTTTGTGGTCCATTTGTTTGTGTCCCCACTTCTTCTCTGATGTTCTTAATTCTTAAGTTATAGATCCTCTTATCATCTTCTAGCTTTTGTATTGTTGCTATTTGTTTTTTTGTTATTTTTAAGAAGTTTTTCATTTCATGCTCCCATATTACAAATCTGCTCTCCAGTTCAGATAATCTATCCTTAGTTTCTTTCAAGCTGTTATGCCAGTTTTCGATAGAGCTTTTAGTTTCCTGGTAATCTCTTTGAACCTGCTTCACGTATTCTATGCTTTCTCTATTTTCTCCATCAAACAATTCTCCCCTTTTTTTCTGTTCTTCCATTCCACCATCTGTTTTTTCTTGGGCGGTGCTTAACATTTCTCTAACTATTCTGCTTATGTCTTGCTTCAGGTCATTAATAACTTCATTCCTGAACTCGTCAATGAGGCTCTGGAGATAGCACTTTATGTCTATTGGTGCCGTGTCTGCTACTGCATGTTTCTCAGGATTGGGGGCCGAGGACCCTTTCTTGTTACTCCCTCTTCCCATATTCTTTGTTCCTTATATATAAGCGTATATAGGAGGCCCAGCTTCCTTCCCTGTCAGCCACAGTGTGTTTGAATTGTGCCAGCTAGGTGTTCCTGCCCACCACAGTGCACCAGGGAGACACAGACCTGGGCAGTCTGTGCCAGGCTTGCCCCTCCAGGTCAACCTCATGAAGGCTTCACCGCTGGGGTGCACCTCCAGGTGTTGGCACTCCCCTACCAATCCCGCTTGAGAGGGGGATATGTGACTAAAGTCACTACAGCATCTTGTTCTGGGAAGTCTGTCCTGTCTGAGTATGTTCTCTGCTGAAGCTCCCTTCTCTATGGAAGGGTCCCGATCCACTCACTCACTGCAGGTCGATGCAGGGCACCCGGTCAGCCCTGCTCCCAACTCCATTCAATGATTCCCACTCCGAGCTTTGACGCCTGTCTCCCCGCTGTGCAGACCGGGACGCAACAGCGGCTGCAGGAAATTCAGATTGCAGTTTCCAGTGGCGTGAGGTTCAGCTTCCGTGCTGAGACCTTATCTGTTCCTGCTGTATCACCGGGTTTGCATTTCTAGTTAGTTTCTCTCAATTTAGTTCATTCCTGGGTTAGCAAAGAATATTCCCTCTTGCCTAGGACTTCCTGCCCCGCACGATTCCTGGATTTCAAGTGCGGTTTCTCAGAGAGCCTCCGAGGCTGCTGCTCTCTATCTGCCATATTCTTCCGGACTCTGAATTTTTTTTTTTTTTTTTTTTTTTTTTTTGAGATGGGGTCTTGCTATGCAGTTCAGGCTGGC